>NW_022883264.1:0-1200000 GCF_011952255.1 Bombus vosnesenskii | reverse complement strand
GAGCGTACCAATTTTGTGTTTCTCTTTTTTTCTTTCTTTGTACCAGCACGCAGCTTCTTCAATTTATCTAGACACGCTCTTGGGAATTCCTCTTCGTCCGTGTCATACATCCCAGCTGAGTAATTCGAGACATTTCTCTGTATTATTCTATCTGTATCGTTTGCTATATTTTAATTTCCATCGTCTTCTCTGGCGTTCCCTAAATTTTCTACCTTGACGTTGCTAACTACAGCGTCGTACGAAATACGAATAAAACGATCTCGTACTACGATCCTCCTCGTTTTGCGTCTAATAAACTCGGAATATCTTTCAGATATTCGCTAATCGCTTCTCGACGAATGTTAGTCCACTGTGCTTTTTCGGCAAACGACAGTGGACATTCGACGCAATGGAAGAAGAAACTGCAGGCAGACAGAGAAGCGAGGCAAATGAAAAGCATCGAAAAGGAAGGCTCCGTTCGAAAGAACAGCGCAGCTGCGAACACGCGTTTTCGCACTTGCCAGGAAGATATTATCGCGTTTATGTAGTCGACTTTCAACCATTCGTTTCCTTCCCTTTTTTCCACCCACTTAACGTTTACGAGAAACGCGCTGACTAACGACGCGAACACCCTGTATATGTTATTTACTCTCAGCTTAACGTTACTACGTCGCGTGCCATTAAGAATCTGCAAAATTCCAACGGGTGTTCCAACAATACGTAAGCAAAGATATTTTTTTTTTATTTAAAATTTCACATTCGCGATTTGTCCAATTTGGACATTTGGTAGAATCTTTTATCCGTTTGATCATCATGTGGCTGGCTACCCCCAATGGGGTACCATCCTATAAACGAAAAATGAATTTTCCCATTAAGCGAGTGAAATCGTTGGAAATACTCTTTCCACCGCTATCGTCTTGCGGTATATTATTACTCCAGCTTATGTTCGCGCCTAACGTGTCTTCTAAAGCTACGTTAACTGTGTTAATAGGATAAGAAAATGTATAGCAGGAAAAGCGAGCCGCCGTGCCGGGGAACCTCCTTCTTGCGCTAAACGACAGGTCCAAGCGCGCGATAAATTATTATTATTATTATTATTATTATTATTATTATTATTATTATTATTATTATTATCGTCATAGTCATCGCGATACGTTCGACTATTTCAATTATTACGTTAGACATCGCGGAAATCTAATTCGCGACCCGAGTCTTTAAACCGGGATCGGAGGGACGAACCTCTGTAGAATCGAAAAGGAATCTAATCCGCCGGCTGGAACGATTAAGCGATCCATTTTTTATTTTCCATTACGATACCGCCGTAATTTTCGTCGACGCGATTTAAAGTGGACGCGATGGTCGATATAAAAATCTCGAAGCGTGGCGTATTATCTCGAGTCGATAGTCAGAGAGAGAGAGAGAGAGAGAGAGAGACAGAATCGATATCGGATCGCTGTTCTCCGGCAATATTGAAATTAATCTTGATACTTGGCGAATAAAAACAGGCTGTCGTAGAATAAGGTGCTGTTGTATAATGCGTTGTTACACCTACAACGATATCGAAAACCGTACGTCCGGCGTATTTGTCAACGCGACGTATTTTGTATCGAGAATGGAAAAGAGAGAGAGAGAATAAAAAAGAAAGAAAGGGGGAAAAATGTTTTACGAGCCGTAAATAAACGCAGGCCCGTAGCCACGCTTTTCACTGTTTTGATTTTGATAAAACGAGCACCCCGAAAAATATTATAGATCTTTGATAACGTCTGCCGTGTCTGCCGTACGCACAGAAGCAAAAAATGATGGCCAATGAACGTTCTAGTCTCATCTTGCAACGTGGATAAATTCTGCGAAACATTGAATAATGTGATATCGCTTTTTTCCTTTCCTTTTTTTTTTTTTTTTTTTTGTTTTTCACCCGATATAAATTAGCACGTGCAAAAGCGCGATTACAATTTTTAATCTTCTCGATTCACCGCGAATGTCGCTAACGAGCGATTACGCGCGTGTAACGGTGCAAAGTTGTTTTCTTTTATTCCACGATTATTTATTCTTTTCGCATAAATAGCGTTCGATAGTTTCGATCATTTGACTTGACAGAGTTTGCAGGTTTAGTTCCTCCTAATATCCCTTGGATATTCGTTGCGCGTTTTCGAGTGTTTCGAGTGTTGTACGGCGTGGCAACTATTAATTTAGAAAGAAATAACGCGTGCAAACGTGCCCATTTTTATCTGTTCACGTCATCGCCAAAGAAGAGCTATCAAAATTAGAGCTTAGAAGGGAGGATGAAGTGGAAGGACGGAAACGTATTAGCAAGATTCGGATGTGCAAACGAGACCAGAGCAAGGGAATACCGGGAAGAAGAGGAAGACAAAAGATGCGAAGGGAAAGAAGAAGGCCCGAGACATGTAATGGAAGAATGCGAAATAACGGGAGGACCAGAGGACACAGAAAACATACTAAACGAGACTGCAGAAGGACTAGCGGAACTGGAAACGATAATAGAGAAGCGAAGGGCGATACAAGACGGGGAGGAACGACGATAAGGAAGCACGTCAAGGAGACAAAAGCCGAAAAGTTGCCATAGTTTTGGAGACAGAATAATTAAGGGTGTGCGATATAATAGAGTGGATAAGAGGAGAGGTAGATATATAAGAAGCTAATATATAATAAACTAATGATAAATAATATCTGTTCGCGTCTGTGCGAGCTGGTAGAATGACGCGCGAGGCACAGGAAAAATAGAATAAAAAATAAGGTAGGAAATAAATAGACAAAATGTCATAAACATAGAAGATGTTAATTTAAAAGCAAATAATACGCGTCGCAGGTGAAAATGTTCCTATTTATATGCTCGCCCCTGTATATAGTAGAATGTACATACGTAGCATGGGCTAACAGAAAGATATAGAAAACGTAGGAAAATAGTGGAGGATATAACATAGAAAATGATACGAAAGATAGAAAATATGAATTTAGAAGTAAATAATACATATTTCGTATGAAAATGCTGCTGTCTATATGCTCGCCTCTGTATGTGGTAGAGCGTACGTATATAACGCGGGCTAATAGAATAATATAGAAAAATACACAGGAACAGTATAGAAAATCATATAGAGAATAAACAAACAAAATGATAGCAACGTAGAAACTGTTAGTCGGGAAACAAATAACACGTATCTCGCGCAAATTATATTTTCACCGTACACGCAAAATATAGAAAAAGTAGAGTACGAAACAACATAGCAAATTCTGAATTTGAATTTAGAAATAAAATACATTTCGCATCTCGTACGAAAATACTGCCATCGATACGCTCGTATCCCTCGTGCGACGAAATTATATTTGATAGTAACTCGACAATAAACTGTACTTGAACCGATTAGAACAATGCACAAAGCGTAGACGAACAATATTAAAAAATGATACAGCAAGTAATTAAATAAAGTGACAGAAACACGGAAATTACGTTAACTTGGAAACCAATGATACGCATTTCGCGCGAATGATATTTTCACCGTACGCGCAAAATATAGAAAAAGTATAATACGAAACAACATAGCAAATTCTGAATTTGAATTTAGAAATAAAATACATTTCGCATCTCGTACGAAAATATTCCCATCGATACGCTCGTATCCCTCGTGCGACGAAATTATATTTGATAGTAACTCGACAATAAACTGTACTTGAACCGATTAGAACAATGCACAAAGCGTAGACGAACAATATTAAAAAATGATACAGCACAACAGCGTTAGACGAACAATATTAAAAAATGATACAGCAAGTAATTAAATAAAGTGACAGATAACACGGAGTAATTACGTTAACTTAGGCACAAAAGACCAATATTAAAAAATGATACAGCAAGTAACTTTCGCGGAAACCGATGATACGCATTTCGCGCGAATGATATTTCCACCGATTTCCCTGCCTATAGATGATAATTCTTCCGCTTCCTCCATCCATCCTGCCAGTCGCCAGAGAAACGAAAACGTAACTGTAACAGAAACTGACCGCGCTATTAAAACATTACGCGTCCCGTAGATCGATGAGCTTTTCTTGGCCAAGCTGAAAGCGATTGTGCAATTAAGGTTCGTAGGGGTGTTGGCGGCAATCCCATACGCGTGTTAATGGGCTTCTGCTAAACAACCGAAAGGAGGCTCTCGATACGATCGCCCGGGCCCTGATAAACGGGTAAACAAGTAGGTAATGTCGACAGTAGTATCGGCTCGGTGTGTGGTCAGACGCACGCGTCACCGCAGTTGCATCGTGTTGCGCTAATTCGATGCGAGTATAAATTGATCTCGGCGACTCTCGTTGATCGATCGCGCGACTAGAAAAATCCCTAGTGTTCTTTGATCCGTGACCAGCGACCGTATCATCCGCCACAGGGAAATTAACATTCGCCACGTATCATGGTCGTGCAACGAGAGAGCAGCAGACGTAGCGGCAAAGATGCAGAAGGAAAAATAATAATAATCTTTCGCTGGCAGTGGTATTTCCTCGTTGTGTGAACGGACTTTCGTCCATCGCCATCCTCGAATTAGACGAACATTCGAAGCGATAATTGCACTTATTTCTGCATCACGTTGCGCTCGTTGACGTACTATTTGCTTATAATCAGCTGTCTATCGATACCGCTTATTAAGTACCTAATGCATATTATTATAAATAGTAAATAGTTTGCACTAGATGTTGACGCATGTGTGTCGACTACTGTAATAATAACTACGTGTTGATAAATACATAGTACGCGTTGGTGTAAATGAATTAGAAATCTTGAATACTACAAGGTCGAATTGTTTTTTTTTTCTTTTATTGTTTCGTGGACTCTTTCATTCGATATTTCTCGATGAAATGGAACGTACTTGGATTAAGATGACACGCAAACGTAGAAGAATTGGACGGCAATGTTTTCGAATTAGTAGAACGCGGCGTTGTTGTTCGTCGACTATTCGTTTTCAGAGTTATAATTCTATGCTTGTTGATACTTTTCAATGTCGCGGTATCTGTAAAATCTGCTTTTATCTGTGAAAAACTCGGCCAGTTAATTGATCGCGCTTTAGAATTCAATTGATGATTAAAAGTAGCAATAGTTATGCAATCGTGCGATAGAAGAGTTCAATATATGATAATAACAACAACGAGTATCGTTAAGAGAGAAAGCTCTTCGATCGTAATCATTTTTTCTATCGATCAACGCCGATTTGTCAATTTCGAATAAACTTACAAATACGTCATCAACATGAATTATACGCGCGTATACAGCAGACGGATGTTTTCGAAACAAATCCGCGTTGATTGTGATCATCTCGTGTCTCGAATGATTTTTCATCTCCAACGAACCTCAACCTGTCCCACGTGTTACATAAAGCAATAAAAAAAAAAGAGAAAAAAAATGTTTACGGAATAGAAATAATGATGAAACATCATTAACGCTAAATAAACCGAGCGAACGTTTTCCAAGCGAATTTCCTTCGATCGTAATTATTTTCCCATTCGTTTCAAATATACTCTGGAAAATAAATGTTTTTCGTATATAGGGCGATTAAAAAAAAAAAAAAAAAAAAGACAGAAAATAAAACTAATCAAATGCCATCGAGTTATAAAATATGCGGGACGAACATTTGTAAAACGAATTCTCTTTCGTTATGTCCGTAGCTCTGTTCGTCTGAAATTATCCTTTTTTTTTTTCTTTATTTCGCGCGAGCTTTCGATTTTCACTGATTGTATAAAACGGGATTTAGAAAGATAAAACTAATCAAACACCGTAGCCACTCGATTTTATTTACATATAATAAAATTTTGGTATTGTTTGCGGTATAAAAATCTGTCGCAAAGCAAATATTAAAGGCACACGCTCGTGTTATACACGGTACACGAGCGATATTGGTAGTTTGCTTATTTTAGCCATTGATTTTTACGGGTTTAAGCTGCGATACTTTATATCAAAATACGTGTACATTTACATCCGATGCATATTTGTCCTGCTTTAAGGTTCAAGGTTAGCTCCGAGTCCCTGCCAAAGAGTGCGGCGCTATTTTTAAAAAGCCCGAGGTCACCCGATATACTGATAATTTCGAAATATAAACAGATAGAACGAGTTTGCTCGAATACGATGAAACGTACATATTTTGTATAAAATATTTTCCTCGGTACAATCATGATAATAACAATAATAATCAACGCGAATTACACGTACGTGTTATTTTATACGTACCAGTTACTTTAAACAACAGTTGCCATTCACCCCCCGACGATTTTTACTATCCGCGTTAATTTTTATCGTGTCAAAGTATTTAATCGTTTTTTGCTACTAAAGCAAAAAGAAAAAAACGAAATCCTGCATCGATAACATCCGCTTTCGATAATCGTCGCGTAACGCGTTTAGGGGGATTTTCCAATCGAGTTAAACTAAAATAATCTCCGTGAAGAGAATCGATGGAAATCCGGTGGACGTAAGACGGAGAGAAAATGTAGGCAAGATACCCTAAAGACGAAAGGAAGATTCGCGATACGTCGAATATACTCGTCGAGCATCTGCTAGACGAGAGGAATGTTCGTTCAGGAACGAATTTATCGTCCACTTCGCAAAGTTCGCGAGAATATGTAATTTTTTGCAACGACACGATGCAACTGCAATTGCCAATGTCAACTAATGAGAAAATCCGCATTGCTTAGTTGCGAAACCGTTAAAAGCTGCTCGACTGCATCGCCGAGCCAAGCTGTTTGAATCATTCATTCGGCTCGCCACGCCGAATCTCCATTGAATCAGATCCAAGAAAGAAAATGAAAGATCCGTGGATGGATCTGCGACCACGTGGTGGCCATGCATCGATATCCATTCTGTGGCTGCAACGAGCTCGTGTGCACGCACACTGGCCCTCCTCCGTATAAACGTGGAAGGCATCGACCGAATAACAGTGCTCGTCGTCGTCTCTCTGTTGCTCGCGCAGCCTCCGCGCTCTTCGCCATCCTCCGTCTCCGTCGTTCGATCGAATAAGGAACACGAGATATTTGGAGATATTTATAATGCATGAACGCGTGCGACACCCGCCGGGGTGAGGGGAGGAGAGGAAAAGCCGATGAACGAGGATCGAATGGTCGACCGGCGGGTTTCGTCGGCATCACCAGGGAAAGGAGAGGCAGAGCAAGAGACATTGGGGCAGGTCGCGCACAAACGTGCCGCCACGGAAGCTTGCACAGAGAGGAGGAGCAACAACGATACGAAGATAGAGACGGAGGAAACGCGCGCAAACCATTCCGCCAACGAGGATACAGTGACTCGCGAAAGTATTCGAACGGTTGCGGTCGCTTTTTACGAATGTACAAGCTGTTCCATTAACTACGGTACGATCGGCAAGGTGGCGATTCTACGGCGAGAAATAAGTCGAAGACGTAGATCGCAGTTTGTTCGTACGACGCGAAAGCTGTATTGCGAAATTTCTTAGCTGAATATGTCGAAGCTGGTGCATGAATTTTACTCGGCACGAGACGTTCAAGGGAAAAATGTTTATTTCTTACTGTTGTTATTTTTACTAGTTCTCTAATAGGAAAGAACAACAGTGTCGATCGTTTGTTGGAACGCAAACAGTATTTAGACTTTGATTAATATCAATGCAGCCTCTGTTTCCAGGTTTCAAATTGCATCGATGCGATCAAGAGAGTCGTGTCTCGTTATAGCGCTGATACGATTTCAATATGTTTCGCGTAACGCGAACGATACAAACAGGAAAGCTTCGTACAGTCGGTGTTGAAATACTTTCGCGAGCCACTGTACCTAAAGACCGATGCAGCGAAGGAACGAAGGAGGGAATGAGGAATGACAAGATAGAGAGGCCAGGAGAGATTAGGGGATTTTTATCGCGCACGTGTGCGTAGTGTACATACGTGATTTGTATCATGATATATCGATTGATCACGCACGTACATTGATACGTGATATTGATTTGTATCATGCGTGTACAATGTGCATTGATACGTTCATCTGCGTCATGTACGTACAATGTACATTGATACGTTCATCTGCGTAATGTACGTGCAATGTACATTGATACGTTCATCTGCATCGTGTACGTACAATGTACATTGATTCGTTCATCTGCGTCGTGTACGTACAATGTACATTGATACATTCATCTGTGTCATGTATGTGCAGAAGATATTGATACATGCATTTGTGTTATGTATGTGCAAGATACATTGATACATTCACCAGTATCATGTATGTACATTGATACATTCATCTGTATCATTATGTACATTGATGCATTGATTTGTATTATGTATATACATTGATACATTCATCAATATCATTATGCACATTATTGCATTGATTTGTATTATGTATATACATTGATACATTCATCAATATCATTATGTACATTATTGCATTGATTTGTATTATGTATATACATTGATACATTCATCAGTATCATGTATGTACATTGTTGCATTGATTTGTATTGTGTATATACATTGATACATTCATCAGTATCATGTATGTATATTGATACATTCACCTGTATCATTATGTACATTGATGCATTGATTTGTATTATGTATATACATTGATACATTCATCAGTATCATGTATGTACATTGTTGCATTGATTTGCATTATGTATATACATTGATACATTCATCAATATCATTATGTACATTATTGCATTGATTTGTATTATGTACATACATTGATACATTCATCAATATCATTATATACATTGTTGCATTGATTTGTATTGTGTATATACATTGATACATTCATCAGTATCATGTATGTGCATTGATACATTCATCTGTATCATTATGTACATTGATACATTCATCTGTATCATTATGTACATTGATGCATTGATTTGTATTATGTATATACATTGATACATTCATCAGTATCATGTATGTATATTGATACATTCATCTGTATCATTATGTACATTGATGCATTGATTTGCATTATGTATATACATTGATACATTCATCAATATCATTATGTACATTATTGCATTGATTTGTATTATGTATATACATTGATACATTCATCAGTATCATGTATGTACATTGATACATTGGTTTGTATCTTCATCTTCAAATTGGTTTGAAATTCCACCGATATAACGAAGATGATCGTGTCTCGTGACAGTGGCGATGCAATTTCAAATGTTTTACATAACACGAACGATACGTAGAGAAAAAAGATGTTTCCTACGTGCAGAATAGTAATCGTCGAAATACTTTGGCGAGCCACTGTACCTAAAGAATGGTGCAGCGAAGGGACGAAAGAGGGAATGAGAAATGGGAAGATAGAGAGGCCAGAAGAGATTAGGTGATTTGTATCGGGCACTTATAAGGCACGGGACATTTTGTTCTCTAGAGTCGCCGGTATCGCAGTCTCGTTGCAGCACGCGTGTGCACAATGGCCCGTGTGTATATTCACCGGGGACGAATCGATCGTATAGGCAATAAATAAGGCACGGGCCATTGTACGAGCCGATTTGGTAATCGCCGTTTAAGGAAGGTGCTAATGCATTCCGATTAATTGGTTATGGTATTCCGCGTCGCGTGCGACCGGAAGATGAACGATTGTTTCGTACCGTAGTTGGCAACCACGGGACCTGCTACATCGCGATATTAAGTAGGTGAAATCGTGAGTATTTTGAAAAGAATTGTCCAAATAATCGGCGACGTACGTGCACTAAAAAAAATAGAGAAAAGTGACGACGTTGTAAGAGTTATTCTTTTGAAATTTAAAAATCTCACCGAAACCTACGATTGTTTGTACCATCTCCCTGCGATAAATAAACTTCTGAAGGTAAATCGTTAAGGAATCGTCCGAGAAATTCGCGAATCGAATTGTCGATTTCTTCGCTTTCCGAAGGAACTCGACTGACGAAAGAATCGTTGTTGGTATAGCGCGTTGATTCTGTACCGAGATTTTTCTGCAAAAATTGGGAACCTCTTGGACCATGGAAACGAGAACGACACCGCGTTATAAAACTCGGAACACGGCGATGAAAATCTAAACGAGATGGTTAGGAACTCTGCACGAGCACCTCGACAAACGTAAACAGAAGTTTACTAGCAACCAAAGCTGGAGCAAGTAGATCTGAATAGAGCGCTCCAATCATACGACTCGTCCGTGTGAATAATACTCGCAGTGAAAACGCCAATTTTCGCTAATGAAGTTGATAAAAAAGAAAGAATAGCGACGAGCGTGTAAGCGCGACACGTCCCCGCTCTCGCCTCGCCCAATATTCCCGCGTCTTTGTGCTTCTCTTTCATTCAACGTGGCGATCTACCAGCGTATTCCACGCGCGGGCGCGAAATTCGAATTCCACTGCAAAAGCGCGAGAGGGCAAAAGAAGAAGAAAGAGAAGAGGCGAGAGCCGCGCCAAGTGGCCAGCAAGAAGTCGCGTTCTTGCGTACCAGGTATTCAGAGTCCTGCGAAATGCCATCACGTCCCGGTTATAATTCAATCCGAGCGAGGGGGCAAGCGTGTTTTTCGAGCGCGTCAGCGCGCAAGGATCCGCCGTGACCTACGTCAAATTTCACGGCTGCCGCGCCGCGAGACGGCGGTTCGTTCACGCGGCGCTATCACTCGAGATCGTTATGCCGGTAGCGAACAATGGGTTCGCTCGGCCCGCTAGAAAACTCCAATGGCACAAGTTGGCCCCGATTATGCGAGCCGCGTCGTTACCATCGCATTCCTCGCGTTCTTTCCACGGCCACGGCGCGTACGCGCGCGTGTACGAGCGTGGAAGCGCGTCAGAGCCGCTCTTCTAATTTTCCCTTTCTTTATTTTCATCGCAGCAGCGTAAAATTCGGCGTAAATCTCGGCCGAAGGAATTAAAAGATTGCGTCATCGCGGGAATTTTCTCCAACTCGCGTCTAACTCGACGCTCGTCCATGGAATAAGTGGAAATGAGGATGTAACGTGGGTAAAAGGTAAACGGCGTTGCGTGCGATTAAACGCGCTTGTCCAAAGCGGAACAACGTGGGTCGAAAGCGTGTGATGCGAATATAGTAAACGTTATAGGAAGCAACGAGGCATCTGTTCTGTGATGCGCGTTTACGTCGTTGATAGAAAGCGATACGATTTCCTCGTTTGGAACAGTTGGGAGAAAAGTTAAGCCAACACGCTGTACCGTATGCCGACTACAAGTTCAATGGAAATCACCTCGCCGTATCAAAGGATCGCGCCTGCTCTACGATGCTCTAAATTACCTCGAAGGCGCTGCAAATTACCTCGAAGAATTACCTCGGCTCCTGCACGAAATCCGACGCGAGGATAACGAGCCGAGACTGTCGCTGATCAGCAGCCAGGTGTCGATGCGACGCGTATCTTACAACGCCAAGAAAATCTGCTTTCTAATTTCGTTCGACGGTGTAGAAGGGTTGGACGAAATCCACGCGACACCGTGGCCGAGTCACGCTGCGAGGTTCGCCCGTCGAAGGGCCAACAACGATCGAATCAACGTTGTTTCCTTTTTTCCGCAAAGCGAAAGAAATCGCGAAAGATAAGCCGAGTGATTCGTTGAACGACGACAGAGACAGCGTTGAAGCGACGTCGACGCTCGTGTCGCCGACCTACGACAAATTCGACGACACCCGGCGCCTCTTTACGCTCCGGCTATCAGTCTGGATCATTAATTTATTCCGACGAACAATGATTCACGTCGCGTGCCCACGCGACAGTGCGTACGCCGCAACGCCAACGAGTGGGGATAGAGTCCGGTAACAGGAACCGAAGTGTCGTAAAACTAATCTCCCAGATACAAATTACATAATCCTCGTCTGGTCGTTCCCTCTTTTCCTCTCTCTCTCTCTTTCTCTCTCTCGCTCTCTCTTTTTCCCCAATAAATATCTCTCTGCGGACGTATGAATGGCCGTTCGTGCGCGACGTCCGACACATCATCGCTGACTCGTTTCTTTTCACTGTTTCCCCACCCCCGCTGTGCCGTGTTGCTCGTGTCGAACGTTTGCCAACACGGATATTTAAAATACGATGTTTCTTTCTTTCCTTTCTGCCTCTTCGAGCCTCGTGTAAATGAACTTTCGTATCGAGCGCCGTTGACAAGTCGAAACCGACGCCAAATAAACGCCGGTGGCCGTCCAAGTTCGATAGCCAGCCTCAAGACGCTCGTTAGCTTCGAACATTCGTTTTAGGACAGTTGATACAGCGCTGACGCGTTCAACGCGTTTTCGAACAGCTTCTCTTTGGAATTTCGCTTGGGCTGGTGGTTTATGGCGAACTAACAGGCGGAACCAGAGACGCGCGTGATACGCGAGAATATGTCTGACTCTGTGTAACTGTTATACTCGTGCACGAGCTATCGACGCTGTGAATAATTATGCAGGGTGGTTGGTAATGATCGTACGAGCGAAAAGGGGGTGATTCTACGCGAAAAAAGAAGTCGAAAATATAGCACTGGCTGACGATATGCAGATCGAAGTTTATGGGCAACGATATGTTGCAGCGTTAACGGTGATTCCACCTTAGCCCACTTTCCTTGCGATTTACGTGCGCACAATGTGGTCAGGATATATATCGTCGAAGTGGATGTGGCTTCTGGTCGTTCGACTAGAAAGTACAACACGCCCCGGCAGCTTGCAACTTCGTTCGACGAGTCGTTGTGTTCTCCGCCAGCTCGAACGTCGAACGTGAACGATATTTGATGCATCTTTCGAGCAGATTCGCGGGACGACACGATAGGATGTAAGGCGAAACGGACGACCATTTTATGGCAGCAGCGCAGTTCCAACGGGCAAGTGGCTACGGAAGATTTTCCTTTTGTTATACGTAGCGTTCTACGTTCCACGTTGCTTCCACGGCGGTGCTGTTCTTCGTTGGCAACGCGGCACAGTTAGCGTAGAATTTCGTAAACCTCGGGAATCGAGGAGAAGGTCTCTCACCTGTTCGGCACAGTACGATTATCGCTGCGATCGCAGAGTCAAGAGGAAGCTATTTCAAAGCGACCACAACCAGTGAAAACGACTGGTCTTTAAAGATATCTCTACCAACAATGGTAGAATATTTGTGCGTTTATTGATTTATTACCTTGCTACGAAAACAATCCCGTGTTACTTAGCACATTTCTCGTAGTACTTACTCATCAGGGACCGTGATCCCTAAACAAACAAGAGAAGGAACACGTATTAGCAAATCGTAGAACCGGTCGTTTCCACTGGTGCGATAGTTGTGGCGTTAACGACACACCGTCGGAAAATTGGCACGAACACCGTGAGCAAACCTCGTCGCTCATCCGCGTACAGCGCTGCATAGTCCGAAACGTCCGATCGAAATCCGATCCAAGATATTGCCGCTGCCGGAAGAAAGGGTGAATCATCGGTGGACAGCATCGTTGGCCGCCGTGGCATTTGGCGCGGGACGAAAGCCGAGTGCCGGCCCCGTGGCGCATCCAAAAGCGGCAAAACCGTGGCAAAAGAGCGGCTGGAGACGACGATAAAAGCGGCAGGTCGCGCGCTCGTAAATAGAGCCGCGGGTCCATTCATGAGTTCGGCCAGCTCGCTCGTGCGTACACGTTGGAAAAGTCTTTTTCTCCGTGTATTTTACGGGAGGTCAGGGTTAAAGAGGCGGAAAGAGAGGCGAGCGGCGGAGTAGGTGGAGTAGGAAGAGGCGAAGCGAGACTCTGTTTTATGGGGCTACGATTCCTCTCCTTGCGCGGTACGTCGACCCTTCCGCCGGCTCAGAATTAATTGGTACCGGCATTTAGGTGAACCCGATCCGTCTCTCGTCCCGGTTGCGCTCCTCTTCGCGCCAATTTTCACTTTCATCCCCGTTGTTCTCGTCTCGAGTCCGCGGCAAAAATCTCCCACCTGCTACGCGTTTATCAGCGTGGAAATTTCTGCTCGATAGTCGTTGGTGTGCGCTGCGCGTTGCTGGCGTGCAGCAACTGGGTTAAGGATAACACGAGCGTAAAGTACGCAGGGATGAGCGAGAGGATCTCGCGGTTAGAAAAATTGCGAGCGTTTCTCGGCAGCGAGATCGAAATCGGATCGATTATTACGTAGCGATCGTTTTTGGTCAGTAAGAGTCAAGCAACGTGTACGTAGATTGCTTGACGTTGCGAACGCCTCGATTTCTTCAAATCGAGTAAAATTGCAGAATCTGTGACGCGTTAGGCGCCAAGCATTTATGCACACAGTTTGCTATAATGTCGCGAACACTTGAATTTCTTCGAATGGAACAAAGTTGTAGAATCTAAGCGGAAGAAACGACCACGTTAAGAGATATTACGCGGATACGACGATTGAAATTGACTGGAAAAGATTGGAAATAAATAATGTTGGCCCTTGACGATTTAATTTTGCAAGCTTAGTTTCATGTTTAGAAACTATGTTCGTAAAACCGAGCCCGGTTTCTATGCCATCTGATACAAATAAATACGATACGATATACAGGGTGGTTGGTAATTGTTGTACAAGCGGAGTGGGGATGATTCTACGCGAAAAAGAAGTCGAAAATATAGAATAAAATTTTTTTTTTTTTCATTTTTCCATCGAGACAACGATCTACACTGAGATCCTTTATAACGAGACTCGATAAAGTGCACGCGTACCGAGCTAAAATTCAAAGTCGATTTTCTCGAAAACAAAGCCTCGAACGAAAAATTGTTATTCTATATTTTCCACTTCTTTTTTCGCGTAGAATCACCCCCTTTCCGCTTGTACCACCAGTTACCAAGCACCCTGTATAACAGCCGCTTGAATATTTATAGAAGCCGTGATACGTATCGCGCGAAATATCGTAATAAACGAAAGAATTTCTAACAAGTGAAATTTAAAAGTATAAGAATGCCGGGAATGCATGCAGCATGCAAAACTATGTGCGCAAAATATCTGAAGTGAAATAGTCATCGTAGTATATACACTTAGCAAGTGAAATTCTCATTTAAGTCTCTTTAGTTAGTGTCAATATTGAATTATAATTTCAGTATCGGAATATTGATAACGCTCGAGTACTGTCGATATAATGCGTATCAGGAGTGAAGAAACATTTATCGTGATAGCAGAAAGTACGATGAAAAATGACCTAATGAGTTGGCCGAGAAAATACCACTTGAAGCGACCGGTGACAAGAAAAATTCAAAGTTTTTCCTATTGTCATATATAGAATGCGTGGATGAAAATTTTTATCGAGACTTCCCCATACATCGAAACCAAAGGACAGAGATATCGACGATACGAATTTATCTCACCGTGTGCTTGTTATTTTCTTTGAGACACGTTGTTGTTTAGCCATCATCGTAAAATTTATTTATACCGTCATCTTTGCCAATGACACATCTGTTTAGATTTACGTAATGCTTAAGAGTAGGTAATTGTTAAATGATCGACGATGATAATCATCGGACGAATTGATAAATTCCTATCCGTTGTGCTCTCCTCGTTCGAATTATCCAACTTTCGTACACGTACGCGCGGAAATATTTATCATACAAATATTGCGATTGAAAGCCTATAGCTTCTACACAAAACGAGAAAATAAATACATGGTCAGTGTACTATAAATTTCCAGACTTCGCATTCCTCGTAACTCCGATCGATCGCAACGCAACCTCGTCGATTTGTAGATAAATAATATTCGTGTATCGTTGTTTCGAACAGCTGTTACAAAATTGTCGAAGAATTTGAAAAAAAAAAACGGTGTCTTTCGGTGCGGGCGATTCTTCTTCTTCTTCTCTTTATTCTCACGCTATGTAGAAATTTTACTCAACTTCGCGTTTCATTTCTTCGATAAACGTATTCCGCAAACGTATTGGCAATCGTTTAAAGCGATGTATTCGAGATAATTTTCAACTGAAAGACTCGCCAACAATCTTATCTGCGATAAAGATTTCCTTATCATCCTTGTTACAATGATAAGACGCGATCGCGCTAGTTCTCTCCTTCGGTATAGTCCGTGCAACGTACACGTATAGCGAAGTCTTAAATTAAAGCATCAAGCAGCGGCACCGATTGATGCAACGGCGTCCAAGGTCGCACGCGGCATTCTATATTTTTCCACGGAGGCCGTATCGAATCCAAGATACGCATAAACTATTACGTTTCTAACTCGAAATTTCCAAGCTTCGTGTCCTTAAATCTCTCGCTGCGTTGCGCGATCGATGAAACGTTCACGCGTTTCGCATTTCACTTATTTCGTTAATTCGCTTTACTTAGACCGCCGCGTTTGAAACGATCGCGTTTCACGAAATCTTTCGCAATTTTCTCTAAGCGTAAACTATGGAATAACGATCTTTTGTTCTCCATATGTTTCCTCCGTCGACTATGTGGCAATGGCGATGCTTCTTTTACTACCTCATTAACGGCCAGCTGTTAAGAATTAATTAATCGCGAAACCGCGGGGTCGTCGACAAGGTTACATAAGCGGGATCCCCGCGGAATTACGCGATCGTCCGTGACAATGAGCAATTAATGAATAATAAGTTGCATCGCTTTTATCGATAGGTACATGTTACTTGGCGAAACGCATGAATGAATGGCGGAGCGTGTACGCGCGCGCGTCTCATCGAGCCAGACCTGTGTCATGCGATCGCTTTGAATTCGTGTTACGTCGATCGTAAAGAATTAATAAATGTCTCCTATAATTATATGCATGCCGCCGCTCGTTCACGTTCAATGACACGGCCGGCCGTTCTCCTTCTCTTCTTTTTCCATATTTATTTTTCATTTATCACAGGCTGACTAATAACAGCGCCGCGTGAGCAATGGCTTATTGATTTGCATAAATCTGATACCGATCGCGAGTTAACGTAGAGCTGCATTTATCTGAATTTCTGGAACAGCAGCTCGTACGCGATAATAATTCGAACAGAGGACCCAAGTTCTTGCGCCCAATTAATGTTATTAGCCAAGTTTTCCAACTTTCAAATTCATACTTTTACGAGGATAATTAAAGGACGCGGGGTAGAAAGAAATTCCTTTCATACACTACATTGTTCGAGATCTTTCGTACGGCTGATTACACGCCATTCGGTAAAAGCAACAAAAATAGACGTTCGTAAACACACGTTCTACCTGACTTTGTTTACGAGATGAATTGCTTCCTCTTGATTTCTCTACAAAGACGAATCACGGTAGTGGTCTTGTGGTAAATTTTATTATTCTCCAAAGTGCCATATTATCCTCCTAATTTTTCGAAAAGCTCGTCCCATTCTCAAGGTACCTGGCATTTCCACACTTTCCACAGGCGAGTCGATCTAAGTGTCCGTAGATGAACACCTTTGGACGTGTTCCCTTTTACATACCCTGTATGCACACGGTAATTTGTTTATGTGGGGCCATTGAACGAACAAAGAGCCGAATCCCGAGACCGGGCCTATTATGTAAACACAGTATTCACTCGGTCAATAACCGTGGCGAAGTTGCCAAGCTTCTTACCGGGCTAATCCGAAACGGTTCGGTCCGAATTAATTCGTGGCACTTGCTCGTAAAGCGGAAGGGATCGCCGGTTGAAGAGGAATGGGGGATCTTATTGCCGATCTTTATCGATACCCACGATCGGAATCCGTAATGAGGATCCGATCGTCGCTATTAGCGTGACCGCCCTTTTGAACGGCGCCGCACCGCGGGCCATTTTCTTCCTCTTATTCCTGGCTAGAGTCCTTCCGTATTAATGCTGCTGGCCACGATCCTGCATCAAATTTATAGTGGTCGGCCCACGCGCCACCTTATAAACCGTGAGAGTCTGAACCGTGGCGGATCTTGACGCCTGCGAGGAGTACAAATTTTCTATCTATTCTGGTACTTAATTGGCGTGCTTCGGCGACCAGTTTGTTCGGTCGTTCAACTTTCTGTCGATTAGCTGCATATCGCGATTAATTGCGATCTCGTGTCTGGAGGCAAGGTCGAAGAGGAAGAGAGTCTCTACGTGAATGAACATTTCGAAGATCGTCGCAGGTGCCGATGCGGCGAGCGGCGGAAAGCGATCTTAGGATATCTATTTTCCAAGTTGAAAAATTCGCGCGAAAAATTCTATCTGGGACGAAGGTAATGTACGAAGTAACGACGATTACGCGTAACGACGACAGCGATAGGAAAATAAATGATCTGTTTGCATCGCTCGATTGTACTCTGTGTCTTTTACTCTTTCGAATGTACGTACTTGTTGGGCATTCTCCGTAAATTTTTCGATCGCAAGAGATACGACCGATGACCACTTGTCAGGCTAACGAGTGTTTTACTTAAAGCGGTAATCTTAGGATTAACGTTGAACGTATCCATCCGTAGACTTTAATATCGCGAGATACGCTGCAGGCCATTAATAATAATTAGGGCGGGTACGAGGTATACGAAAGTCACGTGCACGCACGAGTTGTCAAATTAGTTGATTAACTTACACTTACACCTGTCGATGTCGTCCGGATGTCACCGTAGAACCGAACGTGTGTTAACAGGTGTTTTTAACTCGGCCGTGCCAAGCGCTTCCAGCTGCTGGCTGCCCGCTATTGGATAACAACGCGAATTCGAAGGATTTTCGATAGATCGCGACTGGCTGTCTCAGTTGATCAAACAAGGAGCAACAGAACTTACAGGAGCACCGTGTAAACCGATACAATGGCGCGGTATGCAACTATGGAAATTTTCGTTAACCGTAAATTCGGCTTAAACAAATGAGAAAACGACATATACCTTAATCGTTACACAAACGGACTGTGTCGTTTTAATTAACACGTAAGAGAACGTATCAACGCTAATTATCGGTTAATTATACAGGGTGGTTGGTAACTGGTGGTGCAAGAGGAAAGGGGGTGATTCTACGCGAAAAAAGAAGTCGAAAATATAGAATAAAAATTTCTATTTTTTTTTAAATTTTTCCATCGAAACAACGATCTACAATGAGATCCGTACGCGTGAGATACCGCGCGCGTACCGAGCGACGATTCAAAGTCGATTTTCTCGAAAACAAAGCCTCGAACGAAAAATTTGTATTCTATATTTTCCACTTCTTTTTTCGCGTAGAATCGCCCCTTTCCGTTTGCACCACCAGTTACCAACCACCCTGTATGTATATACAGAGAGAGAGAGAAAGAGAGAGAAAGTTTGTGATGTAGGTTTTGATATGTACATAACATAAAGGGATGATAATTGGGAAAAATTTAGTCTTTCTGTTGCCCATGAGAACGAAAATCAAATACATCGAGGTTTTAACAATTAATTATGATAATTGGTTACGTAATATCGATAATGATATTATTTAATTATAATTTTATACCTTTGGCATTCGTTAGCTCGCGTGGATGCGATTAAACGACCGGATTTTAGATTTCGTTTGTCGGAAGCCTCGCTTCCCGAGTTTTTCCAGCTTTTTCGTTCGTCATCTGGTCGCGATATATTTCGATCGTTGAACATGGTGTTGTTGATTAGGTTGATTAATAAATTTAATAAAAAATAACATGTGAAACATAGTCGATAGAGTATGTGTAAGAAATCCAAGTTCGAATATTATCTGAGTTTTCAAGAAGAAAGGTGTATTAGCGCAGAAGAATAAATAGCGTTGTTGTATAATATAGATAAATGAACTGCCAGCGCGTACGAGTCATATTTTAAAAGTAAAAGATAAAAAGCATCAACCGGAGAGAAATCGAAGAAGGTTGAAAAAGAGATTTAAGGATGAGAGAAATGCGGCCGAGCAGCAACTTCCGGTTGCATGGAAACAGCGGGAAAACTGTCCCGACTTTCCAAGCATCCTCGGTCGGTGCACTGCTAACGTAACACGATTTTCCTGGATGCTTTTTCGGCACACTTACATACTTCCGCAAGACTTGTAACATAAACACCTTTAAACTTGCAATTTATCAACATTCCATTGCTTTTACCTTAGAAAGTAATCGGCTGCCTGTTACTTGTAGTACTCTGAATTCAATACCATCGTAATTATAATTGCCTAAAGAAATGAACATACCTAATACGTTGGTTGATTTAATTCTGCATTAAAAGTATCAAATTATACGGAATAAGTATAAAAATTGCATTATTCGTTCTCGCAGTACGCAGCAGATCTGAAATAATACATGTACAATACGATAATTTCTAATGTGATGTATAACAGTACAAATGAATCTACGCTGTATCACTAAAGAAGTTCATTCTCCTGAAGGATGTTACAAAAGAGGTGCATATATGGATGGGATCGTACGTTCTTAAAATACAGCTCTAAAATTTATAAAATAATTTCTAATTTTCTAATATCATCCGTAACAGCTTAAAGAAAGAAATTTACGGCGTATACTGGTAAACGATTAACGTTAAACCGTACGAAAGACGTACGAAGATCGCAGGAACGGTTTTTACAGTACAGTTGCAAAACGACGATAACACGATCCCTAATTCTCGACAAAATAATGGCAGAAAGGTCGTCGCATCAAATGGTACACTATCGAGATATTTTCTGCGGTTGCTGAATTATCTTTGCCCGTCTGCGAAAAGAAAACCGCCTGAAGGTGCTTCTAGAATCGAGGCCGGAAGTGCACAGAAGTCGCAGCTTTCGAAGACGATCGTAAAACGCCCCACGAGTTCCTCGATGTTTCCTTATCCCCACCGCGAGTACCATCAACGTCTAGTTGCCATTCTGTTCTTAGATGAGAAAGTTTAGTAATCATATCAAAAGAAAGTTCAGACCAATTTTGACATCATTTTATCATCGGTACTAAAAAGAGTCTAAAAGAGAAACCACGAAATGCAAAGGATCGTAATGAAAAGTGGGAAAACCGATACGTAAATATCAATGTCCATTGGATGAGTCATGGGCGTGATAAAATTTATTTTGTACAAATTGGATGCTCCTTCCTGCTTTTATTTTCTAATTATTTTATGGGAAATCTGTTATTTTATCCACATCGTATACGATCTATAAGTAAACCGAGGATTTGTATTAACGTAACTAAGGAAATAGAAGACCTCACTCTGTCTCTCTCGATAGATAAATACAGTTTCATTTCACCCGTTCAGTATTAATAACAGCTACTTTACTTTGAATATTTTTGCATGTTGCGTGCATTTTTGTAACTTTAAATACCTCGTTAATAGAAGTATATAAAAATTCGCGATATACGTGCAAGATAAAATATTGAATAAAATACAATTTGCTTGAATATTCCGATAAATGTAACAAGTAGTAGCTGTTCTGACGCTAATGTGATATATAGTTTTCGTAAAAAAATCTCTCCGCTACTATCGAAACATCATAAAGTACGAGCAAGATCGCAGATGCTTCTCAAATCAACTAGAATCAACTTTGAAGCAGGCGACGTGGTCTCGTAGATACGCAAGCGGTTCATAATGTTCAAATACGGCTTGCTTACGTCGTCGTGGCCTCGTCCAGAGAGCAAGGACATTCATTGGCCACAATTCATCTGTCGCGCAATGCTCAACCAATCGTAAACCCGACTAGCGCTTTACTTCCGTCGTGAAGCCACGCGTTCGACTGTCCTCAGTCCTCGTGCACGTTGGCCGTCGTTGTCGCGGCACAGGTATTACGCTTACACATACGTATATTCGTTTACATACGGCGGTGCACGCGAGTGAGCGGGTTTAAACGGTTGGTACGCGCTCGTTTCCGCGGTCAGAATCATTGGCGCATTCTCGCGCCGGCAATAAGCCGCCAGTTAAAACTCCTCCTTCCCACTCTCCTACGATATTCCCATCCCTCTCTTTCCTTCGATAGCTGTTCGTTCCGCGGCGTTAAAATCGCCCGACGACCACATCAACAATAACAAACGACATCAAGCACAACGAGACACGCGACAATTCGACGAAACGTTCGCTGGACTCTCCCTTCTTCGATCGACGTAAAGAGTATCGAATCTCGGCAGCACCAGATGAAACGAGTCGTCACGGTCGGCGGTTCGATCTCTCCGAAAACAACGATCTCTGCCTGACCGACTGACTTGTCGTCAGACTCGTCGTTGTCAATCACGAACGAGACGAGAAGAAACTTCGAGGTCTTTCTTACGAATTCTCGCTTGGAGAAATTCCACTGCCTTGATCCTCGTTCGCGAAGCCAAGGAATCGATCGAAATTCAAGTTATAGACGCATAGGGACTTTCACGCGCGTAACGACAAGTCCAAGTTCCCTCTCTGTCTGTGAAAAGCGCTGCTAACTCTTAGATACGGATATATATGTAAGTAGACAGCGAGCAACAATGAAGGGAGAAAGAAGTTTGTTCCTCCTGGCGAGGAGGAGGAAGACATTTTCACCGCGCCTTCACGGAGAAAACGACTTCGCTTAGAACTGCCTCGCCGACGGCTGTGGCCGTCGCGCGATACGCCGCCGTACGCTCCTCACAGAGCCTCGAGCACGCTCTCCCCTCGGGCTGTTTACGGAATGTCGCGCAAAATTCCCGAAATTAACCGGCCTACCGGGCAACAGCGATCGACGATCGATGCGCCGGTTTGCGCGCCGTTGTTTCGCGATCGAAGCGTCCCGATGATGCGGCCCGTTTACCCGATACCGAATAAAAATGTTCGCGGTGAATTTTCTTAGGCTGCTTGCCGTATGGAAGGTGGCGCGCGGTATCCGTGCGGCGTTGTCTGCCGCTCGTTGCTGGCTCGCAAGAGCCGAGGCCTTCGAGCGCTCTTACGCTGCTCGCCGTATACAGGCTGACAGTCAGTGGCGGGTTTCGAAGCTAACGGCGTTGGGCAGACTCCCTCGTACTCGGGGGCCCCGGTGTCTACGAGTTCCCCGTTTCGTAGCCTCGAAATCGAAATCGAGCCACGGTTTCCACTGCGTATCGAACGCTTGAATTATTTCTGTATTTACAATCGCGCTAAAAATATTACAGTTTCTCGCTCGTAAATAATTTTACACGTTCGTTATGCGACTATTGGGAAATATTTTTTACACGTATAATTTTTATATTTCTGCTTATGCGTGTACGTGATTACGTTTTAAATATTGAATCGTACGATGTGGTCGTTTTGATAAATCGCTGACTATTAGGAAATCGAGCAAATTTTCAGATTATCGTATTACAGGGGCATGGAATTGTACGATACAGTTGGATGGTTTTTAGTTAGGATTTTATATCATTCGATAGTAGTATATGATTCGACCGCAACGACGTAAGAAACTTGCTGATAAACGACGCCAGAAGTGCGAGCTTCGCGAAATAGTTCTCGGTAGTACCTATCGAATGGCCTAAGTCGTTTTGAGTTTTTGCGCTGGATCAAATTTTTCATCGTAGCTCAATCCATTCTCCCGTAACTTTCATCGAGCGAGACCAGGCTATCGTGCACTTTCTCGCGCAGAACAATTTTTCACCTTGGTGTTAGTGCAAACAGTTTTATACGAAAAAATTTCTATGAAAACACCCTGCTTTCCGACGAATCTTGTACGTAATTAGAGAAAATAAAGCCAAATTCTATGAAAGAGACGAAAAAGGAATATTTAGTAAATGCAAACATACAGGGTCTTCAAATCTATAGACACAGAGACTTTAAATATCTTAATACCATACCCTCACTTTCTTTGGCAAGGCTTTAAGGGCACGTGGCCTCTTTCCCCTTCCCTCGTGTTTTCCGCCTTGAACAAGTGCGTTCCACCGATGCTAGTTAGTTTTTGCGGTTTTTTAATGTCACACACGCATCATAAATCAGAATATAAATCAGGTTATATAAAAGCATTGATCACATTTCAAAATCATACATTTAAACAATGAATTTCCTTTGTATGAGCAACCTGAATGGCATAAACAATCCGAGGATATTCAATATCAATTATACAATTAATTTACGTGGCGTGAATAGAACGCACCCTTCCGCCCGTACGAAATCTACCACCGGTCGAATGTCGACAATATGCTGTTCGCTTTTCGATGTACAATGGCTTTTAAAAATAATTTATTGAATTCGAAATCCAATCGGTCGGCGTAGTAAATCATTGAAACGCGCAGAACTATTTTAATTTTCTCACGCGTATTTTGATAGATATATCGAAACAATTTAGCTAACGCTCTAATGGATTCGTATTGTCGGAGGCGGCGCCGTTGCGCACGAAAAAAAAAAAAAAATTATTCGATGGAACATCTAAATCATCGGTATGATCGCGCGTCGATATTCATAAAATTCATTCCGCATGATTTTGTATGAACAAAATATACACAATGGCGCGTGTTACTTCGACAACACGCGGACAACCGGTAGCGTGTAAAAATAAATTCTGAAACTTTCTTCGCGAACATTAAAGTACCCGCCACGCTCCCGTTATTACAACTTTACAAGCTGGAGAATAGCCAGGACCCTTTAATTTACGTTCATTCAAGAGGTGATCTTTTCCTTAATTTTTTTTTTTCACCGACATTAGGAAATATCAATTTCCTACGATACAACAATAATGTAACGTAAATCCCTACGCGTAGTATATACGTTATGTAACGATCGATACGAATCAAAAATAATTCAGTTTGTTTTAATAAAAGTTACGATAGCAAAAATCGGTAGGGGCAGTTTTATTTTTACGCTATTTTCCTACTTCGGTGTAATTCGTAGCGTGGATACACTGGTTTTTTAATACAGAAAAGACGTAAGTTTTATGTAAGAAGATAGTAGCAAGCGATTCGAAGATAGACACGAGGAGAAGTAAAGGGCTCGACGCGACGAGGCTACGGCACTGTGTGCCGTGCCGTCGTGCTAGAGTGCAGGTGGGCCGAAGTTCAACGGAAACAGTCGAACACTCATTCGGGGGAAAACCGAGCGGCGGTACATGACGAGAACTGTTGTCAGAGTATTCAGTAATGCTTTGCATGGCCAACCAGTCACTAGTGGGCTCGTCGGTGAGAGTCGTGTCGTTCACTCGAAGTGATCGTGTGGTGTTACTCGACGAGCTAGACAGGCGGTATTCTAAAACGTGAAGCACAAGCGGACGGCGACGAATGTATCCGCGATCGTGAGAGTGCATTTCGTGAGACTGTGAGAGAGAAAACGAACAGAGCGTATTCACGGAGCGTACACCGACGGTGGAGCTTCGATTTCACGTACTATTTCTTCACTGAAAACAAAAAACCATTGCGCTACACTGTGTATGGTACACGAGCGATCCAAGATGCTGTCGTCAGTGCTAGCGAAATAATAATGTGGTGCGACGTTAGTCAGGTGAGTGAAAAGTGCTACGTCAGTTTCTTTTTCTTTTTTCTCCATCAATTTTTTTTCCCCCTTTCGAAAACTGTGCCGGCCTGTGTTCGCCTGCCTCTAACGTTCTTGTGCGGCCAGCCAAGAGAGCGTTACGTGAACACGACAGCACAGCGGCTACGAGGTGGTTGTGTGTCGCTTGCTGTGAAAAATTTATACGTTGCTCCGTTCCTCGAGTTCGGTGTTCGTTACGCGAAGGGACTTTATCCTCGTTTCGCCGCGACGTTTCTCAGCCATCGAACGAGAGCCGTGTATTTCAACCGTGCCTTAGTACAAGTGGTTCAGTGTGTGATTTTTCTGTCTCGTTGACGGATACCTCGGATATACGATTCGTTACACGCAACTCTGACCGCCGAAGAGAACGTCTCGTCCCGCAGCGACGAGCGCAACTTGCAATTGAAAGTTAACTTCTCGTAACGCCTTGAAAGGCTGGCGCACACGAACGGCAGACACAGCGATGAATCTCCGTGGAAACTATTTTATCACCTAGCCTCTGCGATTTCTTCTCATCCTGTGTGTGATCGTACAAATCGATCGAAAATATTGCATCAACCGGTATAATCATACTGCGAAACCGTGTTAATCGCCCGTCGGCTGCGAGTCATTGAATCGTACCGGGCATTCTCAAGTGCTAAGAAAAACCATAAACACTCGTTCGTTGATTCTTTTTTCATGCGTCGACGTCGGAATCGATACAAATAATCGCCGCAAATTTTTTCGTCGTGTTTCGTCATCTCTCTCTCTCTCACTCTCTTTCTCTCTCTCTCTCTCTCTCTCCCTCTCTCTTTCGGAGCATAACATTAGGAAACTCTGTGTACGTGAGAATCGGCGAGGTCTCACGTCGTCGACGCTATTTCCACTATGGTGTAGAAATTGATACAGCGGCGGATCAACGTCGTGCCGAAGTGTCAGATTTGACGCGTGGTAACCTCGTGTTCAGTAGTTTGAATTCGAAGCGATCCCGCGTTTCCTTGGGCTTGGGGACGAGCGGCGGAGGGAGCAGGAGGGTATAGAGGCGGCAGCAGCAGCAGCAGCGGAGCAGAGTAAGAGGAGGTTGGGGGTGGAGAGGTGGAGGAGGTAGGACGGCGGCCGCGATGCTGGGTGGCGTAGTTAGGATGGCGAGAGGTGGGGAACGGTCGAGGTGGCTGTGGTAACGACGGTGGGTCGTGGGTCGCTACGTGCGGAGAGGGGGGCAGCGTAACGAGCGAGAGAGAAAGAAGCAGCGATAGGGAAGGAATAAGAGCACGAAGGAGAAACGTGTATATATACATATATATGTGTGTATATATATACACACGCGATATGAGAGACAAAGAAAGAGTCTCGATAAAGAGAGAGAGCGAGATAGAGAAAGGTGACCGGAGGCTCCGAGGCTGGCTGCCTCTTCTTTACTTGGCCAGCGCTGTGGAGGAAACCTAGCGTCGCCTGTGCGTCGCGAGGAGTAAGGAGAAGGGTACGACGTTCACTAAGCAGCGGGCGAGGGGGGAAAGGGGCACGATTATGACCAACCATCAAGGGGGCAACGTCGTCATGGTTACCGCGACGACAACAACCCGACTCTGTTCTAAGGGATGTTTTTAAAAGCATATATTTACCTTTGCTCTTTTTCTCTCTCACCGATCGCGTGGAGGCGATAGGAACGACTAGTTTTTTCCCTTCTCACTCGCCGAATGTATGTAATGCATTTGATGGCCCGGTTTCGTTAGATCAACCGAACGACCGTAACCTCTTCCGAACTGTATTCGTCTACATTTCCAACCGCTGGATCGTCGTCGAAATTTAAGAAACATATTTCGTCATGGCATAGAGAATTTGTAAAACTTGCACTTTAACCTTTGTCTTCTGGCCCCCTTATTGGTTATAGCTAGAGCACAGAACATTCAGTGTGGATCGGTTAGGTGGCTATACGGTATATCTCTGTGGTGGATTGGTTTTTCCTACAAGCTATGAACATGCTCTAAAATGCTCGGTGTTAGTGAAATGCCAATGCGTGATAGGCGTATCTCGAGAAACAGCCGCGTTCGCGTGACGACCGCACTCTGTCCGACGGTGACAAAACCGGTCGAATCTGTGACTTCAGCGTTCTTGATACCTTTATCGTTTTATTATTCAGCAGGAAGTGCGTCGTAAGAATTTCTTCGTCTTTGGATCATACCGTATTCAGAGACATCTTGGCGACGTGATCTTTCCGCAAATTTCTAGTTATTTCTACTGATCTCTGTTCGTATACGAAAGGGTATCCTTTTCACCATGCAATCCTTGGAATATTTTCACGTCGAATTTCAATAATTCATAGAATATATGAGAACTTATACACAATGTACTACGATTTTATGTATTTTTGAGGTTATACCACGTCCAGTGCGATTGAGTGTACCGATCGAACGCGTCCGTCGGACAGTGTCACACGGCAGTTCTACCAACTGTTTAATCGAAACGAAAAAATTCTCACGTTTTCGCGAATGTTTCTATTGTGATAATTTTTTCTTTTTTACAACTGAAAGGAAGCTCTAGCAGAGATTCCAAAGATATTGGCAGAAAACAGTAACGTCTTTGCTAGTGACAGATAGTGCTTGGTACAGTTATGTAAGTGAGATATTTTCTTTCGATACGCTCGACCGATCGATCGACTAAAACTGACGCGTAATCTCGACGACGGACATGGTCAAGAAATCGATCGATTATTTGTGCGAAAGGATAACGTTTTCTTGTCGTTTCCGCGAACGACTCGGTTTTCTTATTCTCCGTGGAAAAATCCAAATTAATGGAAGAATTTTATGCATCAGAGTAGCATTTTCTTGTTATTTTCGAAGGTTTACGGCCATCTTACACCTACTACTTACTTATAAATTATACTTATGTATAATAAGTATTAACTTATTATAATTAATCAGCCATGTCACTGAGCCACGGCAGAAAAATTACTGAAAATTCTCAACGCGAGAATTGATTGTAGTTTTAATAAATAAATAAAAAAAAAATCTTACACCTACATTCGATTTTCAGACGTTACAATCATTAGTATCTCAATTCAGTTGCGATAATTCTGCGATTCTTTTTTTTTACTCAAAGTGTATCGTTATCGCTTTGGATGCAAATTCAGATGGCTATTTTTTTATTTTTCCGAGGCAAATGCGTTATAAGGTTGATTATTCGTGGAAGGATTTTCCATAAACTCGTGTAATACTTATTCGCAATTATACATGCTCATCCTAGGGAATTATACATTTCGGAATCACACACCTGTGTCTCTCGACTAGCCCTTTCGTTCTCATGATAGTCGTACAGCTACATACATATTTAAAATTGCGAAGTAGAATGTTACTCTTAATCATTATATTTCATATACTCGTTGATCGTTATAACGTTCCTAGACGTCAGAATGTTCGTACGAGAGTTCCTTATTTCTCACACGACACGCAGACAAATTTCTGACATTTGCTTTCTAACCAAAATATCTCTGCAACTACTCTACGTCCATAATTAATTAATTAATTAATTTCCTCCCATTTATTAACGCAAATGGTGCAATTTTTTTGTAACAAAACACAACCAACGCGATACCTCGATCGTACAAGATACATTTTTCATAAAGTACGCAAATATTTCTAGGTTATGCGATATCGTAGATCGAATGCACAAAGATCAACGACCGGAACGATCGGCTAAAGTAACATTTCTGGCACGTGTTTAATAAAACCGGACGTGCCAAAAACTCTTCAACCTGGCCAAGATTCGTCGGGATTCGAATAGAACAGACTTGTAAGGTGATCTTGTTGTTGGTTAGCTCGAACTTAGCACGATCACACGGGACGGAAATCTTCTTCTTCTAGCAACTACACAAAGCGACACGACGGTGTTCTATACTACATCGCTTTACCATTACCGCGAAAAGTTATCTTTGAGAGACTGCAATAACCTTTTTCTACGATAGTAGATTAATATCGATCGTTCGCTAAATGGCCACGGTGGAGCAGCAGGCGTTTTTCACGGATTTCTAACCACATCAAACGAATGTTCGATAATAGCAAGACGAAAACAGACCTGCACGCAGCAACTCCGTCGAAAAATATAGTCTGCAGTGTTTTTCGCTGCTCGGTACTACCGCGGTCAACAGGTTTTCAAAATAGCGATCTATTCGGATTATTCGATAAGCGAAGAGATTACGAGCTTGTCCGTCGTAATTGTACGGAATAAACGAACGATTCCTAATTTGCAGCGCACGGTTAGTTATCGCACTTTTTCCGGTTCTGTGAGATAAAACGACGATCGAAAGCACCGGATGGAGACAGGTCGTATCGGTGATTTGCTTCGACCGACAAACGCCGATCGAGCGTCGAACACGCGCTTCTTCCAGCGTATTATCGCCCGATCAAACCGCCTACGGTGAACGTTCTTCTTGCTTTACTTCAGCCAGTGCTCGATTTCGCGTAATCTGACCGACCGTACAGTCTCACTCGAGCTTAAACGCGGTCTAAGCATCGACGCTGGGTCTCGGATCGGTTCCCCATTGCTACGAACGATTCCTATCCCTAAACTTGTAAAATCACCGCGATAGGAGCGACGCAAGAGGGACCTCGCCGCGTTGCCCGAAGCTGGAATACTCGAGTAACGCATCTCCGTTGTAACTCGCCGCGTCACCTAGAAATTGCGAAAGCTGAACCAGCCGGAGGATCGGTGGCTAACCACTCGGTGGAAGGTTTTCAGCGGGCGAAGGACAAAGACTGGTAGCAAACGGGGAACACGGCGTGTGCCGCGAGCACCGGCGGCATAAAGCGGAGTCCAAGTTTCCCCCGTTACCCTCCTTGGTCGGCCTGGCCTCCAGCAGCTACTCCTCCTCCGCCTCCTCGTCCTCCTGCGGCGCATCGAGCCGCTCACCCACCATCACGGGCCATTAACGAGAGAGTTATCGACGCGCGATCTGTCAATAGGCTTCTCCCATTCATAAATTCGCCCGGCGTGTGGCGGCCGCATAGTTTTGCCGCGAAAACCACGTGGCGGCGGTGGCGCGCAACGTCCTCTCCGTCGAGCTGCACCGCAACGAGCCGAGGCTCTACTACGTGATTTACGGGCCGCGTCCCCGTTTTAAATGCATGCAGAGTAACCGTGCGTATGCACGTCCTTCTCTATCTCTCTGTATCGCCGGCTCTTCCACCTTCCCAATCTTCTCCCCTCTTTCTCTGTCTCCTGTCTTCTCTGTCGTTGCTTCGCGCGATCCGTTGGTTCCTTTGTGCGCGGATCTGTTTACGTATGCACAACGTGGCAGTGGAACCAGATCTACCGAGACCGGCTGGTCACACGCGCATTTTTCTTCCGCGTCTCCAGTCGAGTAGTTCGCGCTTGTTCGGCTTGCGGAAGAATTTGGAGCACGCCGCGAGTGAAAATGCGGATCGTTGACCATTCGTCCGATTCTCTCGTAGGATCGACGTGGTCGCTTCGCCAGAATTTCGGACACTCGTCGGTCCACGTAGCAGGAACTTTGGAAATATTTCCGCGCGAACGTGGAAAATCGCCTTCGAAGGAAAATTCTCTTCCATCCGATTCTCGCGTCCGATCTTGTCTCGGCCGATTAGACGATAGAAACCATAGTTAACGTCGACGAAGCGCTAGTAAGAGAAAAATAATGCAAGCTGCGTTGCAGACAAAAGTCGAGCAACTCGAAGCAGCTTGTCCGACGAAAACGACAGCTGACGTTAATTAGCACGAGACAGAAACAATCGAAGGTAAATGAAAGTTACTTGTAGGAAAACTGGCCGGTTAAGCGACTCCAAGTGTGTCTGTTCGATGTAGGTTTACGCGGTGCCAGCTAAGCAGCATCGTAACAAAATTGTTACAGGCAAATATGCAATTTAATCGTCGACGCAGGTATATTCCTCGTCTGAGCGAGAAGCAGAGAAATCGCAGCGGAGAAACGTTCCTCCGACACGGTGTTGAAGATACAAGGAAAATACGAATATTTTCATCGTATTGCACCAAGTGTAGGATTAACGTGCGTGGAATAAAAGGCGATTGAGTATCACACGTCAGTCGCGAAACTAGTTAGCACGAGGTTTCATTTCCTCTTCTCATTGCAATGTTCTCACCGAAATTCCTTGTTTCACAAATTGGTGTGGAACGCGCGCAAACGCAAGGGACGACGAAGGATAAGGATAACGCGGCTTCGAGAGTCGACGAGATCGTTACAATGGAATTCGCTTCTTAATCGATGCGAAGACCGAAATATCAGTCGACTTACGTGCAACGAGGATTGATGGCGAAAAAACTGGTCGCCGCGAGGGTTTGACGTTGCGTGGAATATTCTCGAGGGACGAGGCACGGGACGTCTGCGTTTCTCGTGGAAAATTGTTTTCGCAAGTTGGACGCAAACAAGGGCAGACAGAAATTTCCTCGTAACGGATTATGACGAAGATAAGGATAATAATGGACGTTGTTTTTCGCTTCTAAATTCAAGGAGACCGACGCGACCACGTTAGTTATTGAAATATTATTATCGTTGTTATTAACTATATTTCGTTATTCTGCGTCTCGCATTGCGTGATTCGATCGTTTACCAGGCAGAAAGAAAATAATTGCCGTTTCCTCGAGATATCCATCCTGCCATCGTCTTATCGCCGCCAGTTCCTGCGACCGACTCCAAACACTTATATCGGTTTACGTTACACAGCGAGATAAATAAAATGAGTTTATAACCGCGATCGGTGACACTCGACTACCAGCGATTAGTCGTTTAATCGGTCGTCGATCGTCTCATTCATACTCGATATTCCTGGCGTTACGTTACCATGCCATTCAGTGCCAAGCAGTCTGGCGAAAGAAAACAGTCGCGGATTGCTGGAAATGCAGCCTGAACAGCGCACTCGCGATAAGATGCTGCGTGGAAACTCGGTACGCGCGCGCCTACGTTTCCACGTACAACTGTCGTATCCCGAGAGACTTTGGCAAAAATCGAGTCTCGAGACTCGTTGGTAGATTCGTTCGTCGGTTCTCGTCCAGCGAATTCACTCGTTAATCCTAAACTCCTATCGCGCGAATGAAAAATCGTACGTCGCCAGGGTCGGTGTATTTTTATTGTAGCAGCTGTTGTTGCGAGTTGCATTTCTGTTGTACGAGCCGGTCTAGTCGCCGCGAGTTCCAGATTCCAAGCAAATGGAGAGTTTTAGTACGCTCTATTTCTTTAACCAACCGAAACGTTGGTCGCAAGTTCAGAGCTGCGACGTAGAAGCGCGAGGGAAATGGAAATTCTTCGGCGGTTCTGTACGATATCCTCGTCAAAGCGTCGTTGAAGAAAACGCGCAAGCAGAAACGAGATAATAGGAATCGGAAGTCCGGCTATCCGCTTGGTTCTCCGTCTTTCGCGATAGCGTCGGTTTTTGGAAAAACGCGATATCTGAATTTAACGAGTGGATCGGAAGCGCCACGGGAAGTTAAATACAGAAAGAAGATTGGGAATTACGCGATACGTCGAAGCGAAGCCTCTTCGTTCCTATACTTTAGGCCTTATTTTAGCGTCAACTGATCTTTATCTACCGATACGATGGGATACTCGTTACGTAACGAGTGGAATAGGATCAATTTAATATTTCGAATTGGTCGTTGTAAGAGTATGATGATCGCAGTTGATGGATAACTCGAACGATCGATATTAGAGATACGATAAGGGCTTGCGTTTATATCGATCTAGATTTGATACGGGAATCAAATTCTATAGAAAATCGTCGCTAGTTATGCAATTTCAAATTTACTTACCTTCAAGGTTTGCTTCAAATAGTTCGCTTATCGCGATTATCTCGATCCGCGAAGCAAATCGGCAGATTCCAATCGAATTCTACGCTCGAGCAACAGACGTTCAGAGCTGCGAGTCTTTCTCGAAATCTCGAGTTGCAGCTTGCCTGGCCGCTGGCTGGCGTGAAAATGTCAATTGAAAATGGCGAAATAGACAGACAGCGTCCGCAAGAGATCGTATTTAGGTAGGTAGAACGACGAACCTGTGGCGCGGACACCGAGCAACGAGTTGTTGGTTCACGTGTTTCCCAGCCGACGAACAAACGCGACCCGTTGCGTTCCACTACGATTTGCGCGTGATACACGCGTTATGGAAAAAAGCTCACGAGACGAGATACAAGTATGACCTACGCCACTGTTTGGCGGCCGCTGATAACATCGCTGAATCACGAATTACGAATGTTACGTTGCGTCTGGCGTCTCCCACTGTCCCCCTTTCCATGCAAAGACAACCGTAGCACGTGGCGCGTTTGTCGTCGATCGTGTGTACACGCGCAGAGAGACAAGCCCGCGTTGCACTCTGTGTCCCGTTTTGTTTACGTTTTACCGGCGTGCCTGCGGCCGATTGAAAAATTCGCAACCGGTGGCGCGCGCGCGTGTGTGCCGTAATTCACGCATCGACGTGACGAACTCGGAACCGTTGGCGTGTCACGCGCCGTTACAAATGAAAACGAGAGTCGGCTTCCTTTTTTTGTCTTTTTTCCTACGCACGAAAATTAAAACCAACTGCGATTGACGCCGTATCGCTGAAATAACAGTTTCATACGAGATTTTTTCCACGCCCGTTAAACGCGTATTCTCGTTTAGTTAAACTAATTACCAAGCTTTTTTTTTTTTATCTCCCGCTCGCTTTTTAGTTCGCCAACGGTGACATTCGGCGGTAATGTAATTATTGGCCGTGATATTTTCTACTTCTGAATGAAACGTTCGCCGCGTACGTGCAATTTCATTCTTCGAAGCGGCTTCCTCGTCGCCAACCTCCTCGCGAACAGTCGTCGTTAAACATTCGGCGTTCGTATGCTTCGCCGCGTATTTTCGTACGTTCGAAATGCCAGTGGAAAGTTGGTTTATTCTTCTGTTTTGTCGTGGTACATTTTACGCTGGTTTCATAATTGCCAGACGAGCTGTGCACGCGTGCTGACGGGCTGCATCGCGTGGTCAAACGGCAACGTAGAAATTACAAAGCTACGAGGACAAATGCCAAGCCAGAAGCGTTAAGAACAGCTGAGACTGAAACACTCGAAAACGTTTAGTCGATCGAATAGTCCCAACTTTCAGCCTGACTTGCAACCGGTCCTCGTTAATTTCCGATGTAACGAAAGCTGTTGTTAGCGTGGAACGACTAATTGAACTGAATCGGCAACGCTTGGTTCGGGGCGTTGGAAAAGAAGCCAGCAATTGCAAACCTAGAGACGAACATTTGCAGAACGGTTGTACGAAAACAACTTGCCGCTATCGGTCGTCGATTTTCCACTTGACTAGCGGCATTTCCCTAACGCGGCGGAAGCTGTTATCGTCTCAAAGTAGCCAAAGTGAAATCAGAAGCGAACGTTTAATTCGTCGCTCCGAAACCGACCGTCGATCGTCGTGTCGGCTGTTAAAAAAGATGCCAGTGATTAACTGATAGAAGCGAAGTGACAGTAGCAGCGGACCAACATCGACCACGGGAAGAATTTCCACGTCGTTCGAAAACAAGCTTCCCGGCTCCGTTTCCAACAACCATATCGCGTCAATTTTCCACTTTATTAGCCGCGTTTCCCGGTTAAGCATCCTCTCTCTCTCTCTCTCGCTGGTAGAAACGAAAACCAGGCGGAACAGTAGCGAGATTTAGCGAAGAAACGGGGCCATAATTCACGCGTCTAATTCGATTGCCCGTTGCGAAGTATTCGAAATAAATGCCGCTTGCCTGCGGCTGTATAACAACCTGCTGGCATCGGCGTAAAAAGCAAGCAAGAAAGAGAAGAAAAGAAAATCAAAGTTGCCAGCGGGTGTCTAACTTTCGAGGATTCCGGCCACGTGCCGTTAACGGTACCGGCTAGTTGCAAGTATCTACCACCGTTGTCCGCCGAAAATAACCGTTAACAAGTAGCCACACACGTACCACAGCCCTCGCTGTACGCGTACAAGTACGTACGTGTCGATTGTACGTCCTGGCGCGGCCCAAAGGTGCCACCGATAACCACGCGCGTATATCGCCCCATTGGAACTGGTGTCAGGGTGAGAGACAGCTTTGCGGTAGGTTAAGGTTAGACGCGAGAATGCCCCCTCCCTCTCTGTCTTTCTCTCCCTTGCTCTCATTCTCTCTCGTCCCTTGCTTCTTTCCACGGTGATGAAGCTTTTGTACGAGCGAATTTCACGCCCACCACCGCTGATGGTTTCGTAATTGCGAAGGGAATACACCGACAGAGGAAAGCAACGAGGCAGCAGTCTTTGCGAGACTTTCGCCTGGACCAGACTTGAGAGGCGAGGACACAGAGTCTCCTTTCTAATCGGGGCGAGAGCGTCTCGACGTTGAGTCGCACGATCGTTCCGTTCCTATGGAAATTGTGGTCGACGGGGACACCGGTTTCGGTGTCTCGCGAATTTAGTTCGCCAACTTACGTCGTACACTTGCTTTCGTCAGGTGAAACGCATCGCGAACAACCGCCCACGTTGTTGTTCATCGCGTACTCGTAGATTGCAGGGACGTTAGGGGCAGCTTAGGGGACTCGACTGGCGGAATAGCACGTCCTACGGTCTCCTGTTCCATATGCTCTTCTTCTTTTCTTCCTGTTCTTTATGCTCGATGTCTAGTATATTTCTTGGACTCGTTCGTATCGCGCGTGTTATTGCCGACGCGCCTTCAAGCACTCGCGTCTAAGAACTCGCGGCTCAACCTGCTTATTAGATCCCGCTAATCCAAAGTGCTCTAAACCGAACTACAGCTTGGGCTACTTGTCTTGTCCTTTCTCCCCGCTCTATCCAGCCTTCTCGACCAGTTCACAGACGCTTCTTCTCCTGCTTCTTCGCTTCGTGACTCTTCTATATCGCGCGCTGCTCGCCTCGCGTGTCTCTCGGAGTCCTGCGGCCGCTGCTCCAAGGTCTCTCTCCCGTAGAACACGCCTTCCTTCTCCTTCGTTCCACGACCTTTGGCTCGTCCCGCGTCCTTCCTACACCGACGTAGTGGATTTATCTGTTACTTTCATCCGTTCGACCGACGGCGCCAGAAAATAATTGGTAAAAGTTTGGACACGAGGCACCGTCCGAAGCATCGGCAAACAAGGTTAACGACCCGTAAAAATTCCCTTTGTCCAGACGTTTAGATGGCTCGATCGATATAACGAAAGAAGAATAATGCCACCTGTCCGCCAGTGACCGCTCATTGCGGCTTCCTCGTAGTAGACTCCTCTCGTGCACAAGTCAGGCGAGCAGGTGTCTCTTCTAGCAACCGTGTCACTCGTCGACCCTTGTTTCGCCAGCGGCTCTGAATTCTTTTCTCCGACTTCTTTCCGTCCTTCGTTTACCCACTGATCTCCCTCTCTTTCTCTTTATCCCGCTGCTATTCGGCCTTGAACCTTTAATCCTCATGGCGTAACCCTCCGCTATGTTTCTTCCTTCTTTCCCTCTGCCCCTCCCTTTGCCAACTCTTTCTTTCTGTATTCTCCTTTTCACTTAACCAGCAGCACCCTTACATTGTACTTTTATTGGTCTTTACCGGTACCGGCATTGTTCACCGGCTGTTCGAAATTATATCACCGGCTCGTGCCTCCTTCATTGTTTTCCGGATGAATGAAAGCCGCTCGCAGCGGTCGTTGTTCCTACGACCGAGGTGTTTAGCATTTTACGATCGTTTTCTCTCGCATTTCGATCGACTCGGTGCTTTTAATTCCCTTTGCGCAGCGATCGTTCGTTTTTCGCTTTTCCATCCGTTTCGTTGCCTTCCCCTTCTCCGCTTTTCTATCGCGATTTATCCCTTTTCGAGTATGTAAGCGCGCGGCGCCGTAGTTCGTTATTTTCTTCGTTCGTTTCTTTGGAGGACAGCCCGTACGAGGTTGGACGTAATTTGCAGACGTTGGGAGAGCCAAATCGCGTTTAGCGTATCAGCCAACGATATTTATTACGCGGTTGTTTCCTGTGACGAGCCTCTATCGAGCTGTCAAAGTGTAGCATGTGAAAGCGTTGCAAAGTGTTGCATGTATTTTGAACGACGAAAAGTCTCCTCGCACGATAATAGTTCGATCACTACGCGCAATATGTCCTCGTTCGAATCTACTCTGTGCTGCAGCTTTCAGCCTCTGTGCTACGAAATACCGTAGCAAACGGTAGACTCGTTTCACCGGGCCGATAACGAATCGAATATTTCGCCAAATGTTTAACTCGTCGCAGCCAGCCCGAAATTTCGAAGAATCCGCGTTTTCTTCGACCTCTCGTCGATATCCCTGGTTCGTCGTCTTCGTGTAATGCGTTTAATCAAGCGTCGGATATTTGAATTATTCGTATGTTAAACACGCTGTGTCCAAAGTTTGTCTATAAAGTGGCGTCGTACCTGTACGCAGAAGGAATTGTCGTCGATGTGTTGTTCGTAGCGCGCGCGATCAACGCGATACTTTAAGAATATTGTAAGAAAATGTAACTGGAAATGAATAAATTTGTCTGGTTGAATGGGAAATTTTTTCTTGCGCGCGTATACCGCAATTTTATATGGAAACACATAGAACAGGAAGTTGCGAACTAAAAATACGTAATTTGTGGTGAAAGGGTCGAGCTTTTTATAACTTTGCGTCTAACCTGAATCACGCGTTAGTCCTTTCACTCGGCAGCTGACCGATAAAATCGTTTAACCTCTTTAAGGGTAGTCTTATTAAGACCAAGAAAGCATCGTCGTTGTGTTTTCTTTTTTTACTTGCAGATATTTGCGTAAGAAATATTTTGAAAACACTCGACAAGAATAATTCACACGCGCGTACCCGTACGATCTTTCGGAATCGCGTTTCTCATCTACAACGTCGCTGATAAATCCTCCAACGCCTAATAATCGCGCACATGGCCCGTGCAAGCGAGCAATCGCGACTATAGCGGAGAAACTGTCGCAGATCGCGGTGTCGGTTGGAAAGACGAGAAAGGAATTTCGCTTAGCCGGAAATAACGCAGCAAAGTTTGAAGCGATATTGTCGAAGGTTCGGATAATTCCCTAACGATCGTTCGCCGGTCGCCGTACTTGCGATATTTACGAAGCAAGTTGCGCGTGCTGGTCGCCTTGGACAAGTTAAACCGATAATTCGCCAATTATTTGCCGCTTAGCGGCGTTGTTCTTCGAACCGCGCGATTCCATTAACAACCATACGCGACTCCATCGTGTAGCGCTCGTCGTCCGCTAAAATCGTCTCGCGTCTCTCCGCTCGGACCGACAATTTCTCTCGCAAACAAACGCTTCCGCCTGTACCGGCCGTGTACGACCGCGCGAATACCAAGGCGAATCGAGCGAGTGGAAACACGTAGAACGTAGAATGACGGGCTCGGTGGCTGTTGTATCTCGACCGCGACAGCGTCCCCGGACCACGTGTCGCCGCACATACGTATGCAATACGTTCACGGACCTCTTTCTTCCCGCCAAACGCCCGAAACGAGTAGCAGCCGACTGACGACGCGTGTGTGCTGCGGTGCACACGCGTTTAATAGAAGGCGGTCGCGCGCGTCCCCGTGGCATTGACAATCGCGCGCCGCGACCAAGCGTGTGCGTTCTCACGTGAAACTGTGTGTACATCGCCGTGTACGTCGCGGACAATGCGACGCGGGGCCATTTACACGCCGCCCGCCAACCGGATTTCTCGCGTGTTCTCCGGATGCGGGCGGATGCGTTAGGCTTGGCGTAGATCAGGGATCAGACTTTGCTGGCATTTTGCAGCTGGCGTGCGTGCTACGCGAATAATAGGCAGATTCGTAGCGCGTGACGGCACTCCACACCACAAATAACGCCACTCGTCGCTAACTAACACCGGACGACGGCAGCGCTGTCGAAAAGTAGACTACCGAAGCGTCCTGTTTTGCGACCAAGTTTTCGGCACAGAAAAAATCAAATAAAAGCAAAATCGCATAAAAGCTCCGCTCCCCGGCGGCTTAAATCCAAAGATTATATTAAAACAAAAAATGTAAAACGCCGGCACATAACATACTATGGCTACGCCGTACCGTCGCGTGTCTTTGCCTAACGCATCTTTCCAAAATTCATAGTCAATATCCAAATGTATTAGAATGTATCTTGGTGGAATAAACGTTATTTAAAATAAACGACGACAGCGCAGTGGTTAGCGCCTTAGGTTACGAACGTTCGGGACCCGGGTTCGAATCCCGGCGATCGGAGTCGGATTTTTCTTCCACGCATTTAAATTAGAAAAAAAAATAGCATCTTCTACAGCCTACAGCTACGATTATCAATACTTACATCTGAGTAGCTTTCGCGTTGATCGGACGCTGTTTTCGTTGGCTTCGCGTATCTTCGTAAATGCTATTCTGCTCGCGAAGATCTTGCAGGGCATCGAATCGAAATTTGGATACCGTGTGCAGGCTTTTCTCTTTCGTTTGAACTATTCCGTTCACAAAGATTGTGGAATACTTTGGAAGGTACAAAAAGTACGCGAACTTTCTCCTTTCGTAGTGCAAAAAAAGAGCGGAATATAAAGAAGACAGCGGTGTTAATATCCGTCGAAATATCACGCGCATCGCGAGTCAGATAGAACCGTGGAGGACAGCGGAGTTTGAAAGTATCTTCAGCTTTCCGAAGATACGAGAGAACTGTTAACGAGGTGCGTGATTTTTCTGCTGAATTCCATTAAATAATTTCCTTACGTATTTCTCCTTAAAACATCGAAAGCCAAGTTCGAACCCAAACCGAGATCCCAAGGATCTTGCACGTTGATCACGCGATCCTCGCAAAGTCGCTGGATTTTCCTGCCAAAAATAGACACAGCGATAGAAATAAATATTTCGTAACAGTAGCAACATCCGAATCAACGGATTCACATTTCCAATGTTTAGTTAGAAATCGGGGATACGATATCGTGGTGATCTGGAAACAGGCAGATTTGCATTTCTAATGCGGCCACGTTCCCACGAAAAGTATTTTTCACGTTCGATGATTAGCGATGAAATTTCACTGTGACACGCCGTGTGATTCGGCAAGATTTATAATCTTGCCAACGTACATTATCATAATAACGCGCGATCCCGCTATCGGAAATACTTGTAAGGTTTACCGTAGATTAGCGTTGTGACGTCGACGCGATTTCATACGCCGCTCTGACGTTATACGATTCGCTAGATTTATGTTTCTAATGATGCAACGCACGTCGTCGTGTGATCCTGGTATTAGAAATACTTCTGAGGCTCGGCGGCGCATCCGTAACGTGATGTCAGTGCGACTTTGCAGCGATGACGCTGTGCAATTCGGTCGACTTTACGTATCTTGCGATGTAATTGCGTAATACATACGATCCCGTTACATCAAATACAAAGATGCCGAAACATAACGCGTCGCACCGTTAGCCTGACCGGACTGTTGTCAAAAAGCTCTCTCGCTCGACGTTCGTTTCGTCGGCTATTAATTCACCAAGACTCGATATGAACGAATGCAACTTTATTAGACGCTATCTAGTAATTAGAGACTCTATATTTCGCTCTTCACAATCCTATTGCTAATAGCGACGAGCTAATCGATAGCAATATAATCGCCAAGTCCCATTAACAGCGTCGTTCCTCCTATGCACCGGCGCAGGCCGCATCTACTTAATATTTCTCGAGCCATTGCTACGATAAATGCGCGCTTCGACCAACGAAATGGATTTTATCCGAACACCCATGTCACACGCTCATATGTAAGAATCCAGAGAAAGTATTCGAATATTTGCTCGCACACCTGTACGTAAGACAGCTTTTGCGAACATCTTTCTACCACGCGCGTTCAGTGAAACGTTTCAAAGCTTCGTCGACACCGTGACAACGGTCGACTATCGTTTCTGTCGTTGGTCGCATACGGATCAGATCTGAAAATGTACACACAAGCTAGAAAATATCGGGCGCGAGAAAAAGAAAGAAAAATACTTAAACCTGTACATTGACGAACCTGGATGTTTAACGCTACAATATTAATTTTTTACCAAGCGCGTCTGCAAGTTGATCTGAAACTTGCAGCGTTAGCAAAATGCTAGTCGCTAGCAGAGACGTCGGCCGACTGTTCTTGGCCGATGGGAGCGCGAACCGAGTGCCTGCGTTCTCGTGGATGGCTGGCGAGTCGACGAGAGACGGCGTGGTGCGCACCTGGAACTGGTCGCGATACATAATACAGGCGCGTAGGAGAGTCTGCACGACGCAACAGAGGAAGCAACAGCTGACGATATCGACGTGAACGAGGACAGTTTATGTACTTTCTACGCGGGGGAGGCAGGCAGGATGATCCACGTGTATGCGTGAGAGGCTCTCGCGTTACAGGGGCCACCGGTTCCTATATAGCGTAAAGTACGATGTAAACACACGTGGATGAGCGAGAGAAAGGGTAGAGAGAGAGAGAGACAGAGAGGGCTAACGGCGTGGCAACATATAGGAATCGTCGGAGTGTGCGTCGATGCATTGTGATGTCGCCCTCTTCTACCACCGTCGACTCTCCCCCTACACAACGGTTTACACACACCGTGTGTATGTGTGTACATACCTCCTCCTTTCACTACCCATCGCCTCGTTCCATCCCTTTCGACCACAGCGAGATCGTTGTGCACTTGGTCGCGCGCCCCTCGCTTCTCTACATACACCCTTCTTGTCCTACAACCGGCTATACGCTTTGTCCTCGTCCATTCGTCGATCCCATTCCGATCTTCGTCGATCGATCGGCTCGGCGACTGATTCACAGCTGTTTTCGGCAATCGTCGGTCTTCCGAACAGATCGCCGCAGTGGATAGGCTTGGGAAAGCGACACTTTTGGGTAGTTTCGCAGATATTCGACGTCGAAGTCGTGGTCCCCTGCTTTTTCCCAGATTTCCTAATTTCAGGATCTTCCAGCAACCTCTTGTAAGCCTTTTCTCTTGGAAAAAGCCGACGCTCACGCGGGAGAATTATCCCTGTTTTTCCTGGCTTACGATCTTCGTCGAGTACCGCGTGTTCTCGCATTTCGCACGTTCGTATCGTCGCCTAATACTACTCTTGAAACTAAAGCAAACCAGTCGTGCAACGATCCGATTTTCCGCGTTAGGAATTATAAATGGAATAATAGAAATAATAGGAATAATAGAAAATGTTTTCGAGAATATCGATATTTACTTCCGCCTATCGCAATCGACGGTGTACGTACACTACACTTGCGCTTAATATCCTTGCTACGATATTCCATTAATGTCAACAATATATATATATATATATTGTCAACAATATATATGTGTATATAAAACTGGGTAAATTCTAGGGGCAATTTTACTCTTCGAGAAAGAGCCGATGAAACGTACTTAGAATACTTAGGCTGCTCGCGATATAAAGAAGGTGACTCGGTATATACATACGCTCGTTGAACTTGTCGTGTTTCTCTCGGTGCGAGGGCGCGCGGAAGACTCTTGAATGTCGTCGAGAGAAACTTGCAAGGTATGTACATGCTTGGGACTCGGCTACACAGCGAACACGCCACGGTGTATGGAAGTTGACCGTGAATGAAGCCTATTTGCGTACGAGCAATAACAGGTGACACTCTCCACGGTTGTTTACCTTCCCTATCGGCAAAAAGCCGGACGTGGAAATCCGCGGGGGCGAGGGAACCGATGAAAGAGAGACAGAACGCGACAGAACGACAGGGAAACATAGAGGCAGTCAGGGACCACGTGGCGTGTGTTGTATTTTAAAGAACGAGCGGGTAGTCGCGTGTGCTGTACTTGTGTACACCGTGTGTGATCCACTTTCCCACTGATCGTCGTAATCTCCTCGAGGAACGTGCAGGATCGCGTACACGTCTCAATGATTCGCTCATTCGTGCTTATGTGACTGCGTCGTTAAACCGTCTTCGTATCGCGAACGTGTACGCGCGTCCAACGATGCTTGGGACGATTGTTTGTTGTGACTTACGAACGCTCGCTTGCACTTGTCGCGCGTCGTTCGCTCGCCATCTTTCTCAAGGCTTGACGTATCAGTCAGTGTTTTAGTCGTATGTTTACACATGTGTGTTTCGTATATTTTATACGATCGTATCGTTTCTTTGCTCGCGTGGTGAAACGAAGTTTGAGAGTTGGTACGGAACCGTGCAGATCGTTGAGGCTCCGCTTTCTTCGGCGAGGCGCCCGAGTACTTCGCTTCGTGATTATTTTCCAGATACGCGATATGCGGCACGTAAATAGAAATAGAACACCTGGTTGAATCTGTGGTAAATATTTGCCGGCTGAGGACTGTCGTTACAGTTCGAAGTGTTCGACGAAACCCTCGACGACGTGGGTCTAAATAGAACGGAGCGCGAGCCTTCGTGAGTTAAACACTGGATCGGCGTGTCGTAAGAATCGCGTATTAAAATAATTAATTTCTCGGTACGAATCAATTAATCTTCTTTCTTCAAATATACACGCGCAAACACGTAGCCGTGATGCTACCCATAACGCCGCTACGACTCTCGTTCCTCAGACACGAAATTGCTCTCAGCGACGTGTCAACTTTTCGAAATAGAAATAGAAATACAATGGCGTGTATACCTGCTAATTACGATCGTTCGTACGCGTGTAATACAGTTTAGAAACACGTCGAACGTGCTTGATTCTATTAACTCTTATTAGAAGAGATCGTGACTCTTCGCAATGGTCGTATAAGTCACGCGTTTACACACTAGACGTGTAACAACGTTAACGTTACTCGTACTATAAACCCTGTAAAAACAAACGGTACAGCAACAAAAACACTTAGCTTTACCCCAAGACATCCGTGCTTCTGTACAGCCGATACAAAGTCCGCTTGTTCTTCCGATCGCCAGGAATTGGCACGCTTACGTCGGTAAATACAGAAACGTCTTGCGAACCGTATATATAGCGGCGGGTACACGTGGAGCAAGATAGATCTACAAACACGTATACATTTTCGCCAGGCTACCAACACACCGGCGCGACTCACGCTTAATCGCGTTGGCCGTATGCATCTCTCCTTGTCTGTTGCTCGGTCGGGTCGCGGCGCTCACACGTACACGCACACGCACGCGCGCACGTAGAGAAACGTGCAGGGGATGTGCGAACGTCCCCCCAACGAAGAAATGCCCGGACGGATCTCCGAAGATCACGTGCTGCGCATAACTTACATTCCCACCACTCCTTTCGGGTAGCACGTGCCTCCACGGTTCTCTCTCTCTATATATCTCTCTATCTGCTCGTATCTCTCTGTCTCGCTTCTCAGCGGTGCCCTCTCCTCCCCGTTCTTCCCCCGTCGTTCGCATTTGATTCCGCGATTCGGTTCAATCGAATGGTATACGATCTTAGACAGTCAGTCGCCTCCCGCGACGCCACACCGACGGACTTGCGACTGTACCACGCTGCCTCCGCGCGATCCGGAGAAAGCCAGTCGTTGGCTCTCTTCGTGCAATCGCGTACGAGATACACGCAGCGAATACGTACGTCGGCTTGAATTTCGATAAATCGTAGAACTGCCGGTCTACATCTTGCAATTGTCGCGAAACACAGATTTTCCTCTAGGAGAATGCTCTCGCTGGGGAACAGAAATGGATGAGCAGAGCAAGACGTACTATGTTTGTTTACCAGCCGTGTAACTAGGTTTAAGTTACATCGGGTAGAGAAGAATGCCGGGCAAGATAACTCTGTTGGAGTTCGAGATTTAATCACCGCACTATCGAATGTAGTTGTCAAATTTTATCGTTGCTCGATTCACGGTCCTTTACGCGGTATTCGATGATAGGTTATGGCTATGGTCGTGGTTGCAATGGCGAGCGAACGAAGACGCATCGGGAAGCTAACTCGATCCGACGGTGGCCGCTTTCGCGTGACAAATAGATCGCCACGTGGTTCAGGTTATCCCTTGTTTCCCCCTGCGCATCTCTCTCCACCCCAGCTTCCCCCCTCGACATTCTGGCCAACTGTAAATTCACGTGCCTACACACAGGTGGCACCGCCCTCTTGCCAAGTGCATGTACGAACTGGAACGAGTACTCCCTTTGGAGGTATGGATACGTGTGTCTCTCTGTACGCGAGGCGACGATGTAGGGGGGATAAGCGTAGCCGAGAGAGAAAGAGAAAGAGAGAGAGAGAGAGAGAGAGAGAGAGGGAACTGCTCTGTCTGTTTATCATATGTAAATTTGAGGTGGCCACGTGGGTGCGACGGAGATGGTAAAAAGAGACTGTACGGACGGAGGAGATAGGAACTCTCCATTCAGCAATAAATGCATTCCAACGGGGGCCGCCGTACCGGCAGCAACGAGCCTCCGCATGGGCTCTCCGCGTCCTCACGTGCTTTACACTTGTCGTGCTTTCTCCTATTTATCGTTCCTCTAAATTCTCAAAATCTAATTCGTAGTTGGGTTCTTTTAAATGCAACGCGCATCGAAACTATAGGTGTACGTACAGATGTTTATCCGTTGTTGTATATTCGTTCGCTGTTTAGAAGGAAAGTTAGAAATCGCTATCGTTAATGATTGCAGATGGATAGTGTACCGCTTTGAGATAGAAACGTAACGTGCAGTAAAAGTTGCGCACAAGTTGCACAGGTTGCACAAGTTGCTTTGGAAATTACGTCCTTTGTCATTCGTCGGAAGTACGTTGTATTTTATAACGTTTAACTTTATTGCGTTTAAACATTGTATCCATCGAAGGTTATGCTAGCAGGATCCGAGACAACTTCTCTCACGTTGTAATGCACGCAACTGGATCGTAATCGCGTGCGAAAGGCCAGCCACATGCGCTAGTTCGCGCACTCCCTTTCAGGTGGCAGCACAGTACGGTGCCTTATACTCACACACGCGAACGCGTACACAGTCGATTACCAATACACAGCGCTATCTACTCTTGTCTCACGCGTAAATACCCGGATACTTGCGCAAGAATTCCTCTCGACGCACGACTCACGCGCTCATGCTCTCTTTTTGTCTCCCGCATGCATGCTTATCTACGATTTCCTCCTCTTCGTTCCCCCATGGCTTTTTCGCTTTTGTAAAGAAACGTCTCAAAAATTCAACGAATCCCGTGAAGCGTTTCGTCTCGATTAAATTAGAACTTTTGTTCACGAAGAAGCAAGATTCAGACCGATTTACTACACATTTATCATCAACTGCTATTGATAAAGTATCAATGAGATAAACGTAAACGATCAATAAGATAAATTAGAATTTGTCTTCGTATCGTATTACATAGAAAATTTCGCAAAAGGACGAAACTCGAGAACGAATCGTGGAACATTCCATCGAATATATCGCGAATCTAACCTCGTGCGGCTTCTGCGAGACACAAAATGTAATCGCGTATATTGCTCGTCGTTTCACCCACACGAGGAACGCCTTATCGCGTAACGAGGCTACATCCAACGTAGTTTGCGCCGAAGCGCTCTGGTGGGAGACTATCACGAGCAACATGCTTTCAGCTGTGTGCTCTAGGTTACGCAATCAGGCTTTCCACCTCGGCGTTGACGTTGCCGACTGTACGTCGACGTCAACGTAGTCGTCCCCGTCAGTGTCGTTTTCGAAAGGGCGCTCGACGCTGTCGCAGGTCACTCGTTCGATAACGCTCGGCGAATAGTCGACATCGATCCTCGAGCAAAACCTGCTGCCACGCAGAACGGTCTTTTTTCGAAGTTCGAGTAGCGTGAGCAGCAGTTACGTGGCATAGCAGGCGTAGAGGGGTACGGGGAAATTGAGATTACGTAACGCCGTCCAACGTATATACTTGCAAGTGCCTCGAGATTTTTGATGTAAATGTAAAGTATATATGTACATAAATAGTTAGTTGCGAACAGTTTTTGGGACTGCGTCGCGGTATCGCTATTTCAACGATATGTTTCTTTAATAAAGATATAAAAAATATTCGATTCTAATTTTCTAATAAAATATACCATTTATAATATGTATAATATAATTTGTAATATTTTATCCCAAAAATTAATAAGCGGATGAATATGAAATAATCTTTTTGCCCTAAATCTTAGTTTTAGGTTATAAAGAACATCTGTAAAATTTAAGACGTGCAGCTTTATGTAATTCTATCCGTCTTTTTTCGCGCGATACGTCATACAGGAAGAAAACGCGAGAAAATTACATAATCCCGTACTCGCGATCGGTGTTGCTTCCCTTCACCTGCGACGACTTATCTTATTCGTTCGCATAATTCCCAATTTTTGCAGAAAATAACCCGCCAATTATCGATACCGTCTCTTCGATTGGTTGCACGGTGCCGCTCCGTGTGCCAGCGGGTTCCGCTCGAAAAATTGCTCTCCGCCTGCGTTCGCAAAACATAAAATCATCAAAATACGTTCATCCACCTTGAAAATGACCAGACATTCTCTCTCTCTACCCCGGTGGCTGAAACTTTCCCGTAGTACCTCCCGAAATTGTTCAGCGTTATTTTCGCTGATCTCCCCCCAAAAAACGGATCCCTACCACCGGGCCACCCCAGAGAGAGAGTCAGTGTCCTTTAAGTAAGTTAGACGCCTGCGCGAATCGACGGTGGAAATTCTCGGCCGGCAGTGGTGAGGGTGGTAGGAGGTGGTGGTGGTAGTTGGATTGCGCGGTGGTGGGGATGGAAGGCGACAAAGGGCGCGTGGGCGGATGGGTGGAGGGTTAATAGGACGTTGGCGCCACGACGGCGGCTGCGAGAAGCGCGGCCACGTGCGTTCGCTATCGAACGGGCGCCATCCCCAATCTGCCCGTCCACCCAACCTCATCCACCCTTTCTATGCCTCTCCCCTACTTCTCCCTTATCCGTCACAACCCTCTATACCCTACCCTCTCTTCGAGTTCACCCTCCTGCCTCCCCGTTATCCCCCATCGTTTCGCTTCTGCCCCATACCACCACGCCCCTAACCCTTATACACGCCGTACCGAACTATGGCTACGTGCTACGTACATATAGGTGCCTACATATATACGTACATTTATATATACATATATACATATATATGTATGTATATATATATATATATGTACGTATATACATATAGAGGCGTATATCGCGCCGCATGTACGGCTGATTCTCGTGTGGCGCTCTCTATGTACCATATATACACACGTACACGTACGTATATACAAGTAGACTGGATGCTTTTGCGTGTAGGTGAATACGTGCGGTCGTACAGCTGTATTTCAGAATGAGCTGGATATATCGCGCGAGAGAAGTCGCTGAACATGAAGTATACAGTTTATGCCATTACCGACGCTTCAACGAATTTCAGTCTCTTTTCAGACGACAGGATAATCTGATAGGAAGGTCGGGAGACTCCGATACGCCTCCGCCCCCGTTACCCGTCTGTCGTACTTGTGTTTTCGAATTTTTCGACCGGTCGGAGAACAACGGCGGTGCCACCGCTCTTCAATCGTCACCGGATAATGCTTGCTTGTTTATCTTGCTACCGTGTCTCCTCCGGTAAACGCTTAATTTCGCGTGTTTTAATTTTCATGGCGACCCCGACGACGAGACGGGGTCGATCCTCGGTCAGGTTAAGCCGGTAACTTGTTTGCGCGCATATCTTTCGCGACCCGGTTGCCAGTCGGTATCGTGCGCGTTTTATGATTCGATTTCTTCGAAATGAACACGATATGTATATACGTATTATATAGATCGCGGTTCCAACGCGAGATAACAATATATTTGAGCAAGTGTACGCTGGCGCCTGACAAAATCACTCTCCTCGTTCGCCGTCGGCACTTCGATTATCTATCTGGAATATTTTAAGACTTCAAAAATCTTCACGTTATCCTCGTACGCGACTTTCTCGATCCTCGGTATGTGCGTATCATCGAAAATACTCGTTAAATTTGACGAGTAGGCCAGGATAAGTTTCCGTGAACATGAACCCTCTATAATAAGATCCTTAGAGGATATTCCTCGCGCGCCAAAGGAATTTTCAATCGTCCACGAGTATGCATGCGTGCGTGCATGCGTGCACGCGCGTCACATCCTTCCAAACCAGTTTCACACGGACGTAACTGATACCTCCGTCTTCCTCGTGGATCGGACGATCTCTCGCTCTACGCTCTTTCTTTCTCATTTTCTCTTCTGTCTCCCTCCCTCTCTCTCCCTCTCTCTCTCTCTCTCTCTCTTTTCTCGTAGCCCTGTCCCTTTCTCGCTTCCCTTGCCCACCACGCAAGGATACATCGCGGCTCTCTCGCGTTCTAAGGCCATTTTCGAAGTCCGGACTGGCGCGAATTATCGTGCAACTGACTTGGTCACCTCGAACGGGAGGGACGAAAGCGCCGTAAGTTTCCGATCTTTTCAAACTCCGCCTGCAAATATCTATATTCAGCGATTCGGTGTTGCCTCGCGAGAGGAAAATTTTACCTCTTCCTCTTTCGCCCGGTGCTATTTTATGCCAATTTACTTGCCGCGGTTAATTTGTCGTGAGACGCAGTATTTTTAGGAATTGTAATATGCAAATTCACATGTTTATGAATATAATAAAAAAAAAATGTAAACAACGGAGAACTATATTTTAGTTTCATGCCTTTCTACATACCGCGTGAATTCTACTCACTTTCAAATTTCCCGTAGACGTACAAAATTCTTCAATCTAATCACTAGATAACACATATTATTCGAATTCGTTCGTAAAGCTATTTTCATAATTTCACATAAGCGATTATCATTGTACCGTATACTATGTAATATGGGGTATACAATTCTATAAAGAATATCGCTTAATTACCAAGACCAGTTACCTGCTTACTAACGACTTCTTGTCTGCAACGTTATTATTAAAAACCACGGTCATATAGATATATTGGATAATGCACAGGTAAAGGACATAGTTTGAACAGAGAAAAGTAGTAGCGCAATAAAGTACCCTAAGGAGAAAAGGGTCTCTTAACAGTCGAAACCAGCAAGTAACGAGTAGTAGTAGCCTCGTGGTTATTTGCTTAATGGTGCTTGCTGTTGGATTCACCACGACTAGAGGTAGCCCCTCTAATTGCCGACATGATCCCTACACTCACCGGTAATAATTACCCCCAAGATATCGCACGGTACTGCTCGCCATTCATCCGAACATCAACCGGTGTTTCCCTTGGTCTAAAATCATTTTCGAATTGGAACTTTGTCGAAAATACGGCAGAGGGAGATGTTACCCGGAAACAGAGCACGCGGAACGAAATATACGTTTCTCCGGTTTATTACGCGAATAGAAGTTTAAAAGCGGCGCGCGGATTTGCCTCTTGCCCTTTATATATTCAGCCCGATGAAAGGACGCGTGGCTATTAACGTTATATTATAAAATAAATTAAAACAGGAATTAGCAACTTTCCGGGAAGAGTTCTTTAACGAGGTTCATTCCGCTTTTACCCGTAGGGTAAAGCAAACTTTTGCGAAACACACCTACGCAACGCGTTACATGATGAACGCAGACCGCGCCACGCTTGTTCTCCTCCACGCTGGTATATCGGCGGCGTCGTCGTCTCTTTCTCTGTTGTGACGCGTCTTCTCGCCCTTTTCTCTCGCTCTGACGGTTTCAGGAAGGTGCGTTTTTCAGGGCCCCCTCTCTGGAAGTTCTCTGAAAACCCAACTGTACTTGAGCCACAACGGAAAATCTATACGCCGCGGGGGGAGCCCGGAACACAGCGTGGCATTCTACTGGATCGTTCAAAAATCTTCGTTTCCGTTTTTCCGATAAGATTCATTTAGGAAATTACTAAGATGTTGATGAAAGGGAAGTCTATCTTACATCGCGGGAATAATGGAGGGCGTGCAAATATTTGCGCTTTGGATGTTTAATGTAAAAAGAGGTTAAGTGCAATGATTTGGAAGATAATATGTATATATATATATATATATATAGATCAAGGACTACAGATTTGGAAAGATTTAAGAGTAAGTTAATTAATTTTCGTTCGTGCAACGATTGCGAAATTATACATACATTGCCACGCCCATTATTATTGGGAAAAAAGAAGCACCGGCAAAAGACTTCCCCGATTTTGCTATTTCGTTGCTCGCCGTTGAATCCATTAACGTCCTTCCATCATTTTCTGCAATTTTGCATGCGGCACCAACGACGATTTCGCCCATCGCGGAATCCTCGTTTCGAGAGCGCCCGTTATTCGTCCTCCTCGAGAAGCCTCGATATCGTACGGACTCGCCGGTCGTGTGTGAACGAGCCTGTACGTGTTGGAGCGACGAGGACGGAGTTTACAGTATGTATGAGTGCCTTGTACGTGTTCTGTACGCGTGCGTATGCGCGAAAGAGAGAGAACGAATGAAACGAGAAGGAAGAAGCGAGAAAGAGCGATTGTGGGGCCGTGCAGTAGGGAGCGCGGGAGAAAAAGAGACGGATGGCTTTGGAGGGGAAGGTAGAACGCGTCGGACAAAGAGGGACGCATTACTCGCGCGCATGGGGCGTTGCCATGGAAACCTCGGCTCGTTCCACCCTCTCGCCATATCGTCGGTGAGAACGAGAGAACTAGAGTGAAAGAGGGAGGTGAAAGACTATCGGAGGGTAAGAGCGAGCGAGAGAGAAGAAATGACAGAAATAGAGGGAGTGAAAGGTGGGCCGAGAGAGAGGTGGAGGAAGAGGCGAGACAGAGAGAGAGAACGACCAGGATCGTGACGGAAAGAGGGAGAGAGAAAACGATACTGGAACACGAGAGTAAAACAGGAAGGAATAGGGCGGGGAAGCGCGAGGGGTGATCGCTAGAGGAAGAGAGAGAACGAGGATGAGAAGAGAAAAAGAGAGGAGCGAGCGAGAAAGCTGCCAAACGCGGGGCCGCCAGTGCAATCAACCCGTTGGCCGCCCGCGAGGGTAAAACTACCCCAAAGTCAAACGAGGATACGTATATTGCAGAGAGAGCACCATCGCTCTGTGCGACGCTATATATATAAAATATATATAGTAACATGTATGTATACGTATCAGCACACGCAAGGAAGGATAGGGATAGGGAGAAAGGGAGAGAGAGAGAGAGAGAGAGGAGCTATAAAATGATAGCATGTAAAAAAGAAATGCTTCCCTATTAAGCACTTGATAATAGAAAAGAAACTCCGTCGGTAAAACAGTCATATCTATTAAAGTTTCCATGGCTGGGGCTCGTTTTTAATTTGCATCAAGATATCGTAGCCGATCATCTTGCATAAAATTTCCTGAAATATTTATCGACTTTTAATCTTTATCGAAGCCCGGGGAAATTTATAATCTTAAGGTAAAAAATTCAGAAATTATGTTCCACTGCAAAATGCATGCCGAGAGAAAATCAGCACCTATTTGCAATTTAATCTTTATACCGTTAACTATACGAGTCAACATTCACGAAATACAGCTTAAATATCTTTTCGAATTTACGAATCGTTTTAGAGTCTAGAATATTTACTACGTATAATGAACAATTATATAACGTGTTTCTTTTACGAAACGGGGAAACTTGACGAGAGAAATCCAAGAACAGTAGTAGTTGCTGTTAGGGAGTCGAGCTGCGACCCGTTGTTGAAAGGCACCTTGCGGTACGTCCTTGCAGACGTTCCAAATATTCACGAGTGGAAAGGATCACGGTATATACGGGTACGAGGTTAAACTCACGCGCGAGGGTGTCGAGGCTTTCGTTCCTCGTGCTGTTGCTGGTAAGGCGCAGTTGCTCTATTCTCCTGGAACCAGTTTTCCTCCACACGCTCAAAAGAGCGTGTGCGCGCGCGCGCGTGCGCGAAAGAGAGAAAAAGAAACACATGCTAACATGACGGACGCGCATACATGCTCCCTATACGCACACAATTAACGTACACGCATATGTTGCTACAACCATGTGAGACGGAGCACACGCGTACGCGCACATACACGTACACGTACACGTACACATACACGTACACATACACGTCAGCTAAACTAGAAAGTTGCCCCAGCCAACGTCGAAGAAACAGTGGTACACGTTGGGTAGAGCCTTTCAAATTTCAACTCTGTTTTTCAAGAAGAAAAGTATTTCGTTTAGTATTTGAAACATCTCTGTTCGAAGTATGTATATAGGCTTTTCGATAGAAACGAGTAAAATTACTCGATTAATATCGTAAAATAATTTGAATAATTTTCGTTAAAGTATCCACGTTTAATATAAAAAGTAGAAAATAAACGTCTTTGATGGATGATATAATTTCATGAGGTTAGAACTTGTAGTTAATTTTATCATCTATTTTTAGCTATTACTTCATGAAATATTATTTTATTAACCTTGAAATGTTGATGGTATTCGGTCGAAGGGGAAATTATAAATTTGTATTAAATAAGAGATCAAAAAGTGCACCCTTGATATGTTGTACGATTGTTGCGCCAACAACCCCATTCTTGCGAGTAGAAAGTTCGTGTAGAGGTATTTTGCTCGGTGCAAGAGCGACATCGTGCGAGACCTCAGAGCGTGGGTATCAGTACGGAACCGAGTCTACAACGCACTGGCGCTGCGTTGCCACGTTTCGAGGTCTCTCTTTCTCGTCTCCTCTCTTTCCTTCACGTTGCGGGTATCGCGCTGTTTCGTTCTGTCTTGATTTTCTCTGGTTACCCAGCGTTGTCGAGTCGACTGGCGGGAAAACTGGGTTTCGAAACAAATTTTCCTTCGCTCACGCGGTACTCTTTTGTGGCGAACGTTGCTACTAAAACTTTTTAATAAATTCCTTTCTGCGCAGTAATTTTATATGGTAATCCCGTTTATTACATTTACATTTTATTCTTAGAGAATTAGCAAATTGAACGAAATCAATAAGGAATAATCTTCATCGCGACTATGTACGTACATGAAAGGAAATTTTTTAACGTTGTAATTTCCTCAGCGCTTAATATATAATTAATATCCAACTTATAAAGAAAAATAGGAACTCTTCTCGAACTTGAAGTTTTAAAAACTGGCTAACTACGTAGTTAGGGCAACTCATTACCGTGGTTTTCCATAATGGATTTTTCCATTAATGTTTCTTATCTTTACTTAATTCCGAAAGTAGAAAATTCCTCATTTTGAAAATACCGTTCGAAACGCCTACTTCACTGATCGTCCTTTCTATCGTGCTCGTGTAGAAGGTGAAGAAGTAGAGAAGAGAAGCTCGTTGCTGGATCTGGCGGAGTACAGGGAGGAAGGAGGGTAGACGGTTTTAGACTACGGACTCGACGCGTCGGCGTCGAGTTAAAAATAACAGTAACAGCAGCAGCGGGACAGAGCCAGTCTTCAGCGTCTACGTTGTCCACATTGCCTGCGTTTACTGTTGCCTATTTCTCGTTACTGTTGTACTACTAGTCGTATCATCGAGTGTTGAGTTTTATCAACGCTATTGACAACGATGTAACGCTATTTCGGTGTTGCCTTGAGCGTAAACATTGCTATCAAAAACTGAAGAGTCGAGTACAGATGCCACGATATCTGTGCCATTCTTAGAACTTCTCTATATTACCATATACCGAGATATATTGCATCGATTTCAGACTCGCATCGATACATTCGTCATATCTTGCCAACGTACGACATCGCGCGATATTCTTACTATATCTGTAGCCTATATTATCGGGACGAGAACGATAAAGAGAAGTCCAGCACTCGCACTTATCGTACTTAACTTTATCCTCGCATCTGCCGTTCGTGAAATTGCTTCTTCTGTTAAAAATAAAAGTCAGACTCGTAGGCATATGTTCATAATCTAGCGAGCCTCCCTAATTAGATAAAATTAACGAAATAAAGAAGTTAAACCTTTTGCACACACGTTCTAACATCGTACACGGTAAAGATGTCTATCGCGTAGACGCTCTGTAATAGATGAACGTTACCGCTAGAGTCCGTTATTGAAAACAGTTTAATCCTGCGTTTGACGTGCGTTTATCATAGTCAACTGCATCTAATTCTAAGTATCGATCGTCCATCAACAACGAAAAGCTCGAAGCGACTAGTTGAACGCAGAAAATAACTAGACATTCCCGTAATAACCTCCAACGAAATCCTAGCGAGGTGCTTTTTCCCCGCCGGAATCACAAGATTTACGTTCTTGGCGTCACTCGTACGAACTCCCCATCGCTAATTGCCAACCAACGTCGGGATCGAGCGATCGGTAAGCAGCGGCCGAGAGACGTCAGCCGTAACGGCGCAGCCTTGAAGGAACGGCAGTGGCGGCGAGTTGCTTCGTCGCGGCGTCGAAAAAACGATGACGCGCTCACGCGCCGCCAGCTGGCGCTGCGGCCGCCTCGGCTTCGCGTTTCGCTTGGAGAGAAGGCGCGCTCGCGCGCTGCCACGTTCTCTCACACGCTCTCTCATGTGTGTACGCGCTTTACAAATTTGACTTTCACGAGGAGACTCGTTGGTTCGTCGTCGCACGTAACCTTGGCTGCGCCGTCAGAACGAGCCGCGAACGTCGTGCAGCGATGGGACGAATTTTATTTTCGTATCGTCGTCGTTGTCTCGTTGTTTTGCTTGCCCCTGCGCGCGTGGCTGACACGCTCGTAAATTCGAATCGTTACCAGTCGTGTCTTCTCGTATCGTCAGATGTTTCAATGATTTTCGATCGGTTCGTCTTAATTCGTACACGAGATGATGACGATTAAAAGCGACGAACGACGAGCCTGCGTGTTTATAAAATCGGAGAAATCGCATCTCAGACGCGTTTCATGTTACTACGTATATAGTTGTGGGGAAAGCGATTGGGATGGTAACACCCGTAGGTAGGGCTCTGTTTAACCCCTTCGGGTTAGCCTTCGTATTATTACGTTTTTAGCGTAGTAATCTCGAATTTCGATTTTCTATCCTATTTTTATAATCTCTTATCACTTTCTTCTGAAATACAGTTTTTTATATGATATTACGAATTAATATATTTCCGTAAATCGTACGAATTAGCACGAACATATTATTATACGACGGAAATGCGAGGGCATTTGTAAAAAGGGTTTTTACTCAAACACTTATTTTCTTAATTACTCGTGACATTTTCTTACGATTTTCATTACGAGAATTATCTTGACGCATTCTCGTTAAATGCGGTGAATTCTCAAGAGGTTTGAACGAAGCTTGCATTACTCGGAGCAAACAATACAATTATCGTTACACATAAATTTTATAATTTATCTAACATTGTAAAACCAACTTATCGTGTACTCAACTGTAACCGTACATAACTCTTAGACGTCTTGTTAGACGGTACCGACTAACAGATATCGAAAAATGAATATCTAAATATCGGTCTCGCCTAAAAAAATTAGTTACCGGTTTAATCGTGCAATTCGAAGTCCAGCAGCGCAACGAACGTTTTCCTCTCCTTTTCTTTTTTTTTTTTTTTTTTTTAATTCTCACATCGGCGGGACAGTTGTCTTTTTCTTTTTACGTTCATCGGCTACCGTAGACATGCTGACAACAAACACTTGGCTGGTGTCGTGTTCTTCGGGCGTTCGTGTCGACCGTCCGCCTTATGCAAGCGATTTTCGCTCCAGTCGAGCTTCATTATATCGGTGTTCGGTCAATTTTGCAGCGTCGGTCATTTTTGTTGTAAAATGTGAAAGCAAACCTGCAACCTTTTATCTTCAACCTGGATGCCATTTCTCAAATATATATCGCTTATTAGCTATTTATATAAATATATATTTTTCTATATAATACAACGATACTTGGTCTCGCGTGTGATATAACTTCATCAATGTTCGCGTTATTGACGCATACGCTGTTATCTGTACTTCGCGATACTCGACGGTCTTCGAGCCAGTATCGGAGATGTTGTTGGTGCATGTAAAGACGAGAACAAGCTTTACGCTTGATGCAAATCAACGTGTAACAGGAGGACCGTCGTGACAGAACGATCTTTTAACATCTAGGTGTATAATTAGGTATATTTATGAAAACGATACACGGTACGTGAAAACAGGAGCTGGCCGTTTCCTTTCAAAAAATAATCGATTTTAATATAACGATGTAACGATGTTGACGCGTAATTTCACTGGATAATTCGCTGTTGCGATAACCCTACAGCGAAACATTCCGAGAATGCCAACGTTTACACGAGCGTATTTCTTAGCCTGTGAAGAAATATCCACCGATGGGAACACGTTTGTTGGTCTCTTCGGAAGGAAGGCGTAATCCGATAGAATGCAAATATTTTTTTATTCTAATCAGTCAGCGATATCGTGAGCGACCTTGGGCATCGCGATATTTCCAAGTTGAATGACATAACGAAATCAAACGTTCCGAGTAGCCGAGCAACGCAACATCTACGAATCTGCATTTTTTCATCATTTTTCGGACGCACCGGCGCGATAAAACGACATTGAATGGCGAGACGAGCATTGTACCGCGTGTATTCGTCGTCATTTTCAATATCTCATAATCTCCTTAATGTAGTTGCACTTTGCTCGACACGGAGCTAGGAATAGCCGAGGCAGGATACGGGAACAGTTACGACCCGGGCCGGTATTGCTCGAGGCGATCGTGCAAGGACAGTACCGCTACAGGCGAATATCTTCCATTGGCGTTCTTCCTTCTTTCGCAGGGATTTATCACGCGGAAAGTCTGCCTTCGCCGCGATAATCCAACGTAAAGACGTACGGACCGACATGAATTGTTCAAATACACCGGTTACAATGTATACTTAACAGAGTAACAGTGTATATATCCATATCTCTGATACGCGAAAATACATTCGTAGCCATCTGTTTTATAAACCGGACCATACAGTTTACACAATTTCTATGTTTCTATTAACCTTTATTGAAATCGAAAGGCTCCTCTATCGCGTCTATGTTGGTTCGTAAGACTTTCTTTTTCCGACGAAAGCGTATTGCATAATTTCTGCGTTTAACTGGTTCTAATTAAGCCAGGAATTCGTGGATCCGATGATAGTCGTCGGAAACGATTCGTTTCTCTCGCGATTCATCGCGCTTGCTACAGTCGCCGCGAGTTGCTCGATCGTTGGTCGCCTTGGAACATCTCGAGAAGCGATTTTTGGTGGAACTCACGACGCAGCAAAAAACTGCGTATCACAGCCACCAAGGCCATCCATCGACGTACATCTAGCGTCACTAGAACGTGGTGACCGTGACGCTGAATACAGCGAACGTTCGAAACACACCGACCAAGCATATCCTCCTGCAAGGATCAACAGGATGACGCTTGGCGTTTGAACAGAGACGCGAGAGGTCGTTGAATCCCATTAAGCGGTACTCCTTGGATAGTTCTTGACCACCTGTACATCCGTGTAATAGACGTCGTTCTTTTCGATCGATGTCTCTCTCCGTTTTCTCCTTTTGTCCCACCTATCTCTGCCCTCTCGCCTTTCCTTCTTTTCCATTCGATGCATGTCCGAGCATCGACATCGATAGAAGAAGAAGAAGAAGAAGAAGAAGAAGAAGAAGAAGAAGAAGAAGGAGAAGAGGGGTAGTAGCAATCAGGCTGCAGGATGAGAACGATTACGCCCGGAGAGTCGGTTCCCCGCGTTTCTCCAGGCTCTGCGTATTTGCCGGTGAATATCGTGTACCAGCAGCCGGAATATCGCATTCTCGTTTTCTTGTGTAGCCAACGCGGCCACACCTTTCACCAACACCCAACCAGCCGCCTAGCTAGGCTCTCTAGCCTGGTGAACGCGCGCGATGGCTGCTGGTTGTGTGTTGCTCGGTTGGCTCGTTGGCCGGTCGCACGACCAGCTACACACAGCCGATATATATCCCGTACGAAGCTTTTGCGCTTAGACACGCTGCTTATATATACTGCGTGTGCCGGCTAACAGTAAACTCTTCCACTTGGCTTCTCCAGAGAGGAGGAGGCCAGAGAGGAGACGCGCGACGAGGACGCGCCGGCGTTGATGAGCCGCAGGCGCGCCTCGCGCTCTCCACCGCCATTTTCTAGGATCTTTTCCTGTTTCGATGCTGCCACGCGGCGTGTCGTTCTTCGCGCTCTCGCCGCTATTATGTAATCGCGATCCTGACTCGCACAACAACGGATTCCTCGCTGTCGGCTAGTCGCTTCTCTTCCAAGGCTTTTTTCCACACTCGTATCGATCTTTTTCCTGCGATTCCGCTGCTTTCCTATGAGCAACGAGCGATAGCCAACTCGATACTCGTATCGATCTTCCTCGTAGAATTTGCCTCGTTTCCTACGACCAGCCATTATTTCCAAAGTTGCCGATCGATAAGCTTCCCGATCTCGCCAGATGTCCCGAACGAACAGCCTGCAAGAAGTTAGTACAATCGCGAGATTTCTAACGGAGCTATCGCATTGTCTGCTCGTCATTATCAATCGTTTCCTGTTAACAGTAGTGGCAAGGTCGGTAAAAGTTGGTTTCCGCTCGCCGAGGACGTCCTGTACGCGTTGACCTGCTGTCATCAGTCATAGGATAGGCAGGCAGGCAGGCAGGCAGGCAGGCAGGCAGACAAGTATGGCACGGTCGTCGGTTCGCTCAATGAGGGGAATTTCTCCGTTGTCGCTTCGACGAGCCAGACAAAAGAAACCGGGACCGATAGTCGACTGGCGACCCTATGCCGTATAAAAGGTTCCAACCCTCGTTTGCCTGCCGAGGGTATATACGGGCTTACCCCAAATCCAACAATACGGGCCAAAAATAGTCTCTGTGGGACTCTAAGGGACCAAGGAACAAGGTTTGGGCCCCGTCTTGCTGCTTTCCATTTTGTAGCTTGTCCATAAAATTCTACAACTATTGCTAATCTTGTTTCGTTTTCTACTTTCCTTCTTTTACGATTAACCGGCAACGTCTTGGATTTTCGGCTCTGACGGAGCAGATGAAATTTGTTGTTTTTTGGTTTGTGCGTTTGCCAGATATCAGTTTTCGCTCGAGTATTTATTCGAGTATATAATCGAGCAGCTTTAAGATAATTACGGAAATAGGAAATTTCAGTTCTGCTTCTTTAATATCGTTCATCGTAATTACGTACAATTTATGCTTCGTGCGTATACATATGTGGATGATTTACACGATGAATAAAAATTTCGTAATAGATCGATCGGGGAAAATACACTCGGTACTCGTATATTTGCTTGTTTGCTATTAAAGACGATAGGAAATGATTTGAACTCGATCAGGTTCGATCGAGCGAACTAATCGGTAATTGTTTGATTTCTAGAACTTATGGTTTCCTTTTTCTCGCTCGCGGAGGAGTTAGACGAAGAATGGGTAGACAGGCTCGAGTATTCCAGTCGAATAACGGAGGATCACGAAGGAAACGTAGGTCGATTGTTGATGTTAGAGAAATTTCGCTTTCGTCAGATTCCACGAAGGTATAGTCATTGTTTGTACCTCGATGACGCGTCCCGTTACATTCAATTCTTCGTTACATTATGACGAATACGTGACTGGTCATGGTGCCTGATTCCTGGAGCCCACGTCGCTGTTCGTCGTTTCTGCTGGCTCATTATGTTTGCCGCAACTGCAATAATTCCGTACGATATTCGGCACAAACATCGACTTACAAAATTCGGGACACACACCGCTGGCACAAAAAACCTCGCTACCGTTTCCTTCCGCAAACCGCTCGGTATTATCTACACGGTGGCAATCTCGTAAACCCCGGCCTCTCCGGGAGCCAAAGCAATCAGGCCATTCTTCCAAAAAATCCCGTTTCCTTTCTTCGACCGATCGATCGTTCGTACGGTCTTCTGCGGCAGGCCTCGTACTCGCTTCTCGCAATCGGCACGATTCATCCTGCATATTATCAACGCCGATCGAGTTATCTTCTCAACCATGTTCCTCGGATCATTTTGTCCATTTGATCGTCCGCGCGTGCCACGTTCCTCCAGAAATATCATAGATACGATAGGGATATGTCGATTCCGATCAGATGGATTCCTCTTAAAATTTATTTGGCCGAAAGATCGAAACGAAAACTTGCCCGAAAGCTTCCTCGAAACGCGAGCAATTTGCCAACGATAGAACAATAGGATCAGGTGGAAAGTGAAGGAAATAACGCAGGGTTAAAGACCTCGCAGGAATTGGCTTAGCGAGATCGCCAAGATCACCGGTCATCGAAAATAAAACGAAAACATCGTGCTCAAATTATCGATCGTTTACACCGGCATACGGCAACAGGCAGACGAACGTCGTGCAGTTTGAGAGTCACTGGCCGCGTAGCGGAACCGAAGGGTATTTCTCAAAGGGAAAGACAATGATTTCCCTGATGCGGCCCAATGTCCGACCCTCGTCATTCGACAACGCGGAGCCCCTGGCCAGGGCACGGATTTCTACCTGGTCTCAGGTACGAAGAAGCTCTCCGATGAACGGAGGACGTACCCTCATCGGCAGACGCATTTCTTCAGGAATTTTGCCTGGATAGAGAAACGAAGGGATCTTCCTGGGACGAGTCGAATTATAAATTCTAACGCGGTTAACGCGCAAAACGACAGTTTCTCGGCCCTCCATTAACAACCTTCTTACGCATACTCGTCGTAATTATAGACCAGGCCGACGAATTTGTATATAACCGGGGAGTTTGACGAACCCTCGTACTTAGTTTTACGGAGTCTTAAGCTACAACTTCAATAGGACTTATTAGGTTGTCCGTTTCGTTTTACATGCACAACAGTTTCCTTGTTCTATACGGTTTATCGAATCACGTGCGATCCATTTCGTTCCGATAGAACGAAATTCCATTCGTATAATTCGAAAGCGAGATAAGAAAAAAAGCAGATCCCATGTAAAGGAAAAAACGTTGCGCATATATGGTGCCCTTAAGAAAGGAAAAGAATTTCCCGGACAACCTAATGTCATACAACACGACGATTACTACGGGGACGTAGAACGCTATCTGACGAGCAGCTCGCGCCACGTAATCGTAGAAACGGCTAAGAAACGAGCCGGTCAACAGGTTAGGGCATTAAAGATCCTCTGCTCGGCTGCAACTGAAACGAGATGGATTCTTAATGAATCTGAGAATCGCGGCCGGGCTTAAGAAGTGGCCGAAGACGGGGATGGTGTAGAGTCGTGTACTCGATTAATATTAAACGTCGCTGGTCAAGCAACAGGTCCGATCAAGAGACCCAAGCAAACGGTACGTAGGTACGTACATTCGCTGGATCCAGATTTCCGTGCGGCGGGACATTGCATAACGCCTCTTTATCGAGCTCGTTTAGTCAGCAAAGATGTACGACGTAGAACAGATAAGTGATATGACTCAAACTGAATCAAGAAGCCTATCTTATCGGCGGACGGGTATTCGTTGACTTTCGTCACTTGCCTTTCGCACCGATCAATTCCGTTTCCTCTTGGCAGCTTGGCAGGGGCTGTTGTCGCGTGCTCGCGATGGTCGGAACTCGGAACAATGGCGTTGCCACGCGATCATCGATGTATTCCCGCCGCTTGGCGAAGCAAGGTGAATCGATCGAGGGGATCAGGTGCTTCTCGATCGTCGTAAATGCAATTCTCGCCGGTGTACACGGTGTTCCCTCGCGCGAAACATGCACGCTCCCCCACGATACCTGCTCCCAATCGCCGCGATAACACAGTTCCGTGAAATCCTAATAACCCTGATTAACGCGTAATCTTTATTCGGCTGTGTCGGCCAGCATCGCGGCTGATAATGTTCTTCTACGCAACGACGCAAGCAAGCCCCGGAAATTACACGCTTCGGGTGAAATTCGAGCCAGAGGATCGTTACGCGCTCCGTATATTCTCGTCGCAGAGACTGCTTGAATGGACGATCCGAACTCTTAGATCGGCAGGACGCGATGTTCGCGCGAGGTCTCTTCTCGTGATCGACGATTAATTCCACGGATCGATCGATAAGGAGCGAAACATGTTCGAAAATACCAGGGAAATCGTCGTATGGGACACGAGGCACTCTCGCGACCCTCGAAACCTTCTCGTCGTCCCTTCTCCGTTTCGAAAGATCTCGTTTCGTTGGACGAAACGAGTTGGATGTCGACCCTCCGCGGAAACAAAAGTGGGTCGCGTCCAAAAACATCCAACATCTTCCGGTCTTCTACGTGTTCGGGGAAAGTTCGTACGATACTCGTCGCATAAAACAAGGAACAACCAGGGGTAGACGTTCGTCGATGACTCGTTCATCGTATCGTTCAACGTAAGCGGGCGTCGAACGATAACCCTCGTAAGACGTGCAACTTTGAAGTTGCCGCGACCCTTCTAACCGTAACACCCGTGATTTATATTTACAACACCCTGTTGCAACTTGTACGCGTGGCCCGTACGCGGAGGATTCGTCACGCGAAACCTACCTGTTCGCCACTCGGCTCGAGCGCACCTTGCGACCGTCCCACTCGCGAACTCAGCACACGAGAGAGACGCACGTGTATTATTTAGCGTGGCCGGCGAAGGCACCTGCCACGTCGTAACCATCCTGTTCCCTTCTTCTTTCACTGTCCTACGATGGCCACCTCGTAAACTCGAGCCAACGCGCCCACTCGTCACCGCGAACAGGTTCCGAACCGTACGCCGCGCTTCCTCTTTCGCCACTCTCGCGGACCTCGCCCATCTCTCGCTCCGTCTAATTATTATCATCGGGTCGATCGCGTACTTCACACCTGTGCGAATGAGCCCGCGCTCGCAGCAATGCGATTCTTATGCACGTGCTCTCGCTTCGTTTCCACCTCGCGCTCGAGAAACGCGTTCCGTCCGCGTACCAATCGGTTACGTGATTTCGCGTCTCGCGCGTCCTATGCGCTCACGCTTTCACCCCTTTCACGCCTTCGCGCGTTCCTATCTAAACTCGGTGTCATCCAAACATACGGCCGGTAAACTTTGGCGTCATCTAAACATACAGCCGGTGGCAGTTCTGATGCTTGAGGGGCCCGAGGCTAATGATTATTTTGGGCGTGAGAGTTGAGACCGAAATGTCGAAAGGTCTAGCCAGGTGGATGTTTGTCAGATCGATAGGAGATGTAGGTTTACGTCCGCAGGTCCTTTGGCCAGTCGGAGTACGATGTTCACTTAGGCGAACGTTAACTTTGGTTTGTAGCAACCAAGATACGAACGACGCGTACTCCTGTCTCGTTTACTAGCTCGCCATTTCTTGCGTCTTCTCCGTCTGTGAAATTAAATAGGTTTCTGTCGTGTTTCCAGGGAAGTTTAATCATTTTCAAACTAGAGACGGAAGTAACGAAATAATCGAAGAAACACCGACCTATGTGTCTTTCGCTGAATTCATAATTTAAAAATAGAATAAATTAGCGAATATTCGATAAAATATTGAGCATACCAGTCGGCTTTTTTATTGGACTATTTACGACGAGAAGTCCAGAGTTAGGAAATTCTACGTGTGGGAAATCGCTAAGGTCGAAGGCGAAAGAAAAACTCGTAACGCCGGACAAGTTTGCTTAATCGTCTTATATTTCAAGGCGCCAGGATCTCGGGTTTACTCTGTTACTACGAACGACCCGTCGAGTATCCCGAGGGCCATTCATAAAAATTCGTCGCAGCTCACAACGAAAATCTACTCGATACTTTTAACGCGCGTGATCCTGCCAACTCGCATAAACGCACTTGCGTGTCATTCGTTCGAATTCGCGAACAGAATCGATCAAGCGTCGTCGAAGCCGATCAATATCGTTAGGAAGAAGCAAAATCGTCGACGATTTTTCAATCCTAACCGACGAAGCCAAAGTACTTGACGAATTGCCATAATATTCTAACGCTTCTAGTTGTCTGATCCTCCTACGTTTATAACGCGTTAACCCTCAAATACCCTAATTATTTGCCCATCTATTTTTACTTATCGCGGCAGAAATTACACGAAACCGTAGTAGACACTGGTCGAAAGAGAAGAGAGGAAAAGGACGCATCGAGGACGACGTCGTTCGCCTCGCCTGGCGATTTCCATCGATCGAAATGGAGATCCGCGCGCGAGAACGCCACGATAATGGATCGAACGATGAGTCGCACTGTGTGCACGTGTAAGCAGGAAGATGCTGCGCGTAAAAAGGCCGGAGGGGTGAAAAAAGTGCATGAGAAAGGGAGAGAGCTCCCACACACAAGGGTGCTGGCCGTTGTCTGCCATATGGCCCCTCTTTTTTTAACCATCCCTGTACGGCTTTCTTCCCACACGACAAAGGTAGCCACCCGCGTGTGCGTGCACGTGTGTGTTTACAGCTGTACGCGCGGCTCCCGTAGTTACCGGCTTCCTCGAAAGTGAACAACCTCTTTCTTCCCTTCCTTTTTCTTTTTTTTTCTTTTTTTTTTTATTTTCTCTTTTGTTTGCGCTATAAGTTGTAAGTAACAAAAGTGAGCAACCAGCGGGAGAGCGTCGCGTCAGGTGAATCCACTCTCCGTACACGCGTCTCTCTATCGTATCCTCTGTCTGTCTATCGTCTTCTCGCAGCGATAGACGATTTTGTCCGGATACTTTGCGCGAAAGGGATAGGAATAGTTTAACGTTCGTAGTAATTTGAAGCGGAGGGTTTCGTTGAAAATTGCAATTTCTGCTTTTAGACACCGGGTTCAACGCTTCGATTTCTATTTTTGCCGGTCGAGGGGATTGTGCGGTTTCCGCGGGGCGACGGAGAGCAGGATAGGTATGCAATGGAATAGTTTTACCGATTTAAATGAAGTTCCGCGAGTTGCAGCTCGGTTTCCAACAGATTTATCGGAACTCGTTTCCCCGTGCAATCGAAATCCAGCGATCCTGTCTGTCTTCCGACCGAGTATACGCCGTCTTTAAATATATATTGGTAACGGTGGAAAAGCGATATGATTTTCACGATTAGTCCCGATTAATGTCAGTCGTATTTTACACATTACCAACAGCTCGACGCCGCCAGCCAGCGTCTCGCTTATCGACGATGCGTTTGTCCGATTCGCTCCTCGAACGGCCAATTTGCTAGCAAGGCGCTGAAACGTTTCAGATGTTCTTTCGCGTCGAGACAGGAAGAGGTCGGTGCTTTTCTTCCAACGAGCCAATAAGATTAGCAACAACCGACTGGAAACAGAATGCCTTTCGAACGTGATGCAAATTCATAGTCGATATCCTTAGCAGTAACGAACCACTGCGCTCTTTCATACAATCGCGTATCTTCCTTTCCCTTTCCGTAAATACAATAGAAGCGTCGTAGCTTCCCTACTGCTCCTGATTACCTTAAAGTTAGGCTTCCGAGTTTTGTCCCGTAATAACCGTTACCCGAAAAGCTAAGTATCTACACAGATCATGTTTATGTTCCACTCTCAAAGGAAACAGACGAAAGGTACCAGCTCAAAGAGGATTGCACCGATGCGTCCAGCAGGTGCATCGAACTTTGCACGCTGATTCGAATATGTTCGCGTTGGCCGATGGAAAACTTCTCGCGCTTTTCTTCCACGTTTCTCATCTTAAATTCTCCCGCCTCGTTTCTCACGTTTTCCTCCCGCTCTTCGTCTTCTCCGCGCACGCTCATCCGCCCCTAATTGCGGTCAATCCGCGCACCTTTGATTCTAACGCTTCGCATCTTTCAAAGCGCCAGCGTCTTCCTCGGATCGGTAGACGAGGCTACGTATATTTATTCGACGAGATGAAAATCGGAAAACGTAAAAAAGGAGAAAAGGGTGACAGTTTGTAGCGTCTAGCCGGAGCTGCTCCGTTCGAATCTCTCCTTCCGTTTAATTAGCAGCCAGATTCCTCGACGAAGGCCAGATGAAGGGTGCTGAAATATCGTTTCTTCGTTCTTCGTCTCTTTATTTCGACGTTGGTAGGGGCGACGTTAAGAAGCCAACTACATTTCCCTTTCTACGCTCTGCTCCCCCGTGCTTCTTCCAATTTTCCATCCCCCGTCCGCCCCCTCCTATTCTCTCTTTTTCTCCCGACGATTCCGAGTGCTCGGGGTGCCGGACCCTTCGTTTAGGGCACCGCAGATGCCGCGCGCCCCGCTAGATTACGTGCCATCGGTTCTCAACCTTCTGCTGCGCGCAGCGTAAACCTAACCGACGACACATTCGCTCCGCGCGGTGCAACCTCGCCGATTCTTCCATCTTTTATTTCCATCGAATTGTCCGAGTCATCTCCGATCTGAAAACCACCGTATTTCAATGACCAAACGTGTCGTTAGCGGACCGAGGAGTTCCACGCGCTCGCAGGAAGCTGATACGCGGAAAAATCGCAGCGAACGCGCCTTAGTGCGAAAATACCTAAAACGTGCAAAGCATGGCGCTTCCCGGCAATACTCGGCAAAGCGGTCTTTCACCAAGGTTCTACCTTTCTAGACGCGCGTGAATTTGCATGAAAGTGCGCGGTCTGGTCATTGCTATTGAGATTCGAAAGTACCAGAACGAACAGCGTACGCACAATTCGCGAAAATGTATAAAATACTCGGGATAGTCTGGGAATGCTTAGCGGTTCCAATGGATCGTCGTTTAGGTTCTGTTTGTTTAATTCTGTTTGGAACTTCGATCAGCGATCTAGTCGTGCGAGTATGAAATTGGAGATTTTTGCAATCCTTAAATTCGCAGGCACGAGGTTATTTTAACGATATTCCTGAGGCCCTTCCGCCGAGAATATCAAGTGTGGTGATATTTGAATAAGTTTGAACGACGCCACAGTGCGAGCTAACTGGATACTTCAGATACTTTGGCTATTCTAGCCATATTCATCTTCGCGAATTTAAATCGCACCAAGTATAATTCTACACGCGTACAATTTTACGAATATACGTATAATTTTACATCCTATTTTTCCATTGCTACAGTTTACTGTACTTTGGTACATCCAGGAGTTAGGAAACGAAGAAACTGAACACAGATGGCAGACAATTCCTAGAACGATCTTCCCTCGATAACAGTCGCGCGCCTCGAAGATACGTCTTACTACGCGAGCAATACCGCGTTACCCTCCATCCATCGTCTACTTTCCAAAGAGGAAATCCTCCTCCTTACCGAACATACTCTACCCAATATTCTTTCGCTTCTCCAGATACGTGGAAATGTTGGGAGAGCCGTAACGATGAACTCACGGAATACAGGCCGCCGTGGAATAACGATCAAGTGTTTTAAATCGAACGAGGGAAGACGAAGGTGGGCCGATGGGAATGAGAAAACCCTTTTTTACCCTTTACCTTGGTAGGTGAAGTTGCCCAAGTCGTGGAGTACAGGCGGTACAAAGTTAGTGCGCAACGAGCGAACGATACGTTGAATCGAACGAAGGAGAAGGCAGATAGGGGCCAATGAGAATGATAAAACGCTTCGATCGTTTCAATTTCGAATTGGTAGATACGACATCGTAATTAAGAGGGAGGGAAGATACGGTGAATAGCCTATGGTGTTTTTCTGTTATACGACGCGGTATTATCGAGGGGTAGTGAGAACCGCTTGCAAGCAGGGAAAGCGGCAACCCTCCCTTTTCGGAGACCTTCCTTTATTCATCCCCTAATGTAGGACCAGCGCGCGCGTACGTTCTCCTCTCGCTGTCACGACCACGGTATATAGGCTAGTGTATTTATCGTGAAAGTTGTACATGCAGCGTATATACGTTTATATCGTACAAAGGATACGCGGGCTACAAGACTCGCAGGACTCGTCCGTGTACGTGTGCACGTCGGCGCGCGCTATAAATGCATCGCGTGTTTGTGCGTGCGGCGTGCAAACACCCATAGGCGCGCACCACCACTCGTATTTTCGCGGTTGCAAATGTTACACGGCGCGCCGTGAAACTGGGTCAACAATCGCGGGACTATTCTTCGGGAGCGACGTTTTTCGTGTAGCCACGATGCCGATCTTTTCTGCCTCCTTTTTTTTTTTTTTTTTTTTTTGAAAAAATTTGTAGACGTTGATGAAGCGCTCGAATCGTTGTTCCAGTTGAGAGGCGGGGGAAATTTAGCCACGTTCCAAGCACGCTGTAACAATAATTCTCGCATGAAAATTACAAGCTATTAACATCCCTTTGAGTCTACGCCAAAGCATTTTTTAATCAGAAGATATATTCGTGCGCAAATACCTGTACGTCTTATGCTTCGTTCAAATTGCTATTTTTCTATAAATTTCACATACAGATCCGTTCATTCGAACAGAGAACTGCGCATATACGTACCTTGTTTGAGATTTTTCTGTGCAAGTTGCTTAAAATTATGCATCGTACTTTACCACGTTTATTATACGAACGTACTCTCTAGCATTGAATGTACACAGTATAGCGCTACTTCGAGTACAACGCTCAATGGTAATTGTAGGAAAATTTGCATTTAGAGGGTGATGGACAGATGAGCGAGTAGATCGTCATCTATCGGCGCAGACATGCATCAAAGGTAGTTTTCACCCTTTGTCCCCCTTTGTGCGACCCTCTCCATTATCAATGAATCGGGCACGTGGCCCCAAGCATAAAATGTACGTAGGATCATGTTCGCGAAGGATAACGCTTATTCATCGTACTTTTCGGCCATCTACAATAAACGTCGTGTAGATTCTAGATCGCTGCTTCTCGTATTTCTTTCTCTCATTTAAAGGTCGTAAACTGACCCCCTGCCGTGGCCTGTTTCGCTCCAGTCTAGTCGCGATATACGCTGGCTTTCGGTTTTTCGTTGGCCGGCACGCGAACCACTATATACAATTTCAGTCTTCTGTTCTCTGGTATCGATTTTCGATCGTCTTATTTAAACGCGTCGTCGTTTTCGAATCCTCTGACGAATCGTAACGATAGCGTAATAAAAATATATTCATCGCGTTTTATAACATTTTTTTCCAGCTTTCATAACGCTCTCGTTTCTGTATAATTGCCCCTTTTTACACTCTCTTTATATATCCATCGATAACACGACGTGACAATTTTTCAATGGCATTTCTCTACAATTATGATAATTGTAAAAATATATCGCAACAATAATTAGCAATTCAAAGTGAAAGTAACGATACGCCATTTTTGTTCTGCGTGATCATTTCGTTTTATATTTCTGTTACATCGATCGATATATATGACGCAGCGATCAGGTCGTCTTTTTCTATAATTATTATTGTTATTTAACGGTAAAAGTAAAGATTTTGTAACATTTGTTTCTTCAGTCCGAATTTAAATTCTTCCATGGTTGATTATTTCCTGAAAACATCCGACTACTTTAAGACAGTTTCAATATACTATTCTATCCAAAGTACATAGACGAGCATATAAAAATAAAACTAGCATGCAGCATACACGTAGCGAAACATAAAAGTCAAATCTGGATGCAACACGTAAAACGCGCTAGAAATTTAAATCCGTTTCAAAGCTATCAGATTTCTTAAATTTTTTTTTTTTTTTTTTTTTTACATATCGATAAAACGAAAAAGTAAAATCTTCGCCGTCTCTAAATTCTGTTTAATTAAAAAATTAAAAAAGAAGAAAATTTTCTAATTTCGGAAACGCCAGGCCCGACAATCTCAGGTTTTTCAAAGTTCACGACGATGAGCGCGGTTTACGAGTCCTTGAAACCTAAGTCTAACTGGCTTGCTCCCCGACAATCTTATCCGTTCGACGAGATAGCGTACCGCTAATCTGCCGCGGACTTTACACCGTTAAAGCTAGCTAGCGCTCAGACAGCTTCCAGGATCGTACGCGCGAAACTCGAAGTCGAATTCGAAGAAACGTCGCCGCTCGGCAAAGAAGATCTTGCGCCATATCGCGAAACGAAATTCGACGATTGCATAATTCATGGCTGAAACGAGGAACATTCTCGATTTCGAAAAATTTTCTGCCACAGCTAGATTCGACGAATGACTCGGCCGAGACGAACAAAGTCATTCCGAGCAGAGTTTATTCTCACGTGGAAGATATATTACGATTTTTCCCTTTCTTTTGATCGCTGAAATGCTATTAGATAATTTTATATCGTGCAAACTGTGAATAAATTTGTTCATAAATGTAGAGTACCGTAAATGTGTCAGATTGAGATTGTTAGAATGTAATTTCTAATATAATTCAAATTATTTGAATAATTTGCTCGACTGCACTGATCGTGGAAAATTATCCAGAATATCATACCTATAAATAATACAGCACGTCGTTGATAAATGGACGGATAAAGAGTAGACAATATCTGGCGATAATATTATTCGTTAAAGAAATGTGAAAGCTGCTCGTCAATTCTATACGAAAAACGAAAATCTTTTATCCAAGGGTACGCTCGCTGGTTTCTCATTTATTTAAATATTCCCGACGGAATTGCGTTCGATAATCATAACACGGCAAGCTATATCGTACGCGTTGTTATTTCTTGGCCCGATACCGTGGTGCGCGACGTCGTTGTCGAGCTGTTTTTCGTAGTTGGCGATCTCGCCGGCAGGCGTCGCGTCGCTCGAGTCCCCTTTCGAAAATAACACACGGCCGGTTGACGTCATGTTGTCATGACTGCCGACCGCCGGCACCAACGTCGCCTCGATGTGTCGTTCTTCTGATGGCCGAGCAGCGCAGAAATTTCGCAGCAACGCGGCTCGATCACATTTATCCACTATGCAATTTCGAATACGAGGCGGAGCAAAATTACAATGCTTCCGCGATGCATCGCGTGACGATCATTTTTTTAAACCGATACTCCTTCGACAAAACATAAAAGATAATATACTGCGAACTTATTTTACGCCTCGACTTTGCTCGTATCATTATCTCTTCCCTTTTTTCTTCCTCCTTCCACATTTGAACTTTTAATGTATTCGATCGTATTTCGTTCTTTCCGCGCGCTCCTTCGAAACGATTACCGAGTCTATTGCATTTCTTGTTGGTACGATCGAGTTATTGACCTAACCTCCAAAGAAGCAGAGCAATCGACTATTTTCCGCCGCTAAATATGCAAAGCTAATATCGTACCGAAAATTCTGGAGCATTTGAATTCAAAAATGCATTCAAGTATTCGATCTTACAGTATCATCGTTCCCATGTATTTGTATATGTCTAGCACGCACACATATAACCTTAGGAATGTACGACGCCACACACTGACTGGTTTTATCTACGGGGCTCCGAGTGGCTTGAGCGGGGCTTCGTGTGTGTTCGTTCTTTGGCTGACTAGATAGCTTTGACTCGTGTAGCAAACATTACCTCATCGTCAGGCATAGCCGGATCCACAACAAACCTCCTCTACTTTTGATTCTTCTCTGGTTCTGTGCTTGCTCGGGCTGGTCGTAGGAAATCAAATGGAGTAGAACTCATTCAAAGTAAACGTATTTGTCAATCTGTTATTCAAATTACAGACACGTGTCAATTACTGTATATACGTATGCCGAAAGAAATTTCTTTATTTCCCCTATTGAAAGCAATTATTTTTACCTTTGTTTACGTTATCCATTATTCATATTTTCATTTTTCATTTCCAATCTTTTTTACATGTCAAGTGGAATTTCGCTTGATTTTACAAAGAGTGACGCAAAAGCTGACTTTATTAATCTTCTCATGCGTATGCTTTAGCCAGTCTAGATAGGCTTCACGCAGTGAACATTATCTTATTGCGAGCACAGTCGTCATGAATCTTTTCTAGTTCTGGTACTTCTCTCACGTTTATTCCATTGACCTACATTCCTGACGATAAAACAGGAATTGGAGCAAATTTGTTTATAGAAACTCTGTCATCAAACTTTCTGTGTAATTTGTCGATATAATGACACGTATTTAACGATAATTAGTCGAAGGGACACTGTTATAAAATCCGACAAATTATTTCCTTTATTTACTCAAGTTAAACGTAATTTAACAAATTTGATAATTTATTCGTCGCGTTTCTCGATAAGTCGCTTAATAATAAGAATATTATAACGGATTATGATATTAGGAAATATACGCTATTTTGAACGTACTTCTATCTGATTAACCTCGAAATAACTTGTCTCTGCGAGTTAATTACGGCATTCACTGGTAGATGGCATTCGTGTGAAAAAATTCAACGTTATTTAATAAAAGTAAAAAAGCTGTTTCGAATACGAATAAAAGACGGGGAAGTGTGTTTGTAATTTTATAAAATTTTAGTACAAAAATATTTTCATTCCAAACACGTTCGTTATATTTTACAATCCGAAGCAATTTTCATTGACGCGATCGAATTATTCGAAATAGTTGCATCGTAAAAATTTCAAAGGAGAGATATAAAACGAATGAAAGCAACTTCCCGGCACTTACCCTCGGAAAATCAGTGGCACGATTCTCTAACTCAGATGAGGCTCGAAAGATTCTTCAGTTGCGAAAGTGAGCCGCGCGAACCGCAACCCTTAAATATTTCGTGAGAGGAAAAGAGAGTGGGATGAGGATGCTTCTTGACTTTGATTTATGGGCAGTTAAGAGCCGTGCATTTCTACCACACACAGTTAATCCGTTACGCGGTAACTCCCCGCAGCAACCACCCGGTGGCCGTCTTGATTCAACAAGTGCCCGGACCATGTTTCGCAAACATTGTTTGTAAGGACGTTGGTCGAATTCTTGAGCGCGTTCACTGAAATCTTCATCTCAAACGTTTCAATTAATACGGCCTAATGTAACTTAAGGAGATACAAAATCTACTGGCGACCTGAATAACACGGCTGATAAAGTAGAATTTCGCAAATAGAACATTCAGATTGGAAATTCGTCATCTTTCTTTTTTTCTGCGCTCTTCTATATCAATGAAATGAATTACTGTGTTTCAACAAAAAAAAGTATAAGATAGCGCAAGTATTCCGAATATTATATCGTAGAACACATATGGTTGTTAGCGTGACAAATAAGGATATTGGAAAAAGCATTGATCGACAAAGCGAGAATTACTTTCCTGAGAAAAATCACGTTTTCACCGTGATGGAAGGCGAAATCAAGCTTGCGGATACGAATCCGTCATTGTTTTCCCCGCGATTCCGTGAATCGTCTCTCGGAGAGCTCCGGGACTGGTCGACCCTGTTGGAAGGAGAACCTTCGCGAGCGAGTCGTATTCCAAGTAGGCCGCCGCGGCGGATGTACACTGTCGAGTCGAGATTGAGTCGTTGGCTGCTGTTGCTGCCGCCGCTGTACTAACTAGTTACTTCTAGAAATCTATAAATCGTTTCTAAGAAAGCCTGCCTTTCTTCTTCTCAAGGGTTCTTGATGATGAAGTTATTTTAATGAAAGGTAATTTGATTTCTTGTACCGATAACATCATAATCGAAAAAGATATATATTTAAACTCTTCGTTTTATTCCAAATTTCCATACTTTTGATACTATTAATCGAAAGTTTCATTAAAGAAAACGTTGAATTGCATTACTTACTTTATCATAACCACGGATATATATCATGAGCTCGCGGTATCGTCTCTGATGGCATTGCTCGTTTCCTCGGAACTTTTTTTCCCCTCCTTTTGTCACCGTTGTTCTTGCCAGTTGCACACGCGGCTCGTCGTATTGGCCGAACAACATAACGCATCGATTATCTGTTAAATGACGTTCACGCCACCGAGCATCCCCTACCCATAGGTCAGCTCTTCGTGACTTCCATTCCCTCCATTTCTGTTTTTGCTTTTTTTTTTCTCAAATCAAACGTCATGTGCAGACCACGTGGATCCGACAAAATGACGAACGTGTCGCTAGTGACATCCCACGGCAATACGTTCAACTAACTGCAGTGTCAGCGATTCTCAACCACAACCACGTGATTTTTATCTCTCGAGTTTTTCGCGTCGCTCTCTTTGCCCCTTTGGTAGTCTTGCTTCAGTAAGCAAAAGTTGAGGGAGGGAGAGACGATTAAGTAAGTAAATACTTACTTTCACCCGTACAGTCGTTAAATCGGATGCGCGCGGATATAAATCATCGATGCTACGTGCTTTATCATTTTGTTTGGGGTTTCGTCGCATGGGTCGATCAAGTTTCTCATAGTTGGTATCACTGTGGATCGTACACAAGAGATATTTATTTATATATGTGTAAGCTCTATGTATATACATATTTTATTTTCATATAAAAGAAAGTAATGAAAAATATCTAGTTCTTATAATACAGTAGTAATATCACGCGTAAGACTTAGTATTAGAGATATAGGAAAATCACTAATCAACCTCAAAATTGAAAATAATTTCGCTTTGATAAATTTAATATGTTAGTATATATGTACCTTTGAACGGATATGAAACGAAGGAAAAGGAAAACAAAGACGGAGGGAAAGATAAAATGAAGAGGAGTATTTCACAAGGGGCCCGCATGCTTGCTGATTGAACCCATGAGTAACAACACTCCCCTGTCCCCTTCGCCATTTGTGGCCCCCTTCTCTTCCATACCCACTCGATCATCCATTCCAACGATGACTTCTTCCAGGCTAGGGTAGGGAGATGCCTGACGTCATTCTCCAACGTCTGTCAGCGAGCCGACCCTCTGAGTCATGCAGTCATGTCGTTTTGCCTACACTCTTGTTTGTAACCGAGTATCGAGACTGGGCAAGGTCTTTCGCGATCATGTCACTAAGTTGTTATGAAGGGAAAATCCCTAGCCTATTCAAACTTTTCCCCGTTCGTAAAAACCTCAAAGTCCTATTTTTGTTTCCCATATAACAAGATTCGATTCTCGTTGAATATCTCTATCTAGCTTCATATTTGTTCCGATAAACGAATAATATCATCGTTTCTTGTCGTTACCTGTATAATTTTACAACGCTTACGTCCTAACAAATATCGAACTGTGCTAGAAGATGGAGACGTATGAAAATATATTATATTATTTTGAAGTATATAAAAACGAATCTGTACAGAGAGACTAATGTCACGTAATTTATCTATTTTTAGAGTTGTGCAATGATGGGTCTGCAGGCCACGGCAGGAAAACGTAAACTGGAGGGAGGTGTGGGCTGCATGGAGTTCGACATGGATATGGGCGAGAGCCCATCGAAGTTAGGCCGGGTGGAGGGTAGCTGGTGGGCGATGGAGGATAGTTACACGCCCCCGCTGAGTCAAACGCCGGCATCTTATTACGATATGGAAGTGAGTTCGCCCTGCCTGCAGACAAATCCCTGTCAGCCGACATCGGCAAGTCAGCAGCAACAGCAACAACATCAGGCGGCACAGCAACAGCAGCAGCAACAGCCGCAGTCGTCGACGCCAACGTCAGCGCCACCGCCGTCTACGGTGGCGCATCTGCACCATCATCCGCAGCACTACTATCATCATCAGCGCGGACCTAGCAGCCCGGTCGGTAACAACGGTTACAGCCAACTGTCGAGGCCTCAGCCGCAGTGGGGCGCACCTCATCATTACGAGCCGCCAACGATACGGCGAGAAGAAAATGGAAAGAGTTATTTGGAGCTTGGTTCTAGTTATCGAGCGAACGAGAGGTGCTGCGAAGGTTCGAGGTCAAGCTGGTGTCGACGTGGTAGAGCGTGTTACAGACAAAGGCGACTAGCCGTTTTAAATATTTCGATGTGCAAGCTGGCGAGGTATCGCCAATTTCCGGATCCGAGCCTTCATCGATCGGTTCTCATCTGCAATACACTGAGGCATCTAGAACGCGAGATGGAGAGGGACAGAAGTCCGCCGCCCATGGAGCCGGTTATACCGGCACCGATTGCTCAACTTCAACCTCCTGAGCAGGGCAGGTTAACACCGTTCCCGATGCCACCAACGTCTTCGAACGAGACAGACGTCGATTCCGGCATCGGTGATAGCGACGACAGCCGTTCCATCAATTGGGGCAGCGTGCTGTCTCTCTCGAGTCAGTCGCCGCTGGATCCATTGAACAACAACGAGTTACTGGATGTCGATATCGGTCCAGACCTAGATTTAGACTTTATGCCTGGATGGAAGCTGACGCCCCTGTCCGCGGACGATATCCTTAGAAGTACGACGGCACAGGAACAGCAGCATCATCAGCATCAACAGCATCATCATCATCATCATCAACAACAGCAGCAGCAACAGCAGCAGCAGCAGCAGCAACATCTGGCTCCAACTAGCGGCAGCTGCGCTAGTAGCAACGTCGGAAACGCCTGCGTCAGCACTGGCAGTAGCAGTAGTACGCACGAATCGTTAATGTGCGTTGGATCATAGCCCCCGATTTTGACATCGATGAGTCATCTCATCGATTTTTACCCGCTGATGCCGCAGAGTAAATAAAAACAAAAAGAGAAAAAAAAAACAAGCGCGGCAACAAACTCGCAATGAACCACAAATCGCAGAAACGAGGTACTCGCCCGCCTCTCCGATATGTGCGACGCCTGGTCGGCGTTTCTCCAGGAGGTCTTCTTTTTCTTATTTATTACCGTTCGTGTCAATTACGCACCGATCGATTATCTCGGTTACATTCTACTTGTAGCATACCGATAACCAGCATGGGTGGTCTACTGATTGTAGGGAAGAGAGAAAGAGAGAGAGAGAGATAGAGATAAATAAAGAGAGAAAGGGTACGCGTCGCGTTACCCTGTGTTCGCAGGTGCAGCCGCCACGGAATTCATGGCCCATCGGGAGTGCTTCAAATGCGAAGCAACCAGAGGTGATTACAATTTATAAGCCGACGAGTAAACTTGATCTCGCGTTGTTCCAATTATCCACTACGATTCGACGTTTTATACCTTATATCACGTTGCTCGGGATGATTTTCATTCGAAATCGTTCGAATTAATCGAGACTGTTTTATGAAACTGTTTCCTTCAAAAGTTTTACACTTTATATATATATATATATGTATATATATGTATATATATGTATATATATATATGTATATATATATACATTCACGCGTTTGAACGTACAAATTATATTAGAAAAATTCGAATTTTCATACGATGGAACAACGCGAGGTCGGGTGCTCTCCTTCGGTCATCAACAACCACCTCGAAAACGAGCATGGCTATACTATATCGAAACGATGTGTTTTTGCAGCTGCACCTGCGAATTCAGCGGCGCATATCAGTTCCCGAGTCGCTCGAAATGTCGTCACCGGCGGCACGTCAGACACGAAAGAGCGAGAATAGCGTGAGAGAGTAAAACAGAAAAAAAAAAAAAAGAAAGAAAGAAAGAGAATAGTGAGAGAGCGAGAGAAAGCGAGTGAGAGAGCGACAGGGAAAAAGAGAGGTAGAGAGAAAGGGTTGGAAAAGTCTCAGAGCTTTCAATGTTCACGCCACCGGGCCGGGCGATAGGACAAGTACAGAGGATCGGTGGTAACCTTCTCTTCGGCTCCTTAAAACAACGACGATAAAGCGGCACGAAACCCCGACAGAGACCTACGTATGCACACAGAATATAATCTAATTGTTACATTCGATAGAAAAGTGTCCTTCTCTTCTTTCTACCGTATTAACTCTCGCTATTTTTGTTTCTCTTGTTTTTGGTAACATCGGCACAGCGTGATATGCGTATATCGCTCGCCTAGCCGGCTGACGTTGAGAACTCTTCGGCGACGTCCGGCGTCGTTCGCGACAGCCGATCGAAACGGGGAGTGTCCATCATCATCGATCGATGTTTTCTTTTTGGATTAGAAAGACTATCCAGCCGACGATTAAATTAATGTCATACACTCTGACACACTAACGATACACTTACACGCGTAAGACATAACCGCCGTGGCCTATATCGTACACTAATACACGTACACGCACCACATGTACACGCCGTATACGCTCTTATACACGTACATAGATACTATATGTGTACATCAGGAGAGAGAGAGAGAGAGAGAGAGAGAGAGAGAGCGAGAGCAAGCGAGCGAGCGAGCGAGAGAGAGAGAGAGAGAGAGATACAGATTCGTACACGGAAAAGTCGATATGGTGCTAGGACGATCACACCCTGGTGCTTAATTCTGTACACACAGAGACACATGTGCGTAAGTTCGCACGGATCGCCTGCAGTCTTCGTTAAGAAGTCTAGATACGTCCTGACGTCGTGAACAGGACACACCGTGATCCAACGTATTTCCATCAGGATTCTTCGTACGAGCTATATGGCTTGTCGGTTCGGGTACCTTGCAGAGGACGTGCGAGCATTGGATGAAAATACGTTGGATGGAGACGCGTAACTGTGTTCTGGCGCACGATGCTAACAAATGTACCTGCATTTTAGAAATCGGGATAAATGTTCGGTCCCTTCGTGTCGTCGCGCGGAGGCCACTGCGCGCCACTGATCTCTCGTTAATAATTATGTACTATAATACTATTGTAAAATAGAGTGTGGCCGACGAGCAGTGAACGAAGGCGACCAATGATTCATTTGGAACGATGTGGAACGGTGGGATTATTAAGCGAGGAGAAGAAAAAAGATAGAAAGAAAACGAAAGAAAAGAGTAAAATAAAGTAAAGTAAAACTCGACGATACGCACTTCGCGAAGAGGAACGGCGATCCGCGCGCGATCTCGTCCTCAACGTCCACTAACTGAAATCCAACGGAGCAGCTATACTTAAATCGAAGATAAGCGTCGTGTAAAGCAAATCTATGAACAAGCGACAAAGCGAATATAAGAAAAAGTAATTTATAAATCGACTGATTTACCTTGCGAGATAGCGGACAAAGAAAGGAAGAAGACGGAAGACGATTCAAGTAACGAAGAAAGGGAAGCTCTAGCCGGCAACGTTTCGCCACACGAATTCATTTATACCGTAATTAATCGAGTGTTAAGCCGACGATGATGTATGACACTTACACATACCGTTACAGCAAACTCGTACGTACACGCGCGACACCTCCACCACACAAATGGACACTTTTATACACGAGATACGCTACGTACTTGAATGTATATAGAGATGCAACACTACGTGCTAAGTGTAATAATGATTAACACGAACCGTCAACCCTCGGCAGCTTTCAGTTTTTCGTTCCTGTTCCGACGATCGTTTCTTTCTTTCGTTTTCCATCATTCTCCATCGTCGTATTACCAATTTCGAATCTTTTTCTGGCTCCCGCGCGTTTCATCGACGCCTTTTTGTACTCGATTCGACGCCGTTATCCCGCGTTGCTTTCCGCTACGCCAATCGCCTCGCCTCTATCCGATTCGTTCATTCGTTCCTCGCTTATTTCCTACAAAGAAAACAACGAGCAATATTACTTGAACGGCGCGAAGGATCTAGGAGAAGAACGTGTACGCGTGCATCGATCTCGAGCTGTTCGCAAGCTTCCTTCAAAACGGCCAATGAGAACATCGTTCTTCCCGATCGTCATACAGGCCGGTGTTTGATCAAACGTTTTGTACATTCACAACTGTTTATACTGTGATCGCATTGTAAATATTATCGGAAAAACGAATATCGTACGTAATAGAAGAAAAAAAAAAAGAAAAAAGAAAAATTGTACACGAATGAAAGGAAAGTCGTTGGAACCAAAAAGTTGAATAAAGACTGCGACGTTTAATTTACTACGAAGGGCGATAGTAGAAAGTAACAATTTGCGATCAAACGTCGTCGGTCAGTAGATGTAAAGAAGGAAGAAGAGGAGATGTGTTCTCATTAGCTTGTTGCGTCTCTTAGGATTACGAATCGCTCGAGTTCTACCATCCTATCTACGACCGCGCGTAAGATGTTAAAACGCGAGAAACACATATGTACATGATACGTGGACACACAGGCATACACAACACAGATGCACACACAGATAAAGCGCACGTTGCGCGAGATTGCGCTCGATGCGTATGTGCGGCGGAGCGTTTTCAGGGAGATGGTCGGTGTTGTTTTCTTGCATGGTGTACCAATGGGAACTGGCGTGAACGTACACGCGACGTACGTACACGAGATACATCAACGTATGCTACATCGTTGAAAAATTCGTCCATCGCGTTGATGCATCTTTCCAAATACAAATGCGCCTTTCCGTGTTTTGCGATCGCAAGCGCTACCTCATCGGCTTGGTGTTCCGTGACGAGGAGGACGCCTTACAATTTCACTTTCGATACACGCTGTACTCGCCGATAAAACAAAATTCCAGCCAATCTACCGGATAGATGTGAGAAACGGGCGTTGACTGACGTATCGAATTTCGTTAATACGAAGAAGAAAACCGCGCACTGGTTACGCGTACGCGAACAAAATACTCATGCCCCTCGATCGCAACATTTTGTATCCCGTTCGGTCGAGTTGATCGTTTAACGGAATGCCAAGCACCGCGTTACGCGACACTAGACTCGCTTCTCGAGAGTTAAAGAAGTAAAAAAGAAAAAAAAAAAAAAAAGAAAAGGAACTCGGGAGGCGACAAAATAATTTCGTATTTTTTACACGGAGACGCAGCATCGCTGCGTTCGAACGCGACATTAAGTTACACGCGATTACACAGACAGTACATGTACACGTAACGAAGACTCGGTGCCGAAGGAGTGACTGTGAGTTCGGCGTTCGAGAGTGGCGAGCGTGTTGAAGAGCGAAAGAGGACGTGAGTTTTTCTTTTCCTTTCCGTTTCTCTTCTCTCTCTTTTCTTTTTCTTTTTTTTTTTTTTCGTTTTTTTTTCTCGTTTCAATTCGTGGATCACGTGACGCAGCTTAGGGAAAAAGGAAAAAGCGTGACCGTGCGAGAGAACGACGATACGAGTTCTAAATACACGTACGTTTCGACGAGTGCGCCGGTGTGCGTGTTAATGTTAAAACGTTTTAAGAAAAAAAAGCGATAAAAAAAAGATGGATGACGTAAAATGGGTGTGCGACGAACACCTTCTTCCGATGGGAGGTGCAAGTAAAAAGAAACGAGCGACCGAGAAGGAGAAGACGTGGAAGAAAAGGAGCATGAAAGATGAAAAGTTGTAAATAGTATAAATAGTACACGCGCAGAAGTACGTTTAAGCGGAAATAAAAGATGATATAATAGGTATAATGTGAAGAAAAATATACGCATATAAGATATTATTATATATTATATATAAATAAGAAGTATATATATAAGATTATTATGTATATTTACCGTGGTAAGTGATATACAAAAAGCGGTGACGGGGACTCGCGCAATCTCGTTGTCGTGTTCGGATGATGTTGCTGTGATTCGCGGCTGGCCCACGCAACGATTTCCTGTTCAAATTCATTTCTGCTCGTAAGACGCATATCCCGCCAGACATCTCGTTCTCTTTTTCTAACCACACACACACACACACACACACATACACACACGGAAAAAACACACCACCACTCCGTTCTTGTCATCCGTATTTTCCCATACGATACATGCTCTTCCAGATTGTTTTCACGTGTGTATGCATCCAATGTAGATAATCGCGTCCGATCGTCGTACGCATATCGCCGCGAATTCTTTCTCCTCTCATTGTCCGTCGATCTTTCCCTTTCCATTTGTCGTCACTCGTCGCGTTTAAGAGTGATGAGCCGCGCGTAACGTATATAACGACAGCTAGATACGGACAAGAATGCAGAGCCGACAGTGCCGGCAATGTTGCGTTTCTTCGCTCCTTACGAGACAGACAAGTTGCATCGTTCTCTGCGTCGAATTTATTTATGTATACACGGTGGGTTGGTTGTAGAGCGTTTAGTATCCGGCTTTCTTCTGTGCGTCTGTTCGTTGTTAGCATGAAAGGGAAAAGAAAAAAAAAAAAAAGAGAAATACATACGTTTTTGTTATATCGTCATCATTATTATTATTATTATTATTATTACTATTATTATTATTATTATTATTTTAAATATTAATAAATGTAAATTTTATATTGTCCTACGAAGAGTTAATGGAATTCGGCTGTCGCGAAGATGTACGATTTAAGTTCCTATTACCACGATATCTAACGAAGAATCAATTAAAAGAGCAATCTACACGATCAGAGCGAACGAGTAAAATATGAAGTGCAGCGACAGCAGCGTTCTCGTGTGGGCCACCTTGCGAACGCAACGTCCTCGAATCCTCCTATTTCTTTTCTTGTTTTTCTTTTTGTGCGATTACTATTATTATTATTATTCTTATTCTTATTCTTATTATTATTATTATTATTATTACTACTACTACTATTATTATTATTATTATTATCATTAGCGTTAATACCATTAATATTATTGATACTATTAATGATCGATCGTTTTTACCGAACGCCTTAACCGAACGCGAAAAGAGAACGGTCTCTTCCTTTCTTTCGGACGAAACGCGAACGAACGAGGCTGTACGACGCCGCGGTCAGCGTTTGAAAAGCAAAAAGATAGCCGACGAGAAAATGAAAAAAAAAAAAAAAAGGGAAAAAGAGGGCGACAGAGGGAAAAGAAGCAGAAACGAGGACGGGTGACGGCAAGCCAGAGCTAGATCGTAACGGATCTCCGAGACTTTACGAGAGTCCCGCCGTGACCGCAAACCTAGGACACGAGGAAAGAACACACAACATTGTACATTGTAAATAGTAGCGCGGAGAAGACGGTTACAGAGAAAGACAGAGTTAATTAATTAAAAGATAAAAGAAGGATAAGATGAGATGAGAGAACGAGCGAGCGAACGAGAGAGAGAGAGCGAGAGCGAGCGAGAGCGCGAGCGAGGGAGAGAGAGAGAGAGAGAGAAAAAAATGAAGAAAAAGATGAATTGGCGCCGGGCGCGTGAAGCGAATGCACGTTCCCGAGGGATGTTCGATTCTAAGGCGAGTACAGAATGTAGGAAATTTTAAAAAGCAAGGAATCGATGGAAATGCGATAAAGCCGTTTTCCGGTATCAGATGCGATTTTCCATGGCGAAAATGCTCCTTCGTCGTCGTATCGATGATAGGATTGCTCGAAATTAACTAGCGTCGTTAATCGCCTGAAATCGATGTATCCCGATGGGTGTACGTTCGCCATACGAGCCGCGTGTGCGGCCACTTTAATAGAGCTAGGACAAATTTTAAGATGCACGATCGTGTATCTGCGAGACGTGCGCCGATCACTCGAACCGTCTTTCGTATCGTGTCGCAAGACTGCGTTAGACGTTTTAATTTTAGATTAAAAAAGGAAAACACATGTGGGGAAAAAGAGGGGGAGAAAAAAAAAAAGGGAAAGTTGAGCTAACGTCGAACAAACGGAAACGCGAGAGGAAAACATACACGCTTTAGGGAAAATAAAAGCAAAGTAGAAAACAGAGAAAGCGAGGCGATAGTTGCGCGTTTCACGCGGTTAGTGGGAAACGGAGCGCAAGGACGAAGGACAACAGGATTCTTGATACAAACCGCGTGCGCGATTCGTTAGTTTGCACGCGTGCTTGCCAATTACCATAAGAACAAAGGGAAAAAAAGGAACGGAAAAATGTGATGGAAAGAGAAAAGAAGCATGAATCGCAATTACTCTAGTCCTAAGTGGTCGGCGCGTGCACGATGCGAAGAATTGCACGGTTCTCGAGTGGTTGGACACGTTGTGTATCTTTTCTTTTTTCTTCGTTCGTTTCTCGTATTTTGTTTTAAAAAGTTGTGTCGTTGTATCGCGTACCGTTTTACCAAAATATCGAGCAGCAATGAATCAGCAGCAACAGAAAAAGAATGCAAACAACAAATTGCGGCGCAAAAAAACGATTAACCTGAAGAGAAGTAAGAGGATAACGCACGATATGGACAACAACAACAAAAACTATCAAAAACAATAAAGAGTATTATTCTATATATAATTATGCGTTATATTTTACAATCCTTAAAATCCTCTACTATCCAGCAGTTTTCAAAGATTACCATTTCTGCCCATTTTAAAGACGAGTAATTTAACCCATATTTAACGTCAACATACATTTTATAACTTTATGAGATATCTAACATTATTGTTATTTATAATCGTATTAACTGTGCAAGGTCATTAGCCAGTCTAACATTATTATTTCGCGATAATACAGTGAAAAAGTGTGCGATACTTTAGCACGTGCGAAAGTAAAAAAAATAAGAAGACATGTTTAACAAAAGTCTCGTGTTGTGTTTATTATCCTATGAATGAGAAGATGTTACATGTTATCGAGTAGAGAAAGTAGAAGAAAACAAGTACAGCTAAACTAACAACGACGTAATGTAATGTCATCAAATATCGATATTTCTTCATTGTCGCCGGTGTCGGCTGTGGTGGTTCGTTCAGTAGTTTTCGTAACATGATGTAATTCTTATTTATATAACTATACCAGTTTATCGTTGATAAATCAAAACGAAATTCTTTTAAATCGGTCTCATCCATACGTGCTAAAATCTTCTTCGTATTATCTGTTTTTATATGTCGATCAGGTATTAGAAATTTTTTCCCGTCTATGTAATTTAAAAGTACCTTTTTCATCAGCCTTATAAACCTACGTGCAAACAAATACCATTTATTATTATTAGTAGTAGTAGTAGTATCATTTTAGGATGATATTAGGTTGTCCGAAATATGTCTTTCTTTTACAGACACGTCGTTTACAACGATACATCTTTATACAAGCATGAAATCTAATCGGTCGAACGTTGTGATCCTTATTTTGATAGAACAAAATGGATTATACGTAATTCGATAAAATAATATAAAACGGAAAATGTTGTGCATCCATTATTTCCTTATAAAACGGAAGAATCTTTTCGGACGATCTAATAGTATTACCTTAAAAGGACGAGTGTACAAATAATCTAATTAAGTATACCATGATCGAACATGGAAGATGTCCTTATCTAAAACTAGAAACTGGAATTTGAAGTTAGGACTTACATTGGCTTCCTCCATCGAAATACGTAGTACGCGTCAGCAAGTAAACCAGGAATAACATTAAATAATGTAAGGAGAAAAGCGAAAATATAGACATTTTTAACAAATATCAGGAACGGATAGCGGATCATTTCGGACGATGGATATTTGCGTGCATCTGTTACTAAAGTTTTTGTCAGCAGACTGTTCTTAACAGGATTCCAATCGCTACTTGCAAAATTATACACTCGTGGTTCGGACGATTCCCTTTAGAAGAAGAAGAGGTTAATAGAAATATTCATGTTCATCTTAAATGTTTCATTATGTAGAAATGAAAAATACTGTTTACTTATCGATCTTTTGGGTCATTTTAATAGTATAAAATACCTATTTAAGACGTAGTCCCATATCGCTGCTAAAAGGCCATTAGCCGTCATATCAACCGGAATTAGATCCAGACTAGAACCATTCACATCAACCTCAAGCACATTAATGAAACCCGCTCGTACTGCCCTTGCCGCAAGTATTGGACCATTCCTATTTCCGATCCACCCTACGATTGGTTCATTGTGCGCACCTATGACTATTGAAGATATAAATAATACTAGTAAGTAATCTAAATATTCTCAATCTCTGGGATACTTTTAAGCAGGAGTGTAAATACTATAAAGCGATTGACATACTGATGCTAGGTCTGTACACTATACAAGGAAGCGACTTTCTTATGCCAAAAGTCCTGACCAGATCTTCGGCGGTGGCTTTGCTAAAGGGATATAAATTTATCCAGCTTCCTGCGATATCGCGTATTGATGCCTCTGAAAGTCCAGTCTTGGTTTCTTCGTCGACCTTTATCACGTCTTTGATCAGCTTCATATCAGCCGGAGGAGGGTAAAATTTTTCTTCCATTGTTATATTATAAGGACTAGAATATGCGGTCGAAACGTAAGCGAATATCTCCAAGCGAGAGCACTCCGTCGCTAGTTCCAATAGCTTTTGCGTGCCAATTACGTTTGTTCGGAAAATATAGGACGGTTTTGCGTCAAAACGCACGTTCGATGCGTTGTGAATTATTATATTCACGTTCTCCAGCAAACGCCGACGATCTTCTGGCGATAAACCTAAGTCGCTTTCCTGTAGATCACCGTAGATCAGCTCGACCTTTTCCATAAAATTCGGATTTGATTCACGTAATGTATCAAATATCTGTAAATAGTACGAGGATATATGAATTATTTTGTAATTGCAATTATATAGCTGATTTATTTATAATTGTTTTTAATAATGTCATGCGCGTAGAAGTTATACCACAGACTAGATCCTGTGTTTCGTCTATTTTAATTTAGCACTAAATAATTTCATTGTAACAGTTGTTACTTTTTGGACTTCAGCTTGAAAAGCAGGTAGTTTTAACGAATGCTACTTTTTTTTTTACAAATGTTAAATGATTTTCTTCAATATTATTATCACCCTCTAGTGTCATGTAGTTCTTTGTAGTTCTTTGATATTGTATCTCAGTTACTCTACTTACATTATTTGCAAAGCATTTTTCCAATCGCTCTTTAACTTCCATGTTCTTTTTCTCTCGAATCATAACGTAAATCTTACTGATTTCAGTACATGTGCGCAGGATTTTTTCCAAAATGATGGTGCCAAGGTAACCAGTGCATCCGGTAAGCAGTATCTGTTTGCCAGCATAAAATCTCCGTATCTGACTTCCGCAATTTTTCTTTTCTTCGCTTAGTTGTCGATTTCCTTCTTGTTTAATCATTTTTTCCCCTTTTCTTACCAATTTTATCACTTCGGCTTCTTTAAAGATGATATAGTCACACTGACTGAATGATGCTAAATTTACTTATTCAGCTTCTAATACAGTTGAATTGTATAACAGCAATTACTAATAAATAGATGTAATAATTGAGCTACGTTCGGTCACGATATACGAGGATCCGACGTGTGGAAAGATTATGCAGTGATAAAGCAATTTCGCAAATCTTTTATAGACTGTGATTTACAATTCTAATACCATAAAATGATAATAAATCATATATTTCCAGAAACCGAACAATTACAGCTATGTGTAGTGTTGCGATGTGCATATCATAAATTAAGTATCTCGATTACGTGCGTACATTGTACCGACATTTCAAATGAAGGATTTGAAAGAAACATTTCCAAAAAACTTGCAGTAGCGTGATTATGTGATCTGATCTACTGTTATATATAACCATATATATATATAGTATATATAGTATATATACTTATATATATAGTATATATACTTATATATATAGTATATATAAGTTAAAATATCATAGTTAACATATCTCGTGATTATATTTAGAATGAAAACATTTCCTATTTGTAGTAGTTGTGATTCCTACTGTAGTAGCTAAAATTTATACTATATTAATATATAGTACGATATCATACAGAATATTTAAGTTGTTTAAAAGTTATTTCAGATGATTATACTTATCGTTATATTAAAACATTACGGACGGTACGCCGTGAAATATATTTCACCATAATTCCCGATTAGTTTTTTCAAACATAATGTTTATAAAATAAAAAACGTCGATTCATGTTTCCCGTCCTTAATATTTATGAAATGAATGTTAATTTTCATATCTGGCTTGGTGCTCTGTTTATTTCTCGTTGTTCTTCCGTTATTTCTTCTCTTCCACAATTTTTCTGATGGCATTATGTTTCTGCAACCATGAACTATTGAACTATAACAACTGAATAATAAGTGTTAGCTGTACATAGTCATCAAACTGATTTAATCTGATTTTAATCAACTTTCCAGAAACCAAAGTTCGCATTGACTTACAATAACTCGATTAAATATATATTTTAGTTGCAAAAAATATTGGCTCGCACACATTTTTCTTATTTTTCTTCATAGCTTAAATTACTACTTGAAATGTTTAGAAATAAATCCGACCGATCATAATTAAAGCGAGAATACCGAGATAATTTTATGAACGATGTACTTCCTCTAAAAACGTATATAAAAGACATATAACACGATAGATGCTAATAATTTGTTAAAAAAATACATTTCTTGTTGAATGTCCTGCAATCTTTCACGAAATCTGATCTGTTACACATTATACAAAATATTAAACTTGTTCTTACCTTCACGTTATTTTTCTCTCCTCTTAAATCGACCTAATTGCATAAATGTTTGCAAAATTTGCAAACAGTTTCGTTATTACACGAAAGTAGATACCAGTAGGCAATTATCTCGTATCAAAAATTGTATGACCTGTTTTCTAAAAAAAAAAGGTTTTATCACATTAGTTATTAGAATAAAGAAATAAAAATAAATTCATCCTAATGAACTTTATACGTATTGCAACATTTTAGTTCCGTATTTATTTTTTTCTATTTTGTTATAATAGTATATTTCTTTTCTTGACTTACTTGACACGAAAACATCTATTGAACAAAATAACTTAATTGTACAATATCTTAATTTGTACATCACATTTCTATCGTTAGGATATCCAATGTAAATAATGTACAATGTAAAATATTATTTAATGTTTTACATAGAAATTTTGTAAATACTCTGAAATCATGATTTTAAATTCAATTTAGTAATATTTTCAAACAATCAAAATTCATTCTTTTCTAAAAGAACTGATTCTAGTGACATAAAATCTAGTTAGCCATAGTATCTTCAATTAGAAAAAAAATGGTGAAGTTGGCAGCAAACATTTGGGAATATTTTAGTAATTTAGTTTGGTAACATTAATTGACGATCAACTCTTACGAGTGTGCGCTGTAACTTCATTCGTTCGGCGACAATGGCGGCAGACCTTGATCAGCTTCAACAGCTTTTAAACACACTTCTTAGCACGGATAATGATACCAGAAAGCAAGCAGAGGTGCGTATATACTTCCTAATTTTCATACGCGTATTTTACGTATATCAATTTGCCGAAAAACGTAAATACTAGAAAACGGGATACTTCGTTTCTCGAGCACGTTGCCAACGTGTTGTCAGAATCTGCATGTGGATGCAGTTCGATGGTCATTGCTGTTAAATCACTGTTTTATTTTGGATTTTATTATAAAATACTTTTATGTAGCATTAATACAAACAGTTGCGTGGTAGATACGATTAGTAACTGTAGTGAATACTGACAAGTGTTTAGAACAACCTAATAAAATCCAAAATGGTGTCGCGCGGTAGCATGCACCCCTCGAACCTTTTACGTAGGTCCGTGTCACTTTCAACGTGATACGAATGCACGTTTTAACCAAAGTTTTTTACGATTTTTCACAATGTTTATATAATTTTGTTATAATACTAGGAAACAAAACAGTCTAATTTGAAACTAAATAACATGTAACATATAGCTCAATTACCTAGAAGGATTCATAATTTCTATATTTCGCTTTCCCGCCTACACGCGTTCATTTTCTACTGGAATTCCGGCATTTCTGGACCTGTTTGAATCATGAAGAAATACCTTCTTTCAGACGAACGTTTTTAATCTTTCATGCATTTATAGCTATATTAAGATAGTTACTAAAAGTAAATTATAATATTTCCAATTTTCTTATTGTGTATTTAGCACACGTGTATATAGTAGAACATTAAAAAAACGTGTCATTATCAGGCGCCATGTGCTTCTTTTTCTTTAAAGTTTTTTTCTTGGTAATTATTAACTATTAACGTATATAGCATAGGTCACTAAATAACTACCGTAATTTCTCATTAACATTAAGTTATAAATGCAGCAGTAATTATTAAACATGAATGAATATTTTATTAATATAATAAGTTATCTTTTCCTTTTTAAAGCCGAAAAGTCTATTTGTGACAAATTAGATTATGTAATAAATGTGTATACATACCTATATGTATATATATTTCATATTATAGGAGGCATACAACAACCTCCCAGTGGATAGTAAGGTGACATTTCTTTTAAGCTCCTTGTGCAATGCCACCCTTACAGAAGAAATGCGTGCTATGGCTGCCGTCTTGCTACGTCGACTATTTGCTTCTGAATTTATGGATTTTTATCCTAAAGTAATTATGCCTTTCTTGTATTTATTTTAAATAGAATATTTATTTTTTGTGAAAATGGAAGAAGGCTTGTTACATTTGAAACAAAATTTTTTTATTTGGAATAAATACATTTTTTACATTTTTATATGAATGTATGAGATATTGTTCTACTCTTACTACTATCACATATAGCAAATTGTTGACTAAAATAATTTCTAATCATATAATACTTTCTGTAGTTTATGCCAGCAACTACTGCCAATGATAAAGTGACCTATTGTATGTCATGAACTATAAACCTATTTCACTTATTAAATCGATATTATTTGTATAAAATATAATATATATATACATATATATATTATATATATTATATATATAATGGAGCATTTAACAAGTACTAAACAGAATGTGTTAAAAGTACCTAATAAAATAATTTTTAGATGTTTACTACATGTATATAAAACTTGAAAAATATAGTTTAAATAAAACAATACAGCCTTAAAATATCTTATAACTTTTAAGTTCTAGTTCTCCTAACGAAAGATATTGAAGTTTCTATGTATGTCTTTCAGGTTTAATCTATGTTTGTTTGAATAAATGTTCCAACAACTTATCAAAATTGATACATTGATTTGCATAAAATATTTCCATTGCTAGGACATAGATTAAATTTAAAACATCAAATAACAGACAATTCATAATATTAGCTTTAAACTTATTATTATAATAAACATCAGAAATATTTTGCATGAAGTATTCCAATAAGTAGTTACACACATGTCATATAGTATACAATTTACTTTTCATAATGTATATAACATCAGCGTCTTTGTGTACTTGTGGAAATACAGTTGTTATATAGATATATTTTTGCCTAGATTCCACCAGAAGCACAAGCTCAATTAAGAGAGCAAATTTTATTATCTGTTCAAAGTGAACAGACGGAGACTATTCGACGTAAAGTTTGTGAAGTTGCAGCTGAAGTTGCACGAAATTTAATTGATGAAGATGGTAATAATCAGTGGCCAGAATTTCTGCAGTTCCTATTCCAATGTGCAAATAGTCCTGTACCAGCATTGAAAGAAAATGCTCTTCGAATGTTCACGTAAGTTTATCGTATTTGTACTGTAAAAATAATGCCATTTTAGATTATAATTTGTATAATATAAATCATACATATTTCAAATATATAGATCCGTCCCTGGTGTATTTGGAAATCAACAAGCTAATTACCTTGATCTTATTAAACAAATGTTGCAGCAATCTATCATGGACTCTGCAAATTATGAGGTAATGTAAAACATATTTTTTTTCTGCATGTAAATGTAAATTCATTTTATATTTTCAACATTTCATATGGAAGAATGATACACAGGATACAAATAGCTAAGTTCCTCGTCATAGTTTCTTCCTATAAGAAGATTGCCTTCTGATGACTGTAACTTGTTAAGTTTTAATTTACAGACAGATACGGGGCATACAAAAATTAACTGAAATTTTGTTTACTCTATATTATCTGTATCATTTTTTATTAATTCATATGTTATTACATAGAATCACAATATCTTTTATTTCATAAATTTTATTTCAATGGTATAATAACCAATGATATTTACTATAGGTCAGATTTCAAGCAGTAAGAGCAATTGGAGCCTTTATCGTTCTTCATGATAAAGAAGACAATATACAGAATCATTTCTCAGAACTACTACCAGCAATTGTACAAGTAATTGCTCAATCGGTAGAAAAACAAACAGATGATGCTCTTTTAAAAGTTTTGATCGATTTAGCGGAATCAACACCCAAATTTTTGAGATTACAATTAGAGACTATAATGGAAATGTGTATGAAAATATTTTCAAATGATGATATGATTGATTCATGGAGACAATTAGCATTGGAAGTATTAGTTACACTTGCAGAAACTGCTCCTGCAATGGTACGTAAAGTTGGTGGAAAATATATTGCATCTCTAGTACCATTGGTGCTAAAAATGATGACAGATATACAAGAAGATGAAAAATGGAGTTTTTCGGATGAAATTGTTGAAGATGACAATGACAGTAATAATGTCGTTGCTGAAAGTGCTTTAGACAGATTAGCATGTGGTTTAGGTGGTAAAACTATGTTACCACAAATTGTACAGAATATTCCGTCAATGTTAAATAACAGTGACTGGAAGTACAGGTAAATATTTTAAAAATATTTTGATTTAATTTCAATACTTGTAATTATCACAGAATAGTCAGCAATTGTGTATTTCGTGCATATAATTGCGTTACATCTGTGATAGAGTAATCATCGGGATTATTCTCAATTTTGTCTATCGTTTTGATATATGAAGTTCGAGATTCTCGATGGGTGTTCTTAAATAAGAGAGTTGATAGTAATATCTCAATATTACTGTCATAGGCATGGAACAAACATTTATATTTTCGAAAATCTACTAAGTATAGCTTATGAAATTATAGTAATAAATGTTACCAAAAATTTATTTCGTAGGCATGCTGCTCTTATGGCAATATCAGCTGTTGGTGAAGGTTGTCATAAACAAATGGAAGTAATATTACCTCAAATCATGGATGGAGTTATACAATATTTACAAGATCCTGTAAGTTTGATCATAATGAAATCCTTTTTAAACGCCATGAATCGAGTCAGCAGTTATATTTAGGACATAAATATAATAGCGTTACGTTCATGGTAGAGTACAACGAAGGATTTGGTATTTATACATTGTCGTTCTGACAGTATGTTTATTAATATACTTCCTTCGAAGTTCTCGGGAGAGAGTTGGTTATTTATTATTAAATAACCATAGTCATGGAACACACACTCCATATGTAATACGTATACATCATGTTTATCTATTGCACGAGATCACCCTTTCTTGTTTATTGATTACATACTTTTTCTAGCATCCTCGTGTAAGATACGCAGCTTGTAATGCAGTAGGTCAAATGTCAACTGATTTTGCACCTGTATTCGAAAAAAAATTTCATGACAAAGTCATTCCTGGATTATTAATGGTGTTGGATGATAATGCGAATCCAAGAGTTCAGGCTCATGCCGGTGCAGCCCTCGTAAACTTCAGTGAAGATTGCCCAAAAAATATATTAACACCATATTTAGATGCTATTATGGCTAAATTGGAGTCGATTCTTACTGCTAAATTTCAAGAGTTAGTTGAGAAAGGCACTAAACTTGTCCTTGAACAAGTAAGCATATTGATTATATATAATCAAATTAGAATAGTGCATGTATAATTGTAAACTATTATTATTTTCCTTATAGGTAGTTACAACTATAGCATCTGTTGCTGATACATGTGAAGAACAGTTTGTAACATATTATGATAGATTAATGCCATGTCTAAAATACATTATTCAAAATGCTAATCAACAAGAACATAAAATGTTACGTGGTAAAACCATTGAATGTGTGAGTCTTATAGGACTTGCAGTAGGACCTGAAAAGGTATAATAAATATGATATAATATTAAATCTATTGACAAATTATAATAAAATATTTTAATGTTACTTTTTTATAAAATTGTTATATAACTAAACCTTTTATGGTTTTATAGTTTATTGCAGACGCTAGTGAAGTTATGGATATGTTATTAAAAACGCACTCAGAAGGAGATCTTCCAGATGATGATCCACAAACTAGTTATTTAATATCTGCATGGGCTCGAATTTGCAAAATTCTTGGTATGAAGTTTAAGCTTTTATATTTTATTAAACTTCTATCTGAACTGGTAAAATGTTGATCTTAGTATGTTAAGATATATTTAAATAGTAAAAATTAATTTCTTTAGGTAAACAATTTGAGCAATATTTACCATTGGTAATGGGTCCAGTTTTACGTACAGCAGCTATGAAACCAGAAGTAGCTGTACTAGATAACGAAGATATGGAAGGTCTAGAAGATGTTGATTGGGAATTCATCTCTCTTGGTGAACAACAAAACTTCGGAATTAAAACTGCTGGCTTAGAAGACAAAGCTTCCGCCTGCGAAATGTTAGTTTGCTATGCACGTGAATTAAAGGAAGGTTTTGCAGATTATGCAGAGGAAGTAGTACGACTAATGGTTCCTCTGTTGAAATTTTATTTTCATGATGGTGTTCGAACAGCAGCTGCTGCAAGTTTACCATATCTTCTAGATTGTGCAAAAATAAAAGGTTAATTAATAATTGTCCAAAATAATTAATTGCTCACATTATAATTCATTCTTTGTATTATAACTACGAGTAATAACTGAATTACAGGTCCACAATATCTTGAAGGGATGTGGGCGTATATCTGTCCCGACCTCTTGAAAGCAATTGATACAGAACCTGAACCTGAAGTTCTGCTAGAAATATTATATTCGTTGGCTAAATGTATCGAAACCCTCGGTGCCGGTTGTTTAGGAGCACAACCCATGGCTGAATTGTTACGTATATTAGATAAATTACTTAATAAACATTTTGAAAGAGCAGTAGCTAGATTGGAGAAACGTAAAGATGAAGATTACGATGAAGTAAGGCTTTGTATAAAGATTTAATATAAAATTTAACTGTTGATGTCAATAGCTTGAAGTTTATATTCACATTATAGGTTGTTGAAGAACAGCTTGCTGATGAAGACAGTGAAGATGTATATACTCTAAGCAAAATAGCAGACATTTTACACGCATTGTTTACTACTCATACGTCATCATTCTTCCCTTACTTTGATCAAATTTGTGGACATTTTGTTAAATTGTTAAGCCCCGAAAGACCTTGGTCAGATCATCAATGGGCTTTATGTGTATTTGACGATATAATAGAATTTGCCGGACCCGAATGTGCAAAATATCAAGAATACTTCTTACGACCAATGATACAATACGTATCCGATAAATCAGCAGAAGTAAGACAAGCAGCAGCTTATGGTTGTGGCATTTTAGGGCAGTACGGAGGAGAAGCGTTCGCTCAAGCATGCGCAGAGGCTTTGCCTAGGTTAATGGATGTTATAAACGATCCAGAATCAAGATCACCTGAAAATGTCAATCCTACTGAAAATGCTATATCTGCAGTTACAAAAATTCTTAAATATAATAATAAAGCAATCAATGTTGACGAAATACTACCTTATTGGTAAGGTTTTGATTTTCATATGATAATTTATAAATATTACGCGTAATTAATCAAATATTTCTAAATCTCTTATGTATCACTACAGGGTCTCTTGGCTACCAGTGGTAGAAGACAGAGATGAAGCACCCCATGTTTATGGATATTTATGTGATTTAATCGAAGCAAACCATGTAATAGTTTTAGGACCAAATAATGCAAACTTACCTCGGTTAATAAGTTTCTTTGCAGAAGCATTTTGCCAAAATGTTGTATCGACAGATAATCCTGTTATGGGTAGAATTCTTAGTATTGTTAGGCAAATACAGGTATAAGCAAATGCAACATGAAGAATATTATACAAGATACATTTTTTAATGTAACATATTTACATTCTAAAAAATCTATTTTTTGTTTCAGAACAACGAGTCTATGTTCCAGGCATGCATAAATGCATTAACTGCAGATCAACAACAAGCATTGCATGAGGCACTTCGTGCACAGCCTACTAATTAGCCATTTGCTTTTATTCTCCAACCATAACACTTTAATATAAAACAAAACAAAACGAAAAACACACAGACATTTGCTTTAATAAAGTTTGTGGAGAAATCACAGATTTTAGGTAGCTACATTATACCTATGGAACAATTTCGCCAGCCTAATTATGAAGAAAAACAATTGTATGTAACTATTTGATATAACTCATATATTTGTTGACTGTATTTCACTAGTAAATACAATAGTTTCTACTACAATAATTTCGTACTATTTGGAATTATTGCAAATTACATACAAGAAAACTTGTACTTGTTATTACTTGATAAAGTGTGATACATTACATATAAATCTAACAATATAAAATTCATTAAATCACACAAGTGAGTTCGCACTGACGAAACTTTTTATATTAATTATCTTTGTTTACTTCATAAAAATAACACAAGTAACAAACGGATATGAATTTATTTTTAATATAAAAAGATTAAAACAAAATTACATTTCCCGCCATTGCGAGCCGAACGATGCTAAAATCTTTTTCTCTGTTTTTTTTTGCTTTTATTCTTTTTCTTAATGCTTTGTAAATTGCATAGTATCTGTAATCATTAACTCCATTTTTATTCTACGAGTATCGAAAAATTAACACTTTTGTCATTGCGATCTCTTCGTCCCAATTATTCTCGTTCTGAAACTACTTTTTTGGCAGAATAATAAAAATGCGAAAAATAGACTGGAAAAACACCAACTCATTGCCATCAAATGATGGCGTAATATATTGTGATTTAGGTATTTTTATTATTAAATTTAGGTACAGTAAATGTTATTTAATAATGATATCGATAATATTACAGCGTTGAAGTTATACGGAACTGTATACGAATGCCTTTAAATGAAACGTAATGAACTGCTTTAAGATGTTTTATGTTTTAGTATAATAAATTATTTGCTAAATTCTAATTCAATGGATTGTATTAGAATGATAAATTTTAATAAATTTAAATAAGTTTTAGTTTAACATAAAACATATTTGATCTTGTAACTTTACAGCTAATTTACATTGATTTGTTACGCTTATTTAGCTGTAATTTTACAGTTTATTATCGCATCATTTAGAAATAAAAGATGACGATGAAATCAAGACATATTACTAAAGTAAGTTCAAAGGAATGAACGCTGGGCATTACGTTTCTTTCGGTTATTGTGTAATAACAATGTGAATTAAGAACAGTGGTGTAAAAAAAAAAAAGAAAAAAAATGATTGAGTGGAGTAATGTTACAATTTCCTGTTCTCGTTGCTATTTATTTGTACACAATAATTGTCATGGTATTTACTATTGCATGCAGATTTGCAATGGAAAATATATTCCAAGTAAAATCTGCGACTAGTTTCAACAAAATTCCTCCAAAATTTCTTTTATTACGGTATATAAGAGAATAGAATGGTCGAACATTTATTTGTATACATACATATATATATATATATATATATATATATATATATATATATATATATATCAAAGTATATGAATATTAAAACTAAGTACGCAAAGTTGAATTACGTAAATGTAATTATTGATGATTGGTAGGCACTGCCTTATTAATTATTTCATGAAGACCAACGTAAAGATCTTGTGAAATAGATACAAGCAATGTGCGATTGTAAACATTTCATTAAGAATTATTGAAGGACTGTTTATGCGACATATTGTGACAAAAAAAATGTGGAAGCAAAATCGGTATGAAAAAAGTAAAATTATAATTCTTATAATTATATAGAGATTATTTTAAAGTTATTATTCATTAAAATAAATCTCAGCTTTTTAATTGATTGTTTTGCTTTACCTTTCAAATCATGTATTTTATAAGAAATAGAAATGAAATTTTTACAATGTGAAAAATAATATTGTGTGAAAATAAATCGTAAATGATAATCATCATTACATTACATTACATTTGTTTTATGTTAACAGAAAAAAACATAATCAAATCATTGCCTAAATTTTATACATATATAATTTATACTCTAAAATATAAGATTATTATTAGCAATATAAAAAATCAAATTTAAATCTAGATACGTATTATATAATATCATACATAGAAATGAAAACGGTGATAACGTTAATTTATTTTCATTAAAAAATATCTATTTAATTAAATACCTTTCTGTTTATATATAAATGTACTAGAAGTAAATAAACAAAATATATTCCATGTTTTTTTATATGAAACATTTTATTATATGGTATTTAATAATTATTATGATACATATATAAAGCTAAACGAAAACTTCAAATATGTCTTTGGAAATTACTTCGGACGTAAAATAATCAAATGTAAGTAATACATATATATATATATGATCTAATTACTGAGTAATTTTCCCTTACGATTTTATCAGAATTTAGATACTACGTCTATTACTTCAATCTCTTCCAAATATTTCATCTACAATGTTCCGCTTATGTAATAAATCACTCATAAATAGTATTTGAGTGACAAAATTTTTCAGGGCTGATATATTTCGACTGATGTTATATATTGGACATGTTATAAACATTGCATGACAGAAAATTTTATTAAATTCAATAACTAAAAAATTAGGAGTTTATAAAATACATGCGATAATGATAAATACAATTAAATCTTTAATTTTTTGATTACATTACGCAAAAGTTTTGTACATACGTATGTAAAACAATTATCATTATATATGTATATACTATATACGTATATGAATCAATCATTACTATATAAAGAAACATTAGACTATGAAATAAAACGAAGGGAACAGAATATTATTTTTAAATATTTGATTTTATCAAAAAATAAACGATGAATACAATGAATTTACAACAAATTTATTCATTATTCGATACGTGGAAATTTTCGTTATTTTAATTTGTATCATTTACATATGTGTTCATGAACTATATATTTACATATGTATAATATAAATAAACATTTCAGTTATAAGATATCAATTCAAAATTATAACTTTTTAAATTATCCTACAAAATACATATAACTTAATTCGTAATAACTAATTATCTCGTATCGTAATAATATACTAATTTAATATTATGTTCATAGATATGTATTAAAACAATTAAATTTGTCGGAAATAATTGTATAGAATTGGAAATGTATTTGTACTCATGTGATAATAAGAGTATGATTGTATGACGTTGTGATCATCCGATATTACGTCACCGTTATTCTCCTTTCATTTTCATACCGGCGTTCATTCTATCGTCAAACACGTTCGGTGCACATTTATGCATTACAAGTGATATATTTATTGTGTGAAACTGAATTCTAATTGATCGTGTTCTAAAAATTTATAATTATCAATTACTTCCTCTGGCAGTCGAGAAGTGTATAGTATCATTTTGAAAACGTATGTTTATAAAATAAAATGCGAATTATGTCTTCTATTTCTAGACCATATTTTGCGCGCATTTAAAAAAAATATTTTGTTAAATATTTATTCTTCATACTTCTTCATAACGTGATGATTATATACACGGAATGTCGATAATCCCAATCAAGTAATCAAAATTAATCAATCATAATAATATATTACAATACAATATTAATATCGACATTATATAATATTTAACAAACTAAATTGTTTTAGTCGAGAATTAATTTTTCCAGTAATACTACTTAGTATTAATGAAACCTAATCAATCTTAATAATTAGATTTAAGAATATTTGATTTTTAGAAATTTGATGTACAACTTTTACGTTCGCGACAAAGATAAAAATAAAAAAGAATTCCGGTTGAAAATAATCTAGAGCATAAATTTTCATGGTTTTATTTTCGGTAATCGTGGAAACTAGATTTAAATAAAGATATTGGTACGGCTTCTTGTCCTCGTTCGTAATTCCCGTACTCTCTATTCTCTATATAGAACTCACGCACGCACAAATACCATCTCGTTTATACTTAGGGTTCATAGTACTGTTATACCGCCCCTGATTGCATACTGAAACGCATGCAATGCGCAGAGTATCCACAAGTATCGTGGCCAGCGTTTGCTGCGTTAGCCATTTAGTAGTACATGGCACTAGCATAGAATGTGAAATTTCTCTAAATATTTTTACAAATTTGTTTCTTAAATTTTGCTGTAAAAGTTACACGGAGAAACCTAACAGACCTTACGAGTTTATTAAATTTTTGGCGGAACTCTTCGATTTTTCGTCATATCCTATTCCTTATTGTATTAGTCTACCATCGTGTGTACAGAAATTAGGGCGTGAAGAGGTTCGTTCGTTCAATTGGAATTTACAAAAGTTTAAAAAGAGAATACATGATAAGATAGACAGTATACATAACGATGAATTCTAGAAAGTCCAATGAATAAGTTACTTATTTCTACACGATTATCATATGATTAAATTGTTAATTACGCTATAAATATTGTATTTTTGATTCGTTGTTTCTGGTTATATTTTGTTTTCTGTATTCTCCTTTTTTAACCTTTAAACACAGTTTAGCAACATGCTAGTGCTTTACAGGCATTAAACCTATACTTCTAAAATTTTCTTAAATAATAATATGAAATAACATCGAACATGACTAGCTCAGAAATAATTCGGCACACCTCTAATTATTCCTTGGAGATTATACGAGTATTCATGAATATTTTATAAACATAGTGATTTGTAATCTAAAGTTATAGTAATGGTATTGACCAATAATTTTAATGTAACTAATGAAAACCAGGTAAACTTTTGTCAATTTCTGTGTAGATTATTAACTCATATCTATAAATTAATATTATTAAAAATACAGTAGTGCTTATGAAAGTGAATTCGAATAGTGCTATTTTTAATTTTGATATTACAGTTTTACAAAGTATTATCAGAAGTATGTGCAAATATATTTTTATTTAGTTCAGATAGAATATTAATGTACATACGATTCTGTGACTTTTGTTAAAGTTCATACTTATCTTTTGTTACACACAGATGTAAAATATAACATATATCATTTATGTAACATTTTACATCACTAATGGCAATAATAAGATGTACACGTGATCTATTTATTAACAATAGGATCATTAAAAATTGGCATATTTCTGTTCAATAGGTTTTGTATGGACTTAACACTGAAAGAATAAAAAATGTCTAGAAAGCGTGCCAGAGAAGAAACTATGTTGAATTCTACAACTTATTTAAATATTCAAAATGGAGAGGATGCATCTTGCTCCAAGAAAGATTCGCCTGTTTATCCTGTAAGTACTACTTAATTTTTATAATTACTTATAATCAAAATTTATTGAAAGTGTACTTGTTCAATAAGGAAGATACAATCTGTTTGTACTACGTTATCATTTAATTGGTATTTTACCGATTTAATATAATGTTTATTATATTCAAGATTTTATATTAATATATATATATATATATATATATATATATTTATATATATATATATATATATATATATATATATATGAAATACATATCTCATATACCTATGTGCTAGTTACACATGTACATGCGAATAAAGTTTACATACAAATTCTGCTGGGGCTATGGGATTATCTTTAATCATGAAGAGATAATATAGAAGCAAAAATTATTTATGATAATGGTATGACATTATGCAAGATCATAAGCATATCTATCTTAATATAATACCATGAATACTTGATTATTTAAATAGTCTTATCGAAATACTTCATGAACAAGTATGTGAAGATAGGTTCTGAAACATATTCTCTGTACTGAAATATTTAGCAGACAGTATGTCAACATTAAATTCAATGCAAATCTATTTTTTTAATATATGAAAAAGTTTTATATATATTTTAAAAAGTATTTTAATCTCCTAATAGAAACATCAAGATCTTTAAAATAATCTGTATTTAAAGAAATTTAGCAGGTAGATTATACATATGTATACATATCTGACAAATAAATTCACTCGTATTGTTCTTTTATGGAAAATTTATTTTTCATAATATTAACAGCTAGTGACAATGACTTGGGGGACCAACAGGAATTCAAATAATGAGTCAGGTCAATTTTCGCTGAAAAAGTATAATAGCGAAATTTCTGTTTCCCACAAAGAACTTCCAGTGAGTCAAACATTTTTTTTTTTTTAATAATTTTTATGTTAATATATGTAATACAATTAAATTTTTATTTTTTATTTTGTTTCTAAAAATAAATACAAGTATTTTGTCTTCATTATTATTAAAATCAAACAAATTAAAGATCTATGATTAAGTAGGCTTTTGTTACTTATTATATTCAACTTTTCAAAAACGTAATTGAAATAATGTTTTTAATAAATTTCTATGAATTTTTCTATATCCCTTTTTTTGTTGTTTCATACCTCACTTTCATTTTTATTGTATAATTTACATTGTATTGAATTTATTGCAGTCAATTTGTAAGGAGGCTCCCTTTAGTGATGATCCAGAAGCACTTGCCGAAAGAAATGCATGTGATTATAATATTCGTATTACATTGAAAATGGCAAGAAGTAGTAAAGGTTAGTAGAAATGAATTAGATATTTGTGAAATTAGGTAATAGGAATTTTTTAATAATACATATAATGCTAATAATCTGTAATAATATAGCCCCTAGGAAAATCAGAGTCTATGCAGATGGTATTTATGACCTATTTCATCAAGGGCATGCACGACAACTTTTACAAGCAAAAAATATTTTCCCTAATGTGTATCTTATTGTGGGAGGTAAAGAAATAAATTTCAAAATTTTGAGATGTAACATGAACTTTGCATAACATTAATAAAAACAATTTTTATTATTTTAGTTTGTAATGATCAGTTAACACATAGTAAAAAGGGAAGGACAGTTATGACAGATGTTGAGAGATATGATGCAGTAAGACATTGTCGTTATGTAGATGAGGTGGTTAGGGATGCACCTTGGGAACTGGATGATGAATTTCTTACAAAACATAAAGTAAAATTAACTGTAAATTATTTTTTTAAAAACATGTTTGTCGAATGTTAAAATAGTTCAACATTTAACATTTTTCAGATTGACTTTGTTGCTCATGATGATATACCTTATATGACAGATGATAGTACAGATGTTTATGCAGGCCTGAAAGCTAAAGGTATGTTTGTGGCTACGCAAAGAACAGAAGGAGTATCAACGTCAGATATTGTTGCAAGAATAGTTAAAGATTATGACATTTATGTAAGAAGAAATCTTGCGCGAGGCTACAGTGCCAAAGAACTTAATGTTTCTTTTCTCAATGCAAGTATATATTTTTTAAACGCAATATCTTTTTTAAGCAATGATATTTCATCGAATAAGTTATATATTTACAGGAAAAGAAATTCCGCTTACAAAATAAGTTTGATGATTTAAAAGATAAAGGTAAACGGGTGATGGAGAATATTGGCGAAAAACGTATGGATATGATTAGCAAATGGGAAGAAAAGTCTCGAGACTTTATTGATGCTTTTCTACTCTTGTTTGGAAGAGAAGGTCGATTGGTGGGTAGTATTTATGGATTAATTATTTTGATAATTACTTTGTACTCAGTATTAATGATATACTGTGAGATATGCATTATAGAGTTATATCCATTATAAAAGAATAAATAATATTTAAATTAACTGATATATAATTACTCTTTTTAACCTAAATTGTTCATAAGGCTTTTTTCAATGCAGTATGTGCATAAGTATAGAGGAAAATATCTTCTTTGTACATTTGTAGTTTATATACAATGGTGTCATATATATGTATTTAATCTAATGTTTTTTGTTTATTCTTAGAATAAGAAACTACGAATCATACAAATTTTAATGAATTTCTAATTTCTTTCTTTTTGCAGTCAACGATTTGGAATGAAAGCAAAGGACGTTTGATGCAAGCATTATCTCCTCCTGCAAGCCCAAAAAGAGATGGTAGTCCGAATGGCAGTAATAGCAGCAATAATGATGAAGATCAGACAAGGTACATCACAGCATTCGAGTCAATTGACTAACATGCAACACCACTTCATTCTGTACTGCTTCTATATGAAAACCTTCAATACTTCACACCATCCATTTGCAGCATGTTATGTTAGTATATAATTTCACTGTTAAATACATTAGATAAATTTTAAGCAATAACACACAATTTAACCAATGCTTGTTGTAAAAAAATGTGTTTTACTTTCTTCCTTTTCTCTGTGTACATAATATATCTATAGTTCATAACTTGTCTGGTATTATCACAAATATTTTTTTTTTGAGTACGTGGTAAATATTAAATATGGAAATGTTATTTACTTAATGATTAATCCAAACTAATGTAATTAATTTATATGATTTATGTTGCAGTCCACCACCAAAAAAGACTGGCCGTTTTGAATATTCACAGAGTAACTATTATTTAAGCGATGATTACAGCGATGATGAAGAAGAAAATTTGCAATCCAAATGATAATCCTTTTTTTCAAAAACACATTCTTTATTTTGACCAAAAATATCGTGCAATGTCCCAAAAAATGTTTAAGAATATTTTATTGCGTCTATGTGATTTGAAGATATGGATTATAATATTATGCTTAATAGTATTTTTATGGTATGATTTCATACTATATACGATATAAAATTATCTGTTATAATGTTTTCATTCAATCCAGCCATGGATTATTATATATTAATTAAATTATATATATGCACGAATATTGAGAAATCATACAGATAACTTAAAACATTCGTTGCAACTATTCTTAAGAGTTTCGTTATTGTTGTATTATTAGTAAGTTCCTATATTCTGAACGATACTTCATCATTCATTTTGAGTTTCATGCTATATAAGAACTACTAACAGTTAAAAGACATATTTTCACCTCGTGCAAAAAAATATGTGGTTCAAATATTCTGTCAACAATTTTTAATAATTTTCAATTCTTTTGTTACTAATTTTATATAACATTTTTTATACATGTTACCTCATAATTAATTACTTATGTACTATACATTTGCAGTGAGTACCTTCGCTGTAATTAGTATTAAATCATATTTTTATTGAACATACTTAGTGTTGTTTATAAAAAGTTAGTCTATATGAAATTAATATTTATTTATATCATAAACCTTATATTATTAGTAGAATGCCAGTAAGAAAATATGAAGAAAATGAAGAACTTGAATATGAACTTAATTTGTTTGTAATTTGAATATGAACTTAATTAAGGGTATTAAAGAATTTGAATAGGATTATACAAATTCAAATATATTAATTTTATAAATAATTGTTCTTGTTTAATCAAAGAATATTTATAAAGAAAGATGCAAATCTGCAATTTATTTTTAATAGTAAATATGTAGTAAGATTTCGATAAAAATCAATGAATAAAAACTAATCAAAATGAATATAGGATTTTAATTTGAATAAGAATATACCACATAGAAATCATTTTGAAGATGGTGCTTTTATTTGGATATATCCAGATATAATAACCCTGGAATGGTACAACCACTTTTATATTTTTAAACCATAACGTAGTTTTATAATATTCTTATATTTATGAAATATTTGAATAAAATATTTTTTTAATATATAAATGAAATATATGATAAAGATATTTATTCTTATTTTCGGTATGTAGCATCCACAATAAAGTAATTTTTAACATGCAAATTAGGAAGTTTGTTAATAGCATATAGTTCCAGGGATAAAATATGTATTAGATGGATTTTAGATATAAATTTGAAATTTAACATGAAATGTATGAAAGATTTAAAAAACAAGAGATGTATATAAATTCGTATACATTTAAGCGCTTCTGTTTCTTAAAGAAGTACCAATCGTGCCTGAGTTTGACACCTTTTATTTAAATGCATATAAAATAGTACATCACAAGTATGTCATAGAAGATTTTTAAGTATGTTAAATGTTTGCTTCCCAATGTAACTGATGCATAAATTAGTAACATGTAATGATATGTGATAAGATGTAGCATACTTTCGATATCTTTTTTTAACGAATACATTCAAGAATGATTAGACACGCACAGTTTTACGATCGATAAAATGAATTTATGTAATTTCGACGGTTCATTTTAATTTTTTGAAACGAAAATCTAGTATCCACATTGACAGAAATTATATTTACTTAAATGAAGATGCAAGATGTAGTAATGTTCCATATTATTTCTATAACAGAAAAAGTAAAAGTTGTTCAATGAAACATTACAAGTTGTAAGTTAAATCGAATAATACTAATTAACTATATAATATATAATTGTAAGTTTTGTATATTAGTATATATATAGATTGCTATATTGTTTAAAAATTTGTCTGATTCCAGCACTTGTATTTTTCTTTTATCCTTTAATATAAATATGTCGCAATACTCTAATTCATGGAAAAGGTAATATACATGTTAATTATATATGTATAAATGTATATTACAATATAATGTATTTATATCTAGAATAGTAAAAGAGATAAATAAAAGATAATATTTTTTATCCACATGATGACATGCACATAGACACGATGATACAACGTATGAATGTGGAAGAGCGAAGAATTTCCATGAGAGATCCGTGTCAGGTGACAGTGAATTAAACGGAAGTTATCGATAGTAGGATTGATTATCTGATTCTTAGAATGCACGTGTAGATTGATATGCACGAGGCCACATAAAGATTTGGTATTGCATAAATGTGTGAATGAAGGTAGTTAATGGTAGGAAGAGGAAACTGAATCTAGCGACGGATATCATTATACTTTTATTTATTTTATTTTATTCTATTTTATTAACATGTTAACTACTTCGGCGAACATTGAGGGCGCACGTTTTAATACATTTCTTAGAATGATTTCATAAGATAAAATCAAAGAACTGAAAGATTATCAACAATGTGAATGATTTATATAACATTGTCAGAGAAAAGTGTGCAAATACAATATAACATTTTGCATAAATTATATGTTATGGTGCAATATATTTTAATCTATTGCGTATACTAGCGCAAAACATATGAAAATTGCGTGGTAGCACTATTTTACTATTACACAAAACTTTTACGTATTTTACGGAAAAAGGTACATGATCTCTGTCATCTTACTTACACGTACATATATATCATAAATGATAAAATGATAATAGGTCATTAATTGTATTGACTATTTTGTATTGTGTCGATCATTTTTTGTATGTTATTTCTTTGAATATTGCTTTTGAGTCGCTATAATTATAGTTAATCGTTATAGTTTTACTGTTTCAGAAGTTTAAACGCTTGAAAAATGGTAGCGTAAATTTGTCAATGCTACCATCCATTTGGAAAGAAATCTAATAATGCCATAATCTAAATTACTTTTAATTTTGCAATATTTTCTTTGTTAAATTGGAATTTATATTGCGCCCTTGTCAAATTAAACATTATATAATTTACAATTTGCTGTTATTTGTGCAATTTAAGAATGCGATAGTAAAAAAATAATTGGTATTACGCGATACGCAATGATATATAGAGATCTAGTATAATCATCAACTTCACACTAATATCAGCAGTGTTAACAGCGCGTGTTGTCTTTAGCTGATAGTTATTGTTAGTTTTCAATATTTAAAATTGCGAAATGTTCTTACACCACTGTTTCCCATCTTAGGTTCTTTTATATACGTAATCCTTTCTGAATCTTATAAATCATAGTTTAATACCGCACTGAAATTTCATTTCAATTTGAACTTATCAATCCCTTTGTAAGAGATAAGGCGAATTTTGCATAGCAATCTGAAGTGAGTGAAATTTATTGTGTGTCCTCGTTACAGGAAGGAAAAGAGAAACAGAATCTCGGCAATCAGTGAGTAATAGATGCGAGAAGAATGTCGAGCGAGAAACGGTGATAAGTAGCAAAATCACGGCACTACTGATAATTACGTTTCTGTGCCACTTTATGACACTTGCGAATTTAGCAGAAGAACCGTGGATTATTCGACTGTTATATTCATAATGGATTTTAAATAAATGCTGATGGTAAAAAGTGTCGTTTGGTGCCAATATCCAAATATATATACATATGCTTATACATGTATACGTATACATATATAGATCTGAGGAATCTTATGTACTGTAGGGTCCGTGAAAATAATACACCTAAGGGAACCCTGTTCAGGATTTGAACTTGTGTTTTGTCTATAAGATTCAAGGGCGCTATATGCTGTGCCATCAAGCTCTGCTCTTCTTTATTTTTCCGGGTCCTTTTTCTCACTGGATTCGCTCGTAGCCCGTAGGAGGCGCTCTCAATGATCAGTACGAAGAAGAGCGTACGAGAAGAACGATGTTGTAACTAACGGCCAAAATGGAAGAGCAAAGTGTTCACAGCAGTATCAGTGATATAAATAGTGAAGAGGCAGTTAGAAGCGAGCGTAAGTTCGCTAATATTTTCATCTTTACTATTATGTTTAGCTATTGATCTACATTGTTAATCGTTGCATATACCATAGGCACCTGTATGGACTAACCCTACCTCACTCTTTATCAAAACTCACGCGACAATGCTTGTGTCTTATATCTGTCACTCATTCTGATCCATAGATAAATCGACGTATCATATCCTCTACTTCTCTTATACACTTTTATATTGTGTTTTGAATTTTACGCGGGATGAATGTCAACGGTTTCTTATAAAATTGGCCTTGACTTATTCTCCAAAATTACGTCAGAAATTTGGTAGTCCGAAATGTCTTTATGAGCTTCCCTACAGTTCGTTATATACTTGTTTTGAATTTAATTATCTTTAATATTTATCTTCGTGTCATTTTAAGGTTAAAATCATCTGCTGTCATCTAAGATACATTATTTATTATACATTACATCTTACGAATTATTTTCATTATTTACTAATAGAATATATAGACACATATTTGAAAGCAATATCGTTTAAAAATATTTTGATTAAACTTATGTTATCAGTCAGTGATTGTTTGTTAAATAAATGAAGAATTTAATTTTTACATATTAAATACTATTTTCATTGTTTACTAGTACAATTATTTATATTTTACTTATTCTACAAAACTTTAGTTATATTCACTTCATTTTTAATATTTTTTATTATTAATTATATGGATAAATAATAAATAACTAAATAAAATTCTCTTTATTATTATTTAATAACAGAATTATTTGAGACATTTTTCAAAATGAAATCATCAAAAGTATTTCAGTACATCTTTTCCAAGTATTTCTTCTGTATCAGTAGTTTATAGATATAGGGAAAATATTTACGCTTTGCATTTTCTAGTCATATTTCTTGTATAGGATTAGCCATTATTTACATACAATTATTTGTGGTTCTATTGTAATATAATATAGGATAATAGGGGTTGGTATTATATGAAATGAGATTAGGCATGAGACAATAGGGGTTTATTGCACCTTTTATCTATGGGTACAGAAGCCATTAATATTTATTGCCCTTTCTGTGTATTTATTGCAGTTAGGATTCATACACACATAAATTTAGGTATTTGTAGCTATAATCACTGTGTGTTTTGACTTTAGGTCTTTAAAATATTTTAAACAGTGAAATTATTGTCGAATTATAAACAAATAAATAATAATCAATAATATCATATTAATAATTTAAATTTCATAAAAATAATTACTTCTTTCTTAGTTTTCTTAATTTGAATTATTTTATTCATAATACATTTTGTAACTGAAAATAAATTTTTTAAATTTAAAAATAAATTTTTTAAATTTAAATTATTGATTTTGTTATGTAAATGATGAAATATTTGTAAAATATTAAACCTTGACCCAAAATGTTATTGGTAGTATTGTTTCATTAAATTTTACTAATGATAGCTGGAAATTTGTTTAAATTTCAGCTCTGATTATACCACGTAAGAAAAGGATATGCTTGATTGGTGCAGCTGGTGATGATCCTGCACTTGGTGCTGCTGCTCAGCAGTTTAGCGTACCTGTTCTCAAATCTGAAACTGGTTTAGAACATGTAGAAGATACATCATATTGTACTTACTTTATATTAAAGAAGTTCGAGGGACCTGAATATGATGCTCTTCATAAAAGTGCACATAGGTTTGTCATATTTAATTTCATATAATTTGTAACATGTTGAAACATAATCAAAAGAATCTGACTTTTGGTTGGTTTAATTTAACACGTTGTAGAATATTGGGACCAACAGCACTTCTGCAGTTGGCAGAAAAAAAGGACTCATTACCTAGTATTACTAGACCAATGTATACACAAGCCATGGTAGGCACAGTAGTAGTGTTTACTGGATTTAGGAAAAAGGATGAATTGGTTAGTTTCATCTTATTAATTGATATAATGTAGGTTATGATCTACATATTACGATAATAGAAATATTATGATGTTAATTTTTAATATCATAGACCAAGTTGATTAATATGATTCACAATATGGGTGGAAGTATTAGGAAAGAAATGGGTGCAAAGGTGACGCATCTCATTGCTAATTGTTGTGGTGGAGATAAGTATAGATATGCCGTTACATTTCGGGTCCCTATTATGTCTATGGAGTGGGTGACAGCATTATGGAATGCCAAAGACGATATTTCCAGTTATGGAAATAATGAAGAACTGGTAATAATTATATTAATAACTATATTCAAATATTTTACTGTCCATTTCTTACTATTTATTTTTGCCAATGACGTTGGTACATTTAATATATATAACATTTAATATACGATATAATTATTTTTGTGCAGATTACAACTTATAAGCTAAAACCATTTTTCGGTGCAAAAGTATGTTTCTTTGGTTTTCCTGATGAAGAGAAACGTCATATGTGTGAGGTTTTACAACAACAAGGAGGTGAATCTACAGAAATTGATGATCCAAATTGCACACATGTGGTAAGTTTATACAATACAATATTTTACATATTTCATAAAGTATAAAATATGTAAAACAAACATATGTAATACATCCTTTAGGTAACAGATTTAGGAAGTCGTCAGTACAAGAAATCAAACAATACTTTTGACACGCTGCCATATACTAAAAATCCTAATTGTATTCCATATCCTTATTTAAAAACAAAACCATTTTCCTTCACTTTTTATAATCCATACACTGATACCATTCCTAACACAAAACTGATAAATTCTTCACATACTTTCCATGTTAATAATACAAATTTAACCAAAAAACTGAGTACGAGACACTTTTCACATTGTTTCTGTTCTTATGTTCCTCAACATTTTGAACTTAAAGAAAATAAGTGTGCTTATTCTATATTAAATGATATTAGTCAGGATTCAGCAATTTGTATGGATGATAATTTATATGATTACCCAAGTTTGTCAGATGAATCTTTTATGTCTGAGTTTTCTATAGGACGAGCTGATTCTGGTGTTAGTATGTCTAATGTAATACAAACAAATGACGTTAATGCATTACAAGAAAGCAATTTCCCTGTTACATCTACTATGTTGGATATGCATTCTATGTCTTTATCTTCATCATCTTCATTTCTATGTAATGATAAAAGAATTAAGAACAATATGTTTAATGCTTTTTCTAATTATAACACTGGTAATAAAAATGTGTGCACTCAACAAGGGTTATATAATTTTAACTCTTCTACATTATGTAAAAAGAAGGTTACTCAACATGTAAACAAGCAGTATTCTACTAGAAAAACTAATTTGTTACAGTTTTGTAAGAATACACAGTGTGCACGAAATTCCTTCTTTCTTAACAAAAAGATTATATCTCCTAAACGGTATATCAAGTGGCGAAAAGCTAAATCTTGTATTACAATTCATAAAATTTGTTCTCTGGAAAAGTTTAAATTAAAAAGAATGCATTCTCATCCTAATTTATTAAGACAACATGATTTAGAACTTAATGATTCTCTTTTGTATGATTCATCTATGCCAATGACAAAAAACAAAGGTTTTTTGAGTACATGTAAACTGAACTCTTCCATTTTGTCAAAACTTAGTCATTTAAATTTTTCTCCAATGCTTAAACAGTATGTGGTTATTAATCCATGCAAGCAAATTCCAGAAATTCATCAACAGCAAAAATATACTCCTTTACCTAGTCCCCTGCCCATTCCTGCTAAGGTAGCAAAATTATCAACTTCTGAATATGGCTCAAGAAGTTCTTTTGCATCAGATGAAAGTTATTTAAATATGTCTCCTAAAAGTCACATTCTGAAAGATGATCATATAAAATTGGACAAACAGAAGGACAAACCATTATCTTTGGTACTTTTATTTTTTTAATGGGTATTATGTTAAATTATGGAATAACTTGCTCCACTAAATGACAAGTTGTAGACATGTAGGGACGAGGTTATTAGGGTATTTTAACACTAAATAAAAACTTATAATTAGCAAGAATAGAAATTGTTAATTTTAGAGAAATTATTTATGAATGTTTTGTTATATATAGTACTAGGATATAGTAATTTAAGTATAGAGAAATGTTATTTTTGTGTTGTTTTTGTGATGTATTAGAGTGTGTTCCTTTAATCTGTAGTAATAACGAATTGCATAATTAGTATTTCGTCCTTTATAAATGTTTAACAATTTATATAGCATATGTCCTTGTTATATTATAAAAGAAATAAATAAAATTTGTGTATTATATGTTTCAATATATATATACGTTATTTGTTTGTATTAATTAGGCATGGTAAATATAAACAGATTAGAATTATAATAAGTTACTATTATCTTAGGTTGTAGATGAATCAAACGTAAATGCATTACCAGATTTAGCTTCTGTGAGAGCACATATCGTAAAAGCAGAGTGGTTTTGGACGTCTGTACAGAATGAGGGTGCAGCTGACGAAAAGGAATATTTATTTGAAGATGTAAGTTCATTAAAATATTTTATATATTTCTCATTCTCAATTATTTATTTTACATTTAGTATTTGGAATCCGTTCTATCACCAACTGTATCAGTTAGACGTGATAGTCAACAAGCTGCTACTCCAAGTACAGCATCTACAAGACGAAAACGTAAACGCTTAGCAGAAACTTTATCTAGTCTGGTTCAAAATGGTGCAGATTCTCCAGCATTGCATAAGAGACGATCCAGCATCAGTGATGCAGGACATTTAAGTGTTAGTGGAAGCTTTCTTGATTGTACAACGAGTCCAGACAAACCATTACTTGATGGTTAGTTGTTTATAAAACATAATTATAGATTTGATAAATGTAGTTTAAAAATATCCTACAACTAACAATTACAATTATTTTAATATTTTTTTAACAGTCCTACTAAGTACATCTTCCCTTCCTTTGTGGTTCATTTCTTTTGTTAAATAAAGTATTGTATTTTTATATTTCATTTAACACGATTATACTAACAATATACATAATTTAAATATTGATAATACCTAATATGAACCATATGAAGGGGAAGATAATATAAATTTGAATTGTTAATAACTGCCAGATATTCCAGAAGTGGAAGCTGTTAATACAGACACCTCTAGGAAAAATTTATCTCCGCGTCATCAAGTTTTCTTAGAATTAGTACAAACAGAATCTAATTATGTTGGTATTCTCAGTACAATTATGACGGTAAGATCTGTCTCATTATATATTACGCTGAAACAAACAATAAATTAACATTATACATATAATATTACATATTTGTAACGTTATTTATGTTTCTAGCTGTTTAAATCTCCACTAGAAGATCTTATAGATACAACTGGCGAGTTATTAAATTGCACAGAAGCTAAAATTATATTTGGCAATTTTCCACCTATTTATGAAGTTCATAAAAAAATGTTGGAAGAACTGAGATACAGCACTACTCATTGGATGGAGGACAATAGTATAGGTAATATATTTCTGAAGTTCGCTCCCGACCTAGTCAAGGCGTATCCACCGTATGTCAACTTCTTCGAAAATACAAAGGAAATGCTCGATCAATGTGATCAAAACAAACCACGATTTCATGCTTTTCTGAAGGTTTGTCAGACGAAACCTGAATGTGGCAGACAAAGTTTAAAGGAACTGTTAATTAAACCAGTACAAAGGTTACCCAGTATTAGTTTGTTATTAAACGGCAAGTATACGTACTTATTAAAGTTATTATCTCTTCTGATCGTTTGTGGCATAGTGTTATCTCATGGTTGATACTTTTATCTAATATTTGATCACTATTAGTCATCATATATTTACGGTTGTCCATTGTAGTCAACACTCTGCCATGCATATGCATTTCATGCGAGTGAATCTAAGTCGACACTCGATTGTAGATTTAGCAATTACTGACTGTAATTGATGCTTATACCGAACGAGTTAAATAATTCAGATAGTAATAAATTTTGCATAGTAATTAATATCTTTACATATTAATGTTTTGCAGATATCCTTAAACATACAAATAAAAATAATCCAGATCATAGCGCTTTGGAGTTATCAATTAGCAGTATTAAAGAAGTTATGACCTATATAAACGAGGATAAAAGAAAAACTGAAGGTCAATTGGTTATGTTTGATATTTTTAACGAAATTGACAACTGTCCACCGCATTTAGTTTCTTCACACCGATCATTTATTGGCAAATGCGATGTGATGGAACTTGGTGAGGGTTTAAGTGGACGTGGGGATCATTTAGTTTTGTTTTTGTTTACCGATACTCTCGAAATATGCAAGAAAAGGTCAAAGGCTTTTAATTCGTTAAAAAGTCCTAATACAGCAAATGGATTGCATACAACTAAACTAAGTCAAGGAAAACCCTATAAACATATTAAGATGTTATCACTTAGTACGATAAAAAAGGTTGTTGATATTCGAGAAACGGATGGTAAGTTTATAACAAACAATATTATAAACTAATAATGAACTAAATTGTGTTTAAATATGTAATAGATATAAATTTCTTATTTTTATTTTTATTGTAATTTTTTTTTATTTTACAAGAAAAACATGATTACAAAATTTATAACACTATCAAATATTTCGTACATGTAAAGATTTATGAAATGTTTGTGAAGAGTTTAAAATGTATATGTCAAATAAAGTAAGATAGAGCAAATATGAAAAATATACTTTTTGTTTTATGTATATTATTTTTAGAATGTCATAAAGTGTTTGCTTTAATGGTGAGAAGTAATCAAGAGTTAAAGGAAAAATTATTTTCATTTACAATTACTGATGAGGAAGTAAATAAGACAAATTATTTACGAACCTTGTGTAGACAAATGGCTAATACAGTGTGTAAAGCTGATGCGGTAAGTTTTAGTATTCATCTTGCTTATATATTATTACTGTTTGCAGCTTATTACTAATAGTATTTTTATTTCTATATTTGCAGGATACGTTCCTGATAAGTCTTGATTCGCATCAACTTGAAATTGATACAAGCGATGTAGCATTAGGAACATTAAGTAAAGCATTTAAGTAAGTAGTTGAAACTTAATTGGTACCTGTCGTATATCGTTAACATCGCATACGATAGTATCTCTCTTATAACTGTAAGTCCGTTTTTTATTGTAAACAAAAATTAAAAGAAATTATATTGTAAATGAAACATTATTTAAGATAAAAACGGTGTTTGTAGATATGATAAAAATAGTACTTACAGTTTTTTGTAGAGAAGCACTTCTAAAAGATGATCTTCTCATATAAATAGATTAAAGAAATTTATTAGATATAAGAATGATAAATATATAATTAATTAGTATTATGCTCCTAGAATAGCTTAGCTTATAATATACTTTTTTGCATTGCTATTAAGTTTTGCTGAACTATAGTCCACATATTCATATAGAATCTTCTTATTATATTCATATTTAGGATATGCTAAAAATAAGATCTTTGCGTGTTCTATATCTGTATTATATGTTATACAAAAATTGGTATGAATCTATTCGATAAAGTAGACATTTTTATAGAAAAAATATGCATATTTGTAAAGGGGAAGATTTATCAGTCGTTCTAAACTGTTTTTCTCCTGTATTGCATGTTAACAAAAAATAATGGGGCGACGACTCGTTTGGTTGCAGGAGCCTATTTCATAATTTTTACCTGGAGTATATGGACCCGTATGTGTTCCTACTCAATAGCATGTGTGAAACCACGTTACATGTCCCACTACCGTCAGTTTTCGCACCAGGCTGATTATCTTTTTTTTTACTCGCTTTGGTCCTTTGTTCCCCGCTTGTTTAAATAAATCAATCGCATTCTTTAGTGCAAAAATATAGAAAATTAAATAACTTCACAAAAAATTTCACCAGTTCAAGCATAATATTGAATATTATCAGCCTGTTTAAAATCATTAATATGCGATTAAAATATTTAATATCTATTTATTTGACCCCTCGATGATTTCATATTTTATACGAACATCAGACTTTCTACATGTTGATTAATAAAAGAATAATACATATTAGTGATTACACTGAATGGCATTTTAGCTTTAAATTGTTTGCTATTTATTTGTATGTAATTTCCTTAGGATTTGTAATAGCTTTTATGGTACAACAAAATCCTAAATTAAGACAATTGGTAGCACTACTGACTGTGATATAGCGATATCTACGATCGTATGCAGTATTTACGTTTTTCAATAGACATTGAACCAAAGTAAAGATATATTTTATATGACTACTAAGTTTACAGTTTCTTAGTTTCCTAAGTTTTGATATACGTAAATTGCTGCATATTAAATTATGTTTTATTAATTATAATATTGGACCAAGAAAGATATATTTTTTAGTGAGTAATGAATCTAAATAGTTGCTATTTATATAGTTAAGTTTCCATTTTTCTTAGTCGTTAAGGGGTTAAATTTTCAGCACCACCTACTTAGTGGTACAAGTTTTAATATTAATTATGTATCATTAATGAATTATAATTACTTTTTTTATTTTATAAGCCATAAAAGATTTTAATAATTTGGAAAGACTCTGTAACCTCGCAATTAAGCCCTATATTTATTACTCTTACATTTGTAATATAGATTTATAGTTGTGATGTAATACTTTAGCATGAACAAAATAAAAAATTACTTACTATAATTCAATTTTTGCATGCTCATTAGTAACTATTATGGTGTAATATTTACTTGAACTGGTTTATTACGGTTTGGGATTTTATTTAAGTTCGCTAATTCCTTTGTTTGCTTGAAAATTTATTTTCCTCCATTTAATTATATATTAAATATTACTATATTATTGAAAGAAGTCGTTTTAGTTTATGCACTTGAATAAATTATTAAAGGAAAATAAAATTTCAATATCGCTTTTGTTTTTTGTGCAAATGTTAAAATTTAAATGAGTTTGTAACAACTGTTTTTCTTCAGGTTCGCATCTCGTACTCGGATGAAAGTTGGCAGGGCGTTTAGTTTTAATAAAACTCCAAGCAAATTAAAGAGAGCAATGTCAACAATGATGTCACCATTCGGATCCACTAACAGCCTTACTCCGGCGAGTCAACAACTTGCACAGATGCGGCTTGCTAGTTGCAACAATATTAACGTTAGTTGACAGTTTATTATCGCATGCATCTTTCTTTATTATATGCTTATGCTATTTCTTTTTTCTTTTCTCCTTATTTACTTTCATTTCACGACAGGAGATTGTTGTCTCTTTCATATTGATCTGTTCATATTGAAATGAGTTCAGTATATTAATCAAATTTTTTTTATATATATATATAATATTAACGCGTTCAATTTCGAATTGCACGTCCTATTTCTATCGCTTTTATAGAAGTTTGCTTGAATGCATAATTGTAAGATCATTTTGCCGTTTACAATATTTTCTTCTTGTGTATATCTCTATAAAAATATTATGTAAATATCTGATATTATAACATTGAAACAATTTATTTCATCTCTTATTTTCATTATTTTAAGACATTTATGCAGATATTGGAGAAGATTAATTTATTGTATATACAACATAATACATCATTTTCTTATATTCATCTTAATTTGTTGTTCTATTTGGTTTCTTATTTTATGAGATACGTTAATTCATCCATAATGTGTGCGAATTATGTCCTTTTCACGATATTTGTTTTTTACTTATGCGGAAATAACGTTAGTGGATAAATTTGTATACTCTATCACGTAAGTATACCGTATTGCGTTTATTTTATTAAATATTAGCTAAATATTATAATATTGAAGTGCTTACTAATATTCGCTCTAGAATATATAGGAAATATTAATACAATTTAACGTCTCCTCTCGTGAAAGGGAGTAGAGAGGAGGGTTACTAGAATTTTACTTTCAACAGATAAAATTCCTTTTAGGAATGTGACGCCACACAGTGTTTCGACTGGATCAAAATACTTCGTGTCACAAATTAAATAGAGAAACTTAATTTTATGCTATTCATGATTAAGATGATTCTCTTAAAATGGATTCTAGAAAAGCTAAAAATTTATATTTTTATTAAGTTAACTTTGCCCTATTAGAGGCATTTTGTATTAACTGAGATTTTCGTTTTCTTTTTTTTTTTTTTTGTTACTGCTTACATATATCTATCACATGCTATACAGATCAACAAGGCTGGAATCCTTTCTTTTTTCTTTGTTTGGATTTTTTGTAAAATATATTTGCAATGAGAAAAAAGTATGAAGTATTTTTTCTTCATGATACCTACAAATGTTGCATGATGTTATTTTTCATATTAAAGTATCTTTCTTATTCTCTATTAGTTTTGCTTCCAGTGTGAATTAAATGTTTAAGTGTTTAAATTGTTTTGTTTATCCAATGTGATTAATGTAAAATCAGTATTGTTTTAATCCCTCCTGGTATTGTATATATGTACAGAAAAATTGTATATATAAATAGGATAAATGGATATTCGTGTGTCTTTCCAGGAGCTGGGTAATGGTGGTTCAGGCTCGCCATCTAGAGATGATGTTCTAGTAGCACCTATGTCGGTTCAGCCGACACGAAAGGCCAAATGCAGTTCCCTCAGTATGGCTTCGTTAAGAAGGTTGTAATTAGTATATCAGAAATGATGCAATTTTTCTTTTTTGCTATCATTGCATAACTATGTTTGATCAACTTGCCTACTGTTTATGTGCCTTAAACTCTCTTCACTTTATGTTTAGTGTTGGAAAACATTTACATATACATATATGCGAGATCCTTATACGTAAATAATATGTCATACATTGGTATGTTCATTCATGAATGTAAAGACTGGATTGAAATTTCTAGTGTTATATATATATATGTTTAGCGCAATGCAAAAATTACCATTACTAAATACAATGCATGTAAATGTGTCGTGGAAATTTCGTCGTTTCAGAAATATTCAAACGGAAATTTATGGATACTTGTTATAATTTACGTAATGGATTGAAATACTCATATTGGTTAAGGCGAGTTTTAAGGCGACCATAATGTATAGCACAATTTGCATATTTTGCAAAAACAGTGCTGCATTTACAATCACTTTGATTCTATGTTCTTCGCTAGTATCCGTGCTTGTAATGTATATATACGTTTTTGTGAAAAGAATTCATTTATATCGTCCGTTGCAGTCCATGCTGTACCAAATGTTCGCCACTGTTCCGTTCTTTAAGGCTAAGATCATTCATAAGTACCTAGTTTTACTTTAAAGTATTGTCAAAATGATACTAATAATTGTGCCTATTTAGTGCCTGTAGCATTAATTAGATGGTTAACATTTATAATGATTTAATATTTAGCTTAACTAATGCATATTTATTTAACAATAGTAGATTTTTATTCTTTACATTTTTATGCTGATTTGCTGCAGGGCAACTTCGCTTGCTACATTTTCCGATTTAGAATACTTTTATCCATTATTTGTCATCAATAATTTTTTTCATCATACTTTTCCACCAACTCGGTTAATAATATTTCGAAATCTTAGCAAATTTATTCAATGTTAGATACAATATGAAATACAAAATTAGAAGCATACTTGACTTTTATTTGTAAGAAAGAGTTAGTGTATTTATCTAAGCTTTATATATATGTTTCCATACTATAGTCTTTTTGACCTTACTTTATTTATCCTCCAGAAATTGTTCAGAGGAAGTCATGCAGGACAAATCCGATCTTTGAAGTGCAGGGCATGAGTAGTGTGCAACAATACCATACTTTTTTCTTTGGGATCAGTAAAATGTTTATGTGAAAATATAAAGTATATGAATATCGTTGCAAAGATATATCTTTGCAATATGATTTAAGTATTAATCTTCAAAATTCAGAAAATAGTAAAATGTTCGTACAAAGGGTAAATGCGGAGGAGCACATTTATAAACTTCAGCAAATGAATACAAAATTTGTCATGTGCCAATAGAAAAACCATAAGGAATTTTACAAAAAAGGAATTGTACATTGCCAATTATTCTTTAAGCAATTTTATAACCATATATTAACGATATATGTTACCTAATACCATATTAATCGTTAACTTTAATCTATCATACTTGCATAATTAAAACTCTTGTCTTAGAAGGACAAACGAAATTAAGATAAAGTAAGGGAAAAACATTTATATTTTCAGTGGTATATAACACAAATTTTATTATTATATACATTTTATTAGAATTGAAAGTACGAATATCAATTTTGTGCCATTTAATCTTGTTCTGTAAAATGTACTCAGACCTTATTGCAGTGCCTGAAGATATGTCGTTTTTAAAATTGAAGATAATTCGTCATTTTTAAAATTAAAGAAATGTAATGCTAATCTATTAAATTAATATTAATGATACATTTTTTTTGTTCAACTGCCATGTCTTGTATCATTGCAGTTTTAAACTATGAATATGAATTGTATAACTACGGCTATACTGTCTTTAGTTTATTGTGTTTGCTCTTATCCAATTTAAATCTTTCTGATTGCAGTTTCTTTAAACGATTCATAATGTCGAAATTGAATAAAACTGTACATGATATAATATCACTGGAAATGTAGAAGCTCGAATTTAGAATAACAGTACAGTATAATGTTTTTATCTTTTTCTTTCTAAGAATATAATTGTATTATAATAAACTCAAAAGATGTGGTAAAAGAAAAGTAAGAAACGTATATCAATATATATATATATATATATATATATATATATATATATATATATATATATATATATATATTGATATATTTTTTTTTAAAACAACAGACTTTAGATTATACATATGTTTATAAAAAGCCATAGTTTATTAGGATTAAATTATTACAGACCTGTCCACCGATAAGACGCTTAATGCTATGAGTTTCCCTCATTCGTAGTAAAGTTAAAGATTGTTTACTAGCTTTGAAGTGAAGGGAATGATGTAAAATTTAAAATTCGTTAAAAGCATTGATATCGGTCACATGCTTTTCACATACCAGCGTTTCTTAATATAAAGCTACGGCCATCATCGTAGTTTTATAATGAAATTATGGAATAGGAAAAGTGTTTTGATACATGTATCGGACCGCGGGCAGGTCTGCATTACTATTACTTTTTTTTATCAATTTACGCTTATTGTAGTTACTGACTTTATCAAATTTATATTACGATGTATAGTTGGTTACTTAGGTTGCAAAATATGCTATTGTTTGAACTATATAAATATTTATATTCTTATCAAATATAAAGTATTACGTTAATTGATCGTAGATGTGAAGTATTTGTATAATGGATTATACATATTTTCAAGTATAACAACTTTCTATTGTGATCTGTATCATAAAGCTTTTAAAAAAAATTTCGTTTTCAAATATCATAGACATCATATAAAGACAGAGTACTGGTTCAAACATGAAAATCACGATCTTTTATGTTGCAATCTTTTAAGTGTACAATGGTTGTTTTTAAGAAACATATTGTAATATTATACTTAGGAATGTGATCTATTCGTATTATACAAAAAATATTTATAAATATTCCAACTGTGCGAGTAGTTTATGAAATGAATATCGTAAGATTTGGAAGACATTTACTTTAGTAGGTGAAGAAAGAACAAATTAATCTTGTCTCAAGTAGATATTTCTTCAATTACGGAAGGTTTCAAAGGTTCTTTTCGTTTGATTAGTTATTCAGTTACAAATAAAGGTTGTGGATAAAGTTTCTTTTCGTTCATACAATGTGTTTATCACTTTGTAATGGAATTTAGATTGAAATTTTGGTAATGAAAAGCTTATAAAAATGATTATTTTTGATATACGAAAATAAACATAGATGAGATACAAAACTATTTTTGCACAAAAATTATTGTCAATAAATAAATATAATGTAACAATATCATAATTACGAACATAAAAATATGTTTGTATCACTTGCTACGGAATCGAAAATCGATATTGTAATGAAGTATGAGCGTCAATTGTATCTAGTGCCTTAACCAATATAACAACGAATTGTATTCCCTGCAATTTTTCTTACTATCATCAGCAGTATTTCCTTATTGTCTTCAATGCTCTGGCGTAAAAGGGAATAATTTATCAACGATCAAAGAATAAATTAATCAACGAAATCTACTAAATTAAAAGTGATAAATTGCAAGGAAAGTAGAAAAAAGTCTGTTAGTTCTTTACAAGGACTTGTTTAATAAACTTCTTGCCATATTAATTCTTGCGCATAATGTCTACTCGAATAACGTGCCTTTGCGTAGAAATGATCGTTAAATACAGATCTCTCGGTGTCAAGCGAGGAAAAATTCATTGATGATATTTTTGTATTTGATGGTGTTGCATTCGTGAGTACGTTCACCTGAATAATTATGGATGCTCTGGTAGCACTTCGTACTTCGATTCTTAATTTATATTATATTCTTAGGATTTCAGTGTCATCTATTGCTTCTCATAACATAGTACATGGATAAACAGAAGAAAAAATATGAAATTAATTAAAATAATGTACTGCTATGTAAAGGTAATCATGGAAAATTTTGTAGAAGAAAGATTAGACAGTCTTTTCTATTGGCGAACATTATATAAAGTTTTTAATGATATAAAGACTCATTTTTCGTGATTTTAACATCAATTTATTAGTTTAAATAATAACTATTAATAACTAGTAAATATTGTCGTAACTATCCATGGACCGTGTTACACATTCTAATCTTTTATAAATTGTCGGCATGTCTGATAAAAGCCTTGATATTCTGAATATCTTGACATTTTATGGTTGTCAAATGATTCCACGAATCATTTTGGAGCTATTAAGCGTTTTTCTCGATGAAAATGAGAGAAATTCCGCTCGCTTCGGAGCATTGTAAATATTAACGATAAGTATCGTGTAAGTGTAGTATAGTGCAGATGATGTTTTTTACTACACGCGTAAGAATATTGTAATACTTGTAATGTTGCGTATAGTCGTCACTATTTATATGATACTGTAATTGATTGTATAAATTTACTCTTTATTATGTAAATCGAAAATTAAAGCGTTTGCTTTCCTTCCTTTCCCCATTTTTTTATTTTAAGTTTCAATTACGTCATAAATTAGTACTATTCATCGATAAGATATCTATACTATTACAAAACCTCGTATTTAATTGTAATATAGTATATATAATTTATTAGAAAAAAGGTCAAATTTTTTCATGATTTATAGAATTTTGTATGAAAATAATTCGCGAAAATGCAGTATCAGGGTACTAATAGAATATAATACGTACCTGAGCTTTCTGCGCCCTGATGGCAGAAATACGAATTAAAATTTGAAATTTCATCATTTCGCGCGGTGTCGTATTCGAAAGAGGAAGCGACTGCTACGAGTTTGTCGTAAATGTGAAAAATTTAATATAAAACACCAAATCATTGCTTCAAAATGGTGAGAATCATAATTTAAACTATTCTATATTCACAGCTATTAACATATTACGGACGAATCACGTTAGTGAGAATTCTTGTGTTTATTCTAATGCTTCAAGCCGATCATAAAAATTTTCGTTATTTTGATCGTTGTCATTTAAGGATAAATTATTTAATTATATCCTGGGAATAGCTAGCAATAAAACGACTAGTTCGCAATATGTTAACACAATTTATAGAGATTTATCGTATTTCCATGCAAATAGATGGATATCGAAATAAATTTCTAGAAAATCCGAGTAATATCCGGGTACTGATAGTACGTGATACGTTCCTGAACTAAGCGCACTCTGGTGGTAAATTTTTTAATAAAAATTTGAAATTAAACCATTTCGCGCGGTGTCGTATTCGAAAGAGGAAGCAACTGCTAAGAGTTTGTCGTGAATGTGAAAAATTTAATATAAAACACCAAGTCATTGCTTCAAAATGGTGAGAATCTTAATTCATTTCGTTTTATATTTATAATGTAGTACAATTTACAGTGATTTTTCGTTTGTAAATAGACGATTATTAGTTTTCAATCAAAATCATTTGTATCGAGGAATACAAATCACGTATTATTTGAAAGAATTCTTTTCCTCTTTACTCCCCAATGCATTTTTTCCTCCCTTTCTTTTACTTTGATAATCCCTTTCTTATGTTTTCTATTTTCTTTTCCTTTTTTTTTTCCTTCCTTTCTCTGTTTCCCCATACATCGAACTATGCCCATTAATGAAATATAATTCGACAATAATTGTTTGGTAGGAAAAAGTAAATTTTACGGTAATAATAATATTATGATGTTTTATTTTCATTTTGTTCGTCTAGATTACATCAGCTCGTGTTTATATATTTTTTACGCGTATTTGTCCTTTCCAATGCGTCGTATTATTTGTTTACTATGTTGAATGTAATACGTAATATGTATAAAGTAATATGAGATTGTAACATACTTTCGTGCAGGTTCGAACTCGCCGGCGGGCCTCCCCACTCTTCCCCGCCCTTCTATCGAACACTGCTATGTCGATCGAGGCGCGCGGTGTCATTGTATCGACGGAGAACGGAGCGACCGGTCGTGCGTTGCGTATTACTGCGCGCCAGAGGTCCTTCTACAACTTCGTTTCATTAACGTACGTTTCTATATAATAATTTATTATAATCTAATTATAATCTACTATTCGATTATTTTCTTTTCTTCGATCATCTTTTTAATTGTCGTATTTATCGCTATCTCGTACAATAAACTATTAGAAGCAATTTAATCGTTGATTCATTTTAATATAATTTATTCTCTTTATACATTTATTTTAATGTTTTGGCCTTCTTTTGTGTTGATTATTGTTTGATTACGAGAACTTGAAGCTATTAGAGAAACGCTACGAAATTCGAAAGAATGCCACGAAATTCGGATGGACGCCGCGGTGTTTGATGATCAACCTGATAGTTTTTTTAAAGGCGGACGTATTTAGTGAATAATTGATAATATTTATTTAGTATTTAATCGGTATAGTTTCTTACACACAATTCGTAATATTAACGTCATTAGTGCGTGATTTAATAGAATTAAATAATTTTATAATTCATTAAGAGTACAAAGACAAAGATAGACAAGATTAGTCACATTTTTTATTTCGAGTATCTTAAATTATTTTTTTATTTCAAACAAATTAAACTAATTGTTTTATTGTTTAACATTAACATTATTAAGTTTGCAAATTAATAAAGTAATTGAAGAATAAAGTAATTTTTATTTGTTAATTAAATTTATTTAATAATTTTTAATTCAATTAAATTATTAAAACTGAGATCAAATTTGAGAGCATTATCCGCTTAGATGCAAAATATAATTGTTAATCATACTTTTGGCATAGGATTTTCAGATTTAACCCTTTCCATGTTCATTGCCAGGACCCCACTTACGTGCCCAGGTGCTACTTGAGTGGGAGAAAGGCAATGTGCATGATGACTAGTTGATAAGCTTAATGACCTTTTAGCGACTGACGTTGCGTTAGTGTGTCGTGCACGACGTATTTTCCACTGTGTGTGTGTGTGTATGGTTAGGCTGTGGAATTGCGTCGATTTTACTATTCATTACAATTTTCACAAATACGTGAATCCAATTACGATTAATAGTAACAATGCTACTACATACGTACAATACATTATAAATAGTAATATGAACGTACGTATTGAATTACAATGATAATTACATTGATTAAGATACAATGATCTATTAAAATCATATCTTTGCACGATATATACACGATTATATTACATATGCGATTATGAATATTTGATTAAAATTGAAATACAAATATACATGATACTTTTACGCAATGGCCGCTAGCCATCGTCAGTCGATTTCAGGGAAATGGTACGTACATTAGAGTGTGAATGTTGTATACGAAACTCGGGTGTCGGAGGCGTCCCGGGACGTCTCTCTAGTGTAGGCCTTTTGCGCCCGGGTTATGTGTGAGAACCGTGGAGCGAATGTGTTGGTGTGTTTGTTTTGCCATTTTTCAGGTTTTAAATATAGGTTCCCGGGTAGGATAGGTAGTATATTTTCTGGTATGAATGTTAACTATAAGTAGGTAGGGCCGGGCAGGTTGGCACAGTCTTTCGTCGGGTAGGCGCGTTTTCGCGTGACCAACCTGTTTCAGGAAATTTCATTTGAAAAATCGACGGTGAAGCTGACATCACAAATGGAGCTTGCATTTGTCTTGAGCTTTGCCTATCGACTTTTCGAATATCGCGGTCGTGATCGCGAATGGGGCATAGGTTCCGAGACGAACGCTTATCGCTCGAGCACGCACATGCGAACGGACAGCGATCGCTACGATCGTTGGTCGTCCATGCGCACTTGAATTAGCTCCCGCGATTTATATTTTTATTTCACCTTTATAAGTTATATCGCTAGAGTGTTTATGATTGAAAATACTGCCAAGATATGTTGCTTTGTAAATAATAAATATTTTTTGGGTAGAGTGGAATTCCATTCCATAATTTCATATTGTATTTTAGGAAAAGTAAAAACAACGTGGTCAAAAAGAAGAAAGAATATTTTTGTACATCATCGCACTAATAATTTATTTGAAAAATACATAAGTAAGGTCATCTTTCATACATACATAAGTAAGGTATCATGTATAGTTGGAGCACTTGTTGGATAGTTTCATCGATTTCTGCATAATCATGGACATCTACCTCGTAGTTGTTTCTTAGTAAAGTATCGTGTTCGAAAGTTATCATTCTATTTCATCAAGTGCAGTGTACGATATGTTAAATTCTACATTTAATTCTCTGTCAGCGTGAACAACTATTGTAGAGGTATTCGTATTGCAATTACACCCTTCGCAATCTCATAATGAAAATTTAATATTAATTCCATTCGTAACTAACCGACGTCGTAATCTTCTTTTATGAATCATAAAAAATTCATTAGATACCCGTCTGCGTTTATACGTGTAACAAACGAAGATTCTTTCATAGCTACTGGCTTTATTGCTCTCGATTGAGTCGAAATTAAATTGAAGTTGAATATACATTACTCCTGTGTTCTCTTTTGGCGAATCGCAGACAGCGTAAGAGCAGAAGAACTGATTTTTTCCGGAGTCGATGTTCCAGAACGTGAGACACGAAGTTCCATATAATGTCAGATTAACGGTCAATGTATTTGCCAAATAGTCAATGATCATATCACGCAAGAGTATACAGGATAGACGTTGCATTATTCTCAGTCAGTGTGAAAACCTCGTGCCGTTAATCGAAGCTGAAACTGTTCGAAATTCTTTGAAGAAATACAAAAATGATAGGCATCGCGTAAAAAGTTTGAGAAGGTGACGCTCCCCTAGATAAAGCGTTAGCCAAGTCGAAGAGACGAGTTAAAGTGCTTATGAACGAAAGAAGACGTAGAAGAAGCGTAACGCAAATAAAGAAGCTGGCTTAGTTGAGTTTTTTAAACGAGGCTCGAAAAAAGAAGAAAAGAAATAAATAAAAATATAAAAGGAAAATAGCAGCGAAGTGGCGGTCGTGTCGTAAATTCTGTCGCTAACGCGGCTTAACGATCCCTAACTCGCAATATTATAAGGAAATGATGCAACAGATTCATATTCTAAAAATCATTGTTATACCTATACTCATAAATACACTCGCAGGATCCGCGTAATACGACGAATATTTTGTTAAAAGGAATCGAGACGCGTGGAACAAAGATTAAGCGCGTCATAGAGTATTGCTTTGCTTTTCTCTAAGAACATAAACGCCGCACAAGTATCATTTTTACTGTCGATTTTTTCGATTGGAAACACCCTGAGCGTGCAATATTTATTTTTGAAACTCGAGCTCGGTTTTTGAACGCGTTTTATTACATTTGGACTTTAAAAGCGGAATATGAAGTCGCGGTAATGCGACGCGATGCGGACGATGCAATTGCAATAACGGGGCTGGGGCCATCAACGAAACGTCGACTGTTCGTCAACCGCAATACGCATCAACCTCGTTACGAGACTGCCGGACATTCTTGGCGTCGTCGCGACAGCGCGCGCGTTACCGCTGACTAAATCAGTTACTGGCGCTGTCCACGTTTCCTGCCCGGATATTCCACTTCGATATAGATCTGCTAGTAGCGTTGGTACCTCGGTATTTTGCGCCGTTTCGATTCACGACAACGGCTCTTGATTTCCGGCGTTCGCGTATCCACTTTTATTCATTTCCATATATCGATCACCTTGGCGCTTCTTCTTTCTTTTACAAGTTTACATCGTTCTTTCTTCTTCTTCCTTCTTATTTTTATTTTCTTCGGCCGATACCGTGGAGGAATGTTGGTTCGCGAACGGGATTTTATACGCTCGAAATAGAGTAGAGTAGCAGAGAGTAGATTTAGCGACAAAATGATAAAAATGTAATGATAACAGTAACAAAATGATAATAAACAACGATATAACTCTCTGGTTAAGTCTCCATTTTTCCTTTTTTCTGAAAAGAGATATAGACAGAGTATGATATATGAGAGCGTACGGGAAATCGTGTTACTTTAAAAAAAAAAAAACTACTTTATTGGCCAATTTGGGTACATTTAGTGACGCGAGTATCGCGATTCAAAGAACCGAGATAAATTTTCGGCGTTCCCGGTACGCGATAGCAAACGCGTGCGGCTTTTCCGCCAGCGGAGACGTTAAAATTTTTACACGGCTCGTAGTTGACATGAATTTTCAATAGCCGCAACGCTCGAACGTGGAGTGCTGCGCTACTTCTGCACTTTGCCTGTCACAATAGAGGCAGCCGCGGTACGACGCGGCACGACGCGACGTGACTCGAGCATAAAACGTAATATCCCCACGCCAGGAGACGTCGTTGCACTTAATTCTTCTACTTACAGCCCGTTCCGTTTCAGCATACGTTAACATTCCCTGTTTGCGTGCCTCTAAATGCCGTGTCAGGTGGAAATCGACGAAAATAATAGCAGCACGCGTAGGATTTTTTAACGCAGACTCACCTATTGTTTTATTATTTTCCAAAGCATCGATCTTTTCTTCTTTTCAATTTGGAGGGTCTTTGCAATTCGTACAGAAGGCACATTCGGTAAATTGTTATGGCATTGCGTGTGTTTCTTCGATAAGAAACATTCGTACAATAGGTGCAAGTTTGCAACTAAAGTTGTGAAAATAGTAGATCGTGGAAGAAGGTTGCGGCGTAGGATTTGTAAAAGTACACTAGGTTTCGGTTCACATGAAATGTCGATTTTCCTTCGATTTAATTTTTTCCAAAACGAGGCCCCGCAGGCCAAAATTTTATTCTTCAGTTTCAATCTATGTAGAACAACTTTCTGTCAATTATTCGCATCTCTATCTCACTGGTAATCGCTGAAATTCGCGTACGCTTCAGAAATTGTAGAACTCGATTCTCTCGAAAACGGATCCTCCAACGCAAATTTGTTATTTTTGATTTTCATTTTATTTCCGTCCATAAAATCCGCCTTGACCCCATTTGTACCATGGATTACGGACCACTCTGTATAATATATAAACCGACAACACATATATCTATAATGTAGTCGATCAATGTTGGAAGCTGCTTGCAACATACTTGTGCTGATCGTTAATAACAAGTGCAACGAACACGGAAGAAGAAAATGGCAGGCAGCACGCAGGCAATAGAAATACAATCGTGAACATGTAATCGTGCGAATGAGAATGCGGAAGACGCGTTTCAAATTGAATTCTTAATTAAAATCGGCGGGAAACACGGTGAAAACGTCTGTCATTTCTGGGAATGAATTTTCAGCGAATTTCAGTGAAAATTGTTATTTATTTCTTTTGTTTGATAGTCTGATTAATACCCTTTTTTTTTTTTTTTTGATGAGAGGAAGAGCGCAGCATTGCGCTGCATCAGACTGGGCAAAAATTAATAGCGTAAAAGCGATAAACGCAGAGGTGGACTTAATTCGTTTATTAATTCTGTTGTCTGATTGTCTGTTGTACGAACATTTTATGTTACTCGATTATTTCGAAAGTGTGGTTTTTCGTTCTTGCTCATTCGGAGGAACGAGTGGATAATTTTCTTCGTACAGTACGTACGCGCGGCATATTTTAGTTTTTAAATCCGCACGATTCAAATCGTTGGATCGTAGAAAGCGTTCGGATTTCAAGTTGCGGATAATTTGAAACGATCAATTCGGAACTTCAGAGGGATAATTTAACGACAAACATTTTACAATGTATCTATTTTATTTTCAAAGCAGACTGAAGCAGATGATGGGTAATTCTTGTTAGCAAGAGAGAGTACCTACCAATATTTTGTGGTGTCATCAGCTAACTGGATTTCATTCGTAAATCACGCAGAAATTTAACAAACAAATGCCAACGGAACATGATTGAAAGCGGAGCTGTTATAATTTGCAGAATCGCGTTTCCTCGTTGAAATTGTACGACTTTCGATATGTTCGCGCGTGTTTCGGAAATCGAGTTAACCGAATGAAGTTAAAACGAGCTGACATTTCACCGTGAAGTTTTATCGTACGTTGCGTTTAGCAAACATGATTTCCGATACTTTACTGATATCTCACTAATGACGGAATATAGAAACGCTTTTGAACAATTAATAGATTTATCTTGAATCCACGAATACACGTTTTGTTAGCAGGGGACACGAAGCTCAATGTTATTTCGCGCGAATAGTTCAACAAATCTAATATTATTTCATACGAATTCGTTTTGTAAAGGTACAGTAGGCTACAACCTAATATTTTCTTCCAACGCACATATAATATATTCGTAAAAAGATGTTATAAGCGTTGAAATACTATCGAAGCTATTGTACGTGGGTGAACAAAATTATTTAACCGTTCGAAAAATTGTACCGTCCAAGCAGTACGTGTTACAACTTGTTTGGAATAGCAGGTAATGCACCTACGATTCCTACGGTTCGACGTAAATCTGAACCTTTGCACAGGTTACGAGACGCTGTACGGTGACACGACCGGCGAGGAAAGGAACCAAGAAAAAGGGGAAAAAGGTAAAAGGGAAGGAAAAACGTTATCGGAATGGTTAGTAGCGAAACCGCAGTGGCTAACATTGATTTTTACGGGGGGTTGTGACTTTTTGAAGGCCACGGATGGAATGAAAGCTACGGCCTTCAATTCCCTCTCGTTCACTCGTTTCGATCCTTTACGTCCTCGCATCCAACGTGTTTTCCTGCGATTCTTCCTCGCTTCCATGGACGCTGAGGCGTGTCAACGCGAAATCTCGTTCAATCTTCCCATCCTTTCTTCCACGCTGATCTCTCTTATTGTCAAGGAAATGAAATGACGAAGAGAGATTGGTATTTTTTAATGACAACACGTCGGGTTCTATCGATAGAGATAATACCGGGGTAGTATCAGTCGGCCGCTAAGCTCTGTTCTCTTAATATAGCCAAGACACGACACGAAATTGCTTCTCGATGGTCTTCCTTTTGTTCGCGAAGAATTTATTTCTCCTTCGTTTTATGATTTTTCGTGTAGATATAAAGGAACGTCGAGACGATCAATATTATTGTTAATATCTAACGTTCTCAACATTATCGCACGTAAAAGACACCCTCTACACTCTACCACGCTCTAGACGATCAGTATATATTGTCAATAGAATGTTGAGCATCTTAAATATTGACCATACTATCGACGATAGTTTCGATGGTTCGAACGCTTCTTTAGGTGGACGCAAGTGCTCTGTCGAGATTAATAAAAGCATAAGCAGTCTTCGTATTTTCCGTTATTTTCTCTGCGTGTATGTACCGTCCAATTAATCGTACGGCTCTACTTCCTGTTTGATCGATACCACCTCTCACAAAGAATATTTTTATTTATTTAATTCAAGCATTTTTTTGTATCTTTTTATTATTTCTTTTTATAAACTGAGGGGTAAATTTCTTTTCAAGTATATTCACGTATTAAGTGTACTTTGCGAGATCGTCGAGCGGTTCGAGGTAAATCGGACACGCTGTAGAAGCGAGGAGGACAGCAGGGCTAATTGATACGAAACGATCGAAAGTTATAACCTTTGCTCGATTAGATAGCCGTTTTCAAACACGTCGTAACGCGTCGACGCCGTAATTTTGTTTAACCGAGACGCAGAAGCAGCATGTGCTTCGCCTTGGAACCAATATCCATTACCGCGTTAATACACGGCGCAAATTGTCTTTCGTCCAACGTTCGCATCCAAGTGACCTCCGTTTAACAGAATTAATCCTATAATCGCCGATGGCATTATCGTAGTAACGTTATCATTCTGATAGAGCACTTTCAAATGATTATAGACCAGTCCCTTTAAACGGTGGCTTCGCGGCTGCCTTTATCGATTGATATTCAACAGTGCATTTTCAATACGAATCCATGTTGCGACGTACGCGTCGTCCGAACAAAGCCGATGGACTTTAACGAAGTTTGCCAAGGCATTTACGGGCAAAGGATCGTGGCCTGAAGCTCGACCACATATTTCCTGCAGGCTAGCCTCTGTTTAATCCTGTATCGGTCCATGAAATTTAGTGCTTCTGCCCGAGCAATTTTTTCATTCATCTACGAAACGTTCTTTCGTTTCCACGTTGTTTGATTCGCACATTTTAATTCGTTCGTTGCTCCATCCACGATTAATGGATGATCCACGTTGCTGATCTTTGGCAACGTGTAGTCACGCGTATGAGAAAACTCAGAATATGCCGTAGCATTGTGCGAAAGCTTTAGGCTAAATGAGTCGGTAATTTAATCAAAGAAGCAGAGTTAAAGTTGCTTACGGAAATATTATTTCGTCAACTTTTAAGTATCTTTCGAGATGTTTTGTAAATCGAAGAAACTGTAATCGTATAACGTTAGCAAATTTATTATGGCGTAGTAGATGAGAAATTGCTCTAGTCAACATCAACGATGGATGTTCGTGAAACGTTCAGCGATAGTAACGACAAGTATTCGTGCGATAAACGACGAACAAATATTGTCTGCTTTATGACGATTTAAATCAGTGCATCAGAATATAACGCGAATTCTTTCTATATCGGATATAGCGCGGACTCAAACAATTACCGATATTAATCTTCTTTATGGTTTGCGATTGTAAAACCATCATTAGTTACACCCGTGAACGTTGTCGATGGTTTATCAGCTTGCATGACTACCTAATAACGCGAGTACGTAACTGATGAATATTCATTAAATCGAATCGGCATGAAAATTTGCCGACAAAACCTCACGGAAAATGAAGTTTACTCTGTTCCATTTTCTCGCTTTTATTTGCGGAAGATCGATTCACGCTACAGAGAAATCGTTGAACGGCAAACTTTTGTTATAAATTTATTAGTTTTCTAGTTGCGCGTATTAAAAGCGCAAACATTTTGTTAACACGATTTCGTTGAATAGACTTTGTTGTGGTAAAACAGTGTCAAAAATTGTAGCCTTTTCACACTTGATGTCGTGTAAATTATAAATTGTTAACTGGCTTAAGAAAGGTTTGCAGAAAAAGTTCCAGTAAACCACGGAAAATGATAAGAATGGTAAAAATGAGCAAAGTTAAACATTTTTCGTCTCGGTTAACTCATGTAGAACCATTTCATAGGAATAGAATAAAGTTATTTCTAGCTTGAAAAATAATTGCCAACGATCTAAAAGTATTATGCTTGTAGGTTCAATTATGTTAAGAAAAATGGTGGGAAGTTTTAATGCTTTCATAAGATCATTAATTCGATCGTTACTTCGGATCTTAATTACTTTGGAACCGGCTGTAATTTTTAAATTAAGCTATTAGCGAAGTTGATTAACCAACTTTCTACGTAGCAGCTATCTACGAGATGATGGAAAAAAATATTAATTTAAAACTTTGACGAATTCGCCGTTGTCATTAGCCGGACGATACGAGAAGTATGAGATGGCTGATGAAAGAATGAGAGTCGCACTCTGATAAACACGTTACCAACGTGTGGCAAGAACAGAGTCGAAGCGCGTAAAAGTTATGCGAGCCGCTGCTGCCAAAGAATTACCGGCTTTAGCGGCAAGCGGGACTTTAAATGACTACTATAAATTATACCGGCAGGCAGTGGAAGAGTACATCGATGGTCAGACCACGCGTAGTCGTAGCAGTAGCGTTAGCCAGGAGAAAAGTCGTGTGTGGGTCAGACAGCGAGCGGCGAGAGCACAGTTACATAGTTTGCGCTGGCTATTCATTTCGAACAGAAAGCACCTTTTGGACAACGGGTTAGCGTTACGTCTACAAATGAATTACGGCCATCCTTTTACAACTTGGCGGCTGGTTATTAACTTTGATATTAACTTCCCTGTATCCACCGGTCTGTGATAATTCAGCAGGTATTTGGCCAGTGTACGTTCGCCCGCAATCGATCCGAGTGCTAAATTGCATGCATAGAATAATTAGAAGAGGAAGAAGAGGACGTGGACATTTTGTGAGATAGAAATTAGAGGTGGGAAATATAAATAATATATACAGGCTGTGCCACTATATTTTTTCCGCCACTCGCGGCCATATGACAAGAAATGTTTCGAACTTTTAATGACGTCGAGTGTACTACTCGTGAGTTTTCTTCGCGAAAACGTTTCTCGATGTTCCTCGACGGGTGCAGCGTTTAACTCGGTCTGCGTATCGATAAAATCTTGCATAATTTATCATCGTTCTTTAGTTAGGCGCGACGGGTGTATCGGCGAACGCACAAAAAGCTGCTAAATAATTTCGAAGCTATATTTGATGTTGTGTGTGCACATGCAGCGTTCCTTCTCTTCTCGAATCTTCGTGCAAGTACATTTGTGAAACATCGATTTCCTTTCGTCGAAGAAGAAACTCGTTTCAACGTTTTCCACTCTTGTCAAGTAGCACGGTTGTTTGCGTCCCGCGGCATTCTACACGTATTTCCAAATTCTGCGTCCGATATTTTGTTGAAACGTAGACTCGGATTATTACTTTATTGAAATTCAAGACGAACAATATGGCTTTCGTTGGCGTGCTTCTTTGGAAATTCGAAGAGGAAGTCAATATGTAATAAATACTTGAAGAAGTATAAAAGGAATATGGAACTAGATATGTGATATGTATGTAGAACATGAGAACTTGCCGATTGTGTCGCGAATACTGGGACACCCTATGTATAATATAAGGACGTATACGCCAAACCATGTTGAATTACACAGCCAGTTTTCATCTGGCCGCGAAAAAAAGTAACGTCGAAACTTTCCGTTCGAATTAGCAAAGGCAGTGTTGTCGAGGGGCCAGAGTCCTAACTGGCATTCCCCGTGGCGCTATTAACAAAGTGGAAACGAGTTTTCCGGCGCACAATGAAGCCAGGCCACGCAGCACTTGCGAACTTGTAGATTAATCGGGCTTTCGGCCAAATAACATTTATTCTATTATCGAACATGCATTTGAAATTCAAATGATTTCCCGCCGGTCGAACAGGTGATTCCATCAGCGCGGTATTACCGCATAAAATCGATGCACCGCGTTTCGGGCCCCCTCTGTACCCTTTCAGCATGTTAATAAGACCGAGGCAACTCGCTGAACGTTAATCACGAACTCCATGAAACGACGATAAATAGGCCGAAAGTGAAACGAATCGGTCGCATCGTTTAAATAAATTGGAACAGAGGACTTGGCTTACGCATACATATCTAACTTTCGCTCTTTCTCTCATCTTCTCACACTCCCATCCCAAGCTCGCGTATCTCCTCATCCTTGTGTATAATATATCCAAAAATGAAAGTTTCCAGAGTTGTTGGATTACTTTCGTCGCTGTAGTCTAATGTAGTCTAGATACGTATGGTATATTTGCGATTCTTCCATTCGGTTTTCAATAGTAATTTTATTAGCACGTTGCGTTTTGCTTCGACAGTTTGACATCTAGTGTATCTGGATAGATTTTTTCATCATTTTTCATTATTTCGTAGAAATGTGTTTTTGCCATGATTAGCTAAACCACTTATGAAACACACACACATACACATATATATATATTGTTCCATGGGGAATCAGGAACAGGAACATTCATCAGGACATATACATTATTACACATACGTTCCACTTGGGTTGTAAGGGCTGTAAGACTGTAAGGACTGTAAGGGGCTGTAAGGGCTTGTAAGGGCTAAAGTGATTCCAGATATTGCTACGAGGCGATGGTCACTATCCTGTATTACATCTATGTTGTAGGAACAGATATATTTTGTAGCAGGAGGATGGTTAAGCCTATTCTTATATACTATATATATTATAATTTAGATTTCTCGTAACACATACATTTCTGTAAGAAATTATAATACGGTATCACACTTGTATACAGTGTTAATCTACGTATGATACTCGATTGCTAACGAAACAACTGATTTACTTTTCTTTGCGAGTATTTATACGGTGTCGAACCATTACAGATTATTTCGTCATTATCCGCTGTTGAGTTTCGATAGGCGATCGAACAATACACGGACAGAATACAGTCGTTCGGTAATCGACACGCGACTATCGTTTGACCAGCGAAACATTTTTTAAATGCTCCCCATTGTTGCTGCAACGATGCGGAGGAGTGTCGATAATAGGCTGTTAAAAGCGAATACATTTGTATTTCAAGTATATGCAAGAACGCGAAGGTGTCGATACCGAGCTGTTACTGTTCGTTTGCTCTATTGTTCAGTGAACGACGGCCTCTAGATGGGCTTAGTCTCGAGCTTAATCGAATCTAGGGTGAAACGCTACGAGATGGAGTTTTAAACGCTGTCGAGCACTCAGCTACCCGTACACCACATTTATCTAGTCTGAGGCTATTTTATTCTATAAAACAACTTTTATACTGCGTTCACGTTGAAAACAGCTAGACGCACGATCGCTACCAGAATGATGAAACTTGTCAAAATGACGGGTGTCGGGTGTTTTGTCTCAGCGGTTCGTAAAAACATGCAATGTGCTTTTAGCAAAATTAACGTTGGCTTTTGTTAAAGTAGGATGTTATATACATACAAGTATATACATCGGTTGACGAAAATATTGGAACACTTACAGGAGGTATCTTCGATGTATACGTCGTATGTGTTACGAGAAACATTAAAAAATTGTATCTTAGTGGAATTGAAATATTATAAATTGATACAACATCATTATCAAAGACTCTTAAATGAAGAAGAAGTCGCCTCATTTCGAAAAGCGAATTATTAGATAAATGTTACAAACAGACTGGGGATTTTCATGGAAATTCATAGAAATCTTCGAGGATACAATTAAAAAGGTAGAAACCTGACGGGAGATATGAACCGACGTTTTTAAATTTGTAAGCGTTGAGCACGGAAGTTGTGAATCGACATTTTTCACTTCGTTTGATTTGATATATTTCTGAAAATTGCATGGGAACTGGGATAAAATTTATTTTACCGTATAACGTCGACATATGTTAAAGTTAGGTGTTATTTAATATCCTGAACTTGTATTTGTCGAGTTTGTTCGTTCCGAATTCCTCTACCTTCGTGTACTGTATTCAAATCTTTACGATTCCTCCCTTAAGCTGGACTTCTTCTCGTACGACCAATGTAATACGAGAGTTTCTATGTGGTAGTTGAAAAAGCCCCTGGACATTCTATTCACGGCATCGGTTCCTGAGATTTTCCAAGATTGCTCGACAGTGGATTTCATTTGACGATGTATCGCAACAGACATTTTTCATTCTAAATCCCGCACCACTGCACTGTGATGAAACTTTCATTTAACGAGGAAGAGGTACATGAGATTTGTTGGTTAATTTCTTTTACTGTGATTAATACGTTTTTATAATCACACGTGATTTACATCATCATTTTAGTTATTCTATGCTGTTGTATATATAAGATTCAGAGCTTTTTAAATTTCCCAATTTCGTCATTCATTTGATATTAGGTTTACGAATGAATAATTCAATTTTTCCAGCGAAATTCAAAATCTATTTAAAGAAGAGAATGCCACAAGTTGTTGAATCAATGTATTTGTCTTTGCGTTTTATGACTTTGAGCCATCTATCAGGCAAGTGAGATGAATTCCACCATGGAAGAATGTGTCTTTAGACAAGATCCAGGCGTCAGGACACTGACAAAGGAGAACGTTCCGTGAAATTGCCGCCTGACAACACTAGGCCATATACTGCTTCTATCACAAAAGACGTCATAATACATCTTGCAGCAGCCAGTTTATTCACTAGGCATCGCTTCTTCGGATTACACTTGTTCCGATGCAATACGTCTTATCCTATACTCGTTCGCAATTAGTAGGTGAAATACGAAAATAATTATTTTCCCGTTAATAGATATAATACACTGTATCTCAGAGTAAAGAAAATTGTCTGATACATTGTTACTAATATCGTGATTATATGCTAAAGTTTGCAAAATATTTTTATACGCAAATACGAATACTACGCTTCCCTTTATCCGTCCAAGTAACTGAAATAACTGAAGTAAGTCAAATAGAGCAGAACCTATTATTAATATTGTCTTAAACTTTCACACGATACGCGAATGTACTTGAACTTTGGTACCTGACATGGTGTACAGTCGGGAAACACATTCGAATCGCGGAAAGTTAACAACTCGGAACAAAGTGATATAGTGGCTCGTAGAAGTAACAGAAGGTGGCATAAAAATCATATTAGAATAGCCTGAAATTCTTACGTTTCTCAGACAGACGTTGAAGAACAGTGACAAGAATGTAGTTTATCATTTGATATCTGATTAAAATTGAAATATTCGTAGATCACAATTGCCTGGTTATGATAATTTGTAATTTACTTCTTTGACGTCGATGTTATTCGATATTAATTAAACGCGTAGCTATGTATCATCTGCATTCTATTTTTATTAGTATAGCGAGCTCTATTGTAAGTGTCGTAGTTGTTACACGATTTTAAACAAAAGTCATTTCTGCGGATAGAAGTGCAAACTGCACTTCAGTTATCCGCATAGGTGTTTACAATGTACATTCGATGTAACTGGTGCATATTATATTTATGTATATTATATTTATGTATATTAGGTGCATATGTTATACGTGGTGCAATTTTACTAATGGAACGTTCATTACTGGGTTAAACGAATGGAACGAACATTTCGTCACACGCTCGTCATTAAACAGAGAATAAACTGCATCGTGGAATCATAAAATTCGTCTCCTCGTTTATTTCTTGTTGTCCATTGCTTATCGTTTTCATGCGAAAAATCGTATTTATCATCCGATGAAGTCTAAATATAGCGGAACGGATCCAACCACACATTCACGCATACACACACGCGCGCGTATAGTAGAAAGACGGTAGAAAATTTATATTTTGTTAGGTATCTTCCGACGTTCCGTAGCTCGATTATACGATAATAAGAAGCGTGGGAAACGTAATTCATTAAAGATAAGCTTGGTCCGAGAAAGTTTTGCGCCGAAGGAAGCAGGAGATTATCGGTTTATAGAATTTTCAAAGAACTGAACCGTATATCGTGGAATAATAAAGCTTTTCTCCATAAAGTTGAAGATGACTGCAGTAAAATCACATAACGTGTTTATTTATAAGAGAAAAAAAACCGTAAATTCGTAAGCCAGAATTTTCAACAAAGCACCTTTCTCTTGAAAAACTGGAGCGTGAAGTCGACCTTTCCATTTCTCGTTAGAAAATAATTACTCTAAAATGGGCTTTTGCTCTATCATTTTCTCGAAAGGGGCATAATTTCCGCGTTTCGAAACAACAATAAGATCTTTGCATTGTGCACCCTGTTGTGCCCTCAAATTTGACTCTTTTTATCTTCCGTAGTAAATTACTTATTACTTGTTCGTTTACGATGACACACTCGTGCTTCAACGATTCGAGATATTTCAGTTTTTAAGAATTAATTCACAGTTTGGAAAAGGCGATACGTTTCGCTGAACCTACGTATATGAATATAAAAAGAGACTTTAGCTCAGACGTAAAGATATGGATTTTTGTGCTTTTGGTCTAAGTCCAGGTTAGGTTGGGTTATGCCATACTATAAACTCGTTCCATTCACAAAAGTGAAAAGTCGTCGTTGGCGTGAACTTTTTTTCTCTCTTGCAACGTGGACCAGCGAAGGAGAAGTTAGAACACAGGTAAAGACGCGTTGGAGGAAGAAGGGGCGAGGTAGAAGTTGGAGGGTAGACCCTATTTGCGCATTCGATATCGCAGTTCAATCTTTCCCGGATAAAAGATCTCTGGCTTGGTAAAAGAGCGAGCAGTAACTGGACCGAGGGAAATGGATCTGACAGCAGATTACCGCAGGTGAAAGTGAGATTTCCGAATGTCTTTATCCGCGTTTTCCAGCTAGTCGCCGCGATATCGGCAAACTGTCGGAGGAATGTTTATCTGATTATCCAGTTGAAACATTTATTTCTGCGTTAGGTTACGCTGCATCGAGAGAGCAAAGAGAAGCATAAGTAGCAAAGGTTTCCATATACTTGCGCGTCGAAACATTTGAAAATTAGAGTAGTTGGTTATATAGTCGATTTGCTGGAAGGGTGACACAATTAGGAAAAATGTATTTTTTCCTAATTTCAATTTCCTTATTGCATACATTAGGTTCCAAGAATTCCATCGAGTCGGAATATTCTACACCGTTACACGAGTACGCTCATGTGGTGCACGTAACTGTAACAAATAATGGAAGAATGAAAGAATCGAACAATTGGATATCTCGTTGGCCGTATAGATATGATTGAATTACGTTCTGTTGTAGAGAAGAAGCACGTCTCGAAATACGTTCGTGCGACGGTGTATACGTGCCAGCGAAATAAGAAAGGAAAGTTAACGTTTGTATATTTTATATGTCGCGGTTTTGTTAGGTTTAAAGAAAGTCGGTAGACGAGCTAAGAATCAATGGAGCAAAGTGCGACGCTGCACGCGACATTCGACTTTATACTAATCGACAAGTTAGACTAATCCACAGGTTATACTAATCGACAAGTTAGAGTAAATGCGGCTGGCCCACGATAGTCGACAAAGTTCCTGGGATTAGGTAGCTACTTCAAGACCCTTATTCGGCATGAGTTGGCACAACACTATACAATATCGTGTAATAGTGCACCTAGTACTTAGGACCATTACGTCGAGGGAAGCACGGAAAGCAGCGTAAACATCGTTGTTCTGGGAAAAACTCGCGTGTACGTGATCCTTCGTGGATGATTGTCGCAGGTGGCTCTAGAAACTCTCAAGCTCCTTAAAACTAGAATATTTTTTAATATTGCTGTTCTTCTCAGCGCTTTATACACGCTTGGAAAAATTCCGTCGACGATTTCAAACATTACGTGACTCTTACTGCTGTCTGATGTACTTTATGAAAACGGAAAAATAGCTCGCAGTACGTAGGTTGAGACGCGATAATTGCATCCTAATTATGCTGAATCCACTAGCAACCCATAACGATCTGACAGCGAGAAAATGTAATTAAAATACCTTGAGATAAACGTAAATGTAAATATAATTTTGATAAATATGAATAGCTGTTGAAAGAAGTTGAGCTTTCTTTCTATCGCGTAATTAATATTATCTTAAATATTACTTTCTGCGAATTGGTGCTATCGTAAAAATGCAAACAATCTGCTGGAACAAGGTGGCTCGTCTCTTGCAAATTTTTAACTTTTTCCTCTTTGACATTTGGCCATAATATCGATAGATCCACAATAGTATTCGCAATGTTAGAACATCTGCCACGAGCAACTTGCTTTAGATTTATTGTTTCAATAAGATCGGAGAATTCATTTTGCGTGACCAAGAGTGATTAGATCGAAGAGCATTAGACTGCGGATTTCTACAGCGATTCTTCAATTTTGTTGCTTAACACAGCGAAAGTAACCAAGCAACGCCTTAAACGGTTTATTTCTCTGTATTACTTCTTCCATATTCGTATTAAAATATATTAAGGGAAAGAATAGTCGTTCGACCTGTACAATTTCGTATCAAAAGACTCTCGGTAATCTTCTAGAGCTGTCCATCTGTTGGTATTAGAAGTGGTACGTGACTTCAGTTCTATATGTAACAATCCTTCAGTCCATGCTTTTGTTTGTTCAAAAGCTTATCTAACCTGCTACTCTATCAAAGATAATACCTCGTGCTCCACGAAAGACACACGTTAGCTCTGCTCAACGATGATCTCCCATATTTTTTATGTTCTTATGCCTGGCACATGTGTGGTATAGTGGTCATTTTGTGGCTCAGTTATGCGCAGATTTTTATTTTGCAACCCGTTTCTTAACAAGGAAATTGTAGCAGAAATTTCTTCTGTTGTTCTTCAGTCTTTCTGTATTAAACATACGCATGACGCTATACTATCATCGGCAGATATTGGATTTCTACATTTACATGCAATCGCGACTCAGAAATTTGACAGAAAATGGAGGAAACAAATTATCGTTAGATATTCACGGCATGATTTTGACTACTGCCTGTACAAAAGTAATTTTCGTACTTAAACGTTACAATGAATATTATAGTCGACGATAAATCCAGACGATTCTTTACAGCAAAGTTTCTACGACGAAGCTCCACGACGAAGCATGACTTGTGCAGCAGTTTGTCTTTAACAGTACTTCACCTTTAATCGAGCAGCCATGGAAACCCCATGGCTGCGGACGTGACCCATGATAAAGGTATCAAACGGAGTAGGATGGAAACTTTCAAAGTTGAAGCTCTGAAATTTAAGTTACTCCATTTGACGTTCTAAAAATTACAGAGAACAGTTCCTCGAAGAACGTAATCCTGTAACTTGCGAGATCTTTTCCAGTGCCTTTCAATTGGTTTCGCTGGCTAAACGTTACACCATCCGCGATTCCAGTAGGAAATAACAAAAATGACGAACAAAAACGAGATAAAGGATAGAAAGAAGGGATACAAAATGTATAAAACGAAAAGAGCAGGGAAGCTTTTTCTCTACCTGGTAGTTTGTTTAATGTTTTTGCTTAAATTTGATACAGAGAGGATGAAAATAATATAGTGTATTTTTTAGTGAAATCATTTTTTAAATACCTGGGCAGTATTTAAAGAATTCTACGAATCGTCTATTCGTATCTTTTCATTAATAAACATTTTCATTAGCAGGTGATATGAAATGCGATAAAAGGAGTAATTATGCGATTATTATTTGGCATATTTTATGTCTAAGTGTTTTGATATTAATAAATATCATTGTACATTGAATAGGCAAGATACTCAAACAGAAAAAAATAGCTGTTAATTAGAAGCCTAAACGGAAAAAGTTGCCTAATTTATTAATTTTCTACGCTCTCTACCGTGAATTTTTATTGTAATTTTGGATGTGTATCGATTAGCCTATTAAAGCAAGTAATTTATGTAAATTGCCATGTAGACTGAAAAGAACGTCTTAGAATAGGAAACTGTCCCAACTCTTTTCTCTATTATTGTTCTGTATCGAGAAAAGGTCAAGATGAAACTTTGTACTTACCGGAATTGTTCCCGAATAAATTGAAAAACTTAGAATGTGCTACCTGGAGGTAAGAAAACTTTACTCTAGCGTTTCAAAATTATTAATAGAATGACAGAACTCTTCCTCCGTCTTCAACCAACGCGTAGACAATTAGCCACGGTTACCTACATTTTTAAATGAAACAGTTCAAGTTAAAAACAGTAGTCGCGAATTAAATATCTTTAAACCAGAGAGTTATCAAATATGTATAGCATATCATTTGAATGTAGTTTAAGGAGGTGATCGTTGTCGCCGAAATAAGACGAAAATCAAGAATAAAAAAATTGCGTTTTCGCCTTTGTTTTTTAGTTATCGATATACGTAAAAATAAAGAGCAAACCTTCTTACACGAACGAGAGGAGGTCATGTACACACGCGTGTACATGTATATTTGTAATGATAAAAATTTTGAATTCGAGAATTAAAAATTAACAGAATCATATACGTAATTTAAAAAATCATATTCGCCCTCCTATAACCTGTTAACACCGTTTCAACTCATTCATCGCTAACACTCGGGTTAATTGACACGTTGCAATATGCATTTCCTTGTAACGAAGTGCTATCCGATAACTGGAAATTAAGCAACGAAGACAAATCGGTAAATTAAAAAGCAACGATGACGCACGGTGACGTTGACAGCAACGAGGTCGCTTTAGACAAGATTAATTTTCATAATTTTTATTAGAATCTTCCATCTCGTCGCGTGATAAACGACCTGTGGCTCAAATTTTCTCGATATCCGCGCAGCTACGACTGGTAGTAAGGTTGCAAGTAAACCGTAAACGGAGTACAATCTCTTCCGATCTTAGAGTTGTGTTTTCTCTTCTCTGGGAAGGCGACCAAAAAATTTTTATGCGATTCGATGTGTGGCTTTGAATTTAGAGGACTGACAACATTTTTCGCACGTATGTATCGAGTCGATAAAAGTTTCATTTGATTTATGAGAAACGCGTCTTTTACAACAGTGCATCCTTATACAAACATGAAACCTAATCTGTCAGACGTTGTGATCTTTATCTTGATAGAACAAAATGGACCATAAGTAATTCAATGAAACAGTGTAAAACAAAAAAATGTGACGCGTCAATCATTTCCTTCTAAAACGAAAGAAACTTCTCGGACAAGCTGATACGTCGACTGTTTCGTTTGAGAGCGTGCAAATACTATCGCACGCTGGTGTAGATAGAGATTTTGATAATTTCGCGATATTCGTCGGGACGCACAAATAGCGATCAACAACAAAAGAAATTTCAATCAACGCTCTCGCAAGAGAACCGCGTGGTCCGGTCGTGTTTGAATATCCATTGATAACGTGGCTGTCAGAGATCGATCGTCTGGAATGCCGTGACAGTTTTATCAGCGCGCAAGAAGAGGGTAGTCACTCCGGGTTTGGTTTGTCATGGTAAAGTGGCTGGGTGGCCACCTACGTCGTCCTTCCTTTTATTCTACCCTCCATCTCCTATTTTTGTCAGCAATTTCCTCGTCCTTTCCACCACTCGTTCCTCTTTGTCACGTCTTCTCCTATGTTTCCCTCCATTTTCATCACCTTTCCACCTCTCTACTCGCGTCTCCTTCGTTTCGATCCCTTTTGAACCTCGCCTAGCTTGCCGGTGTCTTTGGCATTTCAAGGATTTATTTATGCGTGCGGTGGTCGGCGTGTTTGTCTTAAACACGCCAGGTCCACCGCTAATGTTATTTTCCGACGATATCAAAGGGGATCGTATCGACAGATTATGTTTCGTATCTCGCGTACAATTACGGCAGATCGTCGACCACTGTTTATAAGACAAATATCGAGTTCGTCATCTTGTTTGCTCGTGGCGTATCGGTTTTTTTTTTTTTTTTTTTTTTTTTTTTGAGATAATCCTTTGCGATACGATCTACGCGTTTTGTTGTCAATCGTTGCTTTCTTATCAGGCTCGTACCAATTACGCAGGAAGACGAGCTGTTTGCTCGGTGATTTGCAACTTGCGTGGGTTGCTAAGTTCTATCGTCCATGTCGGTTGAATGGCCCAAGACGATCCAACGCTCGTATTCTTCTCTCTTATCGTCGTTTTCTGCGATAAAAGCAACGTAACAACAATTTTGTTGCTTGTTTCGTAGTTGCTTGAAAATTATCCTTTACTGCAACGTCTAATCTTATCGACTTTCTCTTCTCATCGAACTCTCGTCAGAACAAGCAACATTCAGCGAAGATACACCGATCGCATTCAACGACGCGATCGTATTCACAAAGCAGAACGCAGGCTGGATCACTAGAGTTTGATAACTGTTGGAAATTAAGGACTCGTTGCAGGCGTTCGTCGGGGAATACGCTTCGTTACCTTCGATGCGACATCGTTCATCCGGAAGTCAGCCTTTGGTTCTTCCCTTTGGCCGACGATTCTTTCATCTCAAAGGAGATTCAGTTGGAAATTACGTCATCCGTCGATGCAAAATCCAACTGGATCGGTTGGTCCATCGTCGCGGAAAGGCCTGTTGCAAAGTTGCAATTAGACGAGCATCGTGAAAGAGTCGTGATGGACGTGCGCCTCTGACTACGAAACCGCAGAATTGCTCGGTGATTATCACTGGATGAGAAGAAGCAACTGCGCGGCAGTTTCCAACCACATGAATTTGCGGACGAGGCTGATACACGGAACAACATGCACAAGCAGACGTGAAGTGATTCATTATGAAAGAATAAGAAGAAAGTGTAGAGTAACGTTTTTCCACGTGACGCTTCGTTCCCGAGAAAATGGAGTTTGGAAATTTATTAAGTACGCTTGAACATGATTAATCTCGGACTGGACAGAAATAAATAATCGACAGGACGTTATCGTACGTGTGGAAAATAGGTGGAAAATGTAGAACATTTTTCCACGAGAAAACCCCTTTGTTTCTGAGAAAAATAAATCCCACAGCTTATTATACGCGCATACTAGGCCAGTTTTTAGTTAGACACGTTCAGACTCCATCTCCTTGAAAACGAAAGCCTAGAACCCGTGTGTTTCCGCTGTTGCATATATCGTATTCGGTTTTCATTTTTCCTCTCTTTTCGAACTTTCTTCCTTTCTTTCTTTTTATCTCTTTTAAGCAACAAGAACCGTCGAGCAAGAAGAAGATTCGCGCGAACTATTTGGTGTTTTCGATCGGGACGTTTAATGAAATCTATTCCATATATATAGTATATATATCTTACTATTCTTATCCAATTTCACGAAATATACAAGTCAACGCTTGTTGCGTAAGTAGTTTTATTTCCATCGGATGAATTTGCGAAAGAAAGTTTGGATCGAAATGTCGCGAATGTGAATAATAGAGTTACAAGTGCATCGAAAAGATGTAACCCTTGAATATGAAATTTTATCCGAAATCTTGTCGGTATACTATAGAACAAACTAAAACGTCACTTACATCTTTAGCATATCAGGTGACGTGTAGTCCAAGAATCACGTGTACTTCGTGTTAACAAGCGAAAAATTTGGGAAGAATGATTTATAACGAGGAAACGCGAGTGCGCACATTTTTGGATACTTCTTCAGGTTGTTTTTCATGGATAGAAAAGTACCCCGTGTCAGATTATTGATTCGAACACCGCTGCCTGTCCCATGAGAATCCTCCGTACTGTGTAACTGGAAAAAGGCAAGGCATAAACATCGTTGATCAGGAAAATATCAGCGTGTAATGTGATTTAATAAAGGCGAAACAATCGAATTGGAGAAGTTACAGGGAGAATACAGATTGAAGATTTCAGGCAAGAAATGTCCAAACTTCAATTTTTTAGTGCAACAAACGAATAACTCAATTGGCGACTCTACGAGAAGAATACAGATTGAAGATCGTAGGAGAAAAAATGCCAAACTTTAACCTTTCGGTATAACAAACGAATAAGTCAATTGAAAAATCTGCGGGAAGAATACAGATTGAAGTTTGCAGGAGAAAAAGGTTCAAACCTCGCTTTTTTACCGTGACAAATAAATAGTTCAATTGGAAAATCTGTAAGAATACAGATTGAAGATTGCGGGAAAAATGTGCAAACTTCAGTTTTCTAGTAGTTACGACGAATCTGATAATTTCGATGAAAGTGATGAAAGCGATAAAAAGTATGGATAGAAATATGAGAGGGAAAATTGGTCAATTAGTTAATTACTTTTTGAAATATTGTGGCAGCCAATTTAAATTAGTTTTACAGTGTGTATTTACAGGATTTACTCGGATGCGATTCTCGCTGTGTTTCTAATTTTATCAATATCTGGAACTCCGCCATAGAATTTTTTTTTAATTGGTATATTGTGGATTTAAAATTTGTACACGTATCTCGACTCGATGATCGAATATTTTTAGTTGAATAATTACAAATACTCAAGGTGTACCTTTCATCTCTCTTTCTCTCTCTCTTGGTTTATTTGTTTCGCAAAATGACAAAACGCGGCTGTCATCTTAGATCAGAGTGCTGCTATAGAAAATATAACAAATTAAAAATCACTATAGACATAAGAAGTACGCTATTAGAACATAGTAGTCTGTTTCCCAAATCTAAAGATAGATAAAATACCAATAGAAATTCAAAGGAAGAAATAAATAGATATATGTAAAAATAATTATAAATATTGTTTGTCCAATAATAATTATACCGATATTTTCTCTGCTCAAAATAGCCACATTGGCAGCAGAAGAACCGTAAGGAATTTTTAGAAACGATGACCTCGAACGCGTCGTCAGTATCTTACTTCTTTTGTAACGCGAACCAGGTCGGATACGTGTTGTGGCTTGCAAGAAATTTTTCCACCGGAGACCGAACCTCTTCTGAAAATACCTAGTGATTTTCCTTCGTACGCAACACATGCAAAAAAATCGTAGCTAATTCATAGACACCATTGTCTTGAATTAAACGCGCAGTATTGGCTCTATTCTTATAATGAAAAGTGCCGCCTATCGAACGAACTAGAATAACCACCGACAATGCTGATGCACGCTATCAGTAATCGATAAAATGATAATGAATAGAAAATAAACGACGTAGCGAGGAGGGACGATAGAAGCGTGTGTGCATATCGGATATTTTTCGAAAATTAGCGTCGAATATTTTAACAGCGGAAAAATTTATATAATTTTGTTTTACTACAAATTAGTTTTATATTCTGTATGATTTTTTATAGTGTCGTTATAATATCGCTCTCCTTGCTAATTTGTTTATAGGTTCCAACGAAGCGACTAGGAAATTTAGAAAATTCGACGAGTGGAAAATTTAGATAGGAAATGGTATAATTATACGTACAGAAATGTTGATTAGATGTAAAGAAATCTGCATATCGTTGTTTCACTTTACGGGCGTGCAGTTTGTGTAAACACCGATGAGCAAACTCTGCGTATTTATGCATTTACGATAAACGTGCAAAAACGTAGCAAGATGTACGGAAATTGAGAAATATAGGAAATATGGAAAGCAAAGCTTCGAAATGTATAATGTTCGTTGGTTCAACTTTTGATTTTCTTCGGCTAGCGTCTCTAAAAATATAAATTTGTACAACTCTAGGCGATCTACTCGTGAAATAATTATCACGAATAAATTGTGTCCCGCGGGAAGTATTTCTTCGCGAAGACAGATAGCTAGCGGAAAATTATCCGAGATTATAAAATTATACGCTCGTCGGCAATGAGAAGCTACGCTTCTGCGGATATATACGTTGGTCCGGGTATAGCGCCAGTCGTCTGCAAGATTTATCAGATTTTAATCCATGTTATTCTTCCACACGGTGCCAGGTTTATCTTCTCGAAATTAGAATGAGATCGTTGGTCGTTAAATGTTGACGATTTTATCCGCATTGAGAACTCTATCCATCGTATATCCATCGTACATCCATCGTATATCCATCGACCGAACGAGAAACATGGGGCACAGCGATCTATTTAAAAACAGGCGATCGATGTAATATTTTTATTCTGCTGACAAGATCACCGAACGAAATGCTTTGCCCAGACAGTCTATAGAATTTTTTTCCACCGTCCAGTCTCCTTTTTTATCCATTACTGACAAGCATACTTTTATCATCTGTGCCGAATGTCCTTGATGTTCGCCACTCGCCGAGGTCAGATGTCATGCAATGTTTCGGAAGAGGCAATTTCGTGGAATATCATAGTCCACTTGCTTTAATATTAGGTGTAAAAAAGAATCGAGGGCTTGCATGAATCGATCAGGATATTTTTATTCCTTTATCGTCGTTTTATCAGATTTCCCGATTATTTTATCCCTCTTGTACGTAGATACGGCAGCTTGAAAATATTTGCAAACACTTACAGAGAGCTTTGGAAGTACATGTATCATGTGTTGTACCACACGAGACATTTTGAAGTTTCATTAACATCGTAACGAGAGTCGACTACTATCATGATTATGTCGATAAATTCGCTTGGTCAATCAAATTAAACGACTTCCGGCTAAATCTTCCTGGTTGAGCATCCGGCTAGAACTTCCGAGTCGAGTCATCAGTTTGATCAGCCAGCCGGAACATCGTTCGGTACAGATGGAGACAATGGGCCCTGAGACCCTCAGTTTCAGCTTTGCCCCGGAGAAATAGACTGCAATGTCTACGAAACGTTGGCGTAAAGTGAAAGTGCAACAGCGCCACACGATTGCCATCGAAAAAGCCAATATCATATTGATGTATCACTATGCTGAAACTTTGGAATCTATATCGATAGAGTATGGAAGAAATCTGAAGATATACATCGAAGCTACTAAATATTTAGAGCGAGTACATATTCCGCTGAAGTCACAAAAGTATTTCTTGTTCTCCGCCTCGCAGCGCAAACAAAATCTGGCTGTAGAATTTCCCGACCAACCCGCTACCATCTCTGAAGGAGCTGTCTGAAGGAGCGTCTCGAGTAGACTGTGGATTTTTGTGCGTTTATGGGAAATTTGAAGGTTAAAGAATATTTTTTAAACTAAACGAATGGAATCTTAGTTTCGTAGAAATTTCGTTCGTCCACGCGAAAGGACGATGATCGAAACAGGATTTGAACAACTGTTTATATGAACCTCGGGCAACGTACGTTTTCCAGGACTGCATCAGATTACGTTCTATTCTTGCCTCAGCGTTGCTGCAACGTTGACAAGACCGTACATACATGCATACACGTACACAACACATAGGCACAGACACAACATACGTACGGAGAAAAGCCTGATTTCCGGCCAAGACATCTTCTTTTAATTTGCCCGCGCATGGATCGGTATTGGTTTGGACCAGATTTTTTCGACCGAGCGAATCCAACGAGCAATACCTATGTGTGTTACATTACATACTTGTAGTACTTGTCAATGTTGCAGTTGGTTGGGCCCTGCGTGGATCGTCGTCGTTGCTAGTGAAAAAATTGTCTGGACGAAGTCGTGTCTTGATGGAAACCGATATCAATTCTCTTACGAATTATATTACATAGCAAAGTACATTCGTAAAGATATGAATTTTGCACAAGTATCCTCGAGTCGTGAGTTGGTAATTTCAAAGAGCACGCGTAAGCTCGATAAACGCGATTCACGTAGAATCGAAACTGTGTAGGGCTCATCGATCGGCAAGTTGGTGGTCGACGAATTCGAGACAAGCTTGGCGGTTGCACGTTAATTACTAGGATGGTTGATGAATTGTTCGTTCGTAGATGGAGTTAGGACGGTCCGTACTCGTGGAGGACGATTGTTTTCAAAGCTTTGGCCCGTCTCGAACAATCGATAAATTTTCCGCGGTTCCCGTTGCGGCAAGTTCGTGAACCACGGTCACCGTGACGAGGGTATTCTGATTAATTACTTAAACTCGTATTGCTCGCCAAGAGCATCTCGTATTTCTCATCGGGCACCGTGTTAATTGTAATTATGTTACTATCAGCATCGCCCATTGTGCAAAGTACAATCCTGTACCATGCTGTTCAGTTGGTTAAGTATTCGTCGTGACAAGAGTCGTTGGATCGTTGTTGCTGCTGCTGCTATCGTTGCTGCTATTGTTGTTACCGTTGATTGCGTCCGATGGTTCTAACGGTACGTAGCGCGACGTCGAGTCGAGTTACTAGCGAGTATCTAGACTGCTAGAATTTATGACTGTCTCGTATGATGTATGGCTGTGACATTTGTTCCAAGTTATTCATCGTGCAAAGTTCGATGGGTCTGTAACAAATATCGTTGCGACGTGCTCGATGCTTTACTCGCATAGTTTATTATTTCTTCTGTCTATCACACAGATACGTTTGACATGGATATAACTCCTGTACAGAAGGAAACGGAAACGCGTGTCAGTCGGATAGGGTCGTCGATCGTTCAACATTCAACGGTTGTTAAACATTCCTCGCGTTTTGCAAAGAAATGCATTTTTGTAAGACGGTGGCGAGGGAAACATCATCGTTTATCAACCGAAATATTATTCCATTCAGTTTGTTCGTTGTTAGATTCTTTTCCCTATTCGCGTATTCCAGGAATATAAGTGGAAAGCCGAAGAATGTAATTCCAAGAATATAAAGTTGGAATAATCTTTATACGCACAACGTTGTATACGGTGTACTTATTACTTGGCTCCAATTTAATCGAGTTCGATATAGATTTTCATTTTTAATTACGATATTACAATCTCGACGATAAGAAACCAACATACAGGCATCACACGCCGAGTTACATATATCGAGTTATTTTTCTATGTCTACGGTATCGATTGATATTCACAGTCGTGCAAGTAACATCTTCGCTAGAAATTAAATTCCACTGACCAAGTCGAATGCAGCCACACCGAAAAGAATGGCAATGACTATGAGCGATCTCGTAGCAACTGGAAAAACGATTAATGGGGCGATACAGGGGCAAAGAAAGCGACTGCTCTCTATCGCTCATCGACGTGTCACGCGTTGCTATGTACATATTTATGTAGTCTTGGTCGTATACGTGTCGCTTACAGCCAAAATACACGTGCTCGTCTTTACGACTCTGATCGTTAGGTCCATCAGAAATAACCAATCAGACCCGCGTGTCTTCGCCTAATCGTCTTATCGGCTGTCTGTTATATCGACTGTTGCTCAATTATATCGACTGCTCTCGATTTACTGTTATGTCACGCGTTGCTATATCATGTTATTTGCATGTGACGCCTTCGGCCAGTACGCGCGCTTATCTTTATGATTGCGTCTGGTCCTTCGCCTAATCAGCTCCGTATTGCACCGGACCAACGATTCCAACGACATTCCGGTGTTCTATCCCGTTTCTTTCTATCCCATTCTCCATGAATATTTCATAGCGGGTTTATCCGTTGGATACAATCTAGTCGGAATCTTCTTCTTCCCTTTAATCAATCTGATCGTTGGATGCTAATCTTCTTATTAGGAGGACCGAAGTTACAGCGTCGAAGGAGTGCTTGCACCGTGCACACGTGTAACGTATGACGCATCTAGCTTCACGCGCGTTTATGTAGCGGCGCACCTGGATCCGATTATAGACATGACTTATCGCACACAACATTAGGTTTATCGGATAAGTGTTTGCGGGCGTGGTGCAAGGAATATCCATCCCCTCGGAGACTATTCCCTTTGATCTCCGACATAACAGATTTTCTGCGATAAATGCTGTTGCATTTTTTACGCCGCTTCAGCTTCCGTGTACTCGGCTAACCTACATGTCTCGGTTTACTTAGCAACAGCAACGCGTGGAATGAAAATTGGTCTGGAAGGGGAGCAGAGTAGGCGAAGCCGCAGGGACTACGCGTGATATCGGAGATTAAGCTCCTCCGGAATGGCGAACGGAGTACGATTTCGCTAAAGACAAATTGTTGTGAAAAATTGCCGCTCGAATGATTGAAAATTGAAAAACGAAAATATACGAAAATATCTGCTGATTGATGTACATTCGGCAATACATCACATTAGACTTTTTAGAGGGCGGCCACTAGTGGACACTAGCGAGAAATAACAACGAGATTCCAGTGATTGAAGGCGTTATAATGCTACAGATATTTTGATTTCTTCGGACTTTGTAATACCGTAAGATCCAGCTATTGTGAATTATATTGTTCATTTAGACGAGATGCTCAAATCGCTTTGAATAGTTTGTAAATAGAACTAGTTATCTCGCAATTTTTACGAATTAATGCAAACGACGCTTCGTATTTCGCAGAATTTCATTAAATTTAATATTTCAACAATTTCCAGAGATTTTCTATGATCATCATTAATTTACAGAATTGTAATTACGAAATTTTATAAGATAGAATCAAGCGTGTGCAGTAGCTAAAATGATTCGTTGCACACGTTCTGTAAAATGCACGGAGATTTTACTAATTAATTGCATTCGGCACGGAATGTTGCAACGAATATACATGTATATACACTGGCAACATAACAATCGTAATTAAAAATTATACGCGAAATCGTACAAGAAAGCGTAATAATAAAAGCGAAATAAAAGTCTTTGCATTAGTACGTAATTAGTATGTGTATGATTGTAATAAGATTTCTTTACTATTGAATTCTGATATACGGAGTGTCTCGCGCAAATGGGACAAACTACATTTTCTCTATTGACATTTATACTTAAATACGACGACAAAACTAAATTTCGCAAAATAATTGATATTAAAATACGCGTATTCGTAAAATGATAGATATTGTCTTGTACTAAAGGCTTGTCGTGTTTAACAATAAATGGAGCCTTTTCATTCATCGTTTATTTCTTATGGTCGGTAAAAAATCCCATTCCAATCTAATTCGATATCAATGAAATTAGAACGACGATAAAAACGCGTAAACGATAATAACAACTAGATATATGACGTCGTTTCTTAATTATTACATACACCGTGACTCTTTCATGGAAATTAGAGCAAAGGAAAGTGTGTTCTAAATAAGTACGTGTGCTCGTGCTTTAAACTATGTATTACACAGTAGAAAATGCGATTCGAACCTTGTTTTTTTCCCCCTCGAATCTTCGGTATGGCTGGTTCTGCCCCCTATTCGTAACCGTGTCACGAAGCATTGGAACAGAAGGGTGCTCGCCGCCTTTCTCGCCTTATTCAACGTCGTATCGTCACAGTTTCTTATTAATATTCCTTGTCTTTCTATACTTTTTAAAATACAACTCTTGAGAGTTTTCTATTCACTTTCCCTACCTTTTTCTATTTCCACGCGTATAACTCGCAATTTATTAGGGCTGTCTTCCATCTGCAGCGTGGTTCACACGTGACGATTAAACCCTTTTCACCGCGTATATCATTCGTCGCTCCGACAAAAGATACGTACATCCGCTACCCCTCTCTTCTGCCATCTCTTTCAACCTCGTGCTCCAATCATTTCTGTCCCACCTTACCGCCGGTTCCTTCTCTTCCGCATTGTTTTTTGTCCTTCACCTCATTCTCGTCGTTCCTTAATCCGCGCCTACTTCTACCGTTTCCTACTTCCTCTCGTCATCCATCTCCTCTCGCCTCCATCCTTCGTTACTTACTCTCTCTCTCTCTCTTTCTGTCTCTTTTCAGCCGGCAGCCCTCTTTGATCCCCGTCCAGTCTCCGTCCATTCTCTTCCTCCGATCCACTCGTCTATTCCAACATTTTCTCGCTCGTGCACCTCTTTTTCCATCTCCTTAACCGTCCTTCTTGGACCGACCGACTCCATCCGAATCTTCTCCTTCCCTCTTGTCAGCCATCTCTCTTCGATCCAGTTTCCTCTTCGTTCCACTTTCCACCCCGTTCTCCTTTTGCCCCTCTCTCTCAGTCTCTCTGTCTTTCAAGCCTACGCGGCTCGATCTCTGTCGCACCCACGACCAGCTCGTTCCCTTTCACCCTCGCCGCGTACTGCGTCTCTGTTCAACCAGCGCCCTCTTTCATCCACTCTGTCGGCCTGTTGGCGTCTCCGTTGAACGTAGTCGTCGCGTCGCACGGATCGGTCCTGCGCGATGGGGATGCTGCGAGATAATCGTTCCCCCTTCGGCCCGCGAACAGCCGACCCCTTTCGGACACCCCCGCGCCGAGGGAAGCAGCAGTAAGAGCCAGGCCGCCGCCATAGCCGCTCCCCGGGCAACGAAGGAGGAGAAACCGGCGTACCATTCTCTTTTCCTTTTTTCCTTTCTATTTTTCTCTCTTTCTCTCTTGCGATCCGCGAGCGAAGATACGTGTTTCTTCCGCGGCGACGTTCTAACCTGCACCAGCTCTCTGCACGAGCTGTCCACTCGTCCAGCGACGCTGTTCGAGTAACATCGAAGGGCAGACGGGTGCCGAGTATCCGTCAGCGGATCATGTGACGCGGACCTGAACACGCTCGACGTTGCCCTTAAACGCGTGTGCCCGATGACAGCGGGCGAAACGGCGCTGCCGACGACGTCGCCCGTGCTACGTCTTCGATTCGCTGCGTGGGACGTGGACGACGACCGGTGCAAGTTGGTGCCAGTGCGCTAACCTCGATTCCGTGGCATCGCGACGTCACGAACCTCGCGGACTGCGTTCGCCGCTCGATCGCTGGCTCTCGGTGAGATTACGCCGTGTGCGCGGTAAAGAAAGCAGCGGGTCGCCAAGCTCTCGGACGAGATGCAAAGCTACGATGACACCGGTCATCGTGGAGAAACGACAGCCTGGAATTAGTAATCGGCCAGTATCGACTAACGGTATCGTTTGATGACTCGAAGCGACGCACGAGAACGTGGTCCGCGATGCTGTGATGGTTCGTCGTCACTGCCGAACATGCGTTGCATCGTAAGCCGCTTTCAGCGATCGAGCTTGGTTGCTTGCCTACGATATACGGCTGTCGCAATCGTTCTGGTGACGTGATTCGAAAGGATCGTCCACTAGGATGGTGGCGAGGGTCGTTGAGATGGGAAATGTTGACGCACGGCATCCGCACGTTTCGCAGACTCGCTGCATCGACGTGTTCGGCCAACCAAGGCCGACGTTCTCGACGAGCTAATTGATTTATATCTTCGGAAAAGCCTGGCCGGTGAGCGATCTCGGCGCTATCGTTGGCTGCTCGGTAACAAAGCGAGAGACGCTCGACGAGATGGTGGAGAGGTCGCGCGAATGAAACAAGAGAGTATATCGGCAGAGTATCCTTCAAGGGGAACAAAGAAGAGGAACACACGTGTTGCTCGAATGCAAAACAGCTTCTTATACGTGGAGGCTGTCGTTGCGTGCTCGCCGCAGCCAAAAAGTTACGCGAGATTGTGCAACGCGCGAATCGATATCATTCGGCGGAACGTCCAAGACCGATCCGAACAGCTATCGTATTTTACTTCTCGCGCAGAGGATAAAATTCTGGCCTGGTGCGAGTTCTGTGCGCCGCTGGAATGACCTTAACCTTTGGCGTTTCGGGGGAAGAAGCGGTCGAGGGATTAGACGTCGGACAGGGATCGTGGAGAAGCGTGAAAATTCGAGAAAGAATCCCCCTGCGACGTGACGGATCTAATTGAACGTATAACTGTACGCTCTTATCGACGAGCAGCCCGTAAAAATAAGGGATGGAAGAAAGGATGAGAGGCACGTTGACGCATTGGTGCTGGATTTTTAGGCGAACGATCGCTGCACACGTTTTGTACCGCGACGATTTCTCATCACGTACGTCACTCTGAATCTCATCGACCAACATAGTGATTCGAGCGCCGCCGAATCGTAACGCAATTACCAAGTGTCTTCTAAACGATAAGCATCGATCATCGACATCGAACGAATCTCTCCTTATTGAGAAGCGCGTCGCACCACGGAATACTTATACCGAATATTTCAACAGCGACTTATTCGATCGAATACGATCGGCAAAACATTTTCCACAACCGCATACACGCAGAGCGAGCGGACGCGCGAATAACTACGTTCTTCTCACGAACGACAAACGTACGAGCCCCCGGTATCGTCCAAGTTTCATCAGCAACAGCCAACGTCGAAGACGCTCTTTGTAAACGAGTGCAGTCAGCGTCGCATACAAACAGCTCATTTGCATTCTAACGATACGCAAACATGGCCGGACGGTTCGCCTGGGTTTGGAACGCAAGTCGGCGATAGTTTGATCGTTTCGGCAAGATCGGTAGCGCTGAAACGTGCTGCACGTTCCGCGACTTTGGACACTGTGCTTCGGACTAAAGCGTGGATCGGCGGTGTCTGGCGATCGTGTCGAGTCATCGTGTTGGGCCTGCGATGAGTTCGGTTCAAGGATAAACTCAACTTGTTGCGAGAGAACACACGTACACGAGGTGGGTGGTGGAGGAGGAGTAGATGCGTGTGGAAGTGTGTCTTGGCGTGAGGCGACGCTTTGGTGCGAATGTGTGTCGGCTGGTGTGGTCGTTGGTGTCGCTGCTGATGGTTGCATCGCAGCCAGCCGTAAAGGAATACGCTATTTCGCGCGAGTGTCGGTACCGTGGCGTCGTGGGGGTGTCGTTGCTCGGTCGACCGGTGTCGATTCCCTCGATGATCGATCGACGACGCGGCCTCCGTTTCTTTCGATCGATTTCGCGACCGTGTTGTATCGAGCGGCCTGGTCGTTCTCGCTCGTCCGTACTTTCAACCGCGTCGCACACGAGATGAGCAACGGGAGCAACGTGCTCGTCGAGCATCGGTGTTGGTGAGTACGGTCAGATGTATGGCGTTCCTCTGCCTCTCCATCCATGTGTGTTGTATGTGCGTGTGCGCGCGCGCGACTCTCGGTCTGTATGATTTACGTGTGCATGATCTACGTGTGTAGGTGTGCGGAGCCGTGGGTGCGCTCACGATAGGATGGTTAGGTACTTAGTAGCTCGTTACTGCCACCGAACTACCATCGAAGTAGTTTAATCCAACGACGTCGCTGCGTGTTGTATTAATGTCCTGCTATTAAACGGCACTAACTCTTTTGAGACAGACCGCTGCAACTAGCGCGCAAGCAGACGCGTCTTTTTCCCTATCGATAATTGGCTCTTCCGATTTGCTCGCGGGCGATATCGTTCTAAATCAATGGTTATTGTTTTCTATAGGATGAGGTAGGTCAGTCGCGACGTGTATTTAAAGACTACACGGGAAAAAACATGATAATCCAGTTTGTTGGTTTTCTGACTTCTATGCTTTTATTCATATATCGACTGCAGGATCTGTGCAGAAGCTAAGGCCCGAGGCTGGGTATTTTTCATAGAGTACGATATTGAAAGAGCGGCGTGCGAGCAAATATGAATAACTCTTTTGTATAATGCGTTTACCCGACACTTTGTGCACATCGTATCAAAACATTAAAATATTTATTTAGAGTCCGGCGGTGTGACTCTGTACGCATTCGATGGGAATTTGTAATTCGTTGTTTGAATTGGAATATTTCGTTCGTATACTTTTCAGTATTTTCTAAAGAATTTTGGAGATATCAAGACCCTCTTTTATTTTCTTTTTTATTTATATCGTAATGTTGCAGTCTTTGGGAGAATACAGGACATAAGTGCACGCAGATAGATTTGGCTTGGCGAGTAAGAATATTTTTTAATTATTTTTCGTAATTACGTTAGCTTAGCTTTTCGGTTCGTTTTGAGTGAAAATTCACTTTTACTCGTATCTAGTTGGTAGAGAAATCCATTAGACGTTAATATATTTCCTGTTATGGCCGCGAGATTTTGTCAACTGCCAGAAATCGATGGAAAAGCAAAATTATATTCGGTAAAAGAGAAGCGACAAAAAGTAGGTTTTGCCATGTATATGCATTGAAACTTTAAGCCAGTCTCTTTAGGAGACGAATCCTTTTATATTCGGATTTTGTTTCTCGGCTTTGGTTTATGTTTGTGATACTCGAGAAGAAAAATGCAGATGAGAAAAATACATAGAGAAAGAAGGGAAGTAAACAAAATACGTAGAAAGAAGAAAGTAAAATGCAATATCGTACGAAATGCGAGTATATCGAAGAAATTTTTAAAAAGTTTCATTTAAAAATTGCAACACGATAGGTACAATTAGAAAGAATATAACGTGATATTACCATAGCATAGATGCTGTTGATATTACAATGTCCAGTCGCAACGCGGTATTCCGATATATGTCGAAGTTATCTCTGTTCCCAAGTTTTACGTTTTCCACGAAAAACATTGTAAAAGTTTTTTGGTCGTCTCGCATGTGACGTTTGATCCTCTCTAACTGTATCGTTATACTTGCTCTTGGCGGAATTTTTAACTCTCGTCATCTATGTACACGCTTCTTTTGTAACAATAATTTTCAAGTTTCGAACAAAACGCAAAGATTCTTTGGTATAAAAAGTAACATAAATGAATTCCTCTTCGTAAACTGGTTAGATGTATAATGTATGTGGATATTGCGATTTCAATGATTTAGTAATTAATACTATTGTTACTCATGTAGGAGGCATAACGAATATAACGAATATTTAACGCGTAATACAACACGAACGTAACAAATTCCCAAATCTCCTGCGTTGTAGGCAATAGGATATTTTATTCAAACAGATTGTTTTCGCTGCACCATATCGTTCATTATTTTGTAGCTGTATTTTAGGCAGGAATAACAGCTTCAATAATTTTGTGTAATTTTATTCTATAAATAATAGACACGCGTGTATTATCTGCCGTAATATTTTTCAGATATTAATCACTCTTGGCACGTTTCTTTTAATTAATTATTTATAGACGCATCGACTATTCTAATAGGATATCAGCGAATTAATTGCAATGATCGGTCGAGTTTCGTCATTTTTGCGAAAGATTCGTTTGCCTTAGCGTTGTCGACGTCCGGTCAAGTGAAATAAAATTAACCATAAAATTATTTAATTAGAGAGTGAGATTAAAAACTAGGATCAAACAGCATCAAACAGCCGAAGATTAAAAAATAAGTAAGATTAAATGATCGAAAAGGAAGAATTACATAAAATGGAAGATTTCCTTCAGTCGCTGGAGCAGATATTAAGATTTTCCCCTGTCACAGTGTTCGTTTGTGCGAATGCTGGTATTGCATTTTATCGGATTTTGTGCAATTACAGGATCGGCGAGTGGGGGCAAACTGCGAATAGAGAGCGAGACGAATTAAATTTACGAGTGTCTAGCAAATATGATTGGGGTGATAAACGATAGAAAAACACAGGGTTCCGCCCATATGTGCGACGTTTATGTGACGATATTTGAGGCACGTGGCAGAATCGTAAAAATGGGGCGCCAGTTTTAGTATTACCTATTCAGAACAAGGGGAAAGACGTCGAACCCCTAAAATTTGTAATTTATAGCCTGTTTGGTTATTTTATTTGCTCAGATAGGCTTGCCTCAAGTTTTATTTCTTTCCTTGCAAAATTTATAACTTTGGTTATTCGCAGGTGTTAAAAAATTTACTCGATCTAATGTTATTTCATGCACATCTTTATATTTTACCATAAAACGGCCCACTATAAATTAGTTGTAGAATCGTTAGACCTAGTACCTGTTTCCTCGTTGATTCACGAGGATAATTACACTTGAACGTTCTGATTGGAAATCATTTCGATCCTTTTCTGCTGCTTGCCGCACTGTGCAAAAGGGCGAAGTCGAGTCTCAAACTTCCACTTTGTTACGAGCATGTTAGAGAAAGATTTGTTCACAACGCTTTAATTTTTACTTGTACTAGGATAGGACTTTTTGTAGTTTTTTTTTTTTTTTTTTGAGGAATGTTTAGCAACGGGAGTTGATGAGAATTGCTTTACACGAAAAATTTGCGACTTTGGTTGATTTATGGAAATAAGGGTAAACTTGATCTCGTTGCGTAATAAAGTAGAGCTTTCGTCTATATTTTATCGTGCATGTAATACTTCACTTCCGCACAGAGTTGCCTTAAAACAATTATTTTCTAGTTGGATGATTTCCCCCGTTAGTTGACATATTCGTGAAATTTTTCTCGCTTACAGAATTCATTGACAAAACGTTATCGTTCTTTCGTAACTTTTACTTGTTATCGAACTTTACGTTAATCCATACGTTAAACGAATTTGGGGGAATCGTAATCTATTTTGAAACTATCGCGTATTTCATGAAACTTGCGCACAGCACTTACAGTGAAATCCAGCGAGTTTAGACTCGGTTGAGTACACATGCACCGAAAAGATTTTCAAACTCGATTTTCTCGAAACTTAAATCTCAGATGAACAAGTATCTTTCTTTTCGAGTTATTTTTACAATGAATTTACAATCTTCGATGATTTCATGACGAGGAAAATGGTTTGTGATTTTGACGTCACGGTGGGCTAAAAATATAACTAGAAATGAAATTAAACTAACAGAATATGGATATTAGCGTGTAATTTGAAAGTTAGGCGGCGTTCTAGGAGACCAATTACACGACTTGTGTCCGCAAGTACCAACTATTCGCAAATTCAACGATAGCAGATTGCTCTCGTCAAAAACGTCGGAATAATTCTTAAGAGAAAACTTCGCGTGTACCACGGCTAGTTAAATGAAAGTTGAAATTGAAATGAAATTAAAGTAACAGAATATGGATATTAGCGTGTAACTTGAAAGTTAGGCGGCGTTGTAGCATACTAATTGCATGACTTGTATCTGAAAGTACAAACTATTGGCAAATTTAACGTTAGCAGACACTGTATCGATTTCTCTCACCAAAACTGCCAGCGTCGGAGAATAATGCTTCAGAGGAAACTTTTCACGTGCCAGGAAAAATTCTGCCTGGCAATCTGAGCAATCTGAGCGACGTGCAAGGTGTCTATTACTCGCGTAAAGGAATTTCGCGGAGGTATCCCGATCGGAGAACGAATGTGCCCGTAAAGTGAAATCAAGTGGCTTATTAATCTCGCATAAAGCGCGGCCGAGGAATCGCTGCTCCAACCGGAAGGAAATTCGATCGGCTGCGGCGGAAGTTGTAGCGCAGGAACCTGCTCTTTAGTCGCAGCCGCATTTCATCCGTGAAGAATCGCTTAGATTATCGTTGCTGGATTGCTTACTGCGAGATGCCCCAACTATCGGGAAAGCGAACGTCGATGGAACGTGACAGGGGATGCAGTAAAAATTCAGGCAAATTTATTAGAAACGATGGCGAAGATCTCGAAAGAGATACCGAGAGAGATTGCAGGATTGAATGAAGCTAGGTCAATCGTAAAAATTCGGATTAGTCGGAAGACGTATTAGAAATAGGAGTTTGAATAATATCGTTTCCCCTGTGAATATTGTTGCGTCAGTCGTGTGATCCGCATCGGACGACCTAAAACAAACTTCTTTTTAACGACGAACTTGCTTTTATTTTTGTATCACGTTTAAACGTTTGGAATGAAAAGACCCAAGAATGATATTTACATAGAGAGTTTCATAACTCAGTTGCAGAAAAGTCCTGAGCTTTCCAAAAGTTATAATTGAATGCATATGTCAGTGATGAAAGTACGCAGGGATTTGAAACACATTTCAAACTTTCAAAAACTCGAGTTTATATACCATGGTTTAGAGATGAATGCGATTGTACGAATTGTCTTACATAGAAATTATATTATATATTATTACGTTGCAAAAATATCGTTCAAGATATTTTTATTATATTTTCTATTACGCTGATGTTTATTTTACGATTCGACTTGGACAGATTTTTGCGAAAAACTCGAAGATACAAATATGCGCAAAATACTAAGACAATCCTCCATCTAATTTGCATTTTTTTTTAGTTATATTCGTAAAAACATAAATTTTTCAGTAATAAACAAAACGCAGTTGCAAATTGTTACCGCAAAGAGTAACAAGCAATAGGAATTGTTTCGTCTGCTTTCGTGAATTATCGTACGGCTTATCCAAAGATGAAACAGTTTACGCATCCACACGGATAATCGAGAAGATATGCCATTTATTTCAGTTCTATTAAAACTTTGCTTTGTATGGCTTTGATCGAACCTCCAATTTTATCTGACTGGTACAAGTGGAGGCTCAAATTGCAGCAAGATCACTTTGCAACCCTTTGTATCACGAATATACCCTTTAAGTCTTTGATCCTATGAATGCCTATATGCGTTAAGCAAAATCCATTCTCTTGCTCTACGAACACATGCATAGATATATGGCTGGCTACGCGACGGAGAAAATTCCATTGCTATACGAATACACGCAAACGAAGGAAATAATGGACCAAGTCTGTGTACCAAGTTGTTGCACAAACAGAAACACACCCATACGTATCTTACAATCGCGAATTGAACGTCACTTTACGATTTAACGTAAATTGCTAGCTCTTTTACTAGACCTTCTCCAGATTTACGTACGTCGTAAATAATGTCTCCATCGTTTGCCGCGAATATTAATTAGTAAGAATATAAATTAATAAAAGCATAATAAATAGAAGCGTAATTGGACTGAAAAGTAAAGAAACGTAAAATCGAGTTGTACACTTTTATATCATTTAATCGCGTCTCAATATCAAATCTACTTAGGACACTCGTGCATATGGTTTTCACGTATGCTTTCTAAATGGAAACTATATCGTTCCGCTGCTTTGCAGCCTATCCGTTCGCATACTCGCTGATGTTGGATTCCATCCATGCGTTATTACCGCGATTTATTCATGAAACAGCCGACTCGCGTCCCACATTTATTCGACAGTTTTACAACTGTCACGCGAGCTATCGGTTCGCAATAAATACAGGAACTGCTGGTGAACAGAGCGTACGCTTTTCCTTCGATATGATAAATCGAAGATAGCAACGAAAGAAAGAGAGCGGCCACCTGCAGGGCGAAACATTCGACCTTGTATGGAAATTTAGCGCAGTTTATACGATACCCATAAACCATCCAGAGCTTGCAGCTTCTGCAACAACCGATTCAACGCTCTCACGAAGCTCGCTGCTTTTTATTTCCATCGTCGGTTTCCTCCGGCTTCTCCCATCCCTCGCCTTCATCTTTCCCCTTCGTTCTTTTTGCGCGTCCCTTTTCCATCCTCCCCTCTTTGTCTCTGTCTAATTTTTCCGTTCCACCGCTAGGGCAAGCATATTTGGAATACCGGTTCGTTTAAGACGAGCAAAGAATCACAGCAGACGAAGGAATAAAACTGCGAAATATCATAGGGAAACCAATAAACTTTTGTATTATTTCAAACTCTCCGACATACTCTGAGGTTCTGGCATATTTTAACGACGGCTGCACGATTCAATACTTGTCAGAGAACTTGTGCAAATTGACGTTCTTCCACTCTGCAAATCGAATAGAAAATCCACAAATGTTGCTCTATTGCTCGCGGCGTTAGAAATTCGATAGCGTCGGTAGTTTTTCCTTTCTTTTTCCCCAAGATACTCGGTAGTTTCTTAAACGTTCCAAACTAGCAACAGCGTCTGAAATATGCTGATCGTTCTCTGTCTATTTCTCGACTTTTCTTGCTAGCGGCAAATTTATGCATCATCCGACCGACGCGATAAATCATCCAGTCACCGATTTCGTCCGAGCGACGAAATAATAAATCAGCTTCTTGCGGCGTGTCCCCCAAGGCGTTGGTTTACTCTGCCCAGCCGTGGCGGCGTGTTCGATCCGCGAAACTCGATCGAGATTTACGAGACTCGGCGGTGTTCCTTGAGCTGGGCGCGCTATCGCCACGCGCGACGTTGTCTCGGCCTGATTGCGTCACGCGTCAGAAATCGCATCCGTTTTGTCGACGCCGGCTCGAACAACGTTATCTCCGCGATTCTTCACCAGCGGAAGCGTCGCAAATTCACCCGCGGATGCGAAACAAGCGCGAATGCGAAGGAGGCTCCCCGCGGAGCTGAGAATAATGTTGAGATTTTTTAGCATGGAGCGAGGACGAGGCGCGAATGTGACAAGCGACGACGTTCGCGTGGATCGAATAAATCTCACTCGATTTCTATCTCAGAGAAAACTACGCACAGCCAACCGACGCTACAAAGTCAGAGAATCGAAGACTACGACTGAGAGAACGGAGGACTATAATTTTCGACTAAAACCGGAGGAGGAAACAAGTAGTTGTAACGCACAAGTGCAACGCTATACCGCAGAAAATATTATGCTTCTATAGCTGCGTAGAAATATTGGCTTTCCACGATATACACGGATGGTCTCGAAGTACAAATGTAATTTTTCTCCAGCTTGATCTCTTATCGGAAGAAACTTTTCTCCGTATGCTGTGCATAGTCTACGACACTGCCGTGGCGGACGCGAATCGATCAAGAGCCGCAAAGTTAGAACCGGTTAAGCGGTTTTCAAGTTACAGAGGCGCGAACAAGCGTACATTAAGGCCAAACACAATGCAACCGTGTTCGTAGCGCGGTCGGGTAAAAATATCAGCATTTTCGGGATTAAAGACGATAAGAGCATTTCAAACGAGGGACTGCAGCACTGTTTTACGCAATGCAAACGACGCTGCATTAAGCGTATGGCCGCTAAAGGGGAGCACTTTGAACGCGACCGTGTAGATTTCGTGGAATGTTGAAAGGAACAATTCTCGTCGATTATTTCCGCGAGATTTTTCTTCGTGGCGCGATTTAGTAGACGCGCCTTGCAAGCATGGCGTATTTGTACGCAAAGTTTCATCGAGATCAGCAACTTGGAATCGCGTAACGCTGCTTGTTGGTAACTTACTAACCGTGCAAACTAACTGTTAGCTTACTGTTAGGTGGAAATATAGAAACGTTTCTGGCCGCAGATAAATTATCGCGTTTGAAGAGCGAAACAGGTGCGCCAATATTAGCTTCTTAACAGATTTATGCGGAGCTGAGCGTTTGTTCGTTGATTTGACGTGCAGCGCGCCGAGATAATTATTATCGGAATTATCGCAGCATAAATTTGTTTAGCTGCAATCACCGCACACCGTACTCTCAAATTATTCCATTTTTGCACTGCAATCATCGTAGCCTCGTAATTATATCGATACGTCAACTTGAAATCGCTCGATCATCGCGCCCCTCTAAACCCAATTCCATTAGCTTTCACGACGAATAACTTTCTTTGCTATAGTCTTTTGTGACGGCCACTGACGGCCACTGAAAGCTGTATTTCTCGAATTATATTCGCAATTTTCAAGTACACTAAAACTGGAATATTCCTCGTTGTTTTTGAAGTCGAGCGATTAGACTCTCCGTATATCGTTATATATTTAAAGTACGTAAAAGTATGCAGATAAAATAACGCAGTGTAGAATAATTGACGTATGAACACGCGCGAGTTGTAACACGAAGCATACGACGTGTGGAAGATGCTACTATACTGAAAACAACGTGCTGTTGCAATAACGGTGGGCTTTACTTTTTAGACATTACGTTCGTGATTAAAGTTGCAGGAAGCTAAAAGCATTGTTCCTATCTACATTTTCACCCTTGGCAAATTTTCTCGAGAGTTTAATAAATAATACTGAATTCTTTGAAATAATTATGATAGACGTATAGGAATATAGCTAGACTGTATTTTTAAGACACGAAGACCACGCGATAAGCCTGTCTTTTACGATGAAAACACAACAAGTCGTTTTCTGTCGGTTTTCTAATTTTAATATCTTTCAAACTTTACGACGAAAAAGAAATATACTGGCACACAATCTGCGAACGTGGGAAGAAACTGTTAGGTCTCGCCCAAGGAATCGTCTGTGAAGTCGCAAACGATATTTTAATATCTTCGATGTTCTAATGATTTTCGATGTTTGAAACTAAACGTTTTTACGAGCAATATGTTTTAATTGCGAGGAAGATGGAAAAAAGTGCATGGTTATAAAATAATATAGAATGACAATTTCGTTGGACGAGCCTCTAATTGACAGCGCATTGAATTTTAATATTTTAAAACAGTTACTAGAAAAATGGAAAATTTGAGTCATGTTCTTCTATGCGGAAAATACAACACGTACAAAATAGAACGCGATCGTAACCTCATAAAGACAAAATAAATTCCTATCCACTTTCCAATTTATTACCAATTTCCCATAAAAATATGCATCATCGGACTATCTATAACGTCCTTAACGTCAATTTGCATCTTCTAAGGAGCTGGCTTGCCTTCCAATCGTATCGTATTTCGTAAAGTCGTCGGCGTTTCAAGCGCTCACACTGTCATCAGAGAGACTATTTGCCTCTTTCGTGAATGTGAGGGCAGCGCGTTGTACCCGGCAGACAGGAAGAATTAATGAGAAGCAACGGAAGAGAGGGGAAGTAGAGAAACTCCGACGAAAAGAACGGGGAGAATAAAATTCGTGTACCACGAAAAATTGAAATTTTCTAAAAATATGTTGCGATTAATTAACAGAGAAACGAGAAGAACGTGGGCGGAAGGAATCAAGTGAGAAAGTTTCCGCACACACGCAGAAGCGAGGCAAGGACGCTCGTTAAGCTGGATGCTGTTTCCGATCTTTGTAGCGGATTTAGAGAAAGTAACGAGGAAAGATTAGAGAGCGGCCGGTAAAAAAGTTGTGCAGCTTAACGTGGCCAGACGACACGGTGTTGTTGGCAAGGCAGGAGGTTGAAACGAGAGAAACGACGAAGCGTTCGGAGAAACAGCTGGAAAGGGGAAAGTTAATACCGAGGAAGAGGAGAAGTCGAAGATGACGATGATTTTCAGAGGAGAAGATGGAAGCAGCTTCTCCTGTCGTAGATAAAGTCCACGCTGTCGTCTCCCGTTTTGACTTTTCCTCGAAAAGTACGATGGTGCGAAAAGTGCGTCTGTGCGGTGAGTTGGCGGTTTCGAAAGTAAGTTGGGCGGCGTTGTGGCAAATAACGAAGCAGCATTTCCCCTGAAATCGCCACAGTCTCGGCGAATAAACCAACGTGCATTATGGCTCCCAGGTCGATGCTTCCTATCGGAGCCATTATCTCGTTTTATTCGAAGCAACGGTGCAGGCGCGCACGTTGCAATCTCTTGTCGGCATCGTTTATCGGCTGCTTTTGTGATGCTGCAGCGGAACTAGTTTATCGCAAAATGCCTACGCAAAATATTGGCCGGCGGTTAGCGAATTTTGTATTCGAAGCCTGTTCCTCGAAAGCCTGTAGCTTGCGTGCGGTAGCTACGGGCCAAAATGTAGCGCGCTCGTGAATCAAACGATCGAGCGATAGCAAGCATAAACGTGTCACAATTGCCTAATTAAGTATGTATATGTATATTAAATTGAGGCGAAGATTTGACAAATCTCGAAGCACCGAAGAACCATAATTTTGGGCAGCGTGGTTAACGAACTTCTCTGTTGAAGCAACGTTAAAACCAGAGAACAGAAAAGGCACTAATTCTAAAGCGCGACACTCTACGCTGTACACCTGTACGCTATACGTATTGTATAACACAGTATACCCCTGTAGAAAGTTTAACAGGAGCATAGACGCCGATTTCTCATTTCGCAAACATTCCAATTTTTGCAGTATCCAGAGAGCACCAAAAAATGATTAAAAAAGTATCATAATATATATATATATATATTACGTAAAAGAGCAATAAATATTAGAGAGAGAGACGTATAACGCGAAAGCATAAAAGATAAATGAAGGTAATAAATCGAAGATAAAGGCAGTTGAAATGAATTATTGTATGAAATGCTAGAAACTAAGGATACGTGGGTGTATCGAACGAAGAGATAAAACTGCGAATGAGAATTGATGTAGATATTATAGAAACCATTAAAGCAAAGTGTCTCGGATGGTATGGACGTTTATAACGAATGGGAAAGGATAGATGGTCAAAAAAGATATTCAATCGGACTGGAGAACAGGGAAGGAAGAAGGTGGCAGGCAGCGAGAAAGTCACGGGAAAATGAAGGCAAACGAAAGATGATGAATAAGGGATCCCAGAGATGGAATGTGTAAAATTCAGAAAATTGTTCAAACGCCTCGCTGCCGGTGTTTCCGTGATAAGAGCGTGAAATTTTACTGGCGATTAATGCAATTTTCTACTAATAGGACAATCGCTTTTCTCGTGTGAGATTTCATTCGTTCAACTAGGTAGGGATTAAGATTAATCGACAGGTTCTTGAAATATTTATGGGGTCCATGTCTCCTCGTCTGTCGAGTCACATAATTCCGTCGATACAAGCGACTGCACAGAGTTACCTTCCTTTTGTACTTGGAAAAATCGAACCTCTTTTTCGAACGCCACGAACGCTACGGCATGAGAAACCCCTTCGTCTTTGTCGCGACGAAATTATTTTATTACGTCGGTGTATTTAAGGTTTCTCTTAAGGAATCTACGTGCTTTGGATAATTTTCAATATCGTGTTTCTGTTTTTTTCAATGTCCGTGGTTCTTCCAACGCCGCTTTTGCCAATTCCCTTGCGCTTGCACCGCTTTCGAGTTGTTTAATCGTGTCGTATTTCGTTTCGACAGTCAGAGCGCTGTTAGTTTCGTACTAATTTTCATAATGGGACGTTTTAATGTTTAACCGAGCAGCCGTCAATTTCAAATACATTCGAAAGTAAACGTCGACTGTTACATATTCAGTTTCAATGCAGATATGGATTTCTCCTTTAATATATATACATAGACAAAGTATTTTTGCACTTTCGCGCTCTTAAATTTCCCATAAGCGCGTTAAAACGCTCGCTCTAGTTGCAGCCTTTTCCTTAAAACGTAGTTTCACCTATAATTTTTGAAACAGAATTACGACCCGCTTTACACACTTTCCACTTAGGCTGTAATTACTAGACGAGTATAAATTATACTTGTTTATGCTAATTCTCGTTCGAAAGCTCCGCTTTGCCGCGTATTACGACGGCCAAAGGGTAGAAATTGCGGAAACACGGGAGAAAGGGTCAGGAGAGAAATCTGGTAACAGGGAAAATGGCGCTTTGGTTTTTGTCGCGCGACTATTTGCCCTTAAGCGCGGGTTACAACGAGGCTGGGAACGCTGGAAAATCACAGAAAAAGCGTTTCAACGCAGAACCTGGCCAAGCAAGGGATCGGCTTGAATTCAATGGAGTGTACCGGCACTTGCCTCACTCCGCCGCTGTTTCATGCAATTCGTAACACGAGGACACCACCGTGTTCTACATTTTTTCGAGCGTAAAGATACTCCACTACGCGATGTGCCGTAACTGGAAAATATTAGGCGAGAAACGAGATTCTGGAATGTACTTAACACGAACCGCGTTGTACGCTTGGGACAAAGTTTAAGGGAGGTTTCTCGTGTAACAACGACGAAAGCGAGAGATTCTTTTCTTTTTTCTCTTTTTCTTTCTTTTTTTTTTTAGACATAATTACTGGCTAGGTGGGACCAAGGCTTCGTGGAATGCGAATATAGTCTCAAGCTACAAACATAATTTTTTCTATCTTGTTTCAATTCCTCGTATCGTTCATCAACTTGTTAAACTGCGCCTCGTTTGGTAACTTTTTAATCTGACGCGCGCGATAGTGGAAAAACTAATTGGTCAATCAATTTCGCACAGACCTCATTCGCTTCGTTACGAATTTCCACAGGAACGGAACATCGAATTTTTATTCGATCGTTTGTTTGCGATATCCTTCTGGACAACACGAACTCGATTTATCCGCCGAAAGAAGTGAATTTCCCTCCCGAACGTCTACAGGTTTCCACGTTCTCGTGCTTTTCTTTCAAAAATAGCCTCAGTTCCAGGGTTGGCCATCTAACTTTAAGAAAAGTCACAGCTTTGGCATTCTGATGACTGCGACGAACGCAAATCGCCCATCAATGATACTTTGCAAAAAGCATTGGTAGAAATCGGCGTCGGATTGAAATTATAGTCAAACGCGTGTAAATGAACGTATTGTATTCGAGGTGAAGTAATATTTTTTTCGTTTGAGACCAATTCGATATAAAAATGTCTTTTAACCTTCGCTTAAGACCAAGTTGAGATTTGTCAGGCGATATCAGTCTTCAAGTTTGTCTATTTGCATCGTAAAAAGGGGTCCAGTCGCACATGTCCATTAGTTAGTCTAAGGAAAAATGCATAAAAACCACTCGATTTTATCGTTGTTACACGAGAATCCGCTCTTAATATAATTGATGTAATTAAAAGTAGTTTTAATTCGCTAATGAATTGGAGGCTCAGTCCGAAAGTAAAACTTCGTACATATATGTAGGTGAGTTACGAGGCAAGTTGGATAAGAAGAAAATTCGAAAAGAAACTTGGAACTTTGCACGAATGTAGTTCACGTGATTCTGGTAGCGGAACAATTTCTTCTTCCTGCTGAAAAACGGTCGAAGGGGTGGAACCACCCGCTCCGAGAGATTTTGACTTTTCGTATTATCGTGAATATTTAGGAAACTGTATAAAAGATGTAGGGAAAAAGTTAAATTAAAAGTTCGTTCAAGATTTATCTCCGTCATTCGTAATGTTTCCAAGTCTTATCTTTCGCTGTGACACACACGGCCTTCGAAGAGAGTATACAATCACAATAAAAAGATTTCGTACCTGTGCGTACGAATAAATTGATTGTTTCATATAATGGCATCATTTTTCTCATTCAAAAGTCGCTCTTCTTCGACATGTCGAATAAATAACTTTTTCGAGATGGTGCACTAAAAAGACTATTCTTTGCCTTAGAGTATCGCATGTTAAAAGCGTCAGCCTACATTTTTAACGAGAAACATCAAAACATAAAAAAGTTACAGCATTTTCTCATGAAAGTATTCCTTTTCGAAACCTACAGTGGAAAAGATCTTTTCTGAAAACGACGTCGCCTCGTCTGTTAAGTTTTTATCCTCGAAACATATTCCACCATGCTCAAACTGCGTTCTCAAAGTTTTTCCATTCGACGTCGCTGCTGTTTTTTTAAACAGCAACTACTTGAAAATTGAACCGGATCTGGGCGACCGATTAGGGCGAGCGAGATTCGTGGAAGAGGCGTGACAACCCCAGGGTTCATAAATTGCTTACCTTGATTGTATAGCACAAGCTGTAAAGTATTTCAGTATGACAAAACTCCAAATACGAGAGAGGAGAGCAGCCATAAATAACACGGAGAAAAATAGTTTATTTGTGGACAAACGCTCCATTTATTCGCTTCGGCCGATACTTTATACGATGCTGCAGCGTCAATGCACTCGAACGTGTCATGTAAGTTTTATGTGTCTGCCAGATTAGCAAACACGAAGTCAGTTTCAAAGGTCTACGTATACAAACCGAATTTTATTGTATATTTTGTCATAGAAACAATTTATCTTACGACTCTTTTCTTGTTTTATGCATTACATTTACATAGCAGCGCGAAATACCTTAACATTTTTGCGACATATCGACGTATTTGCAGAAGGCTCTTGGAAAGACTTAAATTATTTAATTGGTGGAAATTTCGGCACGAAATTGTAGCGTAAACCAACTGCAATTATGTTAGGATCGGATCAGCGGTTTCATCGATGTTGAAAGATTAAATATTGAGACGGAAGAGATTAATATATCGTTAAACTGTTACGATTTTATGGGCAATAGATTGATTTTAATACATATCATTATTTAATAAATTGATATGATTTCATGTCGTAATAAACGTGTATACGTTTTGGGGAAATTTTATTTTATACTCATTTTTGCTTTTTTCTTTTAACGCGCGTGATAATTCGCGTTGTTCCTATCTTTTGTTTAAATCAAATCGATAGGAAATTGAATCGGAAATCAAATTGATCGTTATATACATATTTGTTTCATCAGAGATCGTATTAATTTCTATAAGCTTTGGAATGTTTGATTTACAAGATCAGCTAATATTTAATATTCCCAAAGGAGAAATTATCGACTAAAATCTCCACCGATCAAAAACAATTTTCGTTAGGAATTGCATTAAAGAATTAAAAAGTCTTGCAAGTCTCTTAGAAGTTATGGTTAAGCAGCGATCGATCGATACGTAACTCAAAACGCAATTTATCTTATTTCCTTCGAAACGTTTATAACTTTTCCTTACACCTTTTTTTTTATTAAATAATGGAGGTTTCTTAATTTATTACGGGGTCAATGCTTACGTCCATGTATATTGCGGTTATATTTATCTCAAGCTCAATCTAAACAAAGCAAAAAAAAAAAAAAAAAGATAGACCTTTGAAGCGATCAACAAAATTAAACCTACTTTTTACCTTTTTTACATTTTATAAGTTATTTTAGTCTTTGTATTTTCGGTTGGGTACATTGTCATTTTCCCTTTTCATCTGCTCCTTTTTCTGCTTTCTACTTAATTTCTCTTTTCTCTTTCTCTGTTTGTCGGGAATTGTTATTTTGCACGATCGCAAAGCACAATCGGTTTATCGTTTTCCCGATGGCTCGGATCTAACTAAAGTTTTCAACGAGATCAGTTTAAATATTATATTTAGGAACAACAGCCAACTGTCGCCTCTTCTCCTTTTCGTCCATCGCTTCGTCGTCTCGTTTCGCTTTTAATTAAACGCATTGCTCATTTTATACGCGCACGTACACCGTCATAAATAACTTTTCCTTCTTTCAATTCGTTATTTATCAGTATTACTTGTTGCTCCACACGTTTCACTTTTAATCTCGAAAAATTCACAAGCCAACTTGGAGCATCACCAAAGTACCACTCAGCCTGATGAAAAAATATCTGTTTTCCTTTCCTTCCCTGTCCTTCCATTTTTTTCCTACCTTTAAACCGTCTTTTTACATCAAAAGCGTCTATTTTCTCTCTTTACGTCTTTCTCACATTTTTTCTTTTTTCTTTTCTTATTTTTTATTATTTTTGTTATATGCAAACAATTTAAGCATCTTCGGAAACGCCGAGTTTCGATCTCGACGGATTCAAATTACTTTAAACAAGTGGAAAATACAGAATACAATTTTCTCCAGTTCGGAAATTCATCGAGCATTCTTGAACTTGACTAATTTCAGATTCGACTAGAGTAAATAATCGACGGAAGGTTATTTTACGCGCGGGAATAAGCAGAAAATATAGAATAAAATCTTTTGATAAAACTCTCGGTTTTCCAGAAAAGAAAGAAGAAAAACAGATATGAGTTACGCTTGTGTACTAGATCGCTTCTTAACTAAACGTCTTCAAACTATTATTAATTTCTTAATAACGAGTCCGGGAGCATTGTGTTTTACATTTTCAACGTATCTTGGCACGCAGAACGATCTGCCGCTGATTACCCCTACGTAATCTGTAATTAGCCAAGTTTAAGCGTGCTCGACAGTTTTCGAAACTCGATTTTCTCGAAAACCGAGCGTCGTACGAAACGACGTTATTTCATTTCCTCGGCTTGTTTGCCTTCTCACGCGCAATCCACCCTGTACCCAGTTGCAGCAACAGCAGTTACGAACCACCCTGTATATATTTCGTTATATCATCGCTGCTTTCGCGATAAATTACCCGAGATCGACTACTAATTTCACGCTGCCTTTTATTCAGCTTCGTTGCAGCCTCGTTCCTCCCACTCTTCCTCTCTCTGTCTCTCTCTCCTATTCTCTTCACCCCTCCGTCTCTGTTCATCCCTTGTTTTCCTGCCTTTCCTAGCACGCGTCCTTGGGGCTTCCTTCGTTGCCGAGTAACTAAGTAATTATTGAGCTCGGTAGATCACTTAGGTGATTAAAGAAGGAAATGGATGAGCTCTCATTTCCCTTCGTAAGTATAATTGACAGGGAAGCCGGCCGTGCCACGTTACACGTATTTAAGGGAAAACCTGTACAGGGAAGTGCCTTGTGCCTGAATGGAGGCATTGAAAGCTGCAAGTAACCGGCTCGTCGATTCTTTCGTTTGTATTAATCGTCCATTGTCTCTCAGCGTTTCCTTGTGTAGTAGTAGTTGATGAAGATAAGGGTATTTAACGAAGTTTAGGTTGGGTTGTTTGGAAAGTTTCCAACGTTTCTGACAACCGAGCGCTCCGTGGAAAAAGGCACATGCAACGACGATATCGCTTTAGGGGAGAAAAGGCTCAGGGTAAAAGTAATTTTCCCAGGCAACTTGGCATTGAGTCGTTGTTTAAATGGTAATTGGGTTAGATGATCTACGACGACTGTCGCATTGCGTTAGCTGCGAAATTTATTCCCCTGACGCGAAGTTTGTACCGATTTGGCGTATTATTATTTTTTTTTTTTTTTTTATTACATTTCGTTTCGAACGAACTTGTGTAATTTTTTGATACGAGTTTCCTATCGGTTTGATACATCGTCCCGTTGAAAATAGTGTTTGGAAATAGATGGAGGAATATATGACACGTAAATAATGAAAAAGTAGTAATCAGTGCAACTGGTTTTTATTTGATTTAATAGACATCGTCAACACGGTGAAGTTTTTCTTTCTTTCTCGCTTGGATCACGTCTCAATGATAAATACGCAGATTTTCTACCACTCTGTCAGCTAACTCGAGAGGATGATAACTATAAAAACACGGTTCTCGAATGTTTAATTAAATCTTGAGATTAATTTACGGACGATGCTCTGTTTTTATGCAAATTCTACTGTCTCGTTATTAAGAAGGAAAGACTACTATAACGAAGAGCGTGTGCGTGCGTGCGTGCGTGCGAATTATGAAACGCCGAACGATATCTCTCTAAAGCGTTAAAATCAAAGTATCAGAATCGCGAATGATAAAATTTCTAATTTTTCCAGCGAGAAGATCTTTCGTGTCCAAAAATTGTACGTTTTAAAAGTACCTTTTATCTGTAAAATAACATAACGTACGTTGACACGGTAAAATATCGCGTGGCGAGCAAAGAAGCTTAAGCAAAATAGACGAGCAAGAAAAGACAATAAAAAGGACAGAATAAGCGGAGCGTTTTGTCGATGGAAAGCGGCGTCGATAACTTCTTATTCAAATAAATTTGCCATAGCTACGCTATCGCGTCGTTTCGAGGTCGAAAGGATACTGCTCTATAATGGCTTCTTTAATTGATTCAGCCCTGCTTATTCTAATTATCCGGCGGTGTTAGCAACACTGACCCAGCTACTTCGTCCACTTTATTTCCGTGGCCAAGCAGTGAAATTGGAGAATGGAATTCGTGGGAACCGGCGATCGGCTTATAAACTTATCCACCGTCTGCTTTTATCTCGACGAAATGTGTGTTTTGCTAATGCGAACGGCCTTTATCTCGAGAATTCAACCCTCCACGGTCCCGTCGCCTCTTCAAATAGGGGAAATCTCTACAAAATTGTATATATGGGTAGAACCTTCGTTATATCATAGAGAAAAGTAGCCGAATATGGATCACCACTTTGTTTTTCGAAAGTCTGTCTTACGAAAACAACAACGGAAGAAGATTTTTATGGCTATTCGATCACACGTTCGTTCAACGTTCGGTTCTTAACACCATGTTTGTGCTAGTAACGCTAGGAAGAATTTTCAGTATCGAACGTGAACACCGGAAGAATAGAAATTGTACCTTACTCATTGCACATGACAATAATTGGCTCTATTCGCCAACGGCGCTAGCCACGCAGAATGTACCGGGTACCCATAAGAACACCGAAGTCAAGCTGCGTTGGCCACGGTTTAGCTGAAACCGGCTGACCGTGTGCTGTTGGCATAAGAGCAAAAGAGATAAAGAGACAAAAAGACAGAGAGAGAGGGTTAAAAAGAGAAGGTTGAAAAGGCCGACGAAATGCGAAAGAAAGTGTTTCATTGGACAGAATAGGGGTAGTTAGTCCCTGCAAACGCCATCTCTTGAGATTTCCCCAAGAGAAAGTATAAACGCACGTATAAAAGTTACATTTGGCTGTTTTCTTCGCAACTGCACGAGACAAGTTACACGACAATGTCTATTAACAGTATCTGTCGGTATCATGTTTCGGAAATTGTCAGAAATTCATAAAGAAAAATGTTAGGTTGTTGGATTTGGTAAAACGTAATTTTATTAGGTATACATTTTTATTTAATTTCCATGCGGGAAAGAGAAAAACGATAGATCAGTGAAAAGCACTGGCAAATACAATTGGTCGCGTCTGTCGTTCTTGGTCGATAATGAATCTCATTTAATGGTTCCGAATGGATAACCGCCTAACCAATCTGATTTCTTTTCTTCTAACGAACTTTCCCTTTCTAACAAATTTTCCGTGGAACTTTTTAATGGATTTTATAAGGCGACACACTGGATTCCTCGATAATTCGACTCTGTGTTCGGTTCGGTGATTTAAATGTCTTGTCAAATTTAACAAGCAGGTTAATTGAACGACCTTCTTCCGCTTCGCTTGATGTAAGTTACGGGCTTTTGGGAAAGTTTTTTACGTCGTCGCTAATTTTGCAACTAGGGAAATTAGTTCCGCCGTTTTACTGAATTTTTTCAGCCTTCGGGCTGCTTAAACTTTGTATTTTTCTTAATGGTTCCCGATAGGAAAGAAAATATATTAATTCTTATCGCGTCAACATATTGTATTATAAAATATTTACATATATAAATTTGATCCTACTTTTACTAAAAATTAATTCCAACAACAATGTATTTGTAATAAATAATAAATATACAATATCGTCGTAAATACTGGTAAATTTGAAACTACGAATGTACCAATACTACGATACCAAAGATTGTAATTGAAATTGTGAAATCTATTTGGCCTAAATTACGCAAAAAGCTATCAACCATCGATCATCTGAAATTTATTTAAGTATATTTAGTTTGAAGTATATTTTATTTTAAAAAAGCGTAGCTTCGTTTCTATCGAATATATTTTATTTCTCGTCATTTACCAGCAATATTTTTTGCTCGCTTATTCAATAGCGAGTAACATAATTAATATGTGGTTTGGATCCGTACCGTATTCCGCTAATTTTTCTCGACGATGCCTAATGTTGATTTCTGCATAACTCGGGTCCATTTAGTATCGTACATCCCATTTACTTGAAACGAAGGTGCGCAACAAATGAAATTCTTTGCCGGAACATTGCTCAACGACGCAATCGTTGACCGATCCTTTTATCACGAGATACATCGTGACACTGAGATCCGATTAATTAACAATTCTCCGTTGGACAGTATCGGCTCGCTGGCTGCATTAATCTTCATCGTGCACGATTTCACGTAAACGAAATAATTCAGCCGACTGGTCTTTAAAGAGCTGCAAAGGTTATCTGTACAAGGAGATTTTACGATTTAATTTTTATACACGTCCTTTGAAAACATAATAGTCATCCGCGGCCACGATTAAAATAACCTTGTAACCATTCGAGTTGCTCGTTATTGGCTACAAAATAAAATTTTCTTGCATGCAGCGTGCGCTACACAAAGGTTAAATTTATCGGATACTTGTATATTCTATTTTAATTGTATCGAACGCCATGTGTTACACGGTTTAAAGCGTATGAAACACGACGGGCATCGTTCAAAGAATTGCTGACACGAAAGAGAACGTTACGATGCATAATTTTGTCGAAGCGTTTTCGATAGTTTGTGGTTCGCCTGAACAAATCGGACGCGTATCTTTGAACTTTATCGAGCCCCTTATAAACGGAGCATTTTTTAACTATAAAACTCGTCGAAAGAATCCCAAAACGTACACCTCATAATTTGGAAGGACGATGATCAATTAGTTTATAGACTCCTGGCTGCTATTTATCAATTTCGTCCTCTTTTTATAAATCTCCTCTATTCGCGCATCAGTCTTACTTTTTCGTAGACTTTTTACATGATTTGTAGCACTTATTTCACTACCGTTCACTCGATCCATTTGTTCATTCCATTTATTCTTTCCACGTTCGTTCGTATTCGTCCTGTTCGCTTTAGCCACACTGTTCTAACGCACACTGGATTGTTCGAGCGATCTAGCGGGACAAAAGTCGCGGCTCGTACATAAATCATCGGTTAACCGGAAATGTTTATTATTCGTTGGAAAAACAACATCGACGTTGCTTTACCACCCTTGAAACTTTCGTCCCTCGCCAGCCCCCGACGATGTTCTCAAAGCGAAATTCATCCTGTCAACGCTTCTTATTAATTACACGTCCAGTGCAGCTACAATTTTACGATTAGTCTGATCATAGATCGTCGTAGAATGGCACATAATCTTGCGTAGCCATTGTGCGAGTAATCCTATGTACAGAAACATTTCTAAAGTGATGGCTCTGGGTAATCGGATAGAGTGTTGGAATTATGGATGAAGTAGCGGAAGAAACGTCTCTACTGTCTCGTAGACCCGGAAGCGAAACGAAAGCTTGGCGTCTTTGGCTAACCGAAGTTAACTATCTGTTTCTTCCAAGAATGCTCTTTTTACGCCACTCTTGGGGCTACCTACCGCCCAATCGGCGTTTTCTCCTGTCGTACACGAAGTTTTATCATTCTTCGTAGCCACGCGCCTTGCAGCATATGGCTCTTCTGTTACACTTCTCGTCTGTTAAGTAAAATGCCACCGTTAGTCCATAAGACTAGCTTTTTCTTCTTTTCTTACTACCCCGTGATGAAATTATAAACTACCGAATAATGGACTGAAGGAAAATTATAATACATGGGATATTTGTATGGGATGTATATTTGTAGGGAAAGGAGATCGTTGCGTTCTAAGCGAATTAAGATACTTTCGATTAATTAATTACATGGCGTAATCGTTTCGCTTTGCATCACTGTACCTTTGTGCGGCCATGTTAATGTATGTAAAACTATGTTAACAAGGACATATTATCTACGCAATTACTATCTCATGTGAAATTATATCAATATTCGGGTAAACCAGTCACCATCATTTTGAATAATCGGTAATTAGATAAATTAATGAGAGAAATTAATCGAGCAAAGTAACGGCATATCGTCCCCTTTGTCGTATATCACCTAATTAAACTAATAATAAAAAAAAATTGAACGTGTAATTACAAAATTCAATTAATTTGAAATTCTAGAAAATTGTCAATTTCTGCAAACGAGTGTAAGCAATTTTTGTGCCAGGCAATTTTTATCGTGTCAATATAATGATCGATATCGTATTAGTATGGCAAACAACGTAATATGTAAAAGGTGATAAAAAAACGCGGCTCGTTCCACGATCGAATTTTATTATTTTACACGGGGAGAATGGGCTCACAAGTATCTCCACGTTGAAGGTTGGTTCTCATTGGTGAAAACTGATTTTCACTTTTCCTCGTTTCCCTGCAAATTGCATTCTCTTCCTGTCAAATGGTAAAATTCGATGGCTGAACAAGCCGGGTTATGTTAGTATTACTCACCGTGTCATATTATTTCACGCGTATTCATACGCAAATCCAGAAGATGCTGACGGCTAGAGTCTCCGATAGGGTTTTCAACTTACGTGTACTTTGCATACTGTTATATACCATCTCGGGGACGCATCTGCATTTCCCTGTGGAACCAAGAAGCGAAACGTAGCTGGGTAAACATCCGTGGAATCGAAGTGAAAGGGTGCCGCCTTCATCTTTCGCTACCAAGGGCGAGCGAGATCGATAGGGGAAGAAAGACGAATGTACAGGGTGACTAGAAAAGAAGTGTGGACAAATCCTTCAAGTACACACTGCCGCTTAAAAGTACAGAGTGGCTACACTTGGGTAGAGTAAGGCGTATTCAAATAGTCGTACCTGGTCGGTGAGTGGTTTCGAGAGAAATGACTTTTAGTATCCAATAGCCAGCCGTTGATTTCACATACATCCGAAAGCAAATATAAACTGTTGTATCTTTAGTTTGAATGCAGATACGGCTTTCTTATTTAAATATACGCGTAGAGAAAATATCTTTGTGCTACCTGGCAGCAGGTGGTGTGACTTGATTCGAACGAAAGTTGGACGTACCTCCTTTTCGAGAGGAATTTTGCTGTCTTCGATGAACTATGGCTCATGGTGTGTAAAAATAAATACACGAGCATATAAATAGGGAATGTAATGTATATATAATGCGATATAATATCGTATAATAATATAATAATAAAATATGTAATATAGAAGTCTTCGATTTAGGACAACGTAGTGGTACAGATTTTAATTTGCACTTGCTCGTCAGGAAAACTACTTCTATTAATTGATTGATTATGATTCACGAGTAAGAATAACCTTTGATCCAGTTTTAAGCGATCTTATATTTATTCACATGTTAACAAGAATGGGATTTCCTGTCTATATTCTCGTATACATACTCGTATACACACTCGTATACACACTCGTATACACACTCGTATACACACTCGTATACACACTATGTACGCTGCAAATTGTGTTTTTGTAAGTTAATACATGGTAGAGGTTACATTAATTGGCTAAGGGTGTCCTCAGGCAGTCAATAATATTGTCAATATTATTGTCAATATTATTGTCAATATTTCAGCCTTCTGCTCTCAACGTCACCCTATAATATTGACAGTATCGTATTCACAATACATATTCCTTTAGTTGAGGACCTTGAAATATTGACAGTGTACGGAGTACGACAGGACACGTGGGACCCACTTCGGCAGCTGATTGTACAACGAACAAAGTTCGTATAAACATATGTTCTATCTAAGTATTGATAATATACAGAGCGACAGCCACTTCGTGAGCTGATTTTACACCCACAAATAATGCAAAAGATTGGTACAAACGTATGTTCTATCTGTTTTCCTTTATGAGATATACCGTGCAAGGCCCGGAAAATGTCGGCAATTCGATGCTCCGCACGGGTTGGAAAAAGACGGGGTCGGATCGTGTCGGGTCCCAAAACTTTGGCCAGGCTAAGATATTAAATTCACTCACGATCGTTAATTCGAGGTTAATTTAATGAAACATCATGGTAGGGGTAGTAATGTGTTACGTTTGCTAATATTACAGTGGTAATAATATGAATCATATAGGCGATGAGTACATTTGCATACTTCGTTATTAATTATCAGATTGTAGCGTATGAAATACTCGCTTTTCTCGATTAACATGCACTTGCGTTTACTCCTGATTGGACTAACGATAAATTTATTAACTGAAATACGCTGTCTGTCGAAAGCTATATTTGTACGACAGACTTTTACTTTCAGAAATTTTTTGTCTCGACAACATAGTAAAATGTACACTGGATACGTAACAAGTTATCCCGTGAGATATCTAACAGACTGGATTGAATTTTCTCTCCAACCAACGATTTCAAACTTTCACGAACTTACTCTAGTTTGCAGGTTATAAATAGGATTTAGTTAAGAGAGATATTTGTGGTGTGGATAAAGTTGCAACACCTGTAAATATCTCAACTATTACACGTTTCGTGCTAAATTATTTATAGATTAACAGCAATACGTAGAATTTGAACCGAATATTTTATTTAGACGTACATGTATGACGTTTCACTAATATATTTTTTAGTCTTTTTACTTTATACACGTATGTATAAATTAGAGGCTTTATAGAGGAACAAGGTAGCTCGCAATATCCTGTAGAAAATAGCTATGGATATAAATTTTTGACAACAGTTGATTAATTCTTCGTTTATTTATGATTAGCGCGTTTCATACCTCGATAAATGTCCAACGATAATCCTGCGTCGAATAAAGGATGAAAATAAAATAAACGAATGATGAAATTCATAAAACAACAGAAAGCGAATTCATATACGAATATTCTGAGATTATTGCTCGCTGTTGTATCATCTTAGAAAAATTCGTAACCCTAATTTTATAGATCCTTCCAAAACGTATTGTCAATATTCAACCTAATGTTTCCAGCCGTGGAATAACCGACATTTCGCTTAATAAACTCTGTTGCTCAGATACTCATATTGCTCTCTAGGATAACTCACATTTCAGTGCGGTTCTATGGCATTAACTTGTGGTGGAGATAGCGTAGTTGCGGTACCACAGGTACGTTGTAAACTCGATCAAAGACTTACAACCTTTGTTCATTACCAACACATGGCTGTGCTTGGTCCTAATGGCGAATTTATTGAATATGCAAGTGTTTATCGAAGGAAATGTAAGGATATGACATAGCAGAAGAAACTAGGAATAAGAATGCAACAACCTTCTGGCAATAGACTATGGGCCTAAAGTACGAGTAAATTATTATTACTATTATTATACAAAAATATCTCGTACTTTGTACGATGGATTTATCGCGAAAAGATATGGAATCTTTCTTCCAACTATATCGTACTACATCGAATCATCCGTTGATTTTACCTGTTATTTTTTAATTCGTTTTTTATTAAAAAATTTTTTGAGATATTCCGGAGATAGTGCAACGCGAAATATCGTATGTGAGTACAGAATATATGACGAGTACAGTAGAAACGTCGACTATGATAAAAAGAGGAAATCATCTGCACATACGGAATTAAATTTCGTTTGTAAGCAATTTAGTGGAATTTAAACGTTTGACGTATGCGTGTCTGTGAGAGCATGACAATTAATTGTAAAGTGAAAAAGTAAAGTGATTTACGTGTACAAGGATACAACCACAGATGGAAGATGATTAAAATCGAAGGATTGCGTTTCTGCACAGGACAAAGAATAATCTGCAGAGAAACCTCTGCAGAACTAATCTCAGAAGAGAAAATGAGTTTCCATTATACGAATAAAAATGAGTGAAGAAGGAAAAGAGATTTAATTAAAAGTTATAGATAGTTGCGAAAAATCGGGCGCATTGATTATTATTATTTTTTTTTTTGCCTATAATTGTCGTCGTGATATTCGATCGTCTAGAAAACGGAATTATTTAAATGGACAAGGACGAGAAGAAATCTCGTACAGGTAGCAACATCTTCGTGCAAGCAACTACTTGGGAAAGTGACTTTATTCGAATGAACGTCACCGTGGAGGATTCTTGACTTTTACTTATCCGAATCCGCTTTGTATCTTGGAAGTCCTGCATGAAACTTTGGAAAATCCTATCTGATGGAAATCAGATAGAAGACTTCTGCATTGCTGCGGATCCTTACGGTAAATCTTGTTATACATTACGAACGTTTTATCGATTTTAGTTTGTGTTTCATATCTGCAAGAATCGAACAATCAGGCTGCAGATCTTTAAGCTTCTATAAGTTTCTTGTAAATGCATAAATATCCGTAGTTTATAGTAATCGAGATACAACTGTTGGAAGAAAGAAGAAAGGAAGAGAAAGAGCGCAGAACATGTCTTACAGATTAAATAATTCGATTGCTTTATCGACAGCTGAACAGTTGGAAACTATATTTGGTTTCTACAGAGGAAAGAGTCGAAGGATCTTTTAAAATTGTTAACACGATCGTGATCGGTTACCGCGGAACACATGGAGGTTACGAACACATATATTTCAGTTTTACGCCAACTCTCAAACTATTAATTGCTTTCCAAGACCGGGTCCCGTTGCGACTACGAACTTTTAAAGATTAATGGTATTTCTCGTGGAACTTTATTCTCGATTAAAACAACTGCGAACTGGCAGCCGGTCCGTGCGCTCCTGTTGTTTCCATTTTATCTATTACACGTGCAAGTTGCTATAAGTACATACAGTCAGCCAAAGAAGTCTACACGCGTGTCTTCAACGCGGAATATTACGGTGAAAACATTGGCTGCGCGAATTTTTCTATTCGTTAGCGCACACATTCGAAAGTAGTGAATGTAAGAACAATAAAAAGTAAAGATAAACGATAAACGAGGATTGTATTGATAACTAAGTATAGATAGTTTTTAGTTTTTAGTTTCGCGTAGGCGATTTAAATTCGATGCCGTAGAGTTTCCTCGCTGTCCATACAAGGAAGCAAAGAAAAAGATCAACAGAGATAAATTGCATAGAAAGTTATTTCCTCTTTGAAAATTCATCACTGTACTTACGTTCATCAGGTGTCTACCAAAGCATATACCACATACGTACTTGTGGTACCTGCTTTGCTCATGCGGAAAAGTGCATCAGGGAAGACGGAGGAACATAAGCACGTGGCTTCAGAGACACGAGAGGTGCATTAGATTAGAGTACGCGCCATATACATAATCAGTGCTATCAAACATACTTGCTTTCACAGAGAACATGAAAGTAATTTTAAAGATATGAATATATACTTTTTTTGGTAGAATGATAATACGATATAAAGCAGTATAAGGTAGCACAATACGATATTATAAAATTACGTCGCATTACGCAGATGTAGAATGTTTGATCACTACGAATGGTAGAATTTTTGGTCGAAGTTACCAATTGATATCAAATTGGAACAAAAGTTACTCGGCACATCGGTTTCAAAAAGACTTTCCGTTCGGTAGAAAATTATATTTATCGGCTTTTTATTCAATTATATTTATCGAACATAAGCGTCTGCACGTTTTGCGGGCATCGCCTTTGCCTTAGTCCTTTTCTTTCAGAACGACAGAAACCGATTTGGCTGCGAATGCGGAGAATCGTTCTGGCCGAATGCAAAACAATATTCTAAACTATTACGTGCGGTCGAGATACGCGATAACTATCATACGCGATGGAAATTGAATTGCCCTCGCCAAAAATGAGCATACCAGTAACATAAAAAATCTTAATCGCGCTGTTTTTCCGAAAACTTTCTCCATGTTTTCCCGATTAATATCCTCCGCTTAAACGACAAACAAGTTTCTGTAACTGATGTCCCTCCTGTAAAAATTGTTAGGGCGACTGTTATCTTTCGTCCCTGCCAGGAACACGTTCTACGTACGCTAAGCTGCCAATTCGCGGATATCGTTGGAAGTAGAGTTTCCAGAGGTTGGCAAGCTTCGCGACGCTCCGGCTCTCCCTGTTAATTGATTTCGGATCGCGCGCGTATCCACCTTGGCTGCCGGCGAATGGAATTTCTCTGGCGGTGCAGGCTTTATCCTGATTAAATTCTCTGATTTACTATCAGCGTTATGGAAACTCGCGAGAAAGTGCAAGTCCCGTTTGCATAGCGGAGCGCTGCTCCGGATCGATATACGTAGGAATGCCAGCGTTTCCGCACCCGTGGCAAACTTTTGCCAACCTGTCGATTCGAGCGGCTGCCTGACGACGATGCGTCTTCCGACACTTACGCCAAGGGACTCTTTCGCGACTCGAGACCTACATCTCTGTTCGATTTCTGTAGTTGCTTTCCGGCTTGAACCGTTTTCCATTGCCATCCGTACCGACTGCTCGTCCCTGCAACGCGAGAAACTCGATATGGATGCGGTATCGGGGAATTGTTGCGTGGAAACGTCGCCAGGGATGAGTCGCGCAACATTCGATTAGTCGATGTCCCGATAATTCCCGCAATTGGAAAGTTTAAGCTCGACGTATACCGATACATCGGTACCAACGTGACAACCGACTGTCATTTACTCGTTAACACTAACTTGCTCAGCAGACCCGCTCAAACGACCGCTTCCAAAATTTAATTGAAAATTGCACGTTCGTTCGTTGTTTCTTTTATCCGTCTGACTTTACGTAGATTCCTGTGTTATTCGATCGATCAGTTTCCTAATTTTTCTCAATACAGGAATTTACATAGAGTTAGACGATGGAAAGAAGGAAGGATGAGTGTAAAGTTAGTGTCGAAATATCGACTTTGTCGCAGTAAGCGTGCAATTAGGCTAGGCCAAAGAGAGAATTAGGTGGCATCGTTGCTTGCTAATGTACTAATCGTAGGTGGAATAATGTGAGAATAGGCGAGGAATGTAGGACGAGATCGTAACGGTATCAGTTATTATCCGATACTCGTGTATATTCCGAATTTCATAAAGTTCATCTGAACACGTGGAGCTCGCGCTGTCCACGCGCTCGCCGCGATCATCGGTACGCTATTCACGCACGAAATTCAATAAAACGGCCAAAATAAGATAAATTTCATAGACTGACGAGTCGCCAATAGCGTGAACGATTTACGCAACATGGTCGGACAAAGGCGCGCAAATAAAATACATTTTGCAAAAATTAAACGTTACGGCGTAGCAATATTTCACCGTATCACAGCTGCCAAGGCAAAAAATGTATAAAATGCTGGCGGCAGATCGAACGCGCTAAATGCTTCATTTTTACCCTTCCGCCGAGCATAAATCAACCCCTGGCCCTTTCAATACTTGAAGCTTCGTTCCAATGTATTTTTATGCAGACGCCGGGGCGATGGTCGGGCGCGAGCCAATCGAATCTCATCGCGAGCAACACGATAAATCGCAGACAATACATTAAGACAATGATAGCTAGCGCTGTGCGGCATATCATATTGTTGGAGACACTTGGTACGTGGCACGGTCTGTTCCAAGATATACAAGAGTCCAACGGGACTGTATGCTCCTGCAGGAGAGTCGCTATGGCAACCAGAGACGTCGACGTATACGCACAGGCGCTTCTGCCGACGCCTCGAGAGACGTCGTCGTCGTCGTCGTCGCGTAACACTCGCTCGAAATGCCAGACAATATTGGTCGAATTATTCACCGGGTCCCTACCGGAAACGATGCAATCGTCTTGACGCGTCGCCGCGACATCCACGACACGCACGACGCTCACGACATCCACGGCTTCGGCCGTGCATGAATATCGCCATTTGATTTCGCGGAAACACTTCTGCACCGGCTGCTGATTATCCCACTGTTACCAAGCCACGAATGTGCTTCTTATCGAGCATTGAAACGTCCATACAGGTTTTGTCTCTGCTTTGTGTGAGAAGAATAACAGCAGCTGATTGTCACGTGCACGTTCGACGTTGCTTGACGTATCTTTTTAAATTTATTTATTTTACGTAAAAAGTTGCCAAAAGGTCACACGTTCGAGGGATAGATGTTCGCATTATGGCGTTAATGCAGGACAAAGTATCAACGAAGACATTTATTTACCGGTCATATTTTGGCCATTCTACTGTTACTCGTAATATCGAGATGTTCTTACGCAAAATGGTGAAAGGATTCGATTTATCCGGAAGAAAGATACATTTTCATTATAAAAAGAAGACAACGCAACTATTAAATGCACACGCGACTGCCTGCAAGAAATATATGGCTCCAAAAATGTGGTACTTTTTGAATCGTTTATCATCCTTCCGCAACATTTGCTTTTAATTACACTGGCCGAACTGCACTAAAGAGCTGTAACTTGTAACAACTGCTAGATTTAAAAAATAACGAATAACTTCTAGTATATATTAGTGCGTGTGTGTGTGAATTTTATATTTGCAAGAACAAACCACACATGGAACGGGAACTTCGCTAAACGTAACCAATCGATCGAACGAGAAACCAATCGTTAATAATTTTCGTATCTTCATTAGAAATTTGTAATAAAGAGTTTACGACCTTTACACGCTTTTAACTAACATATTTCTCCCATTTTTAATCGTGAAATATACCGACATCGTTTGACGAGATAAAAATGAAACATTCTATATATTATACTTTGCTATTACGATACGTTATAATAATGCTACAACACGTTCTACTTAAGCGTAGAAGAAATATCTGACAGGAATATCTTTTATACGTGCTTGCTGTCATTCCACGATCTTTTATCGGACAGAATGTGCAATCAGAGGACGCGGATTCGTCGCTCATTGCGTCTGCCCTGTGTTGTGTGAGATTGGCGATTACTAATTTACAATGCAGGGTTTCGAGTAATTAACGGTAGCTGAGCAGCAATGTGCACCACATCCGAGACCTGTGGTCTACGTGCTGACGTCAGGATTATACAGCAATTGCTATTGAACAGGCGATGACGATACCCTAATTAGTTATTCAGGTTCGTTCGTTGCCCCTTTGGTTTATGAACGTCGTAACATATCCATTTCCGATATATCGCTGCCTGCATAATGGTAGATATTTGTGTTACAAGGTGCAACGATCATCAGAGTGTTTCGAACGATTGAAAACGAGCGAACGATGCAAAGATTTCTTCGATCTACAAGCGCGATGAAAGATGGAAGTTTAAAGTAGAAAAATGAGAATGGAGTGTGTAAAAATGTATACGAGTATCAAGAAAGTTAAGTTAATTTCAATTTTCTTGAAATTTTAGTTTCTCCGGAACGAGGCTTCGAGCGACGAAATTCCGTTCTTCGTTTTCAATTTATTTCAGCATATAGAACAATTGTTAATTAAATAGTCAACTATCGATCGATGTCCAGCTGGAAATTGGTCGAATTCACGTACATATGTAGTTTGTAAGTCGTCGATTTTTCCCGAAAATGCAATTGCGACGACCAAGTCGTTTTCGTCCTATTTTCAGCCATAGAATCCGCTGCTTGATCCCTTTCGTACCGTGAATTACGGGCCACCCTGCTTATCGTCTCTACGAAATAGCTTAGACCGAATTAAGAGATCGTATTTAATAGAGCGTAAAGTCGAGCTGTTTAATAGGATACAGTTTCGAAATACTTAATAGAGCATAGACTAGAAACTAATAGAACATAGACTGTTGAAGCGAACGTGGAAATTCCCACTGGAACACGTAGTTTCGGCAAGTTTCGAGGAAATCTTGACGCATCACTGGCGTCGCTAAATGCCTTAAACAATGTTACTGGACGAGAGTTGGGTACGTACCTCCGTGTTGGAGAATTCCACTTTGCAAATACCCCAATTTCGTTGCGAATCACAACGACGTCTATTTGCGTCAACTTTTCGTTCATACGAAGTCGTTCGCACACTTGTCTTTTAAGACGGATAGACATTAAACGTTCTAGTTGCGATAATCGTGCGACTATCAGCTGCATATAACTTTCCATCGGTTTCAATGCGTTCCGCGAAAGCAGTTTCCAAGGAGCAGGAAAAGAAAAAGGAAAAAGTAAGAGAAGACAGAAAGAGGGAACCAGAGCTAAACCACGATTCACTCGGTCCATCCGATTTACCTAGTCCGGAAGCGTCGTATCGTATCGTATCGTATCGTATACCTTTACAGCCTTTTCAATTCGTGGATCGATCCGTCGCTGGGCACGCCTCAAAACGTACCGCAATTTCCTTCTAATATGCCGGTTTAATTAGAGCTGATCGAATGGCTACGTATTTCAGCGGACTTTATTGCCTCTAATCCATTGATAGTCCTCGATGCGCGATACGGCGAACGCTGGAAACATTCCGCGTGACGTATTCAACCGGGCTGCGAGCTCGTAACTTTGATATAAAGTGGTAGGACGAGGTTTCGCGAAGTGGCGCGAAATGGATGGCTCTTAGCCGTAAACGGCGAAACGCTGCTACTGCCGAATTATAATCTGGTCGGTTAAATACGTGAAACAGGCCAGTAGTGGTGTAGCTGGCGCACGGGTGTGTATATGGTCCCCCATGGGCAGACTTGGGCGGTGTTGAAACGCCACCTCCGAATAGCTTCATATTTGATAGCGCCGGCGTGTAACAAGGCGCGCGTACATATATAACTGTGCCACAGGGAGCGGTGATTATATTTGTGACGATGAAGAGTGATCCTCGACGGCCGGAACACCTGGGGAATCTGTTTCGAAACGCGTTCGACCGAGATTCCCGCTTCCAATCAATGACGATAGGTTCGTCGAGTCCTTTGTCATCGTTCGACGAGATTTCAGCTGAAACGCTCGCGTCTAGTTAAGGAGATGGATGCTACGGGATCTAGTATTTGCGGTATTTCCAGCGAACGCTGCATGTTCGCAGACGAACGATCTTGTCGAAAGGTTCTCGTCTTGCGATTACTCGTGCGAGCGTAAGTGTACGATTGGAAAGAATTAGGGAACAGGGTATAGTCGCTGACGAACGTTCGTCTCTCACATAGAAGGTATCAAGGCTTTGAGGATAATTAACAGGCTACGTAGCCTCAATTGCCGCGTATCTTTTGCAGCGATGGGGAAGATTCAAAAGATCGCTCGACAAGTTCGTTCCGATTTCCATTTGCACGACAAGACGTCTACAGCCAGACCGTTGGTCGTGTCGCGCACCTTGCGACCCTATCTTTGCTGGAAAATCGCGGCACAACGGTACGATTTACCATGTGTTTGGCGTAACTTGGAAATTATCGTGGACTCGTCATAACCAACCTACGCTTATCGTCGATCGGACGATCGTCTGTTATGTCGTTTCACGCTACAGCATTCTACTACGTTTTACATTTATTTTCATACATTTCCATACATTTTGGAATTACCAGCAACGAGCTTCATAAATTCAACTTTGCTCCGGAACTTCCGTATCCGTGTATAAATGGCGGCTCATTAAATCGCATCGCGTTGCATTCGGATTGGGTTATCGTTGCGATCTTCCATTAGCTGAGATATCCTGCGAGCATTACGCTCGGTGACTCCGGCTGAATACGCCGCGACGTTTTATCGACGTTTTATCGATGTTTTATCGATGTTTATACTTATATCGGTGCCAGTCGTAAAACAGCCAATGCAAAATATCGCGCAGCCGTGTAAGGCCGTATTTACGCGATACTTTTATTGGTCGCATTAGCCCGAAGAAACTCGCCTGCGCTGCAATTTTTTCTCCGCCGTCACGGCTCGACCGTGGAATTGCTGTTTCGGCTACTTTACCTCAAAGCAGCAACGAGCAAAACTGCGTTACAAACAGGGTGGAGAGATGGTTTCAACCATTGACGTTTTTAAACGAGCACGAATCGCGTCCAGAGAGCCGGATGATTTACCGTGAAAAAGTAGCCTTTGCTTTCGTGTCTCGGTCACTGGAAATTGTCTCGTTAATCGATGCTTTCTGTGTTCGATCGTTCAACTTTTAATGCGCGCGCATAGAATTCGGGAGAAAATAATAAGCGCACTTAATTGGCGTAATATTTCACGCGAGTTGTGCGAACGAAACGTCCTTATTTATACGTATGCACGCTATTGCGTGAAAAATTGCTTTCATGGGACAATGAATTAATTTTAACATGAAACTTAGTACTGCCACATTTTTGGCCTACTGTACGCAAAGAGCGCGCGAACAGATAATTTTCTATAGCTTGAGAAACGAACGAGAATATTTTACACAGGCTATTACTTTGATTCAGACTGCTGTCGTTAGGGAAGTAATCGGTTTCTCGTGTTACTTAATGAGAATTATACAGTTCTTGGTCTAGAGTTTGACAGTAAAACTTTTAGTCCAACAGTTTATCAGCAAAAATATCAGGTTTTTGGAGAATTACGAGGCGATGAACAAGCGTAGATAATATGTATACAGTGGGCTCATATTTTACGTATTTTCATTGAATTAACTGACGCAGCGTAAATATCAGGGGTTTTCGTAAACAAATGAGAGCTTATCGTTAAACAACGTGCTTGCAGCGCAGCGCTGCCCAAGTTCGATTAAATTCCTAATTAAATGGTCCTTGGCAGCTCTCCATGCCGCAGGAGCCACTACATTTTCTCCATGAAAAGAGTTTAAAACAATCCTTTGTTCCTAACGTAGCCGAACAAAAATGAACGAAAATCACGCATCCGTGTATCTACGGTACAGAGTAATCATTTCATGACAAAAGAACCCTATATTTCGATACAGGTTCCATTCACAGATACATTCTATCTGCTGACGTAATTTTCATTTGGAACATTGTTAAATATTGTACGTGACGACAACTTTACAATAGAACATCGTTGCATGTTATACGCGGTTGCAATTTTACAACAGAACGTTGTCGAACGTCGTATCGTTCGTTTAACAACAGTTGGAATTTTTAGGGAGTCGGCCACTGAAAAGACCGGACATCTACGAGTATGAACGATCAGGAAATGACGTTTGCAACTGTGTGGAACAGTCAGAAAATAAATAAGTAAATCCGTATAGCGTACAAAAGCGTAGAAAATAAAGGAAGATGATACGAGAAGGATTGGACGACGATGATGGATTCGAGCGTATCTTGATCGGATAATAGCAGAACGAAAAGTGGCAGTGGTTGGCAGCGAAGATGTACGCCAAAACGCGCAGCCGTCAGAGTGTCAAAAAAGAGCCTAAGAGGTGTCATTCCAGCGCCGAATACTCTGAAGTTCGGATGCTGTACTAGAAATAATGTAGACAGCTATTCATTTAGACACTCGGTAGATTACTCGGAAGCGGTAGTCTCTTTGTGCTCGCGTCGCGTCCTGGAAGCCGTGACATTTAAAGACGAGTAATACAGATGCACGATCGTGAATCACGTTAGATTAAGTTGGGGTATTCAGAGCGCACACAACAGAATTACTGTGTGGCGTAAATTAATTTTACGAGCCGCCAGAATCCAATGCACGCGTTATTTAAGACTAATAATTTAGCGTGCTCGAAACTGTCACGTAGTAGCAACGGTAGTCGATAAATAATGCTTTACGTAGAGGGATGTTCCGCAGTATCTCGTTTGCCACGTTAGGAATAGAAAAGGTAATAAAACTCGTATTTTTGTCTTCCCTCGATGCTTCTACGTTTCAAAAGTATTCGTTTCGTCGAAAGATAAACTACATTTACATCGCCGACCAGAGTAATTAATAATTTTCTTCGTTAAATAGAGTATGACTAACAATTTTCTCTTTCAAATCGGGTCCATCGAAAATTCGTTTTCTTATTCCTTTCTCGTTACTAGTCATGACGCGACAACATGGAATCAAGTAGAACAAGTACCTACATAGTCAGACATCGTGCTCTCCTACAGGCAACGTGTTCATTTCTAAGGTACAATTTGGAGAATTTCTAACGAACGAACTTCAGCGAAACTAAAGTATTAAAATCACTCTAATACGCGATATATGATATTCGTTACGACGTAATCGTGAGTAATGGCGAGCACGGTATAGCCGCCTACACGTATTACCCCGAGCTCGATAGGGATTCTACTTTCAAACTCTCATTTCTACTCCCACACTCTCGAGCCAAGAATATTCGAATATCCCGCACCGAAACTCGCAAGACGATCGAGACTCGAGAGATTTTAATGGATTTTGTCATTAATTGGTATTGAAAAAATCCGCATTTCCTTAGTTGCCAACCCAGAAAATTCCATACTTTCATGAACTTTGCCAAATGGATGATAAATTGGTTCCTAAACAGATATTATTCCTCTCGTCTATTTTATATACATTTTGAACATACTAGACGTATTAAGATTCAAAATTGATGGAGTTTTAAGACTCGAATTAAGTTCGAAGCGATTCGAATTCGTCGCCGTACAGATTCCAGGCAATTGCAAGCGTCTCACGACACGTCGGTCGATGCCTTGTCACTTTAAATTGGTCACTTAAATTGTACATTGTACAGACAAGCGGGATTCTATCGCAAGTTATCGGTCGCTATCTACCAAAGTTTGCCGAGTTGACGATTTAAATCGATCGCATCATTTCGTTTCTACGTTGTTGAAGCAGTTTCTTTTCGCCTTCTGCTGTTTCGCGTATTTTTTGGCTCCTCGTGTTCCCTAAAGTGTGTCAACTTGTGCGCGTTTCGCTCTTAAAACATGTAAATCTGAACGCCCGACCGATTTTACGACCTCGTTATGTCGCTTCCGCGTACGTACGCACGTATAACACAGCACATACTTAGAAATTTATCCGATAATGTTGCGCTTAATTCGGCGAAACCGAATGGGCAACGGCCGAGTTCGTCTCAATCATCCGGCGATAATACGAACGCATTCATCGACAAGCGAGAAACGGAAGCGCGATCCCTTGTCGCTGTTCAGTCATTTGCAATCAGCTCGTTCCGAAACATTGGAACGTTGTACATTGAACGTCTATTGCTTCGTATCCATCGCCAATGGATCGATCACGGCCAGTACGCACGTTACACGAAGCTCCTTCGTGGCCGGTTCGCGAAATTTACATTCCAATTATTGACTCTACCGTTTTCCCTGTTATCTTTCTCGAGAAATATGTATCTGAGAAACGAGCCGTTTCTAAACGTTTTTAACGTGAATGTGGGCTAAGCAGCTTCTCGACGAATTTTTCTCCACGAGAAATCGGTGTAAAATATCTTCAAACGATTCGTAAACTTTAGAAATATGGATATCCATATGGATAACCAGATGAAAGCACCATCATCTTTACTTTCAATTCCAACACGAATATTCCTATTAATAGAAGCCCAATAATCTCAAAATAGTTTTCATTTATACGGTTCATATAAACGTGTGTACGTAACTCTCTGTTAAGATAAATCACTTGGTATTTATGGTACTCTTGATATTTTGAATCCGAGGAATTTCCTTGTCCAAGTCACCTACGATAAACGATACATATCTGGTTCCTTCGGTTCGAAACAGATTGAGAATATCCGGTTATCTCGCGAAGAAATAACTCGGACAAAAGCGGTCGCGATTGTCGACGCTTTTCCGCTATCTACGTCGAGATATTCGCCGCTCTTTGTCCGCGGAATAATTCGATATATCGTCGGCTGGGGCTTTTGCCCGTATCACGATTGTCGAGTGTCGTCGCTACTGTCAGTGCCCTTTTTATACGCAACGCGAGAATAATAGGTGGAAATAATACGTCAAGCCAACTGAACGCGACAGCTGAATGTCCCTGGTGTTCACTGTGCTTGTCCATTCTCTCTCCTCTGTGTCCGCGATCTTCGGTGCCGGCAACGATCGTCCCCACAATGATTTTCGTTCGTGAAATGTACACACATTTTGGTATTTTCCACTTCCACTTTCAAGAACGTTATTTTGATCGGCGAATCGCGCGGACTGAAGGGAGAAACGTAAAGGCAAAAATAATGAACGAATTTGCGTGTGAGACGAAGATGAATCTACGCGTGTAGCGTAGCAACAGGATTTAGACGATTGTAGATCTTTCGTGGATTTAGCGATCATAGAAACGACGAATATCAGAAGCGTAACAAGATAGACATCCTTAAACTGCATTAAACTGCGTAAAGTTTCACAAAATCTTACACACACGAGAGTACGATACAACGATCAATGTGCAATATATGATATGAGTGTCCTCGGTACTTTCAATAAATTATAACAAATAATTACGTTAAATTAAATTAAGTTAAATAATTATGCAGGTCTACGTTGCTTGGGGCGTTTCGTATTTTTGATTTCTCATTACTTCAAGCACTTCTTTTCTTCCCCTCTTCCTCCACTCTTCGTTTTATTATTTTTGTAAAACGTTGCGAGTAATATTCTCCGTTTAAAGTTATCCTTTTGTCTCGTGTGCCGAATTTTTCGTTTTGTCTCGCGTTTCACGAAACGTATTCAGTAACTTGTTGACCACGATTTGTCATGCGCATGGACGAATGCAGGAAACTGGATAGGGAAAAAGGTGTAACGACATAATGTAGATGTAAGTCGAGAAAACAACTTGTTGGCGTTGAAAGTGGTGTCTGGAGGGTGTTGCACTCAACGGAATGAAATTCGACGGAATATGTAACGAAATTCTGACTATCTGTGAAAGACGACTCGGCAATCTCGTCGCGTGATTGAAAATTTTGTATTATTCACGAGACGAAAGCACTGTGTGGAAATATCGACGGAGAATCTTTTACGAGTCAAATCGCAGGATTTATAAAAATGCTTTGTACGATTTCTATGCAGCCTCGAGCATTTTATGCAACGCTTGATTAAACTTCTTGAATCTATCAACTAAACGTTGCACGATAAAAAGAAAATGGAAGTAACACCGAACATAAGAAGAAACACAGTCGTGTTAACTGTCTAGGATTAAAGATTTTTTAAAAGAACAAAAATATCACAATATCTATGTATAGCAATGTACATATTATACGCAACGCATAAACTAATGCATACGTTTAGAAATAATAAATACATACATAGAAAAGATCTTTTGCACTGTAATACCTTCTTTGCAACGTTTTTTTAATGTTCCTCTATCGTTTTTCATTTAAAACGACTTCAAAGCTAAACACGTGTTTCCCCATCTGCTTCAAAAATTCTCCTGTCCCATAATTTGACCATAAAGTGATACAAAAATCAGGAACTCGACAAAAACGTATCTATCGTGTTCTACCCCCGTGATCTTCGTATTCCTTCGCTCCCCAAGAAAAAGATAGACACACTCGTACTATTTCGCGCTCTTGGAAACAGTTGGAAATTTTACGAGAGAACTTGAAGCTAACCGGTGCGCGATGTCGATGCAGTTTGATGGAAATTGGTCCACGGAGAGCAGATACTGGCGAATTCGAAGGCAGAGTTAATCGATCGGCTTATTAATGCGTCCGGAGGTAACTCTAGAATTCACCGTACCCCAGCAGAGCGTTGCCTCTAAACGAGCGTAACCGAAACCCTTGTTTTGTTAATATCAAATCACACGACTCACTCAGCCGAGTCGATTCGCTAACCGTTGCTCGGAATGGTCCTGACACACGAGCCTTCCTCCTGTCCGATCGGGACAACGGATAATTGATATTAGCCATTTTCTCGAGGCTTCTTCTAATCCTCGACTCATTACTCGCTCATCAGCGTCGAGTATCCGATTCTGAAACGGCGGGTCCTATTAGCGTGACTTCGCAAGACCCGACCACGTAAATTTGCTGCCACAAATTATGAACAAGATATATTAGCCGCTTCTAAACGAGCCACGTGTGATGCATTAGCTTGGAGGGCGAAGGAACAGGGTAAATTTGTGAACAGCGCGGTTAATAATTGTTGGTAGATTTACGTCGTCCAGTGTTTGCCTGTCTATTCTGTTTTCTATTTAGAGGCGAATAGTTAACAATTGATGCAAGGGACGATGAATCTTCCTGTAAAACGTTTTATCGGTGAATGCGAAATGTTTCCCCTTCAAACGTAAAATTTTAATCGCACCCAGCTTCTTCGAAATATCATAAATGGTATTTGATCGGAACAATTTCCACAACGAACCTTCTCGAGCCATTGTGCGATTTTATTATTCCATAATTCTTGCAATGGAGTTCCTACAGTCTCGTCATTTACTTTGCTTTCTTTTAGCATTAAGAAACGCATTGAAAAATTGTTTATGTCCAGTTTAGGTTTTCAATAGCTAGCTTTCCATCTGGCTAGTGAGTAACACTTTTGCAGTTTGTGATCGAATGCCGTTTGAATTTGACGCGATCGGCTATTGTATTCTATGAGCGACGTTTAGCGTGATAACACTGCGCAGTGAGTTAGTTGAATGGCGTGCGACGTGATGCAATTGAATGTACAAATGTTCAAGTTTCTTCTTTCCCTTTTCTTTTTTACGTTTCCCGTTTTGTTTGTTCCTTTTCCCTCTTTCGTGTGTGTGTGTGTGCTTTAATTTCGTTTCTACTTAACGAAGTACGTCAATGCAAAGCTGCTGCTGATTTTCCCTGTGCACGAAGATTCTGCCACGACCGTGGTACAGGTATAAACGCAAACGTCAACTTTATTTTCTTCTATCGAACCATACATCTTCCAATACATTAATCTATACGTCTTGGTTCGGTTATCAACCTATTTCTGTCGGAAGATGATTAGCTTTTAGTAGGCGATTTAACTCCTCTTTCGAAAAACCTTTTGCATCGTATGAAAGAGACAATAGAAGTGCTTTACGTTCTTCCGCCTTGTATACACGACACATATATATATGTATGTATATGCATAATTCTATACAATCGACAAAAATAAACGGCCAGGTAGCGAAAGTAGATATGAATGAAGTTTAATCGAACTAGTACCAGTATCATATACTTCACTTTTATATATGGCACAGTACATAGTACATAAACTGCATTGACATCTACTTCCACTACCTGTCCATTTATTTCTGTCCTTATAGTACATTATCGGTAGCATATTACCTATATCCCTTATAGTGCATAGATTATTTAGTAAATAATAAAAGTTAATATTTATACCTTATAAACGAGCCGTATTTAAAAAAAACTTCATTGATACGTATTTACTCGACACTTTTACATCGATACTTTCGTCGCCGTCTACAGCTACATATACATGCATAGATAATTTGCATTTCATTCTCCCTGCCTTTCACTCTGCTGCCCAAAACCCACGTTCGACAAACACCGATCGCTAAATTTCCAAGCACAACCACGAACCTATTGCCGCTCGGCTCGATCATCGTCAGCGAATTGTCGTGCTCTAACCTGATTCATCCGCACCATTTTCAGGTACCATCGCGCTATACAGCGCTTTGACGGAAGTTAAGCATCGTGATCGTTGCGAAGAGAGCAAAGGACGAAGGGGAGCATCGAGTGGTTGGCAGCAGCAGCAGCAGCAGCTCGTCGAAGAAGGCAAGCACGTGACACGAGTGCCGTGACCCGAGACACTTGTTGCACGGCTGCTGTCCCTTAAAGAGTCTGGCTGCACGGCGTGTTCCTTCAACGCGACAGGATTAGTCAACGTTGAAAATAAGCAGAAGGAGGAGGAAGGGAGAAGAAAGAGAATAAGAGGGAAATAAGAGGGACGTACGTGTGGTGAATTCCATCGAACATCGCGTTTCTTGCGACGTACTCGTGGCATGTCGGCGGCGTTTCCTTTTAACGTGGTTCGCGAGAAGAGGGTCGTCCGTTGACGGGACGAGAAAAGCACGAGCGGCAATCGTGTGATGCTGTCGAGGCGATCGTGGATTCGTCGTCGGCCAGCGAGCGCACAGGCGACGCGTGGCTCTGTCTAGGATTAGTGGAATCGGAGTTTGGAGTTTTCGGGCGTAAAGAGGCAAGTGGATACCGGGAAGAACGGAGAACATGAACGTGATTCTGCGTTTAGACCGGTGACACCGGTGGCGGTTGTGTGTGCGTGGCTATCGTCGCTGGTAACTCCCAATTAGCAGACTATCACTGAGACGACGGATATCCTCGCTCGGTGAGATTACTTTTTACATTCTTTCGTTTGTTAAGTTGAAATTTCGGATGAAATTTTTGAAATAGGAACTCTTATAGTTTAATTTAGCGGACGATCTAAGAAAACAAATCTCGAGGTGTCCAGAAGATTTCGAGAAAGTCGAGCGATTTTAGAGTATTTGATAAGTCACGCGACTCTTTCAGCGGATTTAATTCGAGGAAATTATACAAGTGATCCGAGATGCTTCTCTTGTCTGTTCCATTTCGTAGACTTTACAAAATTCTGTAGCGACAACGTTCCTATTTCTTGAATGCAATACAGCGTCGAGGAAAACGAGATTGCAAAACAAAGAAAGACGACATTCGTTTATAAGAAAATGTAGAAAATGTCTTTCATTGTTTCACAACACAATGGAAGAATATTTTACGATATTAACAAGATTTATTATTTTTTATATTAATAGAACATACTTTACACATACACACGCATTGTTTATCTATTTAAAATACAATACGTACAGAGAAAAGTCAATTTTCGTTAACTCGATAAGTATGCTTAATTAATTTAACGTGTAAATACAATATAAATTAATTTAAGCGCAGATTAACGTAAAATATAATCGAAAATGTGGCTCGCAGAACATGAATTATGTACTAACTAACAATAAGTTGGTTAAACTTCCAATATCGAAATATAAATTATAGCGATTAGTATCTGCGAAATTAATTTCCATATTAAAATATTCAATTTTGATATTCCGGATTATGGAATGCATCATGAAATTATCAACGATTGAAGGAATTTAGTAATAGTCACACGTTCATAACGCACACACGATGTACATAGAAAATACGACAATTTCATTGCAAATACATACTAGCAGCCTCATTTGCATCAAAAGAATCTGTTATACGGTGAAGTTAGTTACGCGTATTAATAAAAAATCGTAATAAAATTTTTCCGAGTAAATTATTCAAATAAACATCAATTATATTGTAAAAATTATACTATTCGAATTTAAGTAACTAATCAAATTAATTTTTTTCATATCAATTACATTCCAGTTATTCGTGTGATTTCTGAACAAATAAATAAATACTGATTATCTACTCTAAAATTACTAAAATTAGCTTGGTTTCCGGATCGCGTATATAGCGAATATGTAATAAAATGTAATAATTTTTAATCAAAGATTCAGAAACATATGCATACGTTATCAAGTATACAGGATGTGCCACAGTTATCGTACCTAACGCTGCTAGTATGTTTTGTACGAAAAAGAAGCTTAAAAATATTATATGAACATAGGAACGTAGTTGGTTTGTTAAAAAGTTATAACAAAAATACGAAATAACAAGAGATTGGTTTTTCGTCTGTACGGTTTTTTAATGAAATCTGAAACCAGACTTTCTACCTGTATTGTTATTTACGAGTGCAGAAACAGTCTGATTTCTAGCAAGCGTGATCCAATCACGACGCGTATAAATTGATCGTTTTATCAAAGCAAATTAACTGCTCAAAACCGTTGTAAATATCCACCACGAATCAATTATTCTATTTGTTGTACCTTTTCTACCTTTATTCCATTTCGTTCATTAACGCGAATACACCAATTTATATCTCCAAACGAATGACGTCTCTCGAAAACAGTATTTTCGAAATTGTGCTAATTACAAATCCGCTAACAATTATCCTAATAACGAAATATGCAAAAATGGAGAGGATATTTTGCAACTGGGTAAAGTTCCAACGAAGATATTGTTCTGTGGTGTAATCTTTATCATAAAAATACTTGATTGATACTTCATTTTTAATCGGCGAAAATTTCATGAAAATTAATTTCTACGTACGAAGACAGGCGAAAGATCATTTTGAAAATTCCGCGACGACAATTCCTGATGAAACTCCGAAATACCGAGGTTTCAAGAGGCGCAGGCAAATTAGTTTTTAAATGGAAAGCTACGGTAGAAAACGAGGGAACATTAGCGATCGAGTTCATAATTCTTTCCAATATTTTCACGTTAAACTTTTAATAAGAAAAACGTCAGGACTTGCGAAACGACTCGCAAACAATGCAGATTTAAATTACTTTCAAAGAAATAGTCGCGAATACACGCAAAATGCAACGAAACGTTTCGCAAACCAGTAACTCTGATGATCACCACCGCGATGTAATACCGAACAAATTAAATTCTACCTGCCCTCTCGTCTTAGCCTAACCAAATACTCGACACGTTTCTCCCCCGCGATCGGAATACGCCATACACAAAGATAGAGCACGCGAGTCGTATGTTACCGTGTAAATGGCTGCTGCGACATGCAAGTAGAAAGAAAAGGCTGCGTAGAGGTGCCTTGTGTCCTTATTTAATCAGGCACGCACACTGACGTTGCTCGTTGACTGCGGATTTTTATGCAAATCCGTATTTTCGAGAACATAATTAAAAATGGTACAGACGCGACAGAGAAATTGCTTTACCCACCAAGTACGTAGTGTCGTGGATACATGAAAATCCGCAATCTGCTAGTTATCAGACAAGGACACGAGAGACAGAGACCTCCGTGCTCTTTTCCTATCGCTGTGCCGCTTTTTCATCTCTCTGGCGCGCACTCCATCTCGATATCTCTACGGAATACACACTGTTGTTTCGCGCAAATAAAACGAGCGCCGCCTGTAATCTAAAATCTAACGCGTGTAATTTAAAATGCGTAGGTGGATATCGTCGGGCTTGTAGACGGGGCGGGTTCGGCGAAGACAGGAAGAAGAAAAGACCGGAAGGCTGGATCACCTCCGTGGAATGTCTTCAGGCGCCAAGCGGCTGGTGCAGTCGCTTCGCGGCCGCAGCGGGGGTGGCAGGGGCAGCGGCGGTGGCCGCGGGGATGGCGGCGGAGGGGAAGGCAGCGGCGGCGGTGGCGGCGGAGCGAGCACCAGCGCGACCAGATTGTGCCATTACGATAGCGGTCACGAGCTCGACGAGATCTCGGTGGTTGGTGCCGCCATCAGGGGCAGCGAGGGCCTTCCCACCCCCACGACCCCCTGTCATTGCGGCGGCCTCAAGTATGGCAGCGGGCAAACGCTTTACAGCATCGCAGGTTTGGTGCCCCCTGCGCCCGCTGCACCTGCGCATGGAGCCCAGTCAGGTAAGTAGTATCGCTAGTATCCTATCGTTGCTGTGGCTCGTACAGACACGTTCGGTGATTTAGTAAATTGTCCTGTATGAACGTTAACATTTAATCGAGTGGTTTAGTAAAATGTTCAGTAATTTAGTCGAGTAGTGGGCGATTTAGTAATCCACTAATCACATCTGTAACTCGACTGTGTACTAATTCCTCACACTTTCGACGTAGATACTAAACCATCCTACGTATAAGTGACACTGGTAGTTACTCGACTAAATTACTTCTGTCTGTACTTCTGCGAGCCTTTATTTGGTTGTTTCAGCGTATTGTAATTTACCAGTTAAACGGAGAATTGGCCATTGTCTTGAAAATAATATCTATTTTGCTTGTTCGTAGCTCGCCCATATTTTGACGTGTCGTGTCATCCATCTTAGCTGAAGTTAATCTGTTTGGTTTTATTAAACTTTTATATCATACTATGCAGTTGATGTTACAGAAACGGCAGGTTTAGATAAAAGCTGCACTAGAACAAAATACTTGCCCGATACTTATTCCACGTAACACGTGTACAAATCTCAGGTGTATTTTACTATTCCCAAGCTTTATTCCTACGTGTATATCGAATAATTTGAATTTTCTTTTAGAATGGTAATAAATGCGCGTAACTTGCTTTTCCAGCTCTTAAAACAAAAGAGACTGTGGAAAGAGCGGACAGACGGTCCTTTCCAATTTTTATCCAGACCGGGATTTCCATAAGCAAGTGGATCATATCGTATCAAATTCTTTTGACAATGTTGTGCTTCACAAGGAACGCTCGCGTTACAGGATGTTTTAAATCGCTTTTCTCGTTCTGTAGGATATAATCGTACCTTCGTATATCAAATTTATCCGACGGTCCTCGAAATATTTTCAAACCGATTCTCGCGTAGTTGTATGTAATTTACAGTCGATGACAAGTTATTATATATCATTGATGATATATCGAATTAGTTGCTTCTTATACAGCTTCTTCGTTCGTGCAGCAATCGTTCTCAGGAAACACATACAAAGTTGTATATCGTATGAACTTCTTCTCGCCATGCTACTTCCTTCGTCACGTGTTTTATGCGACCAGTTCCCACGTTAATCTTTCATCGAGTAAACACGATTCCTAAGTACTTCGATTCCGTTCTTGAATCGACTGAAAGAAAAATTGAAGATCGTGTCAGTAGCTCCGATAACGTAAAATTTTTCTCCAACAAATATTTGTTCTCGTTCTATTTAATTTTTAATCGAACGTACATTTGTAATTTTAAAACACAGTGTTTCGATGGCGTATTTAAATTTCTCTCGGTAGCAATTAGCTTCTCAATTACCTGTTCAAATTTCACCGACTCGTGATACAGTTTTAAGTCTGGAATTTCTCCGCGGAACTGTATTTTATTTCGTCATAATTTTTCCTTTCGCATTTCCGAGTACCAATATTTAATAGACTTGTTCGTAGAACGACTAATGTATCGATTAATCGTAATTACTCGTTAACATCCATAACGTTTGTGCACATCCTCACTTTTAATTTTCTCCAAGACTTTGGTAAATAGTATTGGATTTTATCAGATAAATACGACGAACGTGAATGAAAGGCGCAAGATATGCAACTATGTAAAATAAATATTTACCGGCCTAAAGTCTTCTATAAATAAAATCAATCTCGTTACATCTTGATATCATGTAAAAATATACATTTGCATAAATATCTTCGCCGTTTATGAGCAAACTCTTGAATTACACACTTACAAATTTCTCCTTAATCTCGATAAATTTGTTTCACTCGCAACCGTATTAATAAACTTGCCATTAATGTGGTTTGTGATAATATTGTATCAGTCAGTGTAAACAAAATTTGATAATTCTCAATGTAATTTCCGCTGCAATATCTGATTTTATCGTACGTGTCAGCCACTCCACGTATGGCAATAATATCGATGTATACAAACGGTATAGAATAACAGAGGGGTCCATCGCTGTTAATAAATTGTGCATTAACGCCGTGAAAAGACATTTTGATAACATTGATAACATTGTACACGTATTTAACTTTAATTAACTATTTAATGGATCGAAAGTTTGATTAACTGCTTTAACGGTACCTGATTATCTACGCTTTTGTATTCTTTAACTTCGCTCTTAACTCACACTCTTAAACTATCGGGGGAAAAAATGAAGTTACGGTAAAGTTCAAAGCATCTCGGAGCTTCGGTCGAACGAGACTCGGATAACCAAGACACTCCGCTATACAAGGGGAAAAAGCTAAACGATAGCGAGGAAACGTAGAATATTTGCATTTGTGAAACGGTTGTCACTCTTCCGTAACAAACAGTATTCTAAAATCGTGCAGCTATAGCTACGAGAAAGAACGAATTTGCTCCATTGCTCGCTAACAGTTAAATTTTCAAATACCTGGTCCCTTTGAACGCGTATCCAAGCTTGTGAAATAGATATATCCGCTTCTCGCTAAAAGGCAGTTCGCGATTCGCAAATTACTGGTCCGTAAGTTTCCAGAAATTTTTCTGCCTCTGCGTTTCCATAGAGAAACTTTCTTGTTGAACAATTCCCGTGAAAAAAGGTATGCGCCATCGTACGGTTGCACGTGCATGTCGCACATGCTCGTGACTTTCTCTGTACCGCGTTACGCGTAACGGTATAAAAGGTAGGGGTTTATTTCGATTCCCTGTCCCGTAGATTTCCATTTTTTCTGACGAATAATTCATGCAGCAGAGCCATCCTTGCCAACGATACTCTCAGTTCTTTTAATCCCCGACAAGTGCTTTATTGCGATCTTCTACACTGGATACGAATAGTATTTCTTAATTTTATTATTATTATTTATCGCTGTACATTACTTCAGTCGTTTAATTATTCCTTTTACGATACATGCTCGTTAATTAGGTATATTAGGTGTACTAGTTTCATATCATTCGGTAATACGTACGTACATAGTGTCGTGCATAGTACAGGAATAATTTGCGGGACAATTATGTAATTTAAGTAATTAATCGAACATACGGTACATCGTTTCTTTATGTTACGACATTCTGCACGGAAAATATTAGGTCAACGGAAACATTTGCCTCTCCCTATTATGCAAAGAAATTTTATTTGTTCGTAACGATAAACCACAGTACCGGTAACTAATTCATTAAAAAAATTCACTAAAAAAACCGAGGTAAAAGTTAACGATACCTGGAAATATATACTCGTCTCTCCGATAAAACGAAACGTTCTTTAAGCAATATATTGGAAGGGGTAAACATCGTGAATTCTCATTTAGAAAGGTTCACGACCGAAATTGGAAACTTTTGAAGCGCCTCTTTTGGGCGGATCTCGACCACTTCTATTACATCTCCGTTACAAAGGATGGCTAAAGTATGCAAGTGGGAAGTAGATGTGTTCAGTTAGGACGTGTCCGTCGGTCGAAGAATCTCGAGGAACGTGGCGATAACACTTCCGCAGAGTTCGCTGCCGTACTTGTGAGACTTTTAAAGGCTGACACTTTGAAGAGTGAGCAAGAAAGTTCGTACAGGTACCTAAGTGTTCTGTCGGAAGACACTCTGTACGAAGACATCCTCGGTGCAGTGGATGTGCATGTTGGAGAGAGAAACTCGATTTCCGAACAGATAGCTTCATTTAAGATATAAGTACCTTATCTAAGTTTTCGAGAAATCTATTTTTATCCGCACGTAACGACAGTCTTCTATTTGCGCGGATATTAATTTAATAAGATCGTGTACCGATTTGATGAAACTGTATGTTGTATATTATATTTACATCCGTCTCATAATTTACTTGTACGTTCTAACGCACGTCAGGTGCATAAACATCCGCGTTTTACGTAAAAGGTTTCGGTAATTTTTCACGTCGCTGTGTTTCATTTTCCCTTGCAAAAGCCTCCACTCGTCGAAACGTTTAACTGTGACGCTTAGTTCCTAATAAGCTTAAAACAGGACGCGCAAGAAGAGTCAGCATTTTGGCGAGGAAGTTCGAGCTAACGGCACCTAGCGTCCTATGAGCACACAGAAGTCCTGACTTTGCTAAGTATCCTGGATCCCTGTACGCCTGGACACACTCAGGCGAAAGCTGTCTTGGCTGGCTAAAACGTTTTCGTGCACGAGCCTGGAAGAACTCTGACCAAGTTTTCGGATTAAGCTTAGAAAGCACAAGGAAAACTCGGCGCATTGTGCCACTAGAAGCGAATCTCCGTTACGTAGTCAGATAACCATAGTGTCTAGTCTTACCAAAAGTGGTATTTCCTTCTTTTCCATCTCTTCCATACTCTAATTTAGTATCTTTAGTTGAGACGTTAGCTGTAGGATCGCTTCAAACGTCACAGAGATATATCTACTCACTTCCCTTAATTTATTCTCCATCTTTCCCTGCCAATCGACTACCCTCCCCTCGTTGCTTCCACGCAATACTCCATCCGTAGTACAATTTTCATTTTCTACCGTTATTTCTCCTTAATTTTTCCCTCGTAACTGTTCTCTAACTCGTGCTTTAACGTACGCCTGCCACTGTTACGTAACGCTCACCTGCGTACACAATCCTCCGACCAATACCTGTTAAGACTCACTAAATTGCCACATCTTGTTCTAGCAATTATCTTGTCACTTTCCTCTCCCTTGCTTGCCTCGAGCCTCGTATTCCACCAAACTGCCCTCGCCCTTCGCTCTCACAGTCTCTTCTTCCCAGTAAAATATCGAAGAGGTGTAATTCTTTCTACCAACGTCCTGCTAATATCCATTCCTTTCCATAAACTCGGATCTATCTTCACGGATACTCCATTTTTTCCTCCTTTATTGCGCCTTATTATTCCTCTTTTGTGCGCAGCCTTTTGTCTTTTAATATTAAAAGGAAGAAAAACGTCGAATGCGTAGCTGGCAAAGATCTCTATAGGAGATTTAATTTTTACGGCAGCAGCGCCTGCTTATGTCCAGGCATTTAGCGCGAGACCAGTGCATTCATGAGCAGCTATCAGCGAAGGAAGCTGCAGTTTGCGTTGCTGAGTGTGCACGTATACATAATAAAAGCGCGGTAATGCCCCTGGCGAGGATCTCGCTAACACGTGCGATAAGAGGACGGCACTTTTCTCCGCAATTCGCCGCTAGATGCTATCCGCCAATTATTCGACTTGATTTATCCGCCATCGCGATATTCTAGGCCAGCGGTTTCACGCTGAACGCGGTACATCACTAGGCACCGTAGCCGCGGGTACATAAGGAGTTTTTGGCTCGTCGAAGGCTATCTTGTTTGTTCGGTTGTACGCTAGCGGGATAGGTATTTCTCCTGCCGTCGTTTAGTTTTTACGGACACACCGGAGGATCTTTGCTGCCGCGTTCGAACGTAGCGGCCGGAATTTTTTTGTAGACAGAAGATTGCGAAGGTTGGTAATAACCATCATCATCGTTAGAGAACGGTAACGACTGGAAAGTACCGAATGTACTTTTAACGAATACCAAACGTACACCTTATTGTGTAGGAGTAAGAAGTAGAACCGACACGATAAAATTATTTGGCAACAGAGGAAGACGGAGCGAATGGATTATTATAGCATTCATTATATCAATATCAATCGATCGAAGCATTAAAATCCTCCCAATTATTCACTCGCAAGATTCTCTCTTCTTTTTTAACCATCTGACAATTTACAGTTCGTCCGATACACAAACGTTAGGTAAATTTTTTATATACTCTCCCATTGGATAGTGTTTGAATTCAGGCAAGCTAATCTGTTTTTAAGACGTTGAATCGCTAGCATGCGTGTCGCGTAACTCGCTCGAGATACTTGTTCCAAACAGGCTACAGTACATAACTCGTATGCATAATTAATAATTTGCACGTTTGGATACTTCCTAAAGGACGAAACTCGTTTGGCAAATGTCCTATATCGAATAAATGAATTAGGATACAGCAATAAAGCTATCGCGTAACTTGAAATGTTCAGGTTTCACAATTCACGTTCTTAACGGCTTACCCGCTGAATTATAAAGCATATTTGTCTTATTATTTATGCAACGGATCGCGTACATAGCTTGGGCACAGGTCGACGTTGACGTAATTGATAAATCATCGATGAATCCACACAGAATACTTGCGGCAATGCGCAAGTATCCTGTCCATCTTAATAGCCTACGAGACTGCCAGGATGGTAATTAGGCCGCTAGGGAATTAGGTCTAAGAACCAGCAGACATTGCAACCCTTGATTGCGCGTCGCATCGGGAATTCATTAGATACGTGTCAATTGTTATTAACATTTTAACATACTGCCACTGCTACTGTCATGGGAATGGTAATCTGCTGGAATCGAATTTATTTCAGCCCGATGGCTCAGGAGGAAATTGGACTTGCGTCCAAGACTGCACGTGGCAATCAAAGATGTATAAAAGGCGATTTCTATCCATTTTACGTCTTTCTAAACAGTCACCTTCACAAAAATACGGATTTGTACAAGCATCCACGGTCTATGGATATTTTTACGGCCTTAGGATATTCGCGTACATTAAATCTCGCGTGCATTTGTTTCGAACCACTCTGTCCCTCACAGCGGCAGAATTTTGAAGAATTTGGAAATTGCTCGCTCGAGGAGTTGCAAGAGAACTTGGTAGAGCCAGGCGTCATTGTTTCTTAATTACCAACAACAAGTCGAATAAGTTCGTTGTGTAAACGCGGTTGAATGGAAGCGTGACGTTTGGCCGTGCTGGCAAAACCCGGACGTGAAATTTTAAGGGAGTAATTAAACGAAGGTACGCTTGCAGGCATTGCTGCAAAGTTGCCAAATAATTTGCAAATTCGCGCGTTAGCACTCTCGCCGGCGGCCAAAATGGAAAACCGTGGCAAACTTGCCGCCATTTCTGTTCCACCGACTATGCTCACCGGTGTGTCCCTGTACTGTTCCTCTTACTGTTGTTACTCGAAACGAATTACGTATTTTTCTTCAGCATCGATATCTTTCAATCTCGCCAAGTTTGCGATACGAAATGAACTGGTTATCGATTGACGTTTCTCGAAAAATGTTTGACATAGAATTTATCGTATTCGATGGGCCTGATCATTTTTTGATACTAACCCGTTTATACCGAAAAAACCATTAGGTTAGCAGATATTTTAATTTTTATCCGTGGAATTTGCCCTTGTCTAACGTTTCAACTAACGGCTGTCGAAGAAAAGCGCTGTCTTTTTTATCGGAGGAGAATGAAAGTTGATAAAGAATCTTCAATTTTCAATTAATACGAAGTTGGTTAGAAGAGCGTTAAAGAGCCGCGAAATATCGTGGCAACCGCACGTCTATTATCCTCTCATAATACTAAATACGCAAGATTAATTTTGCGCGCAGTAGCGTAGATTAACGTAATCTATTCACCAAGTTTATACGTGCAATTTACATACTGATACAACCGATTCTGCAAGTGAGTAATTAGATAGATTGCTTACGATGTTTATGCACCGCAAAAGTAATTTACATGTAATATAATTACGAAGATAACAGCGGGTAATGTTGTTAACAATTTGCTACGAGCTGCGCAGCTCTAGCGGCACCATACGCAATTGGTGGCAATGGTTAATGAGACGCGTAATCGCAAGAATTATCAAATTTTCTTTCTTCGCTCGTCTTAAAGTTGTAATTTTCTCTGTCACACGTGCATCTTGCAAGTTATCGACATATCGCGAATATTCGTGAAAAAATTCCTATTTTCACCAATATAATTTAAAAAGAACGGAATAGAATAAAAAAAGGACTTAAAACAGCACGAAGAACCGCATGGAATGTGTCTCTTGTGGGTCTTGTATACTTTGACAAGTCTCGAAAGGCTAGGGTTTAGAGCGTAGTCGATATTTGACAAACATTTTCGATGATTGATCCAGACGATATCATTGACGTAAAATATTAGAGAAGATCTACGAGATTCGAGATATCAGAAATGCATTTACGCGAATGACTTGCAAGACTCGCAGGATCTACAAGACTTTCAAGACTTTCGAAAGTTTCAGGCTATCGAGTCTTACAAAAGACTTTCAGCAGTTTCGGGGCATCGAGTTTGCAAAACATTGGAGACTTTCAGTTTAAGGTGGCAAGTCTTGCGAGACTTTCGAGACTTTTCGAATTTCCAAAACCTTCAGGTGTTTATCGCGTTCCAAGTGATCGGAATTCCGACAATTTCGAGAAGCGTGGAATCGTTTCGAAATTGAGAATCGAATGCGCCCAACACTGTTCGTAGTTCTCAAATGGCTCGTCCTCTTCAACATTTACGCGTGGAACAAGGAGATACGGCGCGAAATGTGCAGGCAAACGATACGAGTCAGATAGCGTGTAATGGACGCTCAGGCTGCTAATGATCTTGTCACCGAATCATCCAGGCCCCCGTTGCTATTAACGATACACGAAGAGATGAGAAATCGTGGACGTTAATGCGATTTCGCGACAGACGCGCATTAATTCTGCACAACAGCTACGCGCGTCCACGTCCACGTCCGCGTGCGCGTCCGCGTCTGTGCTCGATCGAAGCGATCCGCGGACGCAAACCGGACCAATTGAAATCGACAATCGGATAATCTGGCCTCGTTCATTCTCCATCCGTTTCTTGATGATTTTTTCGCGCGTTCGTTGCGCGCCCTGGATTTGCTATTCGGTCAATTCCAGTTGCGCTTGTTTCGATCGATTCCGAATTGAATCAGCGTGGCCCGCGTCGAATAGAGTGGAATCTACAGACGAAAATGAAATTGCGATTGTTTGCGATTTATCCATCCCATATTCTAATATGTCGTCGTAGTACCGTTGACGCTCTTTTCATAAATAGTTACTAAAAATACTATCAGCTGATTATTAATTGTTTGACAAAGTGCGACAAACGATTTGAAAATATCGAGATAAAGTTTCTGAAAGTCTCCGAACACCCGCCACTCGCAAGAACATTATTACTGCCATATTCTCTATTATATCTCGTATATATCGTACGATGTTCGCAAATAAAATTTTCCCGTATCTGCGAAAAGAAGAGAGATATCGAAACTGATGAAAATTATTGCCGCTGTACACGTTATTGTACTGCGTATAAATTTATCCGGCTGCGTGCGTATCTATAAAACACTTTTAATGGGATTGATAAAACATAATCGTATATCAGGAAAATTGTAAGCAATCACCTTGATATTCTGCGATATTCCATTTCCCGTGCAATCCGAAAGTGACATTTATCCATACAAATTCCATCGTCATTGAACTCAAAATTTGACAGTATTTCAGCATGCATAAGCGACGTCCATTAGTCTTGCCTCTCGTCATGCATGTATTTGATTAAACTTTTATTCATTTATCCAGCGAACATTTCCGCTAAATTCCACGTTGCTTTTTATTATCGAGATGTTGTCTCGTGTGTATCAACGAATCGATTAATCGTTCGACCTGTTCGGACATTCATTAGCTCGCCTAACTTGAAAATATGATTTTCGGAAGAATGTACTGTACAGAGCGAACCAGTGTAAAGTGTTAACAATCTGTTTTCAACGAAACTGTCGTGGATATCGTCGACTTGAAATTTGCACGCGTTAAATAGTTCAAAGTGGCTGACGATTCAGAGTACAGAAAGTTGTGGCGGTGAGTTTCCTAGGCGCGCAAAGGCTGCAATTCCCCGATTTCTTTTTCATGTAAACGCATCAGGTTGTCCCGAAACGTACCGACAACAAAATTCCTGCAGACGTGGATCCATCAGCGCTTTTTTTAATCCTTCTTTTTCTACATTCTTTCGACGTTGGCGGTTCGGTCAAAATACTACGACAGGAATAATAAAGACAGATCGGAGCACTCGAAACGGGTCGGTCTTCGTTTTTTGATTTTATTAAGTGCGTCTCTACTCGCACAAACGAACACTTAACGCGTCTAGTTTTACTCGTGTCCGGCGATTCCGATCCAATCAAACTCGAGCGAAATTCGACGAAATGAAATATTAGTTGGCGTTCCTACTCGATAACAACCGACACACACGGAAAATTTTAACTAGACAGAAATTGGAATCGGACGCGAACCAACTGCACCAACGACGCGTATTTCGACCTGTGGACGCTTGTTTCTTGCGCGTATAAAAAACAAAAAAAAATGTTGACGACGAGCGAAATAGAATAAAAAGATACCATTGCACCACGCTACTCTTCGCCGTACGAATTTGCATAAATATCCGCGCTGTTCGCGTTATAAAGGACCTCTGGTTGGCAATTTTCGAAAGGACGAGCCGCTCATTCTCTCTCCATTTCCCTTCTTCTATAGTCTGGTCGTTCTAAAATAGCTTTCTCGCCGCGGCTGCTATTGATATCACGCTAGTGTCATGTTAGATAGAAGGAGATCAATACTTTCGTACTCCGAACGCCTTCAGGAGTTGAAGGCGACCGTGAAGATTCCTTTGTAATAACCGCACAGCCTTTAACGAACGGCGATGTGCGTTATCATCAAGCTCTACTTCCTCCGCTTTCCTCATGCAGGACTGATTGACTTCCTATAGGATCGACGCTGTTTGCAATTGAGGCAATTGAGGCAATTAGAGGCGACGCGACCTAACCGCTGTCAGATATTGTTCCATCTGACTCATCCGTTACGACACGAACGTTGGTATCGCACCGAGAAATTTCTAATCGAAGGAAATTAATGGCCCGCTGTATCCGAAATATCCGCGAAATTTACGCTCGCGGATATTTCGTTTCGTCCGACTCTTTTTCCCTTCTTATCTACCTCTTCTCTTGGTTCGTTCGCTACTACGATGTCGACTAATTGTCAGTTGTCAAACTGAGGAAAATTGTAGTAATTGAGATTGACCGACTGTCTTATTTGTCTTCTTATCTTGTAGTTTCTATAGATCTTTTTAACAAAGCTCCCATTTTTATGGGCAGAAAATCTTGACAAAGTTTGGCTGCTAAAGCCTGAACCATTCATCCTTCTCGCGGAGAACACGATCGAGAGGTTACATTTTGCCGGAATTCTCACTGTGACAACTGGCTCGAACGCTAAATCGCTTGGTTCCGTGGCGGTGTAGTCGCTGGTTACATTGACGTTTTTCGTCTCACCTTCGTCATGCGGCTGGCCCGTAACTTTAGCGGCGAAAATAAAACCACGACGCGATCCATTCGCTTGTCGATTGCACTCTGGTACGACAAGTACCACGAACAAAACCGCTGGATTCTTCATAAATTGTACTGGCTTCGCGCCACGTGGTAGTCGATAAAATCCGCCCTACATGAATTTAGTGTGTTGCCTTGATTTGTTCGGTTTCGTACATGGAAAACCGCGCATTATATCGGCTCGCCGCTATCGTATCTCACATCCAAAACGATCAATGTGCTACGTTTTCACAGAAGGGAACTGCCCCTAACAAAGTTATCCATTTATCGTGTTGACGTGTTCCTCTTAACGTAAGATCTTCTCCGTTTCTGTCGCTTCTCTGGCCGGCATCGTGCACTAGCCAGTTAGCCGTGTCCGACGACTATACTCGTCATCGCTTGTCTCTTGTCGCACGTTTTAAGCACGTTACAGTTTCTCGATGCAACAGCGAGGTGGCAAAAGACGGCGATTATGAAACGTGCGAGATCGGCTTGAGCCGTTCGCCACGAGGAATCTCGTGGTAACTGGCGCGAGGCCAATGTTCTTTCGCGGTTCGGTCACGTTCGAATTTGAAATCGTTACAAAGCGAACCGCGCAGATTCATAAATCTATTTGCTATCCCCGTTGAAAGAGCCGGAGACGGAGCCGCCAGTGTTTTAGCGTGGTTTCGACACGACGGTTTCTCTTCGTTAATTTCGCTAGCGCAAACAATCGTCGATGAAGAATACAGTTGCCGCTGTAGCTACATCGTCTGTGAGATTTCACGGTGCCTAGGTTGGCACTGTCGAGTTGTCAACGAGTTATTCACTCGCTCCGTCAGCATGATTTTCGTCCGCTTGCCTGACTCGCTGTTTACGCTTGCTCCATTTGTATCGTAACGTAGTCGTTTCAAGCATAGCCGGCATTGTCGCGACAACGTTTCCTCTCAACCGGAATTTAGACCGCGTGCCGTCACTCCGTCCTTTTAAATCGCTATTACGCAAATTTTTATCCGCCCCGAGCTCCGACACAAAAGTAGAATTAAAGATATATAACGTTAAACAAGCCAGGAAAATTCTCACTCGATGTTGTAGAACTACGCAAACTCCAACGTACCGGAAATAGGCGAAGGATATGGACGATTTTATCGTCTTGTTACACCAAATTCGGCGGAGTCTTGAGCATCGTTAAACAGAGCTGTGTTAAAGAATAGAATAGCGAGAGTCGTCGAAACAGACGATGAATTTGAATGAACAGCGTTGCTATTTTCAGCGATGCCAAAAGCGCGATAAAAACCGTAATCGGAGAGAAATTATACAGCGTTTTTTTTTTTTTATTGTCAAGTGGCTTTTTTCATTGGTTCACTCGTCGATACGCGACGCCCTCGTGGATTTCAATCAGACTGTTTTTGATCATTTCGTTGGAAACGAAGTTTGATCTTGCGTGGTATTTTAATTTTTTCAAGGTCATTGAGATTCGATCGTTTCTAATATTTCTCGCGCCACAGCAAGCTGATTAAAAACAGATCTCGTCAAAGTCCAGGAGCGCGCCGCGCATCGACAAATTCACCTTTTCGTTCGGATTTAAGAAAAATCAGTCGAGTTTAATACCGCGATATCGCATGGACGTTTCGTTGTTTTATTTTGTCACGTTCTTAATACCACGAACTTAGAACCGCGATGTCTGATACATCGTCGCGATTTTATTTCGGCGACAGAGACCACTGTTGTGAGCTTTTCAGACAGCTCGGCCGCGTACTTCTTGCTTTCCGGTAACAGATGTAGCATCTCGAACTTACAAGAATATCAAACACCGGGTGACAAAGTTGCGCGAGTTAATTCTCCCGGAATGGAGCGCACGCAACGGCCCTCGATTGTATATTATTCCCGCTGTCTGATACGGCCCTGATTTATGCAGGTCGTACACGAAATTGGGGAAATGGTCCGTGTCACGCGTACGCTCACAGTTGGCCAAGAAAGTCCAGGATAGGAAAGATTAAACTTTGGTGTTACGTAAGTGGCAAGAACCACAGGCATTTCTGAAGTTGCCGCATATGAATCGTGTAACTTTGAAACTGGAAATTTCGCGTCTTAGGAATTGCTCGACCCGGCTAATTTTCCAACAGATCCCCGACGAAATCGCAGGTGCTGTAAAATCAGCGCGCAACTCGAACCAACAACGCGGTCGAGAGGCGCGCTTGCCACGAGACGCATAAAGCTCCATTCACACCGCGGCGATCGCGGTACGTCGAATCAGGGAACAGTCAGCAGATTTTCGCTCGACCCGACTCGACTCGACTCGACTCGACTCGACTCGATCGATGACTCGTCAACGGAGAGCGGTCGTTCTCGTTGGACTACGCCAGTGGGAATCGAGCTTTACGATCGCCCACGTACCGATCCACGTACCGGTGGCAAACGCGAACGATTCGAGTCCAGGAAGCTGCCGAGCGAATATGTAAATCGCGTTCTCCGCAGCTACACACCGACGGAGGGACGTTTTACAAGGATTTTGGGTGCAGTTTGGAGCTCGGATAGCGTCCCGACGAGACACAGCTCGTTCTTCGATAAAGAGGCACGCGTTCAGCCGCCACAAAAGCCCGAGTTAATAGCCCGCGTTTCACGAGCTTTATTTGGCTTACGCTTTCAATGGACCAGCCGTATTGTCGCCGATCAGCCCTGAAAGCTACCTCGCGCGGTTAATCAATCCGTTAAAGCGAAATGTTCTTCGTAAACGAGGAAGAGTTTGATACGCGGAACACTCGGATGGATTACGCGTTATAACTGCAGATGGATAATGACAATTGTCTGAGTCGAAGTTACAGGTACAATTAGTAGCATTCGTGGGATAGATATGACAGATCTTAGGATAATGGTTCGCAGACGAGCGCTTTATAATTGCCGACTGACCTACTTTGCCTAATTTTCGCGTTGATCGCGCGGCGATTCTCATTCGCGATCGTAAGACACGTTCATCTGCAGATTGTTTCAGACCACGACTCGTGCACTTTACGTAGAAAATATGCCGCGACTTTACCTTCTTTTGAAAAGCCTTTGAAATTCGAAAGCAGATTCGATAATCGGCTGGAGATTGTTCTACGAACGGGCAAGGAAATGGAAAGCGTAGGATAAAAGTCAATAATTTTTGGCCCCCTCTGGGCTGGATATATTGAAACTCCAGGGCAAATGTTTACTCGGTTATTTCGATTAAAGCTCATCATAGAACTGGAAAAAGGAGAACGAAAGACTCAGGTCGTTTAGTCCAACTTTAAGAAAGTAATTCTGGCTTAAAGCTTGTGCCGATATTAACCTGCCACGCTGCATATTTCCTGCTGTTCTTCTAAAGATCGTTGAATGGAAGTCGCGTCGTTCCATTGGCCAACGCGATAGCCGTCGATTCTCAGAGATTTGTAAGGATATCGGGTGAAATCTCGTTCGACCGGCTGGTCGGATCAAACGAGACGCGGGCATTGTGGATTAAGCGCTCGGAAACTAAAGAGTTTTTGATCCGCTTGATCCGCGGCATCACGGGAAGACCGGCGCGGAACGAAGCGCCGCTTCGTAAAGAAAACGGGAAAGTTGTGTAATCCAGTTGCACTTGCCGTGAGATGTTGCGAGCAGCTCGACAAAAGAGCTTCTTTGGAAATTGTTGGAACAGGCATCCAACAAAATCAGTCTGATCGCGTATTAAATCGTAGAAGAAACGAGAGGCAAATGGTTGAACGCGATCTTGCCAATATCAGATTTATATTTTCACTTCCATATTCTTATCGATTGCTTCTATTATATAGATGCATTTATTTGATATATTTACATACATGTTTATAATAATTTAAGAAATAGACAAATAATTCACCTTTTCTGTCTTTATCGCGCATAAATATATTTTATTTCGTAGTACGTCATCGTCCTATCTTCGTACGTGTTATCTTGCTCGTCGTTAACTCGTATATTTCTACGATCGATCTTCGAGTATTCTCATCGTGTATCATCTTATTCGTCGTCCTCTGACCACTTTTATATGTATCATACTATTGCCGTGGTCACGTGGATTTATACCGCCTAAGTTTCAGCAGTTCGATACATTGAAATTAATAGCACCTTATATATTTGCCAGGCAAAATTCCATCGAATAAATTAGCTCTCTGCACCAGCCGAAGCAAATTCATCAGTAACCAGCAAATTAACACTGCTGCGAAATACATTCGGCAATCTCGCGTGTTTATTCGAACAGTGACTTTATATTCTTTCCTGACGCCAATTTATTACCAAAATTTCTATCGTTTTCTACGAGAAAGCCAAGAATCGATGCCCAGAGATTTAAATAAAAGCTCGATTGTACGTCTCATACTATGATATCATACGATGTATTATACAGAAGCGTCTATAGATTTCATAGTTCAACTAAAACGGTAGCAAACAACCGATCCATCAGAATTTGAATTCGTATTACAAACACAATGTCCATGCTGAAATACGTAGGCACATATCTCGCACACCGTATATGGTTCTACTACGTTTAAAAACGTGTCAGCTCTCTAATCTTGAATATTTCGTAACTTTCAAACTAGTCGTCGTGCGAAGAGTAAGAAAAGGAAATAAAAAATGACAGGATATATTCCTCTTTTGTCTGCTCGACGATATTAGAAACCTGTTGTTAACATTTCTTGCTCCACCCTCTGCTGTAATATCGCACGACGTTCAACACACACTAGAAAGAATATTAAAATGTAAAACGATTATTCTCCGGATGCCGAACGAAAACACCAACTTGACGTTACCAAGAATACGGAAATAGATAAATTCGTCGAACTCGGTTTCCCTTTTTCATTCTCCAATTATTTATTTCTCTGTCTTAAACGAAATCGCCGAAGCTCGATGTTGCGAACGAAACAGTTCCGTAACATATTCCTCACCCGTAGATCCTTAACACGCATTCAAAGGCGCACAGCTCGAGCACATGGATCGCTATCGACAGTGACAAGCGGTCGTTTGAACGCGAGCACACGACACGCGCAACTCTTCTCGAAAGTTTCGCATCGGGACACGGAAAACTTTATTCAGCAGCGGCCAAGTATCGGCGAAACCGATTTGCACGCGCGAAAGCTTACCACCAACGTGGTGGTGGTGATGGTTTGCACGGACTATACATAGATGGGAGATATTTTAGCTTTATATAGGCTTCACTTAGCGATCTCGCAGAAATTGCTCAAAGCTCTCGTCGTCAAATAGACACCTGCTGCGTGTCAATTCGATTTAACGTTAACGAAGTGATGCCACGGGGCTGCATTAACACGGCGTCGAAGCGAGACGCGAACGAGCCAAGCCCTGTCGAACAGGAGGGCGTCTCGAGGATAGAAAATATGTAACGGCGACGTTTTAAGAAGAGAACAGATGGGCTCTGTCGGAAACTGTTTCCGAAAGAGCGTTAAAGCCAGATTTACCGCCGCCCCGTAGCGAACCTCGTTCCACACGCTTTTTATGGAGTCTCGCTTCGCCCTCCAAACAGAAATCTCCTCGGCGATTATCGCATGAAAAATGTACCAGTTATTAGCCGTACGCGCGAGTAACGAAACTTCTTCCTAAGCGTTAAAAAGTTGCCAATAAGGCGAGAATTCAGCGCAAACGCAAGAACAGCTTGCACAGCAGTCGCAGGTAACGCAGCGAATCGTTTGGAATCGCCTGCTCGAGATGGGCAAGCTTCGAAACGGAGGAAGGTGGGTGTCCTGCGAAATCGCCGCGCGATAACGTGAAACCACGCGTTGCTTCTGATACGAAAGACGTCGCAATGGGTCCCAGATGGGAAATTATGCATATTCAGTCGACGTTGCTCCGTCAGACTGTTACCGCTATCGAGATATAAACCGCCAATTACCGGAAGGACCGTAGAGGCGAATATAACGTCGCAGTTGGATTTTTGACTCTGTTTTGCAGCGTTTTACCGTGGTCCGTCCGTTCGACAGCGTTTCAGCCTAACCGGGTGAATTTTACGGAGAAAGTGTATAACGAAACGAGTCGAATGACAATATACTTAGCATAATGACGTAGAAGGTGAATTGTGAGCTAAATGTTAATATACATGTTAAAATTTGAATATCCTTTGGCGTACAGCGTTGGGAGGAGGTTGATTTTTCGTAGAAAAGCGGAAAACATTTTTTTCCGACGAGATTCGCAATCTCAATTTCTGAAGTGGGGTACCCGCTGAGCGTAATTTATTTTCGAGCACTTGAACAAAATCGGCCGTAAAGCTCGGACTTTTATTAAAAGCAATCAGGCTAAAAGCAATCGACTTGAGTTAGTCGGACAAATGTCCACGGCACTCGGGTTTCAATCGCTTTAGCGAATAATTAAATCCGATAGCACGAGAATTGTTAACGAACCGATGAATCTGAAATCTATCGAGCAACGTCATAATAACATGTGCACACGATGAAACGTAAAACGCGATTCGTATCTCTGCGTACTATTAAGCAGAGTGTGGCAAGAAATGTAAATTTCTTTTTTCAAACGCGCCAGTTATTTGAAACGCTGAATTATCTGCTCACATTCGACGTGTATCACAATATTTTTCCACATTTTCCATCGATGAACGAGCCTAACGCTTTAACGCGATGGTTTCCCTGCTGCTGCTTTATCATCGAATCTTGCCAACACCTCGCGAATCGAAAATCTATCTACGACCGGATCCGATACACGACGAAATTAATACGATACGACGACATACCGTAGATTAATAAATAATAGACAAATAATAAAAAAGGAACTTGAAAAAAATTAAACGTAACGCGACGTTATACCAAATCAAGACATATTAAAAAGACATCGGAGGAAGAGAACACATCTTCGATACGGTACGTCGCTTAATCTCTCGCGGAAGATTAATGGACCAGCCTAATCCTTTAACGCGGCCACGGTGTTACTCATTGGCCGGTCGTTTCGCCGTGGTAATGTAATCGCGGATCAAGCAGCTCTTTCTTCGTACGGATCCCCCGGCGAAAGGAACTCGAGCCTGGAGGATAGGAAACTAGCATAAAGGGCCCCGTAGCGCGATTAAACGCTTCCTATGAAATGTTAAACGGCTGGTCGCGCGTTCAATGGGATTGCGCGATCGTGTGCACGCGTGATTAACGCGAGCTTGCAACTTGCCTTAATCACCCGACCGATCGTCCGTAATTCTCCTATCCTTGTCCCGCTATCCACGATCGAGCGAGATGCTCGCTGATCGATTAACATCTCTATGGAAAACTTGGATTCCGCGTTGCTTTGTTCTGCCCTGCCTTTGTTCCGTTCGATCTCTGTCCGCGGGTATCGCGGCGATGACGAACCAACGACAGGGAAAATGATTGTTTCATGAAATAAACGCGCTTGATGAGGCTGCGAGCTTGAAACGGTTTTTGAGAATTTCATTTCTATAGATGTTTGCGTAACTTTGGGAAGAAAGGAAATCACGGCGATTGCGACTTCCGCGAGAAATGTTTGCCGAGGGGTGCAGAAATTTCGGCTCCGAGAGATTCCAGCGTGCCACCTCCTCCAAGCTTCTATTCTTCTCGTAGAAATTTGCAATTTTGGTCAGAAAGTTCTTACCGAGATGCAGAAAATTCCAATTCCGCGAAATTGTAGCGCGCCACGTACAACCTCCTCGCAGCTTGCATTCTCCCGATACGAATTTGCAATTTTGTCGAAGAGATTATCACCGAGAGCTGGAAATTTCATGCGACGTTGAACGTATATTTAAAAAAATAAAAAGATATTAAGAGCGTAAATGACTATGTTTGTGGATAGTACAGAAATGTATACATAATATATATATATATATGCGCATATTTGCATAGTGGAGAGAACGGATTTTAATTTTGGAACTTGTGAAACCACACGACCGAGGAATTCACGTGTCACGCGATGCAGCACGTGGAAAAACGTCAAAGCTGCGAAATCCGGTTGCGGGACACGCGTACAGACAGCCTGGGTACGTTATTAGTAAGAGAGGATATTATAATGATTTAATAACATTAGGAAATTTGCAGGCAATTGGAAAATAATGAAATTGTAAAAATCGACTGTAGTTTATGTTTATTAGGCTACATTCGTTTTAGATTCCTATCCTTCTTCTATTATTTAAGTTAATTAAAGATAGACGATGAATTTAAAATATCCTGGATGGAAAAGGAGAGAAGATCAACTACAAAAATTCGAGCCAATTATTATTACGATATTACTTTTTACTGCTTGTTATTTACTACCTGTTACTCACGTTAGCACGTGTTATTACAACGCAATATATCGATCTTTCGCGTCTCGATAACCTTCGTAAAAATATGCCAACCTCTTAGTTTCTTTCCATATAATTTTGTATTCCTTTATGCAAAATTTCTTCCGTACTTCATATATTTATTACCGCTTCCTCCATGTTATTATGCAGAGCGAACTGGATCCTACTGCATACACAAATAGGCAAATATTTAAATTGCGGCTATACATATTTCAGTCGTTGGTCGATGCATGAAAAAGTTCTTTCAGCAGAAATTTTTATTATCGAAGGGGAGTGGAACGAGAGGAGGGGGTGGGGGATCCCACGTCGAGAACAATACTTTCAGCGAGATTAATCTTTTTTTTTTTTTTTTGAAAAATTAAAAAAACGTAATTATTAAAATTATTTTATATTTTGTCAGAATAGAGAGAACGCGTTATTCTAATTAACCATTCGGCTCGATTCGTTTCATTGGCACTGGGAAAGATGACGAATATCTGAATTAATTATACAGCGTCCTGGAGATCGGGAAATAAAGATCGAACGAATACTGAAAATCGAGACGAACGTTGGAGCAGTATATTACTACTACAAATTCGATTAGTCCCCGTGTAGTGCTTCACGCATGATAGATGCTGGTTTATTACGAACTGACGAATCCATTCGTAGTTAGGCCGCGTAATTGTGCATTTTTCCGAAGATTAAATTACAGAAATGGAAACTTGCTTCGTGCACTGGATATCGCAATAAGCGCTATACCTTAAATATTCTGTATATTTTTGCATATCCTACGCGCTGTGTATTTTTGGAATCTTAAATTGCCCAAAAATGCATAAACATCCGCGGACGATGTAAACATCCTGCCTGTAGGAAACACTGCGAGTGCCACGAAACAAGTTTCCCAGCAGAAAGAGGGGAAACTTATGCATCAACGTGGTCGAAATTCATGAAGAAGAAGAAAAGCGTATCCGCAGAGAAGCCTGTGTGTGCTTCTTGTTAGTCGTGAAAGCCTTGTTGTTAGTCGCAAAGGAAACTCAGCGTTACGTTCATTTGAATAAATGGCATTCGTTTAAATAAACGAAAAGCAAAGAAACAATCGATTACCTTTACTGGCGCTTGTGCCTTTTTCTATAAAGGCGACGTTGAGACACCACTTTCTAATATTATCGATATCTATTTGGATAGGAAAATCGCGCCTCTATACCGTACATCTACGCCATATACCGTATACCAAACGATGTATACTATGCTATCTACCAATTTGCAATTTTTATACCAGACTATTTCCGTATATCGTACTCGGCATTCAGAGAATATTTTCCAGTAAGAAATTTCCAAATTTGTCCAAGTTTCGTTAGAATGTGCTCGTTAGAATCGGGAAAGTCGTCGATTATTTGGACACGCGTTTGGGGCCGGTCGCGTCATATCGATCGCCAGACGATTCTCCCCTAGACGATAGACGGAGAACCGTGTGTAAAGCCCCGTAAAGAGATAAATGAAAAGGGTTGGAGCGGAAGTGAGACGCGCGTCCGACGCTCGTCTCTCCCCTTCGGCCACTTCTCTGTCTCAAGAAGCGAAAACGAACGATACAACGAACCTGAAACTTCCGACATTGTTAATGGTTCGAGGTATCGTCGGTAACAGAGAATTTCATTAAAACGCCGAGTTTCTGAACGCGATCCAATTACTTTAGTCGCAGCTGCGCGAGCAGCCGTTTTGTCGCGCGCGTTCCATTCGATCTTCGACGAAGCTTCGAGTATTGGGTGTCAGCGTGTCTTTCGAGCAGCAGAATATATACGCTACGAGCAGTTTCAATCGCGTTACGCGACTCGCGCGTGTATTCGAACGATCGAGCCGCGTTACACGGAGTCCTGGCGAACTTGCAAACGACGAAAAATTAGTTGAACACAGCGCGGATGCCACGATGATGTGGTCTTCGCGTTGCGAAAAATCGCCGACCCATGGAACACAACTTTCACGGTACTGAGATACAACGTGGTTGTCTCGTTGATTCGCGTGTAGAATAATAAAAATCAATTGCTGCTGCGTTCTTCGGTAGCGTTTAGAAATGTTTATATAGAAAAATTATAATACTCGAACAACTTCGCGTGTAAAAATTGTTTGTACGAATCGGGAATTCATAGAAAAGATGTTGTTTACGCTTCGAATCAAACAACGTTCGTAAAGGATAAATGTAGCAGAGGATTTACTGCGAGAATGTTGTATTCTCGAAACGAAATTGCTCGGAATTAATGCCACTGTGATTGATAGTTGCGAAGGACGCCATTATACGTGTTTGCAGAAATCCGGTTAAAGGCGACGAAAGGGAAAAATTGAATGAGGGAAATCGTTCGAAAACACAGATGGAGAAAGTTTCGCGCGGCAAGTTTGGCACACGATCGTCGTGCGAGAAACTTTTCCATCCCTGCAGTTTGAAAAAGTTAGACAGGGTCAACGAGGTGTCGCGTATTTTGATACTCGGTTCATAATAGCGAAATATAGTGTTTGCCGGCGACGGTGGGAATTTCGAAACTAAGTTTTCGTTTCAACTGCGAAAAAATTTGCTAATTTCGCGACAAAGCTCACGCTCTTTGCCGCCCTTAACTTTCATCAAGTTTCGTCAAAGACCAAAGTTCGTCTTTTTTTCTGGCGGTTAAACTACTACTATACTATAAAAATACTACTTACTATAAAAATATAAAGGTCTATTAAATAAGAAACGCAAAATGACACGAGACGAGAGAAACCAGTTTCAATATTACCAACTGTTTATAGTTTGCAATTTCTACGATACGATAGAATTTTCAAAGTTCGCTCGCAGGATTCCGCCAGTAGAAAGTACAAAGTGCAAGAAACGTTCCTTTTTCTCCCCGTACCAACGACTAAAAAATTACAAATTTCTGGTTACGCGGTTGTCGCAGGAAACTAGCGGGAAACTGTGGAAAGACACGTTGGTAAACTCCACCTACGATTAACTTTCGTTCGCAGCAGAAGGAATGGGACAGTTAACGACCAGCGGTAGAATGTACGTAGAAAGTCGGCACGATCGAATAAACGTTGGAGTTTCGTGGTTGACAAGAAGACAGGGTAAAAAGGATGACGAAGGTGTCAGAGATCTGGATGCATGCGGTTATTCGAACGACTCGCAGCCGATGGAAAAGCCGGCGATCGACCTATGAATAATGTACGTACCACGACTGTGAACGACAATGACGAATTCGTATTCGATACGTCCTTCTGACCACGCGAGACGAAGTGGATTAACAAACGAGCGAGCTGTTTAGATATAGCTGGAACCGAGGTAGATTGAGAGGGATCGAGGCTGCGATAGTTTGACTGGGGTTGGATCGTGGCGAGTCGCACAAACAAGCATTAATTCAAACCGTTACTCCCTTTGTGTTTGGCAAGATTCGGTGCTCGATAAGACGTACTTGTCGACCAACGTGGATTATTGGTCGATTCGGCCAGAAAATTGCCGCTATCGTCTCAACTTGCCAGTCAAATGGCGCGCTTCCACCGCACACAGATGCGATATCCGTTAAACGATCGAATCTCATAAAATTTGATTAGTTCGCTGTGTTTCGTCTAAACGCAGAATATTTGTCAGCGAAGCTTGTCCTGCAAACAAGGCAATATAGCACAACGTGGTGGAACGTTGCAGCGATAAATTTCAAGCGTCTTACAGGAGTTTCGGAATGCAAGCAACAACTATTTAACGAAACAGAAGGAGAACTATGGATGCAAAAAGCGACCGGACAAACTATTCGAGTTTCTTGTACGATTAAAGCAGCTCGGTTGAGAGACATTTGGCAGACGGAAGCTTTGTCATCGTAAATAGCTTCAGCAGTGTCAAACAGAATGCGATGGAAATCTAATGGAAAAGTAGATCGACGAGGAGAAACGTGTAGAACTCGTAAACGTAATTTATTTTGCATATTACGTACTTGCGTTACTTACGTACACGTCGGACTATACAGTTATAACGCAGTCGGCAATCGCAATCTCTATGATGTTATTATATGAAATATCCAATTACACGAACTCTTTGTCTTCTAACAAGATTGCGGAAGCAGATCGCGTACGCGTTTCAAACGTGAATACACTTTGCATATAGCGTTCTACCTTGAAGATATTATAATACACAGAGCGTGTATTATAATATGCGTTATAACAGAAGGAGGAACTGATATAAAATCGATGAAAGCGGATAAAATGTTAAGAAAGTACGGTACCTATAATGTACCTTATATACACAGATATATGAACAAATAGGAGATTCTTATTTAGCGAAACAATTTCGAAAATTCTCAGCGTCGTATGCCGAGGAAGTAGCGTCGTTTGCGAGTCGCCGATGGACCCGAAGCTGGGAAGAAAAATGTATCGGCGTCGGCGGAGACTGGTGACAAACGATCGTCGCAATTTACATGCCTAAACAGGAGATTCTTTGCGAAAGTCGTAGATTCTACGGACGATAGCGTTGGCCGCGTGGCCATTAGCCGCGTCAAATGACTTGAAATTAATTCCTACAATCAGCCAGACGCGATCGATTGCTACGATTTCCCTGAAACTCCGGTATCGGGTCGGACCGCGCGACGTGAATCGAAAGTTTCCTCGTTGAAAAACAAATGAAACGCAAAGAAAAACAGAGAAAGGAAGCATATATACGTTTTAATCGTTTTACGCGTATCGAGACAAGTAAAAAAATTATAACGTTCGATGTGCGCGCGTTTGAACATCCGAGGACCGCGGACATCTTGTTACATTTAAATTCGTTTCGTATTGCTGTTATTAATATCTGCGTTCTGCGAGCGAGAGACGTACGTACATTGTACGCATCTTTCGCACAGTATGCAGTTTTCTTCTCGGTGCAGAAATTCCGAGCGAAGAAAAATTACGTTCGCTGAAACTCGGTCAGTTCGTTTCGAAAGATACGAAAGCTAATTATGTCGTAATAAGCGTATCGAGAGTCCTGACGGTAAACACATTCGAAAGCAATGATATCGAACGTATTAATGCCGTTTATACGTTTACACTGAAAGCAATTTTAAACAATTTCATATTTTCAGCGATATTCACTTGCACGCGTGTCGTTACGATGCGCTAGCTAATTCAACCGATATCCATTTGTAACGTTAATGTCGTTCAGAGTTGCACCGCATTATACAGGTATCGAATAACAATACTCATTGTGCAACTGTGCACTGGAACAACATTACGCGAATATTACGACCGACGATTCTCTGTATTTAATCCGGCCATACAGTTCGGATGTGGGAAGACGGCCATTTTTTAAACAATCTCCAATTGCCCGATATAATCGCGCTTAACGCCAAGCAAGGCGTTAAAGATAACGATTTTTATATTTGCGCTAAAATAGCATCGCGTTATAACACAAGTACGCGTCGAGTACGCGTGCACCTGAACGAATGATCATCAGACAGCTATTTCTAATCACACCTGTGTTCGTAAATATCGGCAACGCGATTTGTTTCACATCAGTGGGAGGTTTATTAATAAGAAATCTGTAGCCGTGAGGATCATCGCGCGTCAGGCTATTCTGGTGGGTCTCTCGATCGAGATAAAATAAGACTTCGCCGTTACATGCATCGATTTTCACGCTTCTGCGGTGGTTTCAATCCCTTCAGACGCTGAGCCGTCGTTTTTAACTCGCCCTCGCTTCCATCTTTAAATATAATTTTTGATCGGAGCCAAGATGTTGTCGTATAGCCATTTGAAATAGTTTTAAAACGTTAGATGTTCTTGAAAAGATTGAGAAATCCATTGTGGATCGCGTATCGTGGAAAGGGTTTTACCAAGTCTGTCCTTCTGATACAGAAAATTTCACTTTTCATAATTATTATCGTCCTGTTGTGTCGAATCTTTCAGTTGCATAAAATTGCAAAAAAGCAGAAAGAATTGCTATAATCCAAAGAGGTGTAGTTTTCCTCTTATTCGAAATGGACTTGAGGATTGTCAAAACGAAGGGAAATTGAGTTGCACCACTTTCGAAATGAACGTATCCATAACGCGATACGAAGAAGCGGGTAAATTAAGCGGCTTCAGCTTCGTTACCGAAGACATTGTAAAATTTTAATATCATCTGTATTACCGTTTCGTATCGGTAGAAGATAACACAGCTGAAAATTACACTCGCGGGTTCGTTTTCCGCGGCGTGTCCCTCCGGAATAATTCCGCTATACCCATTACCCTCGTCGATACAATCTGCACGGCACGCGCAAAACCCAAGATACCGCGGTTCCCGCCATTGTCCGAACGATCTATATTTCTACACGTAATTGCAGCTTTTAATCGCGCCCTAATGTCTGCCCAGGGAATAAATAAACTCGTTAAGCGTTGCCTTTAGCATCGGCTAATTGGCGAACAGCGCGCGCTCGTCCAACACTCGCGGGCTGAACGATTAACGTAGCGTCGGAAATGGAAACTGACGTTTCGTATGGTGGATCGTAAAGACTTTTCAGAGACTCGATATGAATCTCGTACTCTCTCGTGTAAACGTTATCGTCGTATTTCTTTCGACGGTCCATGCGTCTGCGACACGTGGAATCCCAGCGAATGTGTCGCTTATAGAAAAATTTCGTTGTTGTTTGCGCGGACGCCAAGTACGCGTAATTCTATCATCTGATTATAACGCACTGAAATGCGTACTCTGTGCTATTTACAAAGGAAGCTTATTTCGTTTCACGACCAAATGGTCTAACGAGATCATGCGAACGTTGCAACAGAGCAGTATCATCGAAGCAGCACAGTTACTCATGTTGTTCAAACAGTATCACCGTGTATACTCATTGTCAGTATCCACATGGCACAATTGCTCAAATAGCGCGGGTATATGCCTTAATATAACGCCAATACGGGTTGTATTGTTCGACGCGTTCGATCGTGATATCGCTGACGAAGAATCACTTATTTACGATCGAAAATGTTCTATTCCATTCGCGTCCACTGGAATGGCTAAGTTTTTCGAACGATTTTAAACATTAACGCAAGATCTATCGCGCCTACGTGAATTCAATTTCTTTCGTGATAATGCTGTTACGTAATTTTTCCTGCCTCGTTTGTTCCTCCCTTCTTTGCTTCGTGTCTCGAGGTCTCGCATCATCAAAGACGTGTCTTGAATTCTCAACGTTTGCGAAATTTCAAGTAAGAACCGAACATGACGTAGGAATATCAGGTTGAGGATAGGTTTTTCATCTCTGACGTCTCGGATACAGCGTATACTCGAATTCGTCGAATAATATCGATAATAATGCGACATATATACTACTCGTATACATAGGACAAGTTGTTCTCGATGGAGCAAGATATTCCGCCAAAATTCTCATTCTCTACACTTTCGCTCTGTAAACGCGTTCTTGCAAATTCTTAACTGTAACTTACACATACGTATTCGCACATACACCGTCTCGCCTTTGAACTCCGACCGGGGTTTACACTCGCACGTATTTCCCACCAGCTTTTACGTTGGCGCGTTTCCTTTTTTTCTATTTCTTCATCTGGTTCGCCCGATGCAGCTATTTGTAGCATGCATTCGAGCATGTTGCCTGAAAATCCGACGTGCAATTTACATCTCGCGTATGTTCGCGAGAGCATGACTTCGCCTAGACAACCTCTCCGTTCTTAACCTCCGTTTACTACAACCAACCAAATTGCCACCAATAGCGAACGCGTTAAGTCGCTGTTAGATTAGCGCAAGACGCGGCACTAAAGCGGTTCCACCTAATCTTCCTACATTCCTAGATGATCTAAGCTCGAAGCTCATTGTTAGAACGGGAGCACACGACCGCAGCTCGTCGGTTGGTTAACCAGTGGATTTCGATGCGACGCGTAATTCATAGGAGCGTGTTAATGAGATGCGAGCTGCGTCCACTCGATAGTGGCAAATATGCACGCGGCCAACAGCAATACGCATTCGTTATGGCGGTGTCGTGTGCGTTTGACAGGTATAATGGGCGTACGAGCGACGAAGCACGTTCTATTATAGTAATGGTCCGCTCTCCGACTCGGCAACCGTCGCCGTTTATAGCCCGTTACCTTAAGACGAGTTCTCGCTACGCGTATGCCGGAATTTTCTCGTCCGCTGACCGATTTAACGATCCAATTCCGCGCCCACGAAATGTTTCGTCTTCGTGAAACGCGGTCAGACCAGTCGCAGCCCTGTTTCTCTCCTCCCGGCGATTGATTTTCACAGTTTCGATGATATGCGTCGACAGGCGAAAGAAGTCGGACAGGATTAAGCGAAGATCCTGGGGAAGAGCAGGTAGAAGCTGATCCTGGAGGATCGAAAGGACGGACAGAGAATTCTAAATTCCAGCTACAATCCGATGCAGGGAAAAATCGGGGACCTGCGGATGTACAAATAGGAAGACTATGTCCAGCTTCGACCGTCGACACTCTACACGACCTAGAGGATAGACACGGAATCCTGATTCTTTGCTACGGTCCGAAGCGCAAAGGAATCAAAGACCTGCAGAGATACAAATGCGAAGACTACGTTCAATTTCAGCTGCCAATATCCCACAGCACCTAGACGATAGACACAGAGTGGTGAATTTTATCCGTAGCCCAATGTACAAGAGAATCGAACACCTGCAGACACGCCGATACGAAGGCCATGTCCAGTTTCAGCTGCCAATACCTTGGAGGAGTTAGAGGACCTGGAAGATAGATACAGAGTCCAGAATTCACCTAGATGTTACATAGAAGCTCCCAGGCCGATCTAAGCGATCAACTATCAAAGTCTCGTAAAGTCGTACCGATAAAGTAATGTAATAAATAAAGTGGGGTCGAAATCAGAGTGGTCGCGAGATAGATGGATAGTGAATAGCAACACGTAATCGTAGCTGGTGCGAGCGTGCGCGATGCAGAGGCTGCAAGAGAGATTGTCGAGGGGTAAGCTGAGCGCGATAAGAACCGCGCAACGTGGTTAAGAGAACTGGGTCGCGTTATAATTGTTTTGGGAATGAAGCGAGACGAAAGTGTTGCGGTGTTTTAAACGAACCTCAGCTTTGGAGATTTATGTTAGTTTTAAAGGAGTGAAGCGCGTGGCGTCCACGGCGTTTACTTTTCGATAGCGAAAATAAATACGGGAAATTGCGAAAATGGAAATAGAAATGTTCCATCGTCTCGGAAAATGTAAGATCGTACCGAGGTGTTGTAAAGATACGTTCGGAGATAGAAATAGGTGGACAGTTTGCATTTAAGAATCGAACATCGATGATGATTTCTTGAGTACGGTATATTTCACACTCCCAGCAAATATTAGTTCGCAGCAACGTTTTTTAACAAACCTCCGCCGGTCCAGAGAATCACGCGGTGGTGGTCAGGATGCTTTGCTCTCACCCTGTACACTGACTTATACGAAACTACGAGAAGCAGCCAACTACACGACTAACAAATTGTCAGATGTCTCGGAGTCTTGGTAATTCTCTTAGGACCTCGAACATCTCGCCAATCTTGATAACTAGAGGGTCAGCGTGCTTGCGCTGCAGACCAACAAAGAGACTAAGCCCGCGGGAAGCTAACCCCTTGTATACTAATTGCGAGTGCACCATGTTATGCCTTCACGACGCGACTATTGTTATTAAGCGTGCAGATGTCAGGCTCTGGTACTTTACGCGACCCGCAGGCCTTATATCGCCATAAAGCAATCTCGAAGACCTAACTTTCAGCTCCAATGACTCGGCTATCGCGTCCTAATCTCAATTATTTATATATCTACGTATATATGAATTTATTTACGATATTTATACGGTCAGCACTTCCTGCGACTTCTACGATTCTACTACAACTCTGTTTTACGTTCTGTTTGTTACGACTCAACGGCCACCAACTTTTCTTACTACCGTGCTGTATCCGTTCTGTTTGTGTTGTATCTCGGACGTCGGTCTTCCCGCGAATTACGTCCTCGTTGCGTTCTGTCTGTGGGGAAGGTCTAGAAGCTCTCTGCTCTGTCAGGCTGGACGGTAGTTCGGTGGCCAACTTCGTGCAAAGTTCTACAGGGTTCGAGCCAGATGGCCATCGTCGTATAACGTTTAGAAACTCTGAACTTTATGACAGGATATTTGCTACCCAGGCATAAGAAAACGAGAAAACTAAATGCATTTTGTCTGTTCGATAAATGAACTACCGAGTCACGTACCGTTTTAACGTCAGCGTGCAGACGATAGCAGCGTCGAGTTCCATCTCGTGAAAGTAGCGATCGACTCGACCGTGTCATAAAACTACGCGCGTAGTCGCGGCACTTGACAAACAAAAACGATATATAGTGCTCTCGCCACGTCATCGTAAATCATCTAGTTGCTCTGTCCACGTAGCGAGGAGCTACGTACACTCTTCCGAGAGACGAAGCGCGTTGACCGCTTAACTCGAGCCAGGGCACGATGTCTCGAGTTGAAGAAAAACGCGGTAACAGTTAGAAGATGGAACGCTCGGATAAGAAGATCGCGGTGGAATCGTAACAAACTGTTACGATTGAAATTCCTTTCGTCTTTAATTCTCCGCATAAAATTCCATTCCGCGCTCTATTTGCTCTTTCGAGAACACGCGGATCTCAGAAGCAAATAAAAGTCTCAAAATGTTCATTGAATTTGGAAGCGAAGAATAACAAAAGACCCGCCTGTTGGCTCTAAATTGAACGCAAAATGATAACTTTAAAGAATAACAGTTCTGATAAATGAAAGATTATTCTAACGCAACAACGTTGGCTGACAGTGGTACTGGCGTTTTAATTGAATTCCCCACCCATTTGTTTCGCATCTTTCTTCTTTTCGCATTTAACAGTTATACTTCCTTCGGCGTAATTAACGTACGGTAATTACGTGGACATTTAAAAGCAACGAGGAGACTCGTATTCCGTCAGAATGTTTCTATATACGTCGTAGTTGCGTCCGGTTTATTGGAAGTTCAAGCGGAAATTTCTTTAATTAGTTTCGTAATTGCTTCACGGTTTTTAGTATCGCGATTATCGCGTTTTATTAGAACGCTTCAACGGTCAGTCAGAGACGTAAGTTTCCACGTTTCGGTTAGGAAAGAAGAGGTTTTCAAGAAGAAAACCTTCCGTTGGTCTTTCATCCTTCTTTTCAATCGTCGCGCGCGTCGCTTTAAAAGATCCATAAACGACAAGCAGAATCGAAATAAAGAGAAATTAATTTTCTACTTGAAAACTGTATTCGCATGCCAGAAAAGCTCCGCTCTCGCGTAACTAGTGGCTAGTCCGAAAGAAATTCGCAAAAATTACTTGCTGTGTCACCGTTGTTACGCGAGAAACCGCCCTTAACGATAACATCTTTACGAACTCACGCTCTTCCTTCCACTTATCAAAGGAGAAAAAAAGGGAGAGAGAGAGAGAGAGAGAGTCTACTTATCCTATAAATATCATATCCTTTCTTTTTTCAAAGATGCTGCTATAGAGGAACAGCTTTTAACGTTCCAACGTAGTTTGCGGAAAAGCGGCCGTTCTCATTATCCTCTCGTTCTCGCTTTCTTATCTGCTGCCTCCCCTTAAGTTTCATCGAAGTCACCGCCCTCCGCCGTCCCCCACCGCCCCCACGTTTCCCAGCTTAATTGAATCCGCAGTATCTTCGTAACGATTCACGGTGGAGGCCGGCGAGCTTTTATATTCACTGAAAGGGGAAGCTTTACCGCGAAAGCCAGTGGAATCGTAAAAACGAAATTCCGCCTATTTCAGCGAAGCTTCGCCTCGGGAACACGATGTTGCATCCGCTGCACGTGCTCGCCGTACATGATAACGCGTGTACTTTCGTCTTTGAATACAAAGTTAGAGTTTCGTAACCGTGCATGTTGCAACGAAACCTCGTCAGCAACTATAAACGATGTATTTCGAATAAAAGTGGAGCGGGGCAGGCAATGCCTGAAGAATATTCGTGAACGAGGATAGCTTTGATTTCCGGCGCCGCGTTTGCAACCTCTTTGATGGACGATAGTCGCTGAACGCGTATATGCGAATATGTATCGCGCGTATTACGCGTATTATGCGTCGAGTATTTCGTATGGCGAAGCATTTCCCTTATTCTCGCGTTGATCCGCGCGAAAAGTACAAATCCAGGTACAAGGAAACGCGAGAAGAAAATACACGCACCTGGTGGAAGTAAATGTATCGGTATATTCTGTCGAACGCGTTATTCCATCCTAAATCATCGTGGAATTTGATCATCGTTGCCTCTCGACGTATATTTTTACGTCGTCAGCTAAGTTTTCGTATTCATAGCTCTATGGCAAGCGTTAAAACCTAACTAAAAGCGGTAAAACGTGACTCTTGCGGTAGCTGCATGTATGTCGAAGGTTTTATCGGTACTTGCGTATTTGCGGCACGCAGGTGCATTAGTGGAAGTAGAATTTTCGAAACTATTTTCGTATGTGCGGTTCGTATGAAAATGCGAAAGCTTTCGCATAAAACTTTAAAATATCGCTTAATCCTCTTTCGGGCAAAGAAATGTACGGGAACGCACGTTGCACGTAAAATGTATACGCGTTGCTTTTTTCGTGTTCCTATCAATTTCGTATATTTCCACTTTTAATTGTACGACAAAACCATTTCCGTGACGGCCGAGTCGGGTTTATCCTTTCAAAATTGAGCGATCGATCGTAGGATAAATGAGGATATATCGCGTAATAATTTACACGGAGAAGCTTCATTTCAAATCTCGCCTTGCAAAAGCTTGTCACTCGCCGTGATTTGAACATTTCGTACAAACTGCGTCGAATTTCCCACTTGACTCGAACGATGAACCAACGACGAGTCCTGTCGTTCGTAGAAAGAAACAAGAAGACGATCGAAACGATTAAAACGATGGAACCATTGACAGAGCTGGATTAAACCTTGGAGCAAACAGTAACGATAACGGCTACCGCGCGACGCAATTATGAAGGATTACGACGAAATTGTAGCCTGCAATTACCGCTAATAAGATTAAGCTGTTTCCAATTGCGACGAGAATGGTCCAAGTTATAAATATATCCCATTTGAATCCATAACGCGATCCGTGCTAATGGCGAAAAAATGCCAATCCTCCCGGCGAGTCTCAAGTTTTTTGATCAAACTTTATGGAAACCCGTAAAGTTTCTCGGTTTACAAAGTAATCTAAGAAGCTTTACTGTCCTCGCCATTTCACTTCGTTGAAAATACTTTCTTCCCACGACTTCTGTTTCTTACAGCGATTCGATTCTTATCAACCTGTTCATCCAGGCAAATGGTTCACCTCTTATTCGGACACTCGAGATGGAATTAATTAACGAAATCGGACTGATCGATGAGGGAAAATCGATGCTTCTCGAAGAGTTCGTTTTCATATATTTCCCCTTTGCAATTATCCTGCGAACATCCACCATTCTTTCTTCTTCGTTGTTCATTCTTTATTTCGATTTTCTGTTATGCTGGCATAACGCAATTGACTGTAGCATTTGCCTGTAGAAAATTTCGCACGACGTATAACGTCATCGTCCGATTAGCATAATTTAAGAAATATTTTTCCCACGATTTAAATAATTAATTTATCTTCGCGCGTTCGAGGGAAGAATATAATTTCCAACGAGTCCGTGGTCACCGCCAGACAATAGACAGAAAGGGATCGCTAAAGTCGCATAAGTTGGATGAAATTCTGATTTATCGACGATAACATTTTTGTTATAGTCCGACTCTATCGCAAATAATCAGCTTACACGGTCGTTGCTGGCTTTTGTATTTCGCTCGATGTCGTAGCTTTTACCGCAAGCTAGCTCTTTACCGAGATTAAATTCCAGTTCGGTAACCCTAGCAGCTGCCAGATATAACCTTCCAAGCTTTTCTTCGGTTTCGTCGTCCGTTCAATCGGATTTCAACGCGTCGAGAAATCGTCGATTCGTCACGGCGCACAATCTCCACAATATAATTTTATTATTCGCTGGAATCCTATTTTCTAGGCTGGCGCGAGTTGCAAATTCTTCTCTCGTTACAAGCTTTCGACACGATCGTCGAATTTACCGGAGCCGAAGGATGTGAATTTTTTTAGTTGGAAAATGTTTTTCGATTCGACGATTATACGTACGATCGTGTGAACATAGTCTCGTATAATTAGTTGATATATTTTTCATCGGATAGATAGATTTCTATCTGAGAAATATTCAGTTCGCCTCGACGTTTTATTTTGAAGCGCCCGCGTGCTTTATTATTCCCCGCAACGTGCAACTATGTACTTAACTCGCTAACGAATCTTAACTTTCCACTTATTCAGTTTGGTTAAATAGGAATGAAGGGAAGAAAGCAGTTAAATAGGAATTAACAGGAATATTAAGTATGTACTCGACTCGGCAACGAGTTTTAACTTTCCACTTGTTCGATTCAGTTAATTAGAAGACGTATCTCGATAAATACTGGCAAGTAGACCAACGCGTTGACTATTTTCGATACTCCTTTTCTATCGCTATAGATATTAAATTAAATTTAAATTGAAACGAACGAAGTACTGGTGTCGATTTCGTCAATTTCATTTGCCAAATGAGAGCGACTCGCGTAGATTTTTCACTCAACCGTGTGTCTATTCAGCAAACGTAATATCTTTGGTGGAAAGTGTTTTATAAGTTGCTAATGCAGATGGAAATCAAATTGTCAATGGTAACCACTCGCTGAGAAGCGAGAGGAACTTCCTAACGAGGATGAATAAATCATCGACTGAACACGGACAAGGTAAATTAATAAAAATCATTAATGGAAGTTAATTGCGCTTGTGAAACGAGAGGCGAATATCAAAGGGAATATTATATCGAAATGGCTGCCGTATCGATTTTCGTATTTTCAACGATGATTTTATTGTGGAACAGCAACGCGCATCTTCGCGTCGATATAACGACAGATAGCCTAATAACGATGATTTAACCTAATGATAATTTATGACTCGAAGTCGCCGAGCTATGAGCTATGAGCTGTGTGAATGGCACGGCTGTTTGGAGGATGCGTGAAACAGTTTGACGAAGGATAATTTGATAGAGAGGCAGACCGATGGCAAGCGAGTCGACAAAGTTGCATCGCCAAAGAATAGAGAACAGAGACATTGTTTAACGCTAAACTTGCAAGGCCCGGCGAAATGACCGGTTTTGAAATTTAATTAAAAATCGCACGTTCGTCGTCGTTTCTTTTATTCGTCTGACTTTATTTCAATTTTTATATTATCCGATTAATAAATCTCTCAAGTTTTGTTAATACGAAAACGTATATGGAACCACCTACTACATATCCATTAAGAGAAGTCTCGGAAGAAGACACCCGGTAGATCTTGCCACACAGTGAAATATTACCAATAATCTATGAATCTAAGTTTCACTTACATGTATATCTTATACGCTATACGCGTATAATGTAATTATAGCGTATACGATGTATTATGCAAAGAGGCGTGGGAGTGAATGGTGCGTGAAAAAATCCTGATGAACGAACGACGGAGTACGTAAAACATACATAAAAGGAGTCAATAAAAAAAAGAAAAAAAAAAGGAAGAAGGGACATGAATAGATAACTCGCTGCTGTTTATATTTTCAGAGGAAAAAGCTATATTCGCTTACGCTTCGAAGCAACGATATTCACTTGAACACAGTGGGAGGAAATATTTTTGTATTCTATCGAATCGACTCGCGAGATTTTACGAGCTCGAAAACCAGTTTCTTCGCGATTATTCTGCCGTTATTTACAAGCTTTTTGCCGTCGTTTTAATAATTGCACGACGATCCCCTTTGTTCTCTCGTCGCCTTTCGTTGTTTGGAAAAAGTCTGCGGAACGATTAGATCGTTTCCGAGGGGAAAGAAACAGCTCGAGTTCGCTTGACAACCGCACTCTGTTCGTTCCACGTAATACGAGGCGTTGCCTGGCTCCTCCTTTCCTTCCAGAAATGAGAAATAATGCCTCGTGCGCGTTTTGTAATTTATATTTATGGCGATGTTTCGAGATTTTCCTCGCTTCCTATAGATTTGGAAGCTTCTTATCGCGAACTGTCTCTCGGCCGTTCTTAGCCGCGCTAATCGATTTCTTCTCGAGGAAGGATGACAAATTTCCAGCGTTTCAGTATCGGGTCGTCTCATAAAGTTGTTCGTCGTGCTCTCTTTGTCAAATGCCTGATGCGAAATTATAAAAATGAATTATCAACGCGATCGCGAGTCTCCCGTCCCGCTTTCTCACCTAAAATCTAATTTTTCTGTATAGTAAAAATGTCTAGGATTTTGAATTCCGTCGAAAGTTTCGTGGCCCAAGAGACTTTCATAAAACTTTCCATCCTCGGTTATCTCCGATAGCCTGCAACAGTCCGTACGCTGTTTAATTACCACGCTGCACTCGGACCATCATCTTCGACCAATGGAACGACCATTCTTTTCTATAGATTCTAGTAAAGAAACAAATCTTTGGCGTGCAAATAAAGGACGAAAATTTTTCAGCGAAGCACCGAGTTCATTTAGAAGGAACGAAAATACCGCGAGCTGCTCGGTCAAGCCGTGTACTTGTCGTTGCCTTCTGTAACGCGCTTTCAATTGCTACGCTCACGATGGATGACTCTCTTCAAGTCACCCACCCAGACGAGTCAAGTCGCAACCGCAGCGGCTGGAACGCGCGCGAACGTTAGGAACGTCGACGCGGTCTCGTAAATTTTTCGTCGCGACTTAATCGCGAAACAGAACGTTCTCAGGTTTCGCAATTAATTCGACCTCGCGACCTGACGTCGAGGATACTAACGCGGACGAGTGGCTACGAGGAAGCCCGATAAAAGGCAGCGCGAACGAGCATCATTTTTCTCGGCGGCTGCTTGAAAATAATTTCACCGTAAAGCCGACCAAGTCGGCATTGATTTATCGACGAGCCGGGCTAATTGGCGCCGTTTCTCTTCGTCTCGCCGGCAAATTTTTCCCGCTCAGCCGTCAATTACACTCGGGACGTGACCGAGCAGTGCGTTAGCGAGAGACGCGCGTCATCTCTGCATTCGACGAATTTCAATTAGCCGGATTAATCTTCCGGTTCGTTTCACCGAATCGTTGGCGCTGTACAAAGGCCAATTGTTTCCGGCTCGTGCATCGCGAATTCGCTCCGTTTCCTTTTTTTCTTCTTTTTTTTTGGCAACGTACGGAGGATGTTTCGCGCGAGGAATATCTTCTGTCTCGCGTGATTTTAACGTCGTCGTTCCGTCCCTCTTTCTCTCTCTCTCTCTCTCGCTCCTTTTCTTCGCGGTCTCGCGCCGCTTTAATTAACTTTTGCGCAATACGCTTTGGCAAACAGAGTCGAACTCGCAAACTCCGGATGATTATCCACAGAGCAAGTGTATTGTCTGATTTGGAACGCTGCGATATCTCGTCAAGCAGCTAACGAAATCAATCAACAACGGTATTTAAAATATTTCGCGTTCACGCTTGAGCTTCGCTCCTGATAAATCTGTCGCTGAACGCAGCTGATCGCGCGTTTCAAAGCGTATGAAAGTTTTCGAATTAAATAGTGGAATTCTTTAGCGGAAGCGAATTAGAAATATCGCTCTTGTTGCATGATTTATCATCGAACGCGTTTGCTGTTGAGCGTTCGGAGGAAATTTACTCGAGTTCAATTTATCTTCTTCTTGGCGCAATCGTTATCCTTCTATCGATACGTACGTGCGTGCTCAACACTCGGAACACTTTGAGCGTACGTAGTATGGAACGCGTCAATGCCACTGACGACGATGATAGAGAATTATATGCGTTTCGTTCAATGGCGTTAATTACAAGAGAGACGAGGATAACGAAGAATGGATGCAACGTGTTCGGCGTCTTTGCTGCGTTCACGAAGAATGTGCATCGGGTGCTTCATTCGCGCGTTGAACGCGTACAAGACGAAGGAAATTAACGTGACATAATACAAGTTTAAAAAATGGAAGATATTTGTCTTCCCGGCTTTTTTATTTGGAAAGATATTCGTCTTTCGTAATAGGAACAAAGTTTTTCGACTAGGGGTTTCATACCGGGTGCCATTTCCACGTTTCACGAAAGGACGGTTTTCACGTGGAATTGGCGAAAAAGCTGCTCTTGTCCTGTTTCTCACTGATGGCCTTCGCGTAGCTTGACCATTTTATCGTTACATTTTTTTACCATTGCTTCGAGGCACTTGAACCTTCGCATAGTTAACTAACGGCGCACGAATATCCGTCGATCTGGTCGCGCCTTGCCTGGTTAAAACTCGCGGAAAAGGAAGCGTTCCTTTCCCTGGGAAGCTTTTAAAATCAGCTGTTCCGTGTTAAGCGCAGTTACGTTAAACGTATTTGGCAACGAGACTGAAACTCGCAAGCTCCGAGTGGCTATTCGTAGGTCCACATTTTCGTAAGTTTCTCCATTTTCTCTGAAGTTTCTTCGTGGTATTTTCCTCTCCTTTTAAGTTTCCTAAGATTTCGCCTGGACCTGGTTACCCTTCGTTTGTATAGCTCGGCCAGGCTCTTGCCAACCTTTGTATATTCGTCCCTTGTTGCTTTAACGTTTCCTCCGGCATTTTCCATGCCAACCGTGCATTTCTCTGTCTCATCGGTTATCTCTTTCTTTAAGATGCGACGCGCAGGAAATTGATCGCGCAAGCTATAGAACTTGGTGTACGGAGGATTTCTTCGCGGAAAGACTCGAATTACTGCGCGGTATGTTAACTGAATGCGGAAAAGGCTGCGCGAGTTTTTTTATGAGTCAGACAATCTTAGTATCCGAAAGTATCCTATGCATACAAATAAGGAAAAAATACGGGGCGATGAGGACCGACGATTTAGATAAGGCCAGCTTCTTCGCTTCGCATTCCGCGTAACTCCGTTTTTCTCTCTCCGAGTTTAAACGCCTTTGCCTCTCGTGCAAGCTGCGGAACCTTAAGATCTTTCGGCGATAACCAATATGAGAAAAATTGATCGATCAGCCTACCCTTGGAATTTCCTTCGTTCGATCGAACAAATCGGCGGGCCAATCTTCGACAGCCAATCTCTTTTTGTGCGTCGTAGCGTGTTTTGTGCGTCGCTTCGAACAGGAAACGTAAAAAGTCCGAAGCTCGCGTAATAAATCAGTATCGTCGTAATTGAGATCTCGCGATGATAATTTTTCGCCCGTCGTTCGTTCTTTGCAACAATGGCGTAATTGATAAACGAAGGTTTCGAGGGAAACGAGTTTGAGCGGTTGGAAATTGTCGCGCGTAGTATCGTGACAACGCGATGACCATAGAACTGCCCTCGCCTGGACAATTTTTCGCCACTGTTCTTTCTGCGCCAGTAACTCGAAAACTACGAATTTTGCAGCGAACGAGCGATACTATCGCTGCAGCGTCACTCGTGCGTTTAACGAGGCGAATATAATTAGTGGCAATTGGCAGATTACAAAATCCCGCCGACAATTATAAAATTAATCATTCGATTATATTGTACATTGCAAATGAACTTTTGTTTCAAGCAAAATCATATTTGTCGCGAAATTACACAAGCGATTCAATTAGCACCGCCTGCGCTGCTTCGAACGATATTTTCCGCACGCAGATCGAACTCGATAAATTGCGTTTCCGCTCGTCCCAAATTTCAAGCATATTTTCTCTCGGCCAGTCGACGCTGTGGCTTTTCAGCGAGTTTTCGCGGCGTCCGTCGTTTCCGATTCGCTCGCCTGAAATACGAAACGGACCTCGGTGTCCCAACGAGACAAACAAAACCAACCGACTCGTGATCGAATCGCATCGCTACTTTTGCCCAAGTACAGTTACTCCGGCTGCGCTTTACGTCTGACCAGAGGTAATTTCCTGTTGCGCGAACCGACCCAAGATCGCTGCTTTGTTTCATCGCGGCGGCTGCATAAATTATAAATCTATCGCGGCCAACTTGCCTGGCCACTTTGTGGCGAGCGCGTGAAATTAAAATGGCCAGCTAACGAAGCATCGCTAGGTATCGGCGAGCTCTCGGTAGACGAGAAATTCCTCTTGCGTAAAGTCCCGGCTCGTCCCGACGCCGGTCTACGGAATTCAATTACGGCGATGCGTCAAGAAATGCAACATCGACGCGGCTCGATGAATCGCAAGTGAAGTTCTCGGAAAGATAACAATAACAACAGCCCCGTGGTACGTCAGAAATGAAGACCTTCGCGTGCATTGTTGTACCGCTATGGAAGAATACGCGTGCCAGCGCCGTAAACTCAGACCATAAGATCGCGCGGAAACCAACTGCTGAGCTGTGCGATCGACAAACCAGCGAGAATAGGACGGCTGAAAAGAACCGACTAACTACTTTGTAACTTTGGTAACTTGGAGGGATTGTCAAGCTCCTTGCACGCCAGATTGCCGGTTAAAAATTTGAAGAATTGCTTTTATAAACTGAAATTGTCGCTTTTTATATGGAACGTACAATCGTTGGCAAACTCGGTACCGGCTTTAACCGATTTTTCGCAAAAATGTAACATCGTCGCTTGGCTATGTACGTACATAACGTACGTGTGTGTGAAAAGGTGCACGATAAAGGCACGCGGTTGGCTCGTTGAATGAACGAGAAAGGAAGCCCGATGTTTGATACTTGGATTCCGGTACAGCTCGATCGGCTTCGATCGTTTACGAGGTAATTAATTATTGGGAAAATGAAGGAAGAAAGAAAGAGGGAAGGCGTAAAGGAAACCCGTGTAAGATGGTGTGGCAAAGGGAAACTGTATGCCATAAGTAATTAAAAAAGAATCGGCAGTCATTTGAAAATTGCTTCCCATACCGTGCAACTTTGTACCAGAATTTTAATTAGCGTGCTTCTAATTAGCATCGTACAAAGAAACGAGGAAGAGATCGCCAAGGAATATTGGCAAGTACGAGATTCCGCTCCGTTTTCGTCGGCTAAAATCTCAAAGTATCTTTTCATCCTAGCGAATCGTTGCTCGTGAATCGTTATTTTTATAGCTGTGTTATCTTTCGCTGTTGCATAGTTGGACGCGATAATTCCTCCGCTCTTATCCGCGCCGTGGATCGCGTCTTGTATTCGATTTGTATTCCGGTCAGATGTTGCTTTTATTTTTAAGGACCCCCGATAATTGCGTATAGTCGCGCGAATTTTTTAATTGGCTCTCGTATGCGATACTCGATAATCGAGTTCTTAATTATATTAGGAAACGATTCATTCTTGTTTTATTTTTGTTTCTGCTATTGTCGTCTGTGCCATCTGTGCTATTTTATGTCTGCACTTGTTTGTACTATTTATTTCTCGTTTACTTTTATTTTTATTTTTATTGTTTCTTTATTTGGTTAGAGTACACACACACACATATATGTAATATAGTGCCAGCTTTTCTGCGGTAGCTTCGAGTTTCAAAAAGCACGCTGTTCAATCCGTTTCCGTCGTTCGCATTAACAAAACACGTTTCCAAAGCCTATCCTCTGTTCATTAATTAAACGATACGCACGTGCGCGAGTCTCACGTCGACGAGCTGGATTTCACGACGCGCAACGCAGGAACACATTCTGCGCGCAGATTTCTAAGATGCTTGTAAAGCCGAGAACATGCGCGATGTTGATCGAACTGAGATTATTCTCGGGAAAGCCGGAACGACAAAGTGCGGCTAGGAAAGGAACGAAATTTTCATTTAGCGAGAAAGCTGAAAGGAGGCGAAGCGCGAGAGCAACAATGCGGCCGAAAGAACAATTAATGCGAAGGAGAATGGAATAGGTCCCGGCGAGGCGAGCAGCCAGAAGAAATCCTCGACAGCCGTGGAAATTCTTTGACTCTGAAGAATTATCTTGCGGCTGAAGCGAAAGACAGAGGGTACGCTCGATCCTCGCAAAGTAACGCATCGTTCCACTCTGTCATCCTATTTGGCTAATTCACTGCAAAGGCTTTTTGCTTGCGGTTCGGCGTGCAAGCGCAAAGGATCCAGCGAAAGTAGTAGTCGCGCACTTTGCGGTTTGTGTTAATTTTATTTCGGTGGTTTCAAGGCGGTTGCGATGATTTTAAAAGCGAGAACGTCACGAACGAAAGAAGAAGAGTAGAGACAAAGGGAGAAGGGGAGCCTTGAAAGGCGGACGGTTTTGAAAACTCGTGCGAAGCACGAAAGAGGAGGCAAAAGCGTGTCGTCGCTTCGCCGAAAAACCTTTGATGGGAAAGTCGTTGGAGATGGATCGAAAGGTGCGAATACGAGACGGATACTCGCCTAACTCGTCACGCTTCGTCCTCTTTCTCGTAGTAATCTCGTAACCCACGTTCCAGACAATTAGCGAAAAAATCGCACGATGAATCGATGGAAATTTTGGAACCGAGCAAAGTCAAAGTAAATCCATCGACAAGATCCATTGTGTTTGACTCATCGACGTACGTTTCACCTTCGAGAGAACTCGGTACGAAGAAGTGCGACGCGATCGAACGAAGCGATCTGCCTGGCCGGACGATATCGTCGACGCATCTCGAGCCAAACCACCGCCATCGACGATTTAGTTGGATGAAATGTTGGAACAATTTCTGCTCGCTCCTCGACCGTGTAACGCTCCGTGCGACGGTTATTTTGCCATGCGCCCACGAAACAATTGCTCAGGCGGGACAAAAGATGGTTGGCAGAATGACGGCACTTGGAAATTAATCAGTTACACATTGTCCAGCCTGTATTTTATCAACACCGTTCCCGTGGAAAATCCATAGCTCGCAGCAATTAGCTATGACTGTGTTGCTAGCGTATTCGTCAAATTGCGCTGCACGACAGGGACAGTCGCGCCAATTAAAACTTGCGAACCTAACAAATAACTAATGAGTGACGGGCGTAGAATTTCTGGCCATGTACGGCAGATCGGAGCACGATGGCCAATTGTAGGCGAACGCGCGACTAATTCGAGCCACGAAATTTTTCGCGAGAAGCTGCCATGGATATCACGATATTTGTACGTCGGATAGAAATATTTTGGTGGAACGCAATTCGTGAGATATTTAGCGAGCGTGTTTTATTCGACCAACGTTTGCGATAGAACGACGAAATACAGGAACAAAAATTGGAAGCAAGTAGAAAACAAAGTAAATGGTACAAAACGTAATGAGCACGAGATACTGGAACAATACAAAAACGCGTGACGATCGGAAATTAACTGGCTGTAACAGGTCGACCATGTCCCGACGTACGTCGCGTTAACGTAAAATTATAAACATCGGCGAAGAATCGTTTAAAATTAATCCGCTCTGATTTATCATCGATCAACGTCTCGTTCGTGTGTTTCATTTGATGCGTCATTTTACGGACACGACCAGGCGTAAAGTTTTTCCAAGCGGAATGGCGTCACGAATGGGAAAAGTTCGAGAAGCGCCGCTTTAAATCGACTCTTGACGCTAAATGCGGGGCAACCATCTTTCAGAGGAAGTTGGCGAGCAGAAAAATTGTCCCTCCTCGTTCTGCCGAAATCGAAGAAAACTTGGCCAGGCAATTAGCGAATATTCCCACGAGATGGTCCGTGCTACCTAATTATCCGAAACGAAGGTGCGAGCAAATAATACGGCTCGTGCTCGCAGATTCCCGCCTCCCTTTGACAGCTCGAAGCTTGCGGTCGAAGCTTGCCAACAATTTCTGAGCCAACCTTCGGCGAAGTTAGGAGCGCAACGCGGCTTTCAGGCCGCCTGCAACTTTGGCCAACTTTATTTCCACTTGTTTAACGCGCGCAACCGTGTTACTCTTCGATCTGCCTGATCGTCGTAAATAGATAACGATAACATACCCTTGCGAAATTGAAATTCGCGGAAACGTTCCCCTCGGTCGAGTTAGCTTTACTCGCTTCTTCGTTGTTCGCATAGGTGAGCATTCTAAGCGAAACGAAGTGATCATTCACGGAGTGTAACTATCGTAGATATGGAGAAATTGCGGATAACGTTGGGCAAAATAATTCGTAAAAATTTCAAGTTAATCGGACGAAGAGTTTCGCAGATCTGTTGGCTGCAAACTCGAAGACGTAGTTTCGGGAGAAACGCGTTTCAAGTTTCAAGTTGATCTTTCTCGAAAACGAAAGGACGCGTTGTATTCGACGTTATTCGGCTTGGATATAACATCGTCGATTTTTAGAATCTCAAAACACCCTTTTGCCACACTTTCGTTTTTCTACGCTCATTCTGCGTTCATATTTTTCTAAAAATAAATAAGTCCGCTTTCGGATATTTATTTTCGTAGCTAACTCGTTCGTTCAGAAGCCAGCAATTTTAACACCTCGACCATTTTTTGGAAAAACTAATAGTTTGCCAGATATTCCGTGAAATATGTTTGCAACCCTTGACTTCGCGTTCCGTTTTGACCCTTTCAGCGCGAATGTCAACACGTAAAAAAGATACGCGTGAAATATTTTTTTCGAGAACTACGTGGCGCGCAAATTTCGTCGAAATGGGCATTTCACACGGCGTGTCGCTGCCGCGAGTAAGTCGACTTTTAATCGCGAAATTCTAATTGATTTGCAATTCGCGATCTTTTCGACTGCAAATATCTCGTACCGAAATACGATGGACAGAATAGTTGGTTACTTTTACGCGTCATCGATCGCCGTTGGTTTTAATAAAATTGTTTGTCATCCCAGAGATACTGCCACGCCTGATTTTCAGTCGAATCGGAATCAGCTATAAATTGTCATATTATTCCGACGCGAATAACTTTTTTGATTTGGACTGTGGCCGAAACGATGTGAATTTTTAATAAGCACAGAAGCGAAATAAATCACACGGATCGAACCTTTACAGAAGAAGGTTCTTTAAAATCAATACCACATTCGTTCCTATCCTCTCTACCATAAAAAATCCCCCATACGTTTGTCTTCTGCAATCGTATTACGTTAATTGTCAGATAGTATTTCGAAGGCATTTTTGCAACATGGTTAGTCCTCCGTGAAGATCAGCTCACGAAAGCGTGAAATATTTAGAAATGGAAAATAAGTACTCAACAATACCAAATACCCGAAAGAAAAGAAAATGATTAGATACAAGTAATTAATGGTTATCCTTTGGCCAACGTGCCAAGCTGTTTCTGGCGAGTTACCTTGCAATATTCGTATCACCGGAGATCATCCGCGAGAAAATCGACTTCCTTCGGTCGAGGATCTGACCAACGAGGAAGAAAAATGGGACGGCGATGGCGTGACGATTTTGCGACACACGACGGATAGAGCCATTACGCGAATTAATCGATGAGCCACGGACCGCGATAACTTGCACAGGTCTCGTTAATTGATATTCACGATTGCTGAAGAGAACGAACAAACGATGTGAATTCTCGTTGTCGCCCGATGCTTTCTGCTCTTCCTCCTTTCGGATCATCGAGCCTGATGATTCGAACAGTGGTGTGTCGGCTATCGGTGTAATATTTTAGTAACAGTTTTCGAACGCCGCACTGGCTCCGCTGAAAGCTTGTTATACGATTACGAAATTTATGTTCGAATAGAACAACCGATGCGAGAATATCTCTCACGCTTCCATAATTTTTTACACGCTATACGGATGGATATATGGTGCGCGTAGAACGGCTGGCTCTTTGTTACACGTACGCAGGCGATTAAAAATTTGCATGCATGTGTTTTCGCCCTTGTGCAACAAAATCGCTGCGTAATCTGTAAAAATTGGACGCCTGTGAAATATACCTCGGCTATCTTGCGCGATCATATTTATGTCAAGCGATAACGTGGGTGGATTATATTAATCGACGATGCAACTAATGATATTCGCGAATTGACAAATCAGAGAGTGCAGGTCGGACTTTTCTTTTACCTGTTTTTCAGTTACGAAAAACCGTGGAGCTTGTTACATGAGTACGTGCCAAGTCCAGTATCGATAACGTAACGCGCAAGAAGAAAAAGGAAAAGTATCTTCGATTATGTTAATGGTATAAAATGTAATAAATAATAACGTGAGAATATAATACAGTGTGAGAAATTATAAATGAAATTGCGAGCATCTTCAAACGGGAGAATCAGACGATTGGAAAAATGATAATTTATACGTTTCACAAACGTGACTCTTTGAAATTTCCTCCACTTCGGGATTTCGTTTACTCCGCAACTCGAAACTTGGGAAATTTCGCCGACAGCAATCTCTCGGTTGTACAAAGTAATGCCGACGCTGCTTAAAATTTTTCATCGAAATTTTGTGTACACGGTAGCCGCTCTTTTCTATATCAACACGAACGAAATGTCTTTAAAGAAATCTCGCAAGAATTAATATCAGCTAGAACGACATGTACGATCGATTTGCTTTGAGCTTTCTGAAAGGAGGAGGCTGAAAGTCTTTTGAGCAGACGCTCGAACGAAATAAAATCTCTCGTGTAATTTAGAAATACACGTTACTTCTCCAGAGAAGAGTCTTACCGATACACGATCTCTGATATTCTTGTTAATAAAGAGAGATTATTTCATTAGGCGAGAAAATAGAGAAATGTTGATAAATTATAGGATTTAACGAAGGAGAGATTTCGCATTTTATACCGAATTCGTATATTCACGGGCAATGTGTAATACGATGTATTCGCCTAATACGTTGTACCTATGTAATTGATTTTATCGATTATACGAATTTAAAGGGACCAGGCACCGTGCCTCGTTGACCGCAGAATAAATCGAGTCCGCCACACCGTACCATTCTTCCGACAATAAGAATATGAGATACGTGCTCAATTTATATCACGGGAGGAAACAGTGATTTTTTACGATGCAGGATAAATCGCCTAGTTCCCCCTGGATTACGCGATTATTAATGATAGGACGATTTAAAAGTTTGCTTGAAGAATTCGCAAAATCCTCCGACGAACGCATAATCTCTTCAGTCATATCTCTGCTCGAATCTTAACGATTGGACGTGTGAACAGAGATTCCAGTGAAATAAAGTTAAAAGAAATCGAGTCTTCGATGCTTTCAGAGACAAGTAAATGGAATAAAAATTTCACGAATATCTGGTAAATAATCGCTCGAGTCAATGAAGGGAAGCGAAGAGGTGTAGCTTAATTGAAAATTCTACGTGCTACCGCCTGGATGTTGCTTATCTGCTTGGTCGTGACGCGTTAGCGGCTTCAGTTTTGCTTGGTCAAACAGTAGCAGACAAACAAAGCGGCAAAGATAAACTCGGTATTGTACACAAAATGTATGGAGCGAATAGTTATAAATGGTTTTAGCCCTCGTTGTTAACACGGTTTATATCACGCCATGTTACCTAGGTGGAGCATCCGACAGGAGAAAAGAGCGATGGTATGGGTTTTGTAGATGTTACGAACTAACAGTAAATTATTTCTTCCGGTGCCAGTACGGATATGCGTATCGTAGATCAGACGCCTTCGAACGATCATTGCGAGAAATTCGTACAGAGACTGATTAACTGAAAGATCGTATTCACCGTTGAAAATGAAATTGCTTCTCTGGAAAAGCTGGATGGAACGGTTGATTCAGAAGAGATGGACATTCTGAGCTAGTGATCGAGCCACGACGAGCTACCGTGAACTACAAAACTCGTAATCGTACTCAGCGTAAATACCGCAGGATCGCCAGTTAATGAAATTCGATGATATCCTGTGACTTAATAAACGGAACATAGCTACCCGTATCAACCGAAGATTCAATCGCGTATAATCAGATCAAGCTTCGACAAACTGACGCTTGCACGCAGCGCTGCTAATATCAAAATCAACGAATCGATCAGAAACACCGATCATCGTCACGCGAACTGCCCTCGCCGACCACGAACACGCAAACTTCTTGCATAACTTCGCTGGGTAGCGTCGATAATCGATGCTGTCCTGTGTCGATTGATTCTCCGGCAAAGATTAAGTTGGATGGAATTACCTGACCATAATCGATACCATTGATAACGTATAATAGGATTTCGTAGCATTTCTACGTTTCGAGTTAATGAAAAAGACACCCGAAGAAGCTATCTATCTACTTTAAATTATTACTTATTCTCCTCTCGTTAATTATTACTCAGCCTGAAAAGTTACTCGTCCTTGCTAGTTCGCCTCTGGTTAATTTGGTAATTCGGGGAAATCAAAATCCTGATGTAGGAAGACTGTGTCCAAAGTTGTTCCATTGTGCCTGTCGTTTCGTTTTCAGGATCTTCATTACGAGATGGGCTAAATCTTCCTAGCGATGATTTGTACACGTGTCTCGAGATAGATCTATCATAACTTCTTTGGCTACTCGGTCGGCTCTTCCATTCTGCGCGATCCCAACGTGGGGCGGAGGATCCATAATACTTACTGTACAATGATATTTTCTTTGCGAACAAGTTCTATATGAATTTCTAATGCTCGGAGAACAGTGTCCTTACTGGACATTTTGTCGTTAATGGCTGGTAGTACACTTTTGGATCCAGACAGAATTAATGCATTACATTAGAATTTCTCTTTAGCTGTAATTCGTGCATGTTTAATTACCATAATCTCTGCCGCGAAGATCGATGCGCCTCGCGAGTCCGACTCTGGTAGTGCATACACTACATCTATTTCGTTTTTAGAACCGCCAGTGTAGAAGGCAGCGTGGTCTTGCTACGTATTAAGTGTCTCATTAGTCAGAGCGATGAACGCATCGGGCTTTTGTCTGGTTTTGCGTAAACCGAAAGCTCCAGGCTGATTTCGATGCTCGGCATTGTACAACGTGGTAATTTCAACAGTGTCCCAGAGTCGGTATATCTTCTTTTCCCTAATTTATCGCCAAACTGTAAGTTGCTGTCAACTACCGGAACCAGAAATGGGCGAACGTTAATCGTTCAGCGAATGGAGGGAAATTTTGGGGGAAATCTCCAGGGGCTATCGGTAATCAGGGAATCGTTACGCGTTATGTTCCAGGGTTGTTATCGCGGAGAACTTGATATTTAAACGCTCTTTTATATTTCATATATTCCGTGGTAGAACAGTTGTTGGTGTTGCAGATACTTCGCGTTAAATCGATTTGCGCGAGGGTGGTATGACGAGGTTTGCCAGGCGTTGCTGAGATTTTCCTATCGCCCCTAATAGCTGGCAACTCCACGTATACCGGCGTCGTGCTAACCCGTGTCTCAGGAGACAAACACCATCCTCACCGTCGTCTTAACGAATTCGTCGCGCTTTTCGTTCGTTAGTCTGCCAGGCTTCTTACGCTACGAAAGCGCGAGTCTCTCGTGGTTGACTTCTCAGCGCTTCCTTCGACGACGAACGAACGTCTAGCGTGAAACAACGAGTGGAAGTAGAAGCGCTGACGTGTACGGTCATCCGACGCCAAGTCAGAAGCCACGGTGGGACCAGACGGTTTTATCAGGCAACGATTTCGGTAATTTTGAGCGTCCGAATACTCGTGGCTGTGCTCAGTTTGTACGTAAGAAATTGTGCCGGGACTGTTCTGGGATACTCACGCTGTAGGAACGATCGGTTCCCCGGCGACGATCGAATTTGACGGAATTACACCGGATCCGGAGACACAGAATCACCGCGAGGCGATATTGCCTCGTAATCGTGCGAGTTCATGGAGCAGGCAGCGTGTGCACGTACGCAGGTGTGTCTGCCACATGGATGCTCGTGTTAGGGCGTTGGTTAAACAAATCGCGGAGGTACAAAGCTCGGCGTGCTCAAAGCGTGCGGCCTCTCTCTGACGCTATTGACTCGCAGCATGCTCTCGCGTTCCCTCGTGTCGCCTGGCCGTCTCTCCGGCGTTCTCAGTGTCAACGTTGCCGCGTATAAATATTTGCCTGCATCGTATTGCCGCTAGATTCGCGAGCGAAACGTACTTGCCTGCCGCCGCATCCATAATCCACGCGCTGCTAAAAAAGTGCTCGTCCAAACGCATTTCCCTGATTCTCAACGGACAGCCGCATTCGCTTCGTTGCGAATGCAAACGTCCGTTGGCTCTGCAGGCTGCCGTTTACCCGCGTTTTATGCCGATTTAGATGGACTAGGCTGTGATTCGCGGGCCGCCTTTGAGTCTCTGTTTGGCCAGCTAATTAACGCGTGACGGAGCGCGTGGTGTGCGGAACGTCTGTGATTCGTCCCACGAGTGGTATAGTTTGTCAGTGATAGCGTGTTCTGGCCGGTAAATTCTCCGAACGCGATCGATCCTCGAACAACGCGGAATTAGGGATCCCGCGTAGACGGAAAATCGCGTACATTCTGCCCGAAGTCGAAAATGACGATCGAAAGTTGGAGATACGCTCTGAGGCTGTTACGTATACCTAAGAAGCATCCAAGATGCATATAGTCAACAGGCAAATTCCAAGCACACGGTAACTCTAGCAAATATATACAGTGTGGCGACCCTCGTGTCACCATAGGGATGAACACCAAACACTTTGCTGCCAAGTCCTTGCCTGACCAACTCTTTCACACAAGTAGGTACACACGTTCTCCGACTTGATCTCTGTGCTGCCAAAATTTCATGGTAGATACGCACCGATGGTTCGCTCTGTGCATTTTGACCTGCTCAATAATTTTCCACAAATTCACGAACGATCCTCGTGGCTCTGGAATTACCAAGAAAAGTCGCTGCCGTATAAGAAGGGAGCAGACGAGGGAAGAGAAAAGAAGCGTCTACTTGGATTAATGAAGTCGCGATAGAGTGGCTAAAGCGTGGCGTTTGCTCGGCTTCGAAAAAACTCAGGGGACTCGTAAGCCGAAAATTACACGGAGCTGTCCATAGATTCATAGATCCTACGACTGTGCCGGCATTTGGATTATCATATCCCTTCGGGCAACGTCCCGTGCTCGAACGCTGTATCGAAGCGATGGAGAAACGTTTTGCCATGTAATTTACTCGTTTGCCTGGAATTGGCCTATCGAGGTAATGGGCCATCCGTTGCATTGGACACCGGTTAAAACCACCGGCGACTGGTCAAAGTCAAATACCATGACAAATGCGTAGCTGTATAAGCGCGCGCCTATAGGGCTAGATGTATCGAGTGGATTTATGGCTGAGCTTATTCCACGCGTATTGTATTATGGAGCAGAACGAAACGATAGAGCCTCTTTATCCAAACGTTGGTAAGAAATTTGAAAGTGTAAAATGTGCGGAATATCCAAAGTATAGCGCCTTGTATTTTACTCGACAGCTGAGACCAATTTTCTACTTTGTCAATCATGTTCTCGGAGCTACGAGCCATTTTTCTAAAAACCTACGGTCTAGTTATTGTCCGTTGTTGTTGTTGTTATTATTATTAATATCGAAAGCTCAGACACGCGAGTATTTTCGTCGAGTGATCGTATTTGTGGAAAAAACAGCTGGACGCATACGTATGTTGTAACGCGTCAACAGGAAAAATAAAGCGGGGGGCAAAGGTTGCCCATTTTAACGAGGGCTGTCGGTATACAAGAAACTTTGTCCAAGAAGTTTGCGCACCTCCGAAATTATTTAATGCCCCGTCGACTGAAAGAACTAGCCAGACCCCCCTCCCACCCTCTCTTTGCAAATCGAGTAAAAAAACAGCCTCGTTATTTGTCGGGCGCGCGAAACGTAGTTCTGTACTACTTTGGCACGTGGCGAGCCGAACGAACGCGATTTATTACCACTCGTCCACGATCTTTTTCTCCTATTCTCTCCGTTTTTCTCCCCCCTCTCTTTCCTTCTTTTCCTTCTTCCTTTTTTCATTTTCCTTTTTTTTCTCTTTTTAAGCTTTAAAAACCGATGAATTTTCCACCGATAGTAGGCAGATCGGGGGGGGGGGGAAATGGAATCGTTGGCAGTTAAAAGTGGAATCGTTGGCAGTTAAACGAGTAAGCTTTATGATCTATGCGCGGCTTGCTTCTCCGATGCAATTTCCAATGGACGCGCTGGTAACATTCGTTGTTCCTCGGATTTGTATTTCGAATATCGCCCTGACAGAAAGGTGTAATATATCTTTTTCTACGCTTTACAACGTTTTAGTTCTGTACACCTTAAGTTCGTAGCGATTTGGTTTGATAATATTAATTTAATTAATTTAATTAAGCCATTCTATAACATTCTCGATTGAACCATCGATTTTCGTATTACCATAATTCAGGAAGAGGGTAATATAGTCGGTGGGATTTCTTAGCTAAGTGCGCCGCCAGAAGCAGTGGCATAAACGATATCATCGCGATCTATCTTCTTCTGCGTGACTAGCCATTTCGAGACCCGAGCATTTGTCATCGCTTAAAGGACCATCAATTTTCGACTGGACGATTCCTCTTGAAAATATCGATATTCCACGCACATCCCAGGGTTTCGAGCTAAATAAGTTTCCAGTCATGCTTTATTCGAGGAAAAGTGTTTGTGCCTCTGCCCGAATTATTTATACGTCCCCCGTTGCGCCCTTTACTTCTCTCTTCTCTTCTCTTTTCTTCTTTTTTTATCTCTGGCTATTTCTTCTTTTCCTAGAACGCTTCGTCGTAAATACCTACCGATATCAACAGCAAAGACAAAGGGAGAGGGCATTATGCACGCGTTACGTTCGCGTAGCATTTTTTAAAATTGAAACGTCTTCGTTTACGTCGTTTACTTCACACGGATGAGTGCCTCAAACGTAAAAATGTAACACGTACATCGTTTAACGCGTTCTTCGCTTACGAAGTAGTTTGATTTACGTGAAATTACCTACTTGTCGCAATCGTTCAACTGTTTGTTGCTTATTATAATAGCTACGGTGTCACAAATAGCTGCAAAGACGTTAACAGAAAGATTAATTCAGCCCGTTTTCTGTCATTAAATTTTCCTTGTTTCTTGAAATAAAAAGTATGCCAGAGATTCGAAGACACAATCTGTGTACGTAATTTCACGCAACACGTTGAAGACACGCTCCGTGCTACTAGAAAATATAATGCGACGTCGTAATAAGAATTCGTAGCGAGCTAGAGGAATCTTCTAGCTGTGTGACAGCGTGAGTGACGCTGAAAAAATTGCCTTACATTTTCCATTGGTAATTCAGCAGAAATATAGCCACGTCTCGGATTAAAACGTTCCAAGCATTGACACTCGCTCGTAATTTAAATCGCGTACACCAACCGATGGCTAGTATCGCCATTTAATCGATGTACGACGTACAGAAGATTCGTACGAAGTTGCGTTCACGTGTTCGCAAGCTGCTGGTACGTTAAGCTTCCCCTTAGAACTCGTTTTATTCGTAAATTAAATTTAGGACAATCAAAGACACGGAAGATGATGGCAATTGTGCGTTCGAAACGACTAGCTTCCATGCAAAGGGCGGACGAGGCGAGGATATACGGCTTCTGCGTTGTTTTATGTTGTTCGAGACGATCGTAACAGTTGGAAGAAAGGAGCCAATATCGAACGATCGATCTCTCACGTCTTGCGACACGCGGCGTAGCTGTAAGTACGCTCGGAGTTGCAGAGCCGAAGGCGATACAAGTTGGACCTACCAGCTGATAAAGTAAATTTTATTTCGACTTCTAGAGGTTTTCACGGCGGAACGGCAGACGAATGAACGGAATTGTAGTCTCACAGAGGTTTTCGAATCGCACAGCTTCCACTGTATTACGATAGAAATTGTACGTTTGCTGTCTTGAGCTTCTGTTCAGCGTAGGTGTGTTATTCGTGCTAACAGTTGACGCTGTAAGTGGTAATGTAAATTAGTAGCTAGCAGAGGCACGTATAAAGGATGATTTCGTTCGAGTGTTGCGTTAAACACGTACGAGGTGATTCGAATAACGTCGGAAGTTGGTTAGAAGAGCGTATTGTTTTAAGGGGGATAACACCTGGTCGTAGCTTTCCTTTGCTCGTTGCTGGGAAGCAATTTAGTCATAGCTTCCCTTTCTGTCCACGATTTTCCCTCGCTCGTATAGCGTCCTTTCGACCGCCCCAAACTTAAGCCAAATTTATACCGTTTCATCCTTTCATCCTTGGTTTTCACACGCGGACGCTCGAGCAAAGACAACGATGAAACTGGAACTACGCAGAGAGTCGAAAATGCGAATCGATTCTCGAAAGCTCGAGCTTTAGCAATTTTCTAACCTCACAGCTCTGTGAGGTCGCGTTTCCTCGTATTTTACAAGGTGGTACAATTTTCAAACGCCAAAGTGTCGTCGATGAATTTTGTATTGCCAATTATTGCTCCCCCATCGTTCGATTTCGCCGCTAAATATTTTCACACAAAATCGCATCGATGTCTGCGCGTGATCTTCGATCGAGAATTTACCCGTCGACGTTTAATCAGACTCGATGTTGATTTCGGAAAATTCGACGCTCGTCTTTGAGTTAAACCGCGTTCTCGTCTTTCGGCCGTTTCACTGACGGCCGGATCATTCGATTTCACGTGACCACAAGCGAATCAGGAGCGCAAAGCCGATTACGCGGCCGCGATAACTATTATCACGGTTTACGCAGCTAATTGCTAAACTGCGCGAAACTTTGTCGTTTACTTTCAATTTGCGGGCCGATCGTTGCAATTGACATAATCCATCCGATTGACATATCAGACGTGTAAGTGCAATTTTGTTGAGGTAGATTTATCGCACGAAAAACACCTGCCTTAAGATTGGCTTGTCCCTATATGCTCAGTTTCTGACGCTCCTGTGTAATATGGTGTCGAAAAAGATATACCACCATGGTACCTTGTTGATCTCCTCGAACAATTCCCCCAAAGCTTTTTTAACTTCGTTAGTCCTAAACGTGACTATCGGTAACATCTTTTCAAGAACACTACGTATAGTTTAACTTGTATTTATCCTACAACAAGTAGAAAAGTTGGGAAATAGAAATGGAATAGGGAGGAAGACGAGAACGGGAATAGAAATTAAAATAGCGATCGAGGTAATAGAAATAGGACGTCTATTTGCACGAATCTTTGATTTCTCCTCGGTAGAACTATATTTTCCCAGTGTAAAACATTTACACTCGCAAGGGAAATTCGGCAATCGGGAAATTCCCCAAAAATTCGAAGCTTCGAACAAACGTAGTTCGCGCGATGCCAATAGCCGAACAATTTTCTTTTCCTGCTGAAAAACAGCCCTAGGGCTGAAAATACCGCCCTGGGGTTTCTTTTTTTTTTTTTGGTGGAATCCAAATACATGCGACGGTAGAAGAGGAAACATCGAAAAATTATGAGCGCTGCGGATAAATTCTCAAAAAAAGAATATATTTTTTTTTAATTTATCGCATCCGTCGTACAGACCGTAAAGACGACCGCAGCTTTTAATCGAACTTTTTTCCTTCGTCTCGCGTACTTCCTTAAATATTCACGATTACACGAGGAGCGAAGATTTCTTTGCGAGGGTGTTTTTCACCCCCAGGATCGTTTCTCAGCGGGAGAAGAAAATTGCTGTGTTATTAGCATCGCGCGAAACTACGTTCGCGCAGAGTTCAGTCGGCTACGGTTTTCACCGGAAACGTCATTTATTTTGCCATTTTACCGAGTCTGTCTGTCCGGTGGACTGCACTACCACTGCGCCACGACTTTAATACACGGTTATACTACTGGCAATAATGATAACGTTTATGACGTATACAGCCTAGCAAATATACTTCGCTTAGCATCTCTGCCGTGATCCTCGTGGATATTGATTCCGCCGACTCGTAAAGCTAAATTCCCGCGGTTTCCACGACGAGCTTTGACTCTTCCCGCTTTGATATTTAAGCTGTTCAACAGGGTTGACCGACGACGGATGATGAAAGTTTGTTTTCAAAGAACCTTTGCACGTCTTCGTTTTTCTTCGTCTTTTTCCATTTGTTTCCTCTTTTCGTTTTCTTTTCTTTTCGTGTGTGTGTGTGTGTGTGTGTGTGTGTGTGTGTGGAAATGAAGTATTTCGCGTTTCACGAGTTTTCAATTTAAAACTTGAAACGGTCGCCAGGACTGGCCGTCTTTGGAAGGAACGCGGAGCGCATTGAATTTTTTCCAAGAGCAGAAGCACGATTCGCCAGTTTTATATTATCCTCGAGTCTTTGGAATTTGTCCAGAGACCTGGACAATCGGTCAATTGGTTTAACGATGTTGTAACCGTAGCGAGTAACCGCGTTTGTCCCATCGAAGGCACGTTGATGATAATTGCAGGAACGCGATTGCGTTGTTTGCCATCTACGAGCGAAGCTTCGAGTATCGTTGGTTCGCTGCAGCAACGACGCGATTAAAAAAAATTACGACTCCAGGAAATGCGCGTTTGAACGTCGGTTCAATCGGTGAAACCATTGGTCCCAAAATTGTCGAACTGTGAACGATTCTTTTACACGTAACACTCGCACGAACTTAGCGGTTTCACGCGTTACGTATCTGTTTTATATATTTTTAGCTAAACTGCTGCAACTGTTTTACACGCAGTCCATTACGCCCTTAACCACCATGTGTTGGATCTGGTAAAACGAAATGCGAATTATACGGGTAGATTAAACAGCTGTGCTGCTAAACTTTTTCGCCAGTGTGTGTCACGCGTGGCGCGCATTCCAAGAGGAGATGTTCCCTTAAGCGTTTAGGTATGTGCAGCGTAGGGTTCGTCAAAGGCTTCTAATTAAAGCAAGCCAAGCGGTTAATTCCAGAATCCGTTACGGTCATCCGCATACACGTTCGTCCGTTGGTCTTGAAGATGAGCTTATGACACGTTAATCGCCTACACGACGGATATACCGATTTCTGTCCTAATTAAAGTTGCAGCCTCGTCGGATCGTACGTCGATGGGCTTTCGTACGTGCAAAGTGTAATGTATACCTGTCGGTTGGCTGTTCGATGAACAAAACCTGTGGTTCCAAAGCGATTACGTTAGGGCCGACAGGAAAAGTAGCGACCGTGCCGTTTTTAACCAACTTACTGCTGCGATCTCTTTGAAAAGCGGCTACCTAAAACGTGTAGCAGATACAAACGAGTATACTCGTCGAACGCAACGTATATACGCGACGAATTATTTTTTCATTTTATTAGCACAATTTTCTGCAATTGTTAAATTGCAATTTAAACGACAAATTGCGAGTGTACTGAAATGCTATCGTTGAAAACAGCTAACTGGTTGAGGTAAAGCGAGAAGGATCTAGCCAGCGAGGCAGTGGTCGTCGTTCTCAATGATTCTCTCCAACTTTAATCGAAGTAAAAACTTTGCCGGAATAATCGTATGGCCAATCGCCCGAAATGAAATAAAACTTTGGATTAATAAAGGTCTGCTGCGTGAAATTTACGTCGTTAATGACAGAGCAGCGAATTAAAATTTCCGATAGCAAACTACTTCACAATTTCCTGATTAGTGTCCCCGTATTGTTATTCGTCTGTTTCACCATCGAAACTAAATTCCAGTTTCCAGCGACGCGTTCATCGCATTGACCGTTGTCTCCGTTTGTTTCTGCTCTCTCGCTAACTCGCGAAATAGATGTTTAATTCATGAACGTGATTAGCGAGAGGAAGGGACAAAGCGTGTAAAGTTATAAGTATAAAGTAGAATACGTAGTTTTAGTTCTCTGAATACGTTTTGATATCGGATGTTCAACATCGATGTTTACTACTGGCCAACAGTTGTTGTTAGAACAACTTTTGCATCGACGAAACGTTCTGTACGCGTATGTACGATTAGCATAAATTCGGCTATAGCAGCTTTATTTCGAAGTGCGGTGCACCACGAAGTCCATTTATCGATGTTGGACTTTGTGCCGCAATTTCGGTCAATTATCGTCCTACAGACAAGTCGGAGAACGATGGGAAATATTGAAATTGTCCGATTGTTTCATTCTTCTGAAATCCTTGGAACGAGGTTTAGATCGGAAGGATACAATATCCTATTCCTAGAAGCTGAGCGCTCCAAACGACTAATTATTTCTCCAATAACCTGGTTCGATCGTTACCTTCCGTGCGTGGCAGGTGTCCTGATACTCACGAGGGTGTAGAATTCTACAATTAAGTTGGAAACGTACGGCAACAATGGGAAAGCGGTGTAACAGAGGCGCATGAAACATCTACGTATTCACAGATCGTACGTTGCTCGGTGTAGGACGTTTACGCGTTTCATTGTCCACTTTAACGTAGAATACTCGTAATTAGCGTGAACGGCAAGTTAGATAAAGTACGGCCAATGCGAATATGTTAAACTTTCCTGTATCGTCTGTAGGTTGTGTTATTTGCAAACAGGAAAATACGACATATTGATATAATTACTGGTAATATTACGATGCATACGATATTATTGTCGCCTACGTTGAATAATTTCCACATTCGCCTTATTTTATTGTTCTATTTGTCGTCATTCGACTCCATCTGCGTGTTTGTTTTTTCGATGTTACTCGCCACGTTCGTCTTTATGAATTTCAAATTCTGATGGATTAATCGTATCGTTGATAATTTGCAGACCCTGCTCATCGAATTTGGACTACGTACGAAACTGTACTTGGCCAACCAAATTATTATCCAATGCGTAGACGCTCGAGTACGTAACAATTAATTTACTACTGCAAAATATCGCACAGCCAAGTCCGGCACGAAAACACCTAACACCAGGCAATCTACCCCTTTATTTGAATGCTGTTAACCGTGTCTCCTCCCACCAGCCACTTCTTGCGTATCCAACGTCGCATCACCCGATTTGAATTTGAAGTTTACTCGAAAATTCACCGTGTTTCGTAAAGCAAGTCGGTAGACTGCGGATTTTTATGCGTTTCTAAGATATTTGAAAATATGCGAAATTCTACAGAACGCAACGTAATGTGAGAAGATGTACGAAATAATAAATCGCGGTTCTGTAATTTGTAATTTGCATAAAAATTCCCAGGCTGCGATAAACTGTATCGTATCCTTATGTGTTTCGTGTTTTTTTTTTTTTTTTATTAGAAACGTGTTACGATAAACCCAGAGTCGCAAATTTGGCCTGCCCCTTTTTGCACGAAATCGTATACGAAGCATTTCTGGAGATTACGAGAAATGGACCTGCACCAGTTTCAAATTCCTCCCTCACGAAACTCCATTTATATATGTTTGTAAATTTGAACGTTTGACTCGAACAAACTAACGTTCGAGAATGAGGGACAAACGCGATGGCGACGAGTAAACTTCGCGGTTTCGCGCGATCAGGAGTTTGCTGATCCGACCGGTCGTCGATCCGCTGCTAGCTCGCTCGCCGATCGTTTCCAAGAGACGAATATCAGCCGCGATTCGTGCGTTTCTTTTTGCAGTTGAAAACGCTTACAGCGAAATCAGAGGACATCGATCGCTTTAAAAGCCAGACAGGAAATGCATTTGCCGTTGCCGGCGAATTTCCTTTCCCAGACCTTTGCCTGCGCTGGTTTTATTTCGTCGGAGATAACGTTTAAGAGGGGAATCGTGAAATTCATTAAAATAAATTCCGAGTATAAAGTGGGCGCTCGGGGTTGGATGCTCGGAACGAGAACGTCGAAGGAGGGAAATCCTTTGGCGCGAGAAATCCCGGCGACGCCATCGGAGACGAGGAACAGCGTGCACATCTCCGAAATATTATCCAGCGAGACGACCTTCTCCGGATAGGAAACGTCAGCTAATAGTCTCGAGGCCTGAAAATTCGCGGCGTCTGATTCTTGGGCCACCCTCTATACATACTTGCAGTCGAAATTGACTCCATTTCTTTAAATCGTAGGAGCAAAAGTACAAATTCTAGTTATAAAGTACGTGACTGCTTCTTACATTCCGAGCAACCTCGTTAATAAACTCGTTTCCATTCGTAAATTATTCCTCGGCTGGGTCTTATTTACCGTTCAACCGCGCGTTAAAGCTTCAACGATAATTTTTTCTAATATTCATGCATCTTGGGGGCGAAGAAAAGCGCGTATCTCTCGGCGTTATCCAAAGTTAGTACGCTAAACGGATGAACTCGGCGAGTACATCTACGTTACGGTGTACTCCGGACTAGTTCTTCCAGTACGCAATTTCACGCAAATTTCTCGTTTTCCTAGCGAATGAACCTCGCGATCGATGTGGCATCCGTGATATACTTCGCTTCCGTCGCGTAGAAAACCGACTTTAACCGTGGCGTACGCTTTCAAGCCGTATCGCGGCAGGATGCCTGTGTTTTCAGCTCGGTTGAAAATTTCACGTGTTTTTAGTACCACGGAAGTTTATGGTGCGCACGTATTTTACTAGAAACATATTACCAAGTTGATGGAGGTTACGCGGCGTAGTCGCAACGAGGCTGAGACGAGCGAAGAAAGGAAGTGGAAACCGCGGAATATACTACTTCGTCGTGCAACATCATCGACTTAACTACTTAACCTTTCCAACGAACAAACGTTCGAGACACTCGACCCGGAGAAAATAGCCAGCAAATGTACTGACAAAGATTCGATAAACGGACTTTCGCCAAGTATCCTGGGCATCTCCTGCTGTCGAATTTCAGGAAAACTGCACGTTACAGGCATTTGTCGTCGGAACGCCGCGCCGTGAAGCGTGCGAACGCGGCCAGGGAATTTTGATTCTCGTGCCGAATGCACTCGAACGCGAACAACCGCTCGTTGCAGTCGCCAGTCGGACAGGTTTATTATTATTCGTCGCGGGGACGTTATCCTGTCCGAACTTGTATTCTATTAATTCGCCCTTTTCGCGGACTTCCGACCGGCAGAAGTTCCTTTCGGCCGGGGAAAGCGACCGAAGTCGGCGGAAAAATAAGTTTCACGGCTCTGGATGAAGAGCGTCCGCGGAAAGCCGGATATTGGAAATACGATACTTTCATCGGGCAACTTGGAAAGTGAATACACCCTTTAGAAAAGTTGCCGCGCTTCCGAAGGAATCACGTCGAGGAAATACACAAAGTGGAACGGTGTTCGTGGCGTATCGAACCGGGACGAGCTCTGAAACGCGTTAACGAGATATCTTGCCGCGAAGTGAACAGGGCAGGAGATATTTTGCGGAAGTTCAGCCGACGAGAGCCACTCGATACACGCTACTGGCGTCCTTCGAGCCTGACAAATTTCGCGTTTCTACCGTGGCTTTTTGAATCTTCGACGCGAGCGTCTGACGTCGAGCGTACGTCGTCGATTTTAACCAAACTTACCACGCATTCTTCGACTATCGAAAACGCGGTCCAAACACCGCAAATAGTTACGCCAAGATTCAGCGTGTAACATGCGCAGGTTTTAGAAAGGTCGATCAAGCGCCGACGAAATGGCAAATCTCGACGATCGAACTCGTAATACTTTCTTGCAGCATAGCCAGCTTTAAGGTGTCTGAACGTCTTAAATCTTTAATCTCCTAAACTGTCTCGAGCGACATAAAGATTATTTTCAGACCAGATTTCATTGACATTTCATCAGTATGAAAAATAAGTACACGATACATAGGCGATTATTTCTAAAAGCAATTTTTGTATCGCTCGACGAAAACCCGGATCATCGATATTGGCTATGGATATGGTTATTTAAAATATTATTGCGAATACAATACGTCACTCTATTTCGTAATTATCTCGAGATCGGGGAACACTTTCGAAATGGGATTACTTAGGATATCGTTTCAACTGACACGCTATGTCATTCCCTAATTACATAAGATAATTATTCGGGATAATTATGGAACAAATTAACTCGTTCCTTGTAATTATGCTTCAAATAATTATTTCAGAGATTGACATACAAATCTCTTTATTGCCTTGTCTTTGCTATTATTTCCTTCGTCAAATTTGTCATTGAGAGATAACGAAATAAGTGGCGTTGTTTCGGACGAGCCGATGTTGTCCGCCTCTCGCGTATAAACCCGTGACGATATCGAAAATAATGGCGCGATGTAAATTATTTCGGATAGTTATCTCTTGCTTCAACTTGGAATAAAATTTGTCCAACTCTGTTCTTCGATGTTTAACGGAGGATGAGGGACAGGATCGTTTCTGCGCCGTGATCTTCCCGTAAATTTTTATCGATACCGCGCAACGCCTATAATAAACGTTGGTATTTCCTAAGACAGCGGCGTTCGATGTCGCAGTTACGACGTATCCCATAAAAGGAACTTGGCTTCGGAAATATCGTGCATGAGAAAGGTGGGATGGATCGTTTAGCGGTAATAAATGGTAGCCGTAAATTAAAAGGTTACGAGCGATGCACTGAAATCTGGTTTCATTTCTAGATAACGCGTATAAAGGACGCGTCTCGCCGCAGGATAGAAGTCAAGAACTGGAAAATGATCGTGGCTGTTACGGTCCCTATTGTCCTGTTTAGAATTTCATTGTTTAACCGGCTATCGTCGCACGCGGTGTCTGAAACAGCATCGCGCAAAGAATTAAGCGAGTCTTTGCTATGCAACCGCTGTAAGTTTGTTTAACTCAGCGTTGTCAAAATTTGATGCCCTCGACTGGAGCGTATTTGAATTATCGTATTTGGCAGGTTGTTAATATCGTGCGAAATTGTACGTTCTCGTTATTTCCTGATAGGTTCAGGTTTTGCGATTAAAAAATCTACTGACGAAAATGGAACGGAATAGCATGAAAGGACGGCTGTCGGAAAATTACTTATCGATAAATTGAAATAGCTTCTGTAATAAAGAGACTACTCTAGTGCGTGTATATATATACATGTTATTACATATACAGCTATTAAACTTCACTTTTCTTCTGAAAGAAATCCGTTAATTTAACTTTAATTAACTCATATTGCATCGTGAAGCAGTAGCTGTCTACTAAGTAGATAGAGAACGTCTGTCCAGTTATTGACTTCTCTACTTATCAGGCAGAAGTGAATTTAAACTCATTGATCGTACGTCGCAAAATGATACGGCATTTATACAGGATTTCGCGGAAACCTCGCGGAGCTCGTTCCAAACTCGTTTGAAACAAATTATTGCACAAAATTGAAAATATATTTATATTTGTTCTGTATGGTAATAAGTAGGTATAAAAAAGGAAATTACTATATTTCGATAAATAGCAAATTTCAGGAAACAGATGTTCAACGACTTGCTGCGCCATGAATTAATTGAACAATTAATTAAACAATTTTCCAATCTCACTCTTCTGTCAAATTCATCTAATCAAATTCATTCAATCAAATTCAAATCGAACTCATTAAAGAAATCTCTTCGCAAATTTTTCTTTGCAATCTCCATTTTCAAACCTTTCTTTTAATAATTTTATATACATGCAACTCGTCGGGTACACGAAAGGAACGTTACTGCCGCTTAAAGCGACAAAGCGTACGAAACGATGAATCAAGCAGCGAATCTTCATCAAACTTCAACTTTCAAACAGTGCTACGAAAATCACAAATAATAGGCGAGATAAAACGATGAATTGGAGACCACGTTCGATAGGATAGTAAATTCTAGGGCCCGATTCTTGGAGGAATTATCGGCCAATTGTATTTCCTTTCCGATGACAAACAATTCGAAGTTCAACAAATAATTGGTTCACCAAGTGCTGGAGTTCAAACGCTCTCGTCGGTCCAATTAGTCGGCTTCTCGCTTTCGGATAGTCAACAGTCAGTTAGCTCGGAGAATTCTGCCGCTTTCCTTTTTCCTTCGCTGTGTGTTTCGAATCGCTGTTTCATCAGGCATCGATCAATACGACGCCAGAATCCCGCTTTGATACGAATTATAAGGCTTCCATGAGATGTCGTGAATCGACATCCTCGACCGAAAGTGAATGCTGCAGAATGCATTGGTAACGGTATATTCTGATCATTATTACCTGCAATTGCCTGGACTAGCTTTATTTGATACGAGAAACAATCGAACGAAACACTTCGTGCACGGTTTGTCTACCCCTGTTTTTGACTTTTGTTCAACTTTTGTTTAAGATATTTCTTTTTATATAGTATGGTAATTTAGGATAGTAGATAATTGGAGAAATTTCATCTTACAAGTATAGGTACGTGGTCTTCTACACGGTCGTTGAATGCTGCCAACAATAACAATACCTACATTCGGGGAAATACCAAGATAAATAATTCAGAAAGCAAAAATTACAAAAATATTTGAACGCTTTGTGTTGAGCTTCCCTCACTTGCTACTGTGTATCTCGCCGATTTCGTATCACACGGTAAATGTATTCCCTGTGAAGTAACAATTTACTATTCACAAAGCTTTATGAATGCAAAACAATATTGGTGCTCAAGACATTCATTGTTTTCGCGTTGAAAGCAGGCAAATGCTTTGTAACGTTTCGTTGAAGATATAGGCATGTACCTTTTACTGGACATTTTACTATAATAATTATACGTAGAATATTATTTAGAGAAGACTAAAAACTATATTAATGTAATTACTATAACAATTATATATGGCATATTATTCGATGAAGATTAAAAACTTTTTTTACAGCTCTTTCGCTAAACTGTGAAAGTGTAAGAATATTTTTGACATATGTATAGGAGGTTTCGTAGCTTTCATACAAATTTTGCTATCGTGTCAATGGATAAAGCACGAAAAAATTATTCAAGTAGAATTGTTTAACGTTAACGCAATTGAATAATCTACAATAATCTACAATAATCGTCGAGAACAATCGTAGGAATTCGAAAACGGCGGGAACCCGCCTGCGCGATCGAGGTGCGCAATAGCATCGATCTCGCCGCGATATCGATAATCGATAGCATGGTCAACGGAACGATGAGGCGCAGGGTGGGGGTATTGCTCTACGCGCGACTTGTACGGGGTGAAGAAGGCCAGTTCGTATTTCGATCGATTGGCAGACGCACGTGTTTACGACACGACACGAGCAACTTTATCGTTTCTTCGCGTTCCTGCTTATACGGAATACAGTTTAATATACTGTCTTCATTCGTCGTCCAAGATGTTCGTAAGCGAAAATCCAAGTTTAAATCGCTGCCATACAAACGGATCTGGGCGTTCGCCAAGGAAGAGTCTAGAAGACCAACATGGCGTCGGAAGCAAGAACGTTATGCGCGGGCATAACGTACGTATTCCTTGTCGGACAACAGAGGCCGGTGAGAATCTTTGGAGAGCCGATAGGACAATAAAGGAGAAAGACAAGGTGGGATACATTATTCTTTATAAGAGAAAATTCTAGTAGAGGCTCGTCTTGTTCCTCCGCGTTCTTCTTCCCGCCTTGCGGCTGGACATAGCTTTTAACATATTATTCTTTGGTTCACCCTTCCTAGTGGACGCAGAATTACGCTATTTCTTTTTTGCAATCTTCAACGTGTTTTCACGTAATTTTTCACGTTCAACTAATTTTCAACGTGTTTCGACGTAAAAATCAAGTTTTATGATAGTGAGTTCACTGGTTGGAAAGTTCTGCGTATATAAAATTCAACACTTCTAACGTATTTAGTAGGTCACTTTGACGCCATATTGGCTGAAAATGGTCGACTTTATATACGCATAATTTTAGAACCAGCGAATTCAATACCGTAAAACTTGCATTTTCGGATTTTACACGTCGGAAACTACAAGATTCCAGATAAAAAAAGTCGATAATTTTGCGCCCCCCCAAAATAAATGTTATACGTGGACCTTTTACCTCGGTAACATAATTATTTTTGGTCGAAGGCTATATTTACTATAAGTACGTACCGAATAGAATATTAAATTTAGGATTTTTTCCATCCAAAGTACGAATAATATCGGTTAGACTACAGTATTTTTCCCTTATGTAAGATTTTATTGGCTAAATCGATTTGAATACTGATAATAACGCGATATTCAGTTACTTCGTATACAGCATGTGTTTAAATAAATAACAAAAGTTTGTTCTCGACGATTCGATAATTTTCGAATATGTTATCGAGGAGATGATCCTAAATAACTTTTTCACATACGTATAACACCTTCGGTCGACCTAGTTTTTTCGAGACATTCGCAAAAAACTGTCAACACTAGGTGGACATCGAATCCTGCTCGTTTTGTGTATCTGTGACACGGTCAAAAACACAAACATTGCCGACACGTTTGCCGTTTGAAGATCTCTTTACATCCATCAGCCATCGATCTCCTCGTCTCTTTCTACATATTAAACACTGCGAGTCGAAATAAACAACCTCTGTGTAAGCCTCGTTTATAACTGCGCATGCGAGTGTCCGCGTTGTCATTCAACACAAAGAAAATTATGTATAATATATATTTTTTAATTCACTCTGTACATCTGTTATTATTTTACACGCACATTGCCGAGCGATATAATAATGTAATATAATATGATATAGTATGATTACATATCTGGCAACACAGATATATTATAATATAAATTTATAGATAGAATTTACTGTAGTGATTAACTAAATTCTATGGATATCGATATATAGGACAATATTTTTCAATAAATTTCAATCCTCTTACAATTGAATACACGATTCGATTGCAGGCTTATAAAATTTAGTATGTTTAATGGTTTCGCAACTAAGGAATGCGGATTTTGTCATTGATTTGTATCGACGAAATCCGCATTTCCTTGCTTGCCAACCCAAAAAATTCCATATTTTCATAAACTTTGCCAAATGGATGATAAATTGGTTCTTAAACGTCTTTGTGTATTTTATGTACATTTTAAATACATTTTAAATACAAATATGTAATAGTATTGTTTTGAGCGTGTTGAGATCGTAATTTCAAACTGGAAGAAAAAGGAATACTCGGATATTTCAGAATTTAATTTTCAGTTTTTTTTTTTTTTTTTTTGTGATGTAACAATTCTTTATAGAAAGTTTCTGTCGCTACAAAATTTTATGCTTCAATCGTGTATCTCAGCTCGCATTTATGCACACATGTCGCACATAAAATCACGATTTCTTCCCTCCTTTTTTTTTTTTTTTCTTTCTTTCTTTTTCTTTTCATTAGACGATACAGGCCATAAAACGTGCCAACGAAATCGAAGCTTCAAATGCTTGCTGTAAAATTTCAATTTGAACACAGTCTTTGCTTTCCTTTTTTGCCGTCTACGCTGCCATCTGATACATAGCTCGGGATAGAGAGGAGGCTATAGATTGCGTGGGACTTGGTTCCAATATTTTTTCGTTTCATCGAAACATTCTGTGTATCACACTAGAATTTTCGTTGCAAACATTTGTTACACCCCTGCTACGATCGATTTTAGTATAGCTATATCTAATTCGGAATGTTTAACGTCTGTTAACAAAGCCCATTAAAAAATCGTAAAAGTTCCTTGCGGCTATTCACGAAATAAAAGAAGCTGCGAATTTAATATCAAATTTAGTCTCATTACTTCGTATGCGTTTTGTGTATTCCTTTGAATTTTATTTAATATTATCTAGAATAATATTTGCTTCGGATATATAAATATTAAATAGATAATACATCTCTGCTAAAGAGCAATATTTTGTAACAATTTGTTTACGATATTGACTTGTAAATTCTTGCTAACTCGCGTCACAAACGAACAAAACTTACGGCTAATAGCTGAGGTATGTCGGTACCGGAAACTTGTATAAAGTTTCATATACGAGGTGTGACGATAAAGTTTCGAGAATAATCCTATTTCCATCAAAGTTGCGAGAAAGTAAGTAGACAGTTACGTGTCTCTACTGTGAAGCTTGATCCTTCCTCTACCGGCATGCCAAAGAGAAACATTGTCAATTGTTTTAGTCGTGTAAAAGTTGGTTCCTGTAAAAACGAGTCGATGGTCAATACGAAAACTGAAACGCCATTCAGAACAAAAATTCTGATAAAATTTTTGGTGGATAGCGATTAAACGTGGACAAAGACTTTCAAAAAAATTGACCAACGCTAAAGCTACATACGTCTTTTTTTCGATTGGTCAAACAGATAGATATTAATACCGTAATAAATTAAATATCTTTTTATTTAACTTTGCATTTTTCATTTAATTAAATGTGTCCAGAAATAATATCCAGAATAATTTCTAACTTCGTTAATATTATTTTGTGTCGTGTATATCGTAAGTTACGTTGCAAATACCAATTATCTTTGCAACGTATCTCGTGTCAGATACGCATTGTATATTACTTGAATTTAATTAATTGAAGTAAATATTATAAGATGGTAAAATAATTCAGCTGTATTGCTCGTGGCTCAAGTGGTACGTAATACACAGTATTCAACATTGAGATTAATACCGAGCTCCAAATTATTTGTTACTTTATTCGATAAAGTTGATCAAAGTGGAAAATTATTTGATCTCCGCACAAAATAGGATTAGTTAATACGACTGATTCTCCAAAAGTTTTATTGTTTATCTTTATTTCAAATAAGGTTTGTCCAAGTCTAGTGTAAACATATATCCAACACCGTTTCTTGAACTTTTTCCATTCGCGACTTCGCTTACGTACATAAAAAGGTACGCGAAATAAATAAACAAATAAAACACTAATCGCCAACAAATTCGAGAAATTTAATTTGAAACGATCCCTCGACGGCAGATAATTCACATTTGAATCGAAGAAACCAATGCAATTTAACACATTTACGTAACAAGTAGTTCATGAACGATGATTTCATTTTTTCTGAAATACTTACGTAAAGCGAAATTTGTTCTCGGAGATTGGGCTACCGACTCGAACAAGATCGCCTGTTGCTCGTACGGTGCAAGTCTGTATCGAATCTATTTAGTCAGAATATGATTGGAATCTCGTCGCTGTACCAGTTTATAAGCAATCTCGAGATACAGGCGATGTCACGTCTGCAGGCGACTTAGATGGTTTCCGTAGGATCCCGAACAACCTGTCCACTTTGATAACTATGTAGAAGGTTAGCAAGGTAGCGCTGTAGGTCAACCGAAGTACCAGGCCCAAGGGGAAACGATCGTCGTGCTCGCGAATTGCTCGTCTACTGCGCCAAGGCTTTATAACGCGTCTCTAGAGTTTTCGTAGCTTGCAACTACCAGAAACGCTGGTCCGCGTTGTTGCATTTTCTCTTTCGTATCGAACACGCTCGACATTTTGAATTTTATTTCAGATAGCGACACGAGGATACGTCGTAAGTTCTTATCTAGTTCAGTTACAGTTCTTGCTTATTTGCTTGTTCCATACCGATTCCTTCGAACGAATATCATCGTACCCTTTTACGTTTATCTTCTCGTCGATTGCACCTCGATACCCTGACACGCGTAGATAACTTGCTCAGGCAAAATACATGTTCCCTACGTAGTTTCAACCGAACGTCTCTGAAATCGTGCAATTACCTTTACACTTCGAGTAGAAAGCGAATCGCATTTGCGTAACTTTTTATTTCTAAGACGGGTTTCCTGATAATTGTCACCGATTCTGTCAACTTCGCTGATTCACCGGAATTGGTAATTCTCATTGCTTGACCTAAATACGAAAAGACAGAAAATTGTTGACCTGGATATTTGAAAAATACTTTTTCGATCGCCAATTAACGCCCGAAGCTAGCTCGAAATAAACAATTCAATAAAAAAAAAAAAGAGAAAAAAGAAAACGAGGTAAAAGGAATATTTCCACTCGACGAATCGAATATTCCTGTTCTTCGAAAAATAAAATAGAAAACCGACGATCGCTGGCCTCCATCGGCGAAGTTATAAACCTGCTAATTATTACCCTGTCCGTGAAACCGGGAAATCCAATGCCCGGCATCGATCTCGGCACAGTTATACGATGTTTGGCGACACTTTGTACGCGATATGCGATCGATAGCCGCGCTCAGTCGATTCTAATCGACAGTCCTCAACGCGTTTTTGCTCGTTAGCGACGCTGTTCGAAAGAAAAGCGAGAGAGAAGCGATAAGACGGAAGGAAAGTGGTAGAGAGAAGAAAGACGGCGGCTAGGAGGAGGAACGAGGGAGACGAGAATCAAGCGATTTCCTTTTGTTACAGGCATAATCACAGGGAGTGGCGGCGGAGGAAGAGATCGGTACAGCGGTGGTTCCGCTTCCGCTTTGAGCTGCGGCGGTGAGAAACTCCGCGAGGACAAACAAGGGAGGATGCTGGATGGCAAGACTGGGATCAGAAGAGAGAAGGAAGAGGACACGAAGAGCGCGGACAACGTTTCCAGGGGTGCTATACCTTCCAGGCAGAGCCTCCTGGAACTGGTCAGCAGCAAATGCATGAGCCGCCACACGCCCACTCATCATTATTATCATCAGCAACAGCAGGTCAGTACGACGTTCGACAGTCACGGGGCAAGATGTCCAAATCCGCCAGTTCGGAGGATCGCGAAACTTTGGCCTAACTTATACAGAGGATATACAGGGTGGACGTACGACTAAACGGGATCGTCTAAATATCTGCGTTATTTGTCGTCGTATAAGAAACTCGAGGAGAAAGTTGCACTCTCTCAGAAAGCACGTTTGGGTACTAGTAATATATAGTTTTTATTTTCTTCTTTTTGGCGATCCCTTTTTTACGAGATTTTCAAATCACCGATATTTGGTTCGGAGATCGGACGAAAGTAACTTCTTTCGATCAGAACTGTCGTTCGGTAGAGAACTTAACGCTGTCATAGCGAGTCGTAACGCAAAATTGGAAACCAATCGAATGTCGAGGGGTAATTGCACCCCCTTAGAGTGAATTTGGGTAGCAGAAAAAAAATTGCGCGATACGCGTCTGCGTATCCTCCCTATACACATATTGCCGTGAGTTTCAAAGTTTTCTGAATTTGCAGGTTGACGATGTTACCTTGTCGGTTCGTCTATTCCGCGAGTGTTTCGCTGATTGCATCGATAGTAGGCTTGACGCTAATTGCGTTATTAAGTCCGACGATGGGATTAATCCTGGTACGTGTTCCGCGAGTTAGAACCGATCCAATAATCGCGTGGCTTTTCAGTACGATCGAGCGAGTTTAATAAATTGGAGCGGTATAATTGAGCGGCTAGAGATACGTGATGCGAAGCTTCTGCAGGGAATTTTTGCTCTTTGGAACGTTCTTCTCGCGTTTTGTTAGCGATCTAGCGAAATTACATTATCAATCAAACGTCCTGCTAAATTTCCACCGAAACGAGGAATTGCCACGTCGAAGAAAGAAATATTACAAGAGCATTTGCTCGAATAAACGCTTCATCCCCGTTAGCGTTGCCAACACGCGGTATTCGCGATTTATTCGACGTTATGGGAGCCATTTATGCACATGCGACTAGATCGTACCGCCTCGTGAAAACACGTGCAACCACAGCTGCGTTCAAACCACATGTATATTTGCAACTTGACGTGGGAACAACTGTTCTCTAATGTCAGCGGAGCATGGAGTTTATTTAGCGCGTGATATTTCTTCATTTTCGCTAGTAATAGGCTTAGCAATAAATAAACGCGTCTTTGATCATCGTATCATAGAAACGTAGTTTCAGAAACAGTTTGTTCAATTTAATTTCGCCTTATCGTTATGAAGAGAAAGTAACTTTATCAATTTACTTCTCCTTCGTGTTTCTACCTCTTCGGATGTCTTCTCGTCTCGAACAATTTTATTCGTGAAAAGCGTGGAATACGCGAAAGATGGAAAAATATGAATGAAAGCAAGTTAAATTTACGTGTCATTGAAGACGAATGTTAACGAAACTGGAAACAGAGCACTCTCCGGTTGCGAATCTTGATTTGCATCCCTTATTCGAACATTCTACTTTCATTACACTCGTCAGAAATCCATCGAACCTGGAATCAACCTTTAGTCGCACCACTTCGTTCGATGCTTCCTTCGTCCGACCGTATCATGCCAGTGCTTTTCCATTCTTTTCAGCCAGCGTATTGTCTCTTAATTTCCTTCGCAGTGCCATTGTGTCAACGAAGACGACCTCCATTGTTCGTGCGAAAGCTACAGAAAAAGCAGTGCCTAAACCGGAGTCCGGGTAATCACTGGGAGAAAAAACAATTTCCCAAACGAAGAACAGTAAAAAGATAAGGGAACAAAGAAAGGAAGAAAGAAGAAAAACTCTTCCTGAAGATTTTAAGCAGACTGGCATGACAAAGGGATAAATCCTTCCGGTCGGAAGGACACACAACGGAAGCTCGTTTTTAATCAAATAAATTGTCTGTATCAACTTCTTGGAAGGGCCGCTCTAGACCTTCTCTCAAGAAATCCATTTGATTCCCATCTGCTGTTCTTAGGGTCGCTCCACCTAATAGCCACCGCTGTTGCTTCATCCATGGAGCCGACAAAGTGGCGTTTAACTCCACTATTCGTATTTTGGGAATCGAAGACACTTTTACCGTCTACTCTGTCATTTGACTTTTTTGGCGAATGATCATCGATACGCTCAAGAAGTATACTTCAAATAAACACTCCTCGAAGTACGAAGATTGTCAGAGTGGTTCAAATGATCGGTTCGTGACTTTTCATAGAGATAAATGGATGATCGACCGAGGCGTGTCTGTCATCTCTTAATTGCAAAATAATTTCTGTATCTTTTTTGGAGGATCCTTAATAGCATAGTGTTTACGGCTAATATTATTCTTTCGTTTGGACAATTGATATAGCGAGTAAATGATAAAAAGAAGGTAAACGATAGAGAAAAATTCAGATTATACTTCACTCAGCTTATACTTTCGCCCTTTATTTAGTTGTAGGTTCACCCTTGCAGCGAATCGCAGAACTGTATCGCAATATCCACGTTCATTTTAAGTTTAAACTCTTTCCCTAACGAAGATGAGCTGAACAACTAAAACGCATTTATCATTGTCCAATCGACTGACGTTTATTTTATTACAATTCAACTGGTGTCTTCTACCACCCCGTTAACGTCCAGAATTTGTTCCGCGAGGCTTTCCTCGGAACTCGACATTCGTATTCGAATTTGCAGAAGTTCGCAACACAAAGTAATCCCGAGACGAGTATAGGCAGCAAGAACTTTATAAGACGTGATATCGAATTTTCCATTCGACTGCACCATGCTTTTCGTTATTATACCCTCCATTTCTTGTTCCTTTCTTTTTAAATGTAACATTTTATTCTATCACTGTAAATTTTCCCTCCGTTTATTTTAAAACCAAACACTCACTGTGGAATTGCGTACCAAAGGGTTTGTATGCTCGTGAGTAATAATAATAAGAAGAAAAATCCTACGAATATGTTACAGGTGTACTCGGTACCGCAGCGATATTTCAGTTCGTCCCGCGACTCGCTTCAGGGGGCTTACGTGAATCGCGGCGCCAGTGAGTTCGACCTAAGCCGCAAACCGAAGAGGAGGGACCAGCTGAGGGGCAGATTCAAGCTGCCTTACACCGTCGCGCTCACTTCCTCGCGCGACCAGTCGCACCTGCACACGCCAGCATCCGTCAATCATCTCAGCAATAGCAGCTGTAACGGCACCGAGACGTGAGTATCCGACCGCGTCGTATTCGCTCGAGACACCGTCCCCTACCATCGCTAGGATCTACGGGCACCCGAATTCTTCAGCACTCGGATACGCCAGGTCGATTGATACCCGAGTACTCGAATAAGCAATCAGAAAATGAGCTGTTGGTTATATTATATTACATTATATTATATCATAAATTTAAGCAAAGTTGGTCTGCCGAATCTATTAATTCGAGCGTAGAAGAAAAGCTTCTCGTACGTATATTTGAGTAATCACGAAAGAAAAGTCGAATCCGGATATTCTAGTACTCGGATACCTGGATCTTCAGGCTCATATCCTGTTCTTCAGCGGGAGGATAACAACGAGTATTCCGAGTGCTTGGATACTCGGGTAATAAGGGCTGTGCTTGAAGCGAGTCAACTTGGATCAAAGCTATAGTCAATCGGCTGCTGCGAGAACTATAAACGCTTTCTTTGTCACCAAGGTTCGAACTTGTGGTACAACGATTGATATAAATCTACAACGTAACTTGCACGAAGAAAATGTGAAGTAAACGCGGAGAATTATTAGAAAATCATTAAAATATTCAAGCGTTTGTCTCATCTGTGCGCTGCGTTCTTCGCGCTCTCTCGCTCCCGTCGATACGCTTCCGCGTGACTTTTACGGACCACTCGTTCGTCTGAGCTATGTACGCGCTCCGAGGCACAGTTACGCGACTCGAGTCACTTTGACACAGCCGGATAAACGGAAAGTTAGGTGTCTGGTTGTCGTATCCAAGGCAAGTTCGTTTTGCGTTCGTGTATTCTATGCCAGGCCTGTTGTCTGCAGCACGTGACACAGACCAATGCCTGCAGTGCACGAATGCATCCGCAGCGGCGTGAAATGGCGAATGTACGGTGGTGAGCCGGGGGCGTAATTTTTGTCGGTCGTTACTCAGGCATGGTGTGTTTGACGGCAGGAAATCTAGCGTTCGATGGTAACCTGAAGTGGTAAATATCTAGCAACAAACGCTCGTGCTACGTGAAAACGTCGAGTGCACGCGTTGTGGCATGGAACAAACGTTGGAATCCGGCTGTGAGCTGGAACGAATGGTAATCGTGGTAGCATGGATTATTTGAAAAGTATTCGACTCTAACAACCATTTCTTGTAAAGCGCGCGTGCATTGCTGTCCATTACGTTAGCTACCAGCAACTCGGCGCCACTTTGTCGCGAGAACGTGGACCTAGGAATCGGCTTTGCAATCGAGTAACGTGTTGTAACGATATTTGATTTATGCGAATAGAAATTCATCGAGGAACAGGGACGTGGAGCAACATATTTTTGCAAAAGAATCGAAAGCTTATTTCTTATAATTTTTCTACGGCGTGATCAATTTTGAAGCAATTTCCAATATGCATCGCAGGCTGGTTTATACGCGTTTCACGATAATAAATTGTTCGATGTTTTCCACCTGGTGATTTCCTATCAGAACAAACGATACAGTCCCGTTTTCTTTCCTCCACGTTGGCAATACGTAGTTTATTCTAGCGAATTGCAGGTTTCTTTTATTTATCTATTTTTCGATATAGAGGTATAAAATTCATGTAAACAGACACAGATTTTCAAAAATAATATTGCCGCATCGCAGGATAAAATAATGGAATTGTGCGAATTTCTAGAAAAGCTATTTCCTCGCTTTAGTGTAACTATACTAGTAGGAAGGGATTGCATGACACAATAAAACGATGGCAACTTCAGAGTAATTTTCTATTAAAGAATATACATATATATATTTAAAATTTATCTCCAACGAAACGATAAGATCTTTCGGCAAACTTCTGTAAAGCTTCGTTATATAATTTTGATCCAAGTTTCGTCGGCGTTGTAAAATCGCTTCTTTCAGTTCGGGAACAGCATTACATTGCTTCCATTATGCTGCTTCGTACAATAGCCTATTAAGACTTCCCCAGACGATTTTCTATGATATTAAGATCTTCGGATCTTTCTGCCCAATTTAAAACACGTAATATATCTTCTATTTATTATATTTGTATCCCTTGAGAACGCTATTAGAGAACGTTAAAAAATGGAAGAAGAAGAAAAGCATATAATCGTAAAATACTCGTATCCAGGTTGGACGCGTGTTGGAGATTCCAAGATAGCGTTCGTCTCGCAAAACGAAACTGTACATTTATTCACGCGATTCGATGCATTTTTCAATCCTCTAGAAAAAAAAAATATTAAACTACTTGGTTCGAAAAACGACCTAGTACGAAAGATATTTCAACTTTAATCCTGTAAAATGTCCCGCGCACTCGGACACGGAGATCGTTCTGAAAGTTAAAGTACAAAATCCGATTGCGAAATTAAAAAAGAGGAAAGCATCGTTGCGCGATTACGAACTTTCGAAACCGGAGTATCTCTGGTTTCGAGCGTCCTCGTATTAAAATATTGTAAAACTTCATCGCGTGCAATTTCTTCGGAAAAGCGAATTTGCTCGATTTTCGTACCAAGCTGCTCGTTTGTCGCGTTATGTTTTCACGAGTCATTGTGCTGTTAATTTTCCATAGTAGGTATACGGCGCAGCAACAGCAGCAACAACGCGGTAATAGAGGCTACCCTGGACAAGCAGGAACAAAGGGTTTTCGTACGGGTGCCCCTAATTGGTCCTTCATCTTCGATCCCGCGGGACGTCTCTGTTATTACTGGTCGATGGTGGTCTCCCTTGCCTTTCTCTACAACTTCTGGGTCATCATCTACAGGGTCGCCTTCCAAGAGATAAACGGTTAGTCCTTTGCTCCGCGACTCGACAGATTCCATGCGAACGTTTTGTCTCGGAAGAACGGGCACATCTCGTCGAGGCGTTTTCGCCTATGTTAAGTTTACAGCGATTGACAAAGTATTAATTATATCTTTATCGTGCCTTATTTCACCCTTTTACAGCAGCAATTCTAATTGATCCTTTAAACGTAGATGTTTCTCTTGACAATTTTCGTGATTTAAGAAATTGGTCAGCTTATTATGCTGTTCGTCCGTAAATATAATAAAAAGTAATTTGCATACGCGTGCGTTCAGTGCGGACGGAGATGCGCTGTCGGAATGGAAATATGAAACAAGTATGGAATTCAATTTTATTTATTTTTATTTTATTTTAATATTTGTTTAAATCGACAATACAATTCCATGGTATACGTAAAAGTGCGATTTTAACGAAGAAAGATTTGCTCCTTTATCGGGAAATGGAGAATAGAAGAATAAGAAAATAACTCGACTTACCGAAGATAATCCTATCAGATATATGTATGTGTAAAGCTTCGTGAAAATGATTGAAAATCATCGTAGATCAGATATTTTATTATCGAGACAATTTGAGTTTCCAGAATTAAAATTACTTTGATTTTCTCGCTTATCTCCTTAAGAAATGATTCTTAGCGATTCGCCGGTGCTTAAGAAAGAAAGAAAGAAAACGTAACATCCCATTGCTCGCCTCCAAGTAAATGCTTCACTTAGTGCAAAGCTTCGTACAAAAAAACGGTGGATTCGTAGAATTAAAAGCTTAAAAAGCTCTCACTTATAGACTTATAGGATTATGTATGCTAGTCTCGAATTGTTTAAAGAGTTTAACTTGGGATTGCTTATATGAGAATATACTTTAACATCTCGATATGAATGCGAAGTATAATTCATTAAATCGATTGGACTATCACATTTGTATCTGTAATTATCTGATAGGAAAAAAGTATTATTGATATCTAATAGCGTGTAAGAATTGTATGGTTTAAAAATGCTTACGTATCTAAAATGGAAATGTGATTTTATGTTATTTAGGCGAAACGCGCTGGGTGTGGTTCTGCTTGGACTACTTTTCCGATTTTTTATACGTGCTGGACATAGTGTTTCACATTCGAACCGGGTACTTAGAGGACGGTGTCTTGCAAACGGACGCGACGAAGCTGCGAAATCACTATACAAACAGCACTACGTTTTACATGGACATCCTGTGCCTGTTGCCCCTCGACTTTTTATACTTATCTATAGGATTCAACAGTATACTTCGAGGTTTTAGGCTCGTGAAAATATACCGGTGAGTGCGAATCTTGATTTGTTGCACGTTCCACGAACAAGCCGACAGAATATCTTACGTTTAATCAACGCGTTAAATCGATTTATATTTAATCTTTAATTTTAACAGTCGGTAGAGAATCGCAACGATCGGGTAAGATATTTGACACGAAATTGAAACGAGAAGTCGCGCGTATCGATGGAATAATCTCTGTATATTTCGATGAAGCTTGAGACGCGTTTCGACGTTAGAGAAGTATCATTGGGTGAGAAACGATGCAAGTTTTGCTTAACCATATACCGAATGGAGGTTGCCGAACTATGCTCGTGTATTGACCACGTTCCGTTTATCACCTACTTTCCTCTCCTCGTCTTTTTCCTTTAGAAAGTTTCCTAGGATAGCGCAGAACAATCGAATGCTCAAACTTTCTTACGGCACTTGCGAGGGCACATTATTTTTGGATCCTTCGCTCGAGCTCACTCTCTCTCGTCACTTTTACAAGTCTGTCCGTATTAAACTCGAAATTCTGCGTAAACATTGTCGCTTCGTGAATGACAAGAACGTAACAAAATTATACTCTGAATATCGGACGAAACAATAGCTACCCGATCATTGCCTGGAATAAATTATGCTCGAATTACGTCTGAAACCCATGGTACAGGGCGAACGTAGAATCTGATGTCTCTGAAAATATGCCAAAGCTGATCTAGACCCTTACTCGAGGTTTCCATTCGATTGACGAAGGAAAACACCGTGACGAGCATGTTACAATCTCACGCGATCTTCTTTGTTGCATTGTCACACACAGGTTCTGGGCGTTCATGGACAGAACCGAGCGACACACCAACTATCCGAATTTATTCCGCTCCACATCCTTGATACATTATTTACTGGTGATCTTTCACTGGAACGGGTGCCTCTATCACATTATCGATAAGAACAACGGCTTCGGCAGTAAGAACTGGGTATTCAGCGACTCGGAGACGGCGGACGTGGTGAAGAAATATTTGCAGAGCTACTACTGGTGCACGCTGGCCCTCACCACCATCGGTGACCTGCCCAGGTAATTCGATTTTCCTCTGCCTGTTTCGTCGCACTGTATTTCCGTCCACGCTGCTTACCGCGAGAGAATCAAGAGCTTTGCTCGAATCCCGAATGTTATAAAGTAGAAGAGATGTTTAAAGTAGAGAGATGTTTAAAAATGGCCATTTTTGGTCCTCCTTGAGAGCGAGAAATTCTCGCAGGACGTTCTAGAGCGTCTAACGTTGCAGGTAATTCGATTTCTCCCTATTTCACTGTATTGTCGTCCGCGCTGCCTTCCGCGGAAGGATCACGAGTTTTGCTGGAATCTCCAACGTTATAAAATGACCACTCTTGGTCCTCTTTGCGAGCGAACAATTCTCACAGCAGATTATTTGGAAACACGTTTCAAGGAACAAAACATCTCATACTGCGATAGGAGAATTGAGAAAGATAAGTAAAGCTTAAAGACGGAAATGTTCTGTATCTCAGAGATTTGCGTTGGAATGGAATATAACCGCGGTAAACGTGCGAAGCACCTTCGAGGTGCCGATGTCGCGTGTACGTGCAGCCAACGAAAAAACAAAAAGCGAAAGACATAAAAAGAAGAGACGTAATATGAAATATTCCTGTCCGTTTAATACACCGTTTCGAAAGCTTCTCTGCTCGTTTGTTCCTCGCGAAAGCCGGATCGTTTCTACGTTTATGCCGATCTCCTTCGATCGTCGATGTTCAACTAGCTCTAAAATCTAAAATCAGTCTAAAAATGTCTCTAAAATCAGTAGGAAGACGAACGAATGATAAAACTTAGCGATTTAAGCGATGCGCATAAAATGCTTTGGTAGTTGGCCTTGAAGAATTGGAAGACGAAAGGAAATACGCATGACGTCGTCGAATCACGCTTTTCCATTTCGCTTTGCAGGCCGAGAAGCAAGGGCGAGTATCTGTTCGTGATAGCTCAGCTGCTGTTCGGTCTGCTGCTGTTCGCCACGGTGCTGGGACACGTGGCCAACATCGTCACTTCCGTCAGCGCGGCCAGGAAGGAGTTCCAGGGTGAGTGAAAAGCAAATCCAATTATTTCGCTCGCGCTTGCTTCTCTTTCATAGCGAAAAAATCGCGCGCCACGGACTACGATCTGAATTATGCCAGGCGCGATTGTTCCGTTTTGAGAAACGTTCGCCTTAAACATTTGCCTTAAACACGGGACAAAGGAGGACCTTTCTGTTCGTACACACGCGGCGGTTGAACGTATCCGGCGCGATACGCGCGTGAAAACTTGCTACGACACGTGTTCAGATATTTCGCTTAACGAGAAACGAAATAAGACGTTAAGTTGTTTCGCGAGAGTGCGAGGAACGCGAATGGGAGTTACCTAACGACGCGGTCATCCCGCTTGTAAATTAAAATTCAGCGCTGCGCAGCGACGAAGATGGCCACCGCAACATCTGCGATGGCCAGAAAGGGCCAGGAAGCTCGTACAAATGCGACGGCAAACCGCATTCTTAATTATAAAACTCGACTGCTACTCGCAGTTTCCGCCACGCTTACTCTCCAGAGAGAGGGAGAGAGAGAAGCTGGCTTTCACGAACCTGATTGTTCTGCACGGTTAACAGAGGCGGGATGAAATTTGCAAACTACACTTTCGTCTTTCGTTCGGACCGAGAAACGTGTTATTTCGCGTGCTGTGCGAGACCCGGTTAAATCGAAGTAAACGGTGCAGTTTGACGATGCAAAATAGCAGTTTCGCGAGCATCTCTGCCCACCGGGCAACTCTATAATGCCTTTGCACATTGTCCTTTCCGTGGACCAAGGGCCACGATATTGCCCCTGTGTTTGGCTACCTTGTGGGGCAGCTGGAAATTTTCATGTCTTCATACCTGTCCACTAACTTTCAGTTCTCTCGGTTATACAATGCTAAACACTTGACCGGCTGGAGACGGAAATTCGCGTTTTGCATACTTCACGCGGCATCATCCGGTTCGTTGCGATTTTTAAGGAATTTCATAGAATAGTAAACTTTGCTTAGTACCTGTAAAATCGGTATTAAGGTTGAAAGAACTGCAGATTCTGAGAGAAAATAATTAGAGACGTAATTGCTCGGGGAACATTAACCGGAAAAATAATTTGCGGCGTATTAACACGGAAGAGATTCTCTTTTATCCGGATGAGGCAGCCGTAAGAGGACGAAAATGCCGGGAGACGCTTGTAACAGATTATCCACGAAAGCGAGTGTTTTTTACTCGACCAGCCGTTGATGAATCGCGAGCATTAACTATATTCGCGGCGGGAATGAAAGGAGGCGCAAGAATGAACGCGTACTCTTAATGCAGCCGATAGAACGTCGACGACAAACAAAAATGGACGTGGTTTTACGCAGCGAAATCGCCGGCAGATCCGCGCCCATGATCATTCCGAGATACAGATTGCTCGACTTTTTCTCGCCCGTTGTAAAAACGCATTAAGCAACGTTTTAGTCGGGGATAGGAACACGAAAACAACATTTGCCGTAATTGCAGCTTCTGTCTCGCTTCCCCCACGCCTCTCCGAGAGGATCATTTATGTATATAACCGCGCGATAATTTTGACCCAGCGAGTCGAAAAACGAACAGTGGAAAGCTCGGTCGATCAATGTCCAATGGAAACTTTTTAAATCGCGTGTACACTGTGGAATCTCTCAAGCTCGACCTACGGTCGCAAAGAAATATAGCCAAATATGAAATATATCTATCATTTATATTGGAATATATCAACTGTTTTGTTGTTCGAACGTCGCGCGATCGATTTAATGTGATCGAATTCGACTTTCGACTCCGATTATTTGAATGAAAAAAGCACGGCTAGGAATCTGCTAAACTCGATCTGCGATAGCAAAGGAAAGTAGTTAAATATCGCTCACACGGTTTGAATGAATGTCACACGATCGAATTCGAGTTTCGACTCCGATTATTTGAATGAAAAAAGCACGGCTAGGAATCTGCCAAACTCGATCTGCGATAGCAAAGGAAAGTAGTTAAATATCGCTCACACGGTCTGAATGATTGTCACACGATCGAATTCGAGTTTCGACTCCGATTATTTGAATGAAAAAAGCACGACTAGGAATCTGCCAAACTCGATCTGCGATAGCAAAGGAAAGGTGCCAAATATGATTGATAACCAGTGTGGATAGGAATTGTTTCGATCATTCGCGGAGAGACGCGATCGCGAGATATCACGTCAACGAGAGTTGTTAGTTCTCGTTACGATTAAACAATCGACGCCACGAGCTGATCGATTCCCTTATTTCGATTATGATAATAAGGGTAGTTCAATGAAATTTCACAGAATTAACACAACTAAATTAATGTTTATTGCAACAACTTATTAACTAGAAAGATATAAATGGAACAACAAAAAGAAATGTGACTACGTAATGCGCGATATAAGATATGTGTTGACTGTTTGGCTTCTCGAAACGTTCTGATTCTTTCTGGAAGGCGACCCCCACTACCTTCGGATCACGGCACATTCTTTTACGGCAGATAAAATAACGGCCACAAATCGACGTTTCTGGAGGTCGCCCTGCTTAATGAACCACTACAATGTTTGCCACTACAATGTTTGTTTTGCCGGGCAGCCGCGACGATCCGTCTGCGACATTATAGTGCCGCGACCGACAGTTAAGAATATGATCTATGGCAAGCCGCATGGCGTAACAGGAATCACACGATTTATTTAATACGATCGAATTCGAATTTTGACTCCGATTATTTGAATGAAAAAAGCACGGCTAGGAATCTGCCAAACTCGATCTGCGATAGCAAAGGAAAGTAGTTAAATATCGCTCCCACGGTTTGAATGAGTGTCACACGATCGAATTCGAGTTTCGACTCCGATTATTTGAATGAAAAAAGCACGGCTAGGAATCCCCCAAATTCTATCTGCGATAGCAAAGGAAAGGTGACAAATATGATATACTATTTTGTTTTCCGAGTGTCGTACGATCCATTTGATACAATTAAACTCGAGTTCTGACTTCGATTATTTAAATGAAAAAAAGGACAGCCCTTTTCGTATTAGAAAACGAGTTCTTAGGGAGAACACATATTCCCGGAAAAGAAAATGTTCTTCGAAAGAGCTCGTTCTTATAAAGTAATGCTTTTTGGGGATAGATGGGTGCTATGAAGCGACGCATGTTCTTTTCAAAAAGATTTATTTCCCTTGATTGTCAGAATGTCTTGACCGGAAACACCGTTCCTCGATCGATGCGAGACTTTTCATTTTAATCATGGACAGTTAATTAGCACGATTGCATTAATGCTTCTCGTCGCGTTGCGTAGGATCGATAAAGAACGAGGCGACGTAGATTGCTTCGCTGTCGAGCATTGCCCGGACTCGACCTATTCTCGTAGTCGTTGAGCAACAAGAAAATATTATTACATTTCCATCGAGTTAATCGACGTGCCACTCACGATCGCGGAAAGTAATCTTCTTTTTTGAAGGCATTCGCAGCGTAGATCGACTTCCTTACAAGTTTCTTGAGAAATTCTGACGACACGTTATTCAGCGCATTATATTTGGCATCAATGACACCCTCTTCACGTTGAAACCTGCATGTCGATCGAATCTTCATCACCGACTAACAGCACATCCAATTCCTACACCGATACGAGTGTCCTTGACCGATATCGAACTACGTTCATTCGAAGATGCATCACGAGACCTAAGCGTCGATGCATACGTCGTTATAATCTTTTAACGAAAGAAGCTGAGATATGCTGTGAAATACGATCCATCCAGATGCAACAGCGTCGCTGATGACCTCACACTGGATGCAACAACGTCGCTGATGACCTCACGCTGGATGCAACTCGACACGCTGAAAAAATCTCATGGCACAAGTTTACGGATACGTCAAATGTTTTCATTGGCTCGAGGGATCGAACCCACCGTCATCTTGCGCGTCTTCCTTTTTCAAATCTCTTCGCCTATTTGTAGGCGATTGCCTTCGTAACATTTCATCCACATTCTTAACATTAATTTGTCGATCGCTTGGTTTATGCACACGCAAATAATTTCATATTAACGCGTTGTTCCGTGAACAGATGGTCGGACATTTTCAAGACGCTTGACAGCATGGGCATACCAAAGACGTTGCCATAAACGAACTTAACGTGCGCTCGTCACGTTTAATCTGTTTACACGTAAGACTTTAATTGCATTCTTCGTCCGGGATACCGGATCGTAGCAGCGTTGCTGCGATGATAGTAAAAAAATTATTGTACGCCGTAGATACGTAGATTCGCCTCTTTGTCTGTCCACATAAACGCGTCTGACGCTTATAGGAAATCTCACCTTAAGAGGATTCTCCACATTCCTGCGACATTGCGTTCGATCCGCTTTGCAGCGGCATTTAAACAGGACTTGGGTGGAACGCGCGCAAGGCCGAACAGAAGATCAAAGAGAGTGTTTGACGGCGGTAGCTAAACCCTGGGACGGGCTTCAGCGCGCCATTTTCGACGCGAGTTAGAATTTCAAAATTTTAATTAACCAACAGCCCTCGAGACTCCTGTGCGCGTCGTTAAAAAGAGGACGAAGCCAACGGGGTAAATTCGCAGCGCAAGATGCGCACAATGAGGCACTCGAACGAGCATTTGGAAAAAGGATGGAAAAGTGCACACAACATACAGTTTTCCTGGAACTTGGGTATCCGGAGACTTGTTCGCGTGGAGAAAAAAATGCACATAACGTGCAGTTTTCCGGAAACTTGGTATCAGGAACCTCGTGTCGGCGAAAATCTGTTCGTCGAATCTTTTGTTCGCGTTGCCCGTCCTCTCCGATTCGATTGAAGTATCTTGAATATTCGTTCCCCTGTCTGACGCCGCGCACAGTGACGTTTGAACTCGCAATGTCAGTGCCATCAACTGTCTCTTCGCACTTTTTCCTAAGTGTCGTATAAAACGGACGTATTTGACCAAAGAAGGATTGCTGGTTAGACGATTATAATTGCACGACCGTGTTGCCTTTGTAAGGAATATGCACTGCATACAAAACGCCCCGTAATTAGCGATACAACTGCGAAGAGCATGATCGTCCGGAGAAGGAGTGAACAGAGAAAGCACAATTTTTAGTTTATCGTGCTTAGTCTGGCTTTGGAGGAAATCGAGTTTGAGGATTTTGCTCTTTTATTTCAGCATGGATACAGATGTTCTTTCGCTTGCATTTGCATGCAACAAGGGAATCTAATTACTAACGATCTTTGATGCTGAGGCAACGTTAAAACTAAATGAGAAAAGGAAACTGAAGAATAATTGAATAAAGAATCGAACAAAGGTAAAGACATTTTGAGAACGTAAGGCGTAGTTTGATTAATTTCTGTGCTGTTTCTCGTGCATTTCACAGAGATATTTTGTTAAATAGGCAGGAATCGTTTATCATTACCAGATCTACCCAAATCTGTAGAAATTTATACAACACTCTGTTTAAAAAAGTAAATTTGCCTCGAGAAACATTGTTTCGACGTAGAAGATTGTTACAGAAACGTATGTACATCGTACGTTCCGTGTCTCTGGACAAAGAATCTAAAAAAGGCTTCTAAAAGTACTCGTAACAGCGTACAAAACGATTGCTTGTCGCACTTGCGACAGGCCAACCTCTGTACGATATATGCTGGAATTCATCACTTGATTTATATGAGATTATTAAACATTCGATTTAGAGGAATGGAACCTGCAGTAAATTCTAACTAATGAGAAGACGTAGGTAATTATTGCCATAACTCGTTCGTGCTAGATATCTTGCACAAAGTATTTCATTTATCCAACACACGATGTCGAAACAACATCGGAAAATTATTTCATTCGCTTAGAACGATAACTTACGATCTAACAAAGGATACGCTTATAGGCAAATACAGAGATACTTGCGAATACGACACAGCAAATGTATTTTAAATCGTACGACATTGCATTTAATCGACCACGAAGACGATCGCCGTGCAATGGAAGATGTACGATTTATTAAACGGTCTGAGAAAGGCCGTGATTTTTAGCGCGCATTATTCATAAGACACCGACGCTCGCAGTCGTATTCCCAGCACGTTAGCGTCGAAAGTTGTTTGAGATTGAAGCGCTGGCTTGGCCAGCTTTATTTACAGCGCGACCAGCCACGAGCAGGTTAATATTGTAAATGTAATCTCGCGGAATCCAAAGAGAGACGCGAAACGGTCCGTGGCGATCTCGTAATGGCGGGATTTCCGTTCTACAATTTCCACTCGGGGGAATGGGGCTACATCTTGTCGGGGCGACGCTGATTGGATATAAAATTTCATTTTGCCCCGGCACACCTAAATCCACCGGTAACTCTCGATGCTCGCGATTCCGCTTTCAATAAAAGTCCCTTTATCTCCTTAATTGCTATCATCCTCGCGCAATTCTCCCAGAATCGCGGCAGATTTAAAAAAAAAAGAAAGAAAAAGAGGAGGAGAAACGACGTTGAGAAATGAATCGAAAATCATCTTTGGACCTCGTTCCATTCCATTCACACGTCCGAAAACCTAGTCGAACGAATAGTATGTCGATGAAAAATCATTTTACTTAGCGGGAATCGTAAGAAGGCTGTTTCAGACTGGCCTTCGACGCAGCAAAATCTGAGACGACAATAAAATAAATCGCTACGAATGTCCGAATATTATCGAGAACCGCGCGCGGCCAGTTTTCGTGCTCTCGTTTCTCGACGGCGGTTTATCAAAGTTCGCTGGAATTTACGGTCGTTGCGAGCTAACAAGCTAATGAAAATAGCCGATCGAAATTTTACCTACATCTATGCGACACAATTAGAAGTTGGTTTACGAGATATAACGCGGAAGTGGAAGCATGGAGCTAGCAGTGCAGTTGCCAGTCGGGACACAGTCGAATACGCTCGCGGAATAAAGGCGCCGGTATAAAAGGAAACGTGGAGTCGTCGTTTCTCAGCGTGCAGCGCTGTTAAACCTCGTGGCTGTGCGACCGTATGCAGAGCAAACTCTTTGCGGATTGAACGTATATACCACAAGGTAAAGCTATCCATTCAGCTATCCTGCTGTAATGCGAAAAATCAATACCGCATTAGTTGACGGCGAATGTCAGCGACGAAATTATGAAATGTCAGCTTACGAAATTGGAGAATTTTGCTGGGGAAATTCGTATTGTTACGAATAAACGTTTAACGCGTGCGTTTTCCTTCTTTTTAATCGTACACGTCGTTATATTCTGTCGAAGAAATCAATTGCAACACGCAGCGGAATACAATGGTCAAGACGATGAAGATTTCCATGCGGATACAAAATCGTAGAAAATACGCAACTTCGGAATTGAATTCTAGGATTATATCCGGTATCGGCTATCGTAATATGAAGCTACTAGCGTACACTTTAATATTTGCTATATTTGCTAAACGAGTTCTCTTAAATCTGCAAGTTTTTCTCTCCAAAATGATAATCTACGAGCAACTATGGATGTTTTAAAACGAACAGAGTCCAAATAGTGGCCGATTTGCCTCTGACTTCAAGTACGAAATTAAATCGTTTCAATAGCTGTTCTCTAAACGATATCGAAAAATTGACGGTGAATATCGAAAGATTGGTCAACGAGTATCATCTGTGCTCTTTTATCGTTAGCAAACGGTTGTCGTTAGTCGTAACGTTAAACTTTTCACCTGATACAGCTTAATAAGGATCCAATTAGCAAGAAGCACGCGTAAAAAGCCGAGTGAACTTGGTTGCAGCAAAGGGAACACGGAGTCGTGTAATTGTAGAACAAACACCTGTGTAGGAGCAGAACGACAAGACCAAGAATTAACCTGCCTGCACAGCCGTAGGGATGTCCTTGCTTTAATTGCAAGTATGCCCAGGTTACCGCCATTATGTCTCGAAGTGCTGAACACGGGTGGCATCCTCTCTGTGCCTGCAAGTAATTTACTTGTAAACTAGTTGAGACGTTTTGCTCGCCGTACAATCGAGCAGGAAGCTCCGCGCGATAGAACCTGAAGGTAATTCGAAGCTAAGGACACGAGATCGAACCGATAAGACGAGTTCGTCTCTCCGTCGTCGTCAACTGGCTCTTTTTTTCTATATCTTTGAGAAGAAGTCGAATCGCAGCATCGTTGGCGCGTTGGAGCAGATTAGAAGACGAAGCAAAATTACCTCATCAATAGGAATCAACGAGCAGCGTCAGCAAAGAAAAATTATCAACGCAGACCGCGCTACTATCTCGAGTATAACGGCGTACCAAGTGCGAAGAGGATCTCGTACCTACCACCACGCCACCGTAGATAATTCGATCAACCTGGAAACCAGTGTACGCGATGCATTTATCAACAACGAAAACCTCAAAGCGATATGCTTAGACATCGAGAAAGCGTACGATATAGTTGGGCGTACCAGAGTAATCGCAGTAACTGACAACCTATTGCATCTCGTACGGAATTTCCTAATAGAAGAAGGAGTAACGGTTAGAGAGAAGAACGTACAGTGCATTTGCTCGGGAATAGAAAATCATACTCGTCGAGATTCGGTCATTAGCGTGGCGTCTTTTCTTCAAGAGAAATTAATGATACTTGGAAGTAGATTGCAGATATTTCGCAGTTATTGCCATCTTCTCGTCAGTGTCAGACACGCTGCCGTAATTTCATCTACACTCGGTGCCTGTGCAACATACCTCAACCTAAAGAAGGTTAAACGTAACGCACGAGCTGCTACTTTCTCATCTTGGCGCTCATCTTTCTTGCACCTTCTTAGCGCATCTTCGCTAGACGTCGGAACGACACTTTTTCCTTCCGTAGAGATGGTTGATGAACAACGTTCCGTAAGAATTTCTCCGTGAAAAAATGCCAGCTTCTCAACATCCTTCTCTGTCTGATTCACATGGCAAATCAACGAAAGCGCGCACGTATCCCCCGATCTAATGGAATGCAACTGGACGCCGGACGAGGCATCATCGAACGAAGGTTGATTTTACGAAATTAGCCAAACAACGCAAACCATACGCGCGGTAAACCTGTCCGTAAGAGTAACTTTGATAGTTCGTTGACCCTCGAGCTCACGTTTCGCCGCGGTGAACCACAATACGCCAGCTGGCTAACCTTGGTTGAGCCAATATTAATTTCATTAATTATGCGCCACCGTATTACGATATTAGCGCCGGCACGGCCATTCCGCTATGCGGCATAATTTCCCCGGGAACCGCACTAATTATTGCGGCAAGCCTTCTTCGAGTACGACGATCTGGTTCGAGGTCGTTCTTATTGGTTCCGAACGTGAGCGAACGAAGGTACCGCGCCGTATCGAAAGTTGCTGATATTAATTAGAAGAAATTGCAGTGAATCGTGGGAGGAAACCCCATTTCTGGAAAATGTAAAAGCACCGGTTCCTGTAAATGTTGGAGTACGCAGATGATCGATGCGTACGATACACGAGTTTCTGTCGCATTAACGCGATTTGAAAATTTTGGAAATCGCCGCGCAACCTGGTCCAAACTTATGAAAAACGAAAGTGTGTGTATCCGTGGGAGACGTGCGAATTGCAAAAGAAAAGTCAATCGTCCCGTTGATCTAAATGGTTTTAGACAAAAGCCAACAAATGCTGTTAACTAATTGCATGTAAATTACATGCTGCATTGTGTGCACGTGAGCCAATAAAGAAGTTCAGAACTCCGCGATTGCAATAATCGGACAGATCCGTGCAAAAAGGATGAGAATGTTCAAACGCAAGCACGTCGTCATTCTTAGTTCAACAAACGTGATCTATCGGTATTTGTTTTCTCTTGCCTCCTCTTCCTTTGCTTCCTCCTTCAACTTTGTTGCTCTTTTCCCTGTCCTAGTTCTTATCTTGTCTCGTTTCGTCTCTCCTAGCCCCGTGTAACTCCCGTGTACAGCTGTCCAGACCTAATACCCACCTTATGTATGTTATCTGTATCTTTTCCACTTGCCATCTCTCTTCTTAAACCCATCCCTCATACTCCATACGCCGGTACGTTCAGCACTGACACGTGAAACATGTACGTTCTCAACTTTAAATCGCTCTTCAATTTTCTCCGTCCTATGCCCGAAACCTGGTTTAATCTAAGGTAAAACCTTTCTTAAGTTTCCTCTGTCTTATGGCCCAAATCTGGCTTGACTCGACTGAAAATCATCTCTAAGTTGTCTCTATTCTACGTTGCAACAAACGTGGCTTAGCTCGATTGAAATTATTCTTCAATTTTCTCTGTACAATGCCTCAAACCTGATTCGACGAAACATTCGCTGGCCTCTCTATGGCAATTGTTAATTTCTTGCCTCATATCCTTTTACGCGTATATTACAGCAGGTCACTGTACTTTAACGTTGCATCGTATTGCACTAGAAATCAATGTCAATTAATAGTTTGGTTGTTTAATGCAATAAGTCTACCGCATAACGTTATGGTGTTTGATATCATCTCTTTGAAGTTGCATACAAATTATAAGAGACACTTTGCGTAAAGTTGCTTAGGCGGCGAAGGCAAAGCAACTTTGCGGAGTCTCGTTGTCAGTTAAGTTGTTGAAATATGCAATTAAGCGTCTCTTAACGAGCCGTAATACAGGTTACTAGCCGTAAATCGGCTACTATTAATTTTCTGTTAATTGTTGCACATTACTATATTAACCCATTAATTTTCACGCGATAGCAGCCGCGTTGCGTCTACGTAAATTGCTGTCAGTTATTAAAATACAGAAACGAGAGGAAAGAGAGAGAGAGGGCTTTTAGGTGAAAAGAGAGCGAGCGAGCCTGATCCGCTTCGTTATAACGAACAACGCGTAACTCGTGCATAATTTGAGCCTTTAAATTTATGTATTTTCCTGGATAAACGTATCAAAATTAGCATCCAAGCTACGACATACTGCAACTTGCGATTAATCATTCGTAAGGAATAACGCAACAGAGCAACGATAATCCTCTATGTCCGTGTGATTTATCGTCGTAGCTACTTTTCCGTTTATTTCTTGCAACACTCTGATCTCGCCTTTTCCAATCTACAAATCGCTGCAACTGATCGTGTGTGTCTAAGAAAAAAGTCAAACGACTACGTAAATATTGGATCGATAAAATAACGTTGGAAAAGAAACGAGTAAGCCGATAAGGGACTCGACAAATTAGCGTAGGTGTTTTATTTTTGTATAATACGCGACTGTATACGAGCATAACACATAGACGTTTCGCTTTACTATGAATCTATTTTACATAAAATTATCAATAGCACTTGATAATCCAGTGAAGTTCGATTAATTTTCCATTGAAAATTGGTCTGTAAAATAGCGAATATTTGAAGTTAGAAATGCCAATCAGATACAGATTAATCCTAAAATAATTTGTTAATACAATTAGTCCAATTATCAAGCGCTGCTTTCCAACGTAATTATTTCCTTTCCAATTATGGCACAGTGTATCCGTTCTAGTTATTACGTAATTATAGCAATGCTTTTTTCTTCAATAAGACATACAAATTCGTTAATTTACTCAGCTAATTAGTCCTCGCTATAATATACAGAAGTAGAGACAAAGCGCAAAAGTGTCGTTTAATCGATCGACGATTGGCAATACCGCGACGACAAGCTCGAAAAGTATCAGCTTACTTTCTCGTTAGATCTCGCTTGTCCGAAGATCCGTAATTCTTCATATCTATATCAAAAATGTCGAATAAATAACATCAAACGCGTTACCCTTTCGCGAAGATCAGGAAAACTCGATTAAGTTGGAGCCAACCGTAAATCCATGGCCGCGTTAAGCATCGCGATATAACCGAGAACATTATCCCATGCTTAATACCACAGAAGGAATTACTCTGGTATGCACGGCTTAAAATTACGAGCTGGGCCGTGCCTGTGTCGACGGTTTCGTTGTGCTCTCGTCAGGGTATTGAGCGTGTTTTATTCGGAAAAGACGATGTCAAAAAATGGCCACTTTCGCAGCTGCCTGCGGACGAAAAATTCCCACAGTACGTTACCTAACAAATTATCAGAGAAAATGTCGATCGATCAGAGTTTTACGTCTACGGAAAACAAAGACATGAAACGGAGAACAAACGTTTGTTTAAATGGCTCACGATATTGATCGTACGAGTGATTTACAATTCTTAGTTGTGAAAAGTTGTAGCAACTTTTCAATGGTGTTTCGCTTTCCTTCTTTCTCTGTTCGTGCTCTAATAAGAAGTTATAATCTGATTTTCCCCGGAAAAGGAAATAATTATTACTGTCCGGTTCGTGTTTAGGTTTCCTTCTTCTTTTTCTATTCGTGCTCTAATAAAAACTTATAATCTAATTTTCCTCGCAAGAGGAAATAATTAGTATTGTCTGGTCGATGTTTAGCTTCCCTTCTTTTTCATATTCCTGCTCTAACCTGAACTTATAATCTGATTTTTCGCGAAACAGCGGATAACCAGCATCGTCCGGCTGGTATTTGGGTTTTCTTCTTTTTCCTGTTCCTGTTCCTGTTCTAATGGGAATTCATAAACTGATTTGCCCCGCAACAGCGAACGATCATCATCGGGCCGATCCTCGCGTTTCTTTCGTTTTCTACGCACGCTCTAACAAGAAACTGTCTGGCGATTAATCGCCGCCAATAATTTCTCGAAATTTATTACACAGGTGAGCGTAGAGGCAGTGAATTCTAAAAACTCGGAGAGCTGTTACAAATAATGCAACAAATCCTTCTGCAATTCGCCCGAACTGTCCGTTTGTTTGCACCCTTTTAAATCACGCAGATGAAAGCAGCGCGTGAACGCATCGGCTGCGTACGAAAAGCCGTCAAAGGGATTTGGAAAAGCGATTGCTATTTCTATCGATGTCTGTCATTCGTTTGAAGCCTCAAACGAATTGTTGCCGGCGTTTCGCTCGCGGTAAGTCGATACGTTTAACTAGAAATCCGACGTGTAGGCCAACAGAGACGTTCAATCTTTGGTCTCTGTGCTGACGTTGGCGTATTCAAACATAAAGCAGAGGCTGGGCTGGCCGGCTGGCGAAAAACTGTTTTCTCAACAACTTAAATCCACTCGGACAGGATCCACGCCCCTGTCCAAAACTTTCCTGCGTTTTACGTTTGCTCGATAAACACGCCGCCTCGGCTATCTGCACTTTATTGCTTATACCGGAGAACACTTTTGCAAACAGCAATCCATCTAAATAATTTGCGGCCAAAATACAGACACGTACGCGAAACGTGGCCAGGTGGTGCGTTTTACCGGCTCAAGAAATAAAACGAATGAAACGGGGCCGACTCTGTCGTATCGATAGCGATCAAAGTTTCACACATGCCGTACTGCGGCAGAATTGAAAGTGTCGACCAAACTGACGACTGACTGACAAAGGCGACAGCAAAGGAAAGTTAAACAAAGCAAAGCAGAGTAGGATAAAATAAGCGCAAAAAATGAACGACAGTCTACAGCGAGTCAAAGCTCTCCCCGTGAATCGACAATCGTATAGCGAGTAGCGGTTTATGCATTTTGGCTGATCAGCCCAGAAATTCGACTCGGTTACGTGGACTGCGGAATACGTACATTGTCTTTATCCTGCGAACCTGGCTCGTCGTAAGTGCCAGAGATCACATTTTTTTTTTTTTTTTTTTTTTTAGTGCAGCGAAGAAGCTTCTCCGATTCAACGTTAATTCGCGCATAAAGTTAGGTGAACAAAAGAAACGACCCGTTTCTTGGCCGATCCAGGTCAGGTTAGTGTTAAGAAATATCAGTGGTATTAGTCAGCCGTATCCCCAGCACAGATTTCCCATCGAACCATAAGACTAATAGACTGGCAGCTGAACCGCGATAAAATCGAACAGTCTCGCATCGTCCATTTCTCCGGCCGGGAAATGCCACGTTCTCCCTTGGTTCGCATCCATCATTCTCCGGTGTTTACCTATCTGCCTATATCAGCGTTTCCCCGAGCCCATTTTTGCCACGTTGCGCTCTCAGGCGAAACGCGCTGCTTTCAAAACGGCTCTTGTTCGGTCGTTGGCGTTTCCAACTTGCCTCGAAAATATTATCTTTAACGTAGCGGCTGACGAGGACACGGCGTTGCCGATATCATAGAACCAGGAGACTGCGAAAACATTGTTCGATGTTCTTCCATTCTCTGGCACATGTTCAAACCAGCACCATCGCCACCGCCAATTCCTTCCCGCCCTGTTAATCCACCTTTTTTTTTCGTTTCTCCTTCCTTTTTTCAACGAGCCTCTTTTTTCGATACGATCGCCACCGTAATTACCATTAATGGTAATTACCTCGAAGATAATTTCCAACGAGCGCAATTACATTTCTATCGGACAGAGTGCATCGATTATCGGCGGGCGAAAGCCAGCGAATATTATGCCGAATATTCGGATTTTACGGAGCCGCGGCGAAGGAATTTGATATCAGACGAAAGCAATCGAAAAGGGTGGAATGTATATAATTGGAATATTTTTGTTTCAATGAGATGGCGATGGTCGTCCCCTCTGTTATTTCGCCAAACGGTTCGCGCGTGTTGCGGTGAAATGTAATTTTCTGCGGTTTTCAGACTAGATAGACTGCGAACGAAGGTAAAAAAAATAAGAAATTTCGCTTTGAAATATGAATTTTGAAGGGTCGCGTTTTAGCTTCTAATTTGACGCGTAGAACAAAAATTGTGGAAGAACCAATTGGTAGAAATTAGCATTAAAAGTGACCGACACTTTCCCCTGGTTCGATTTTCAAATATTTTTCACTCCATCGTTTCAAAATTACCAATTGTTGGAAGGTATTTTTGTAGTAATTTCACGTGGATGAAAAATTGTTGGGAAACTATCTAGTAAACATTGGTTTTAAAAAATGATTATTCTTTCTTCTGGCTCTCTCTTTAAATACTTTTCAAGGCTTCGTAGGATGTCCATGTTCTCGACATTTTTTGATTACTCGAATATTTACCGTTTAGCAGTTTAGGCTATTTTTTCTAAAATCTAAATCTGACAAGTTTTACGCCTAAAACAGCAACGTTCTTTCGCATCTTCTCGGTCGTCCGATACGATTAACTGCGCGCTTTTCATCGAACGGAATCGAAAGGTCCAGAGTTTTGTTATACGCAGAAAACAAAAGGAAAAATTCAAACAGTTTAATTCGGTTCAACGGTGAAGTAAAATCTGCCGTGCCTTGAATTCAAACTTGAAATAATAATTAATGGTGCTGACCATACAGAGTCATCAGTTCCCTTTCTGCGTGCTTCCTTTCATGCGGACTTGCGAGATTTATGTAGATTCATTAATCAAGCCATTCACTATTCTCGCTGAATTAAAATATGTAATAAGGGAAATGATTTATCTGAGTAGGAGGTTTTGCAACAACAATTAAAAGCTCACAGCGCTGAGAGAAAGCAACTTCTCTATAAACATTAACGACATGATTAACGAACAAAAGGAGAATATTCTTCCTTTTGCAAGAGTATTTCTTTCTTTCAAAGACTCTGTATACGTTTTCTCGAGGATATTTTACAGAACAGAGAGAATAAAAAATAATTGATTATTTGTTATTGATCGGTAATTTGCTATTCTCGCGTAAATAAAAATTAATTCACGCGATATGCGAATATACACGTTGAGTTTGCGTTGGAATTCTATTCTTCTTTCGGTTCGTTGGTAGCTGAACCGAAAGATGATGTTATCAAAAGCATTCTGCTTTTACATCGCCAATTCGTTTACTTCATTTCGCGTTTCTCACGCCTGCGTTATCAAGCGCATAGAATATACGTTATAATGTAACGTAGCATATCCCAGCATGCTCGTTCAGCCTTCCACTCGCATCGTTTTCGTTTAATTTATACGTTGTTGCGATGTTTAACCCGCGAGAGTAACTGTATGGAAATATAAATTTATAAGATTATAAAATACGTGGCCGTAGAAACCGGAATACAAATTATAAACTGTGCACGGTAATACGCAACGCTGTGCTGAATTTTCGTTTATGAGATTAGCATTTTCTTACTGTCCAATTATCCTATTTTCTTGCGATACATCGCGACCGAAACGAATGTGTACCAGGCCTTTTAGTATCGCGAGATTTGAAACGAAAGACGAGCGCGTTGCTAAACGAGACAACGAAAACGAAATGGCGAACTAGAAACTAGTTTTCGCCGAAATCCCGCATTTATTAATAAAAAAAACAATCGTCGTTTCGTCATGCAACCTTAGAAAATTCACTTTAGTTACTCAAAATTGCCGCAAAAGCACGTCGCAAATAGACAAAACTGTGAATCTTTGCAGCTGAAAATCGGAAAGAATATTTCAAGTAAGTAAATTCATTTGCAGTTTCGTTGCATTTATATGCCTGCGTATGTGTGACGGTGCGATCAGAAGTTCATAAAAGATAGGTTTTTCTCTATATATATACCAAATTGAAGTTTAACAAAATAACACGTATATTATATTTATTTATTGTATCGTGCCTGCTCTTCTTGGCAATTAGGGTCCGCAATACGCTACAACACAGTTAGAAAACCAGCAATATCTTCGCAAAAATAACGGTTTCTTTTCGAAAACAAGAAGAGTAATTTCTAATTGTAGATTAAAATTGGACAGCCGGTATAATCCACTTTGAAGAAAATCAGACAGAGTACGAAGCAATCGTTTCAGGACTCGAAATTCTCGTACTTCCTTGGCAAAGACAGTGGCAAATTTTGAACGACGAAGGCTTCGAAAATGATCGCTGGATAGAATTTCTAGGCCTATCGCCTTCACGAAATGACCGACCAGGAAAGATCGAGTCGCGATTCGACTCGTCGATCGAGTCGTCGATCGAGTCGTCGATCGAGTCGTCGATCGAGTCGTCGATCGAGTCGTCAGCCGAGCCACGAACCGAGTAGAGAGCTGAAATCTCGTAACAATTCCACTACCAATCGCTTCGATTGCGATCCTCGATGCGTGTCTCCTAGCACAGGGGAAGATCCAACGCTGATCGTGCGTAGCAACCGAGTTCCTAATACTTAGACTGCGAATTTTTCGAAAATTATTTCACGTAGCACGTATCATAGAGACCAGCTTACTTTGGGATATTTTATACGCAATTTCTCGTGTCACGAGCAATTTTGCATTTTCAAAATTCCTCCCTTGCGAACCAGTTGACCTTATCCTGGCAGAAATTTTTCTACCAATTAAAGTAACTATTAGCAATCAGCAGCATGAAAGAATGCAACATGAACGAGACGATATTTTTGATAAATACAGAAGTATAATAATCGGTCGATACGCGTGGTGCTCACAGTGCAACATAGTTACACACTTGTCGTAAATGTAATTTAAATTTCATCGTTGTTTCCTTCGTTCGTCTAACTTTATGCAAATCAGCTCCTCAGCTTTTCTTAATATAAGAATTTACATAAATTCAGACGAACGAAAGTAGCAACGACGAACGTACAATTTCAAATTGAATTTCGAAACCGAGCACTTGACCGAGCCTGGCAAGGTAGTGTTCCAGAGAAACGTATTTCGTGGTTCGATCAGTCTCTCATTTCGAATGATTCGGCTCTGTTGGTTCGGTGAAGCACGCTGCGGAAAGTATTTCGATTATGAAACAGACGTGAGTTCCACGAACTGCGGCGTGCGGAATATTCGGGGCGGCGCGTCGATATCCGAGGTAATTCAATAAATACCGGTGCTATCAAGAAGTTCCTGTACCAATGAGCTCTGAATAATTCCGAAAGTTTGGGAAATTGTGGAGCACGTCTCCGGCCGAAATCGCGAAAGTTCCCGCGTACGATGTTGAGCAAACCAACGTGAAATCGTCGGATCTCCTGATCCTGGGTGTGTTGCGTGGTAGGTGACAAGGACATGACGAGATTTACGCACGTTTGGGAAATAGACGTAGGTCAGTTGTAGGAGGCCGATCGTAGAAACGATGCGGGTCCAGTAGAGGCAGTTTCATTATGCTTTCGTCGTATGTCAAGTTCAAAAGTAACAAAATATGAAACTTGTGAGGCATAGGTATAAATAAACTAGAAATATTTTATACTTAGGGGCTGTGTATGTATGCTTTTACGCGACTGACGGCGTTTGACATTAAATGAAGTAACGTTCCTTGACGATAGCTTTCGAGGATTAACTATCATAGAGAATCAAAGAAAGAGAGAAAAACACTATGCTTGCAAAGTTAAATTTTCTGGTTTAATGTTACTTTTCGTAACAGCCCATTGAATCGTACGAAATACGCGCTTGCGAGGGACGCTGTGCGACATCTAACTCTAAGAGACGATCAGAGAAGGCGTCCGAGTCAAAAGATTGTGGGTACAAGCACTGCTGAAAGAAACAGAAGATTGGACGTTGGTCTGTGTAGAAGAAAACGCTTCTGGGTCGCGAAGATAATCTCGCGTCGAGCTGAAACAACACCTTTCTTCTTCCTCCCTTCGTAATTTTATAAAAACATTCAATTTTATCCCTAAGCTCTTTACTATAAAAGTATTTATCATACCGTTGCTTTTTTCGCTTTTACAGACTAAATTCTGAACGTGCAATTAATAGAAATGTTGAATTTAAATTGCAGAAATCGAAAGACAAGCCACGAAATAGAATTTATATCATAGTTTTATTTTAGATCTCTCGTTACAAGAGGTCGGTGAAAAATGCCTGTCATCATAGGATGCACGAAAGAGAACAATTGCAAAAAGCTCGCATTCTTAAAAGCCAAGATGCTTGAACAAGCTCGGGCCGCAGGTTTGCTTTATTTCACGTTAAATCTGTTTTGGCAAATTTTCGTGTTTGATCAGCCTCTCGAAGTATTTATTAGAATCGTTCTTTGGACAAATTAGAACCAATATTGAGAAAACGTGATTTTAACGATCCGTCCGATTAAAGTAATCCTGAATTATAGCAATGACGACGAGAATAACGAATATAACAATGCTATTTTCCCTTGCTTTCAAACGAGCAATATATTGGTAGAAATTTTCTACAAACGTGCAGTGTCCAAGCACTTTGCTTATTCATCGTACATTTTCAAGCACGCGAGAAGTACACAAAATACCAATTATTCGCGCATAAATTTAATCTCCTGTTTACCCTATCGATTCAAACGTTTTAAGTCCACTTCTTTAAACTTCAGCGTTAAATATACCGGTAAATAACACGCAAATTGCATCTGCGCACGTGCGAGCTCATTTCCGGTTTTAAATTCGCTGAAGATACTTTCATTGAAATTGATACTTTAATTAACGAAAAACGCTGTGTAATTTGTTGAAACAAAGGACACGCGTAACGTCAGAGATGGTCAATTATTTAGAATACGTCACGCCTCACCGATCTCGACGGCCTTGAAACGTGTTACTACGTTCAATAGTCTGAGCCAGACAGCTTTAGCTCCTCAGGTGTTTCCAACAAACTTCAGTTAAATCTAAGTTAGGATTACGTCGCCATTCTAGGGTAAAATAATATTAGACATAAATTCTCTGTACCTCCGTATTATCTTTAAAATTGAAACCGAACAACTGTTACATGCAGGACAGTTGTTCGCGAGGGCAGATTCTCGACTCGGAATTTGCAAAAATTATAAAATTTCGGGGATACACGAAGGACATATATTATTATTATTGCTTGGTCAGTGCTTTTCGGTTTTGGACGAGCTTTCGGTTTTACACCTCATTCACCTATTTCGCTTCTTATATATATATATCTACCTCCCCTCTTACTCCCTTAATTATTCTGTCTTTAAAACTACGACAACTTTTGGGCTTTTGCCTCCTTGCTGTGCTTCTTTATTGTCGTTCCTGCCCGTCTTGTAATTGCTCTTCGCTTCTCCAATATTGTTTTCAATTCTATTAATCCGTTTCCAGTCTCGTTTAGTATTTTTTCTTTCTCTCTTGGACCCCGTCGAGGACATGTATTTATGCATTCTTTTTTCTTGCCCAAATCCGCTCTGATGAAATGAAACGGTCTCGTAAAGATCCGCCTGCTTCTCGATTCCGTCCCTCGCTACAACATCCATCAATTTTTTTACCAAACGATAATCCTAATTGAAGGGAGTAGCTGTTGCCTGTAAACTTCTTTCCTAGTTCTTACAGTTGCCAAGTTATAACGAGAAATGGAAGGGTAGCCGGGTGTTGGGGGGTCGATCTCATGCCTCGGGGAGAATTTTGGGCAGCGAACAAAAATTGCCCGATGCATAACTCGTATGCGTATTCTCGGCACATCCGCGAAGTCTCGTAATTTTGTGAGTTGCCGGTTTGGGGATCTACCCTCGTCAAAATCATGTCCGCGACAAGATATTTCGAGACCATGGAAATTGGTGAGGTCGGTCCCATTCCGAACGACTGTCCGTCGATGTAATACCGCGAATTCGAACCTAGAGAAGAGCAAAAGCAACGAGGTGGGCGCTAGCTCGGAGGAACTCATGGAAACGCCCCTACGTTCCACCGACACCGAGTTGAATCGCGAGCCAAGAATCGTGGAACAGCTGGAGGACGAAGAAGTCGAGCAAGGACCGATCGAAGGATCCGAGGTTCCAGCTGAACTTCGCGAAACAGCTGGCCAAGCTGAAGGAACAAATAACGAGGACCCGACTGACGCCTAGGGCATTTGAAAATTCATCAGCACCAGCCAAGAATATCATCGAACAAAGGAGCGAAAAACTGGACCACAGAGCAGAAATCTTGGCAACCGATCCTCAAACGGACGCTCCTAATTTACTGACAGTTAGGTAACAATTGCTCGTTCCCTTCGACTCGAAATCTTTCGTCCCGGTTGCATCGTTAATGGTCCCATCGAGCTCCAGGAGGACTCGTTGCACGTACGACATGATATATTCATATTCTTTCACTCGCGCCCTGTCTCCCAAGTTCGACAAAACGACGAATCCTGTCCGCTACGTACGATCGAGTTCTCCAAACGATGATCCGCGGTCGTTGAGTCTCGATTTTCGACCGATTACGGAGAGAAAAGTATTTACGTGTATCAGTGCTCGGTTTTCCAATGCTCTGCGTCTGTCTCCGAGTCGAAGATCTACACTTGCAACGAAACGACGTCGTTTCCAACTACGTCTCGCGCTTATCATAAATTTGCATCGTTCGAACAGAAAGCCAGCCGCCGGGAAACGCGCGGCAGCCTCCGAGGAAGAGACTCGTTTAGCCGCGTAATCACCGGAGGCGGATTAATTCGCCGACATCGAGGAGCTGTGCAAGCTCGCGAGGCTCGGCCGTGCAACGAGAGGAAAACGAGAGGCAAGAAATCAAGGGAACCTTTTGTGCTTAACGACAGCCAGAGCCCGGCGGAGTCCTTGGGTAAATTTGCCGACTCGTCCGCTAACTAAGGACGTCCCAACTGACGATTTCAGCTCGGCTAGAAAAGAGGTCGCGCGGTGGTTGTTCCGCGCCGTGCGCGAGATCAAGTTCCGTTGGTTCTTTGCCCGGTCATGTTGTATCGTCGTGGCTCGCTCAGGATCGAAATCGAATTAACGCGACCGAGGAATTGAAACGGGACGATCCGAAACAGTTTGGAGTCGTTGGATGTTTCTCGGAGATCGAAAATTGGTTCGTCCGAGGCTATGGAGAGCGAACCTGACGAGCGACAGGAAGCAGAAGGTATCGTAACGAAGTTAAGAGCAAAGAAAGAAATAATACGACAGTTCTCTTTTTTCTTTTTTTTCATCGATCGCCTCAGAAATTTGTTGCGCATTATCGGTCAACGATGGATTCGGAATATTTTAGCCAGAACTGGAGAAATAGCGCGATCAAAATTAAGCACGAGGAAAGATCGCAATACTCTTCGTGAGATAATTTGAACAGCACGCGCCCTATCTTTAACAATTATAATCTACAACTTCCAATTTGCAATTTGCAACTACCGATGGTGTTTCAAGGCATAATTTTCTGTTTTCAATGGAACAAATACGTTTGTTAACGATACGAAACTCGCTACTCTAATATCTGGCGAGAAGTAGACAGAACGCAGTTGTTGCGTGTCTTGGGTGCGAGCATTTGAAATATTCGCGCGATCTTTCGTAGAAACTGAAGAGGCCGATGAGGTTGCAGAAGAGGTCGAGGAAGATATCGAAGGGAAGACAACGAAAGCAGGAACTTCAGACGAAACCGCAGAAGGGAAGTCGTTGAAGCAGGATGAATCGGTGCAGTCATCGATAGACGAAGAATGCCCGTCTCAAGGCTGGGACGAACACGCGAAAGAAAGTGAGACAATTTTAATTCCCCTGAGAGATCGAAGCAGGCGTCTCGACGTATCCGAAAGGAAACTCGCAGTTGCCTGTTAAAGAAAAGCGGAAATTTATTTCCAAATCCTTCGATGTTTCTGCGTTCTGCCCGCGTTGAGCTACTTTGCCGCGTACTTCTTACGGGTCCCATTCAAATCACCGACAGCAATTCGTCGACGACAGTGTTTGATCGTCGGTAGCTTTGACTGTCAACAGCTTCGCTGCTGTAGTTTTAACGATGGCCAGGACGCGTACCAAATCATTGATCCGCGTCGAAATTACGTTCGAACTTCACGCGAATTAATTGCAACCGAAGCAAAAGTTGTTTCATTGCTACCACTCAATTTTTCTGCCCCGTATTGCGTTTGGGTTGGATATTCCATCAATTATCTGCAACAATCGAACCTACAGAAGTAAAAATCCTCTGTTATTTCCATGTGTTGATACTGCCAGTCAGTGGGAACCGGTGCCAGTCAAAATTATCGTCGGACGATGATGTTGTCAATCAGCTCCGCTGTCGGTCAAATCTGTTGTCGTTAAAAATGGTGTCTGCGATTTCAGTGGCGATTTTCGGAAACAACGCTAGGACTTAGGAGAAGGTGGCAACGAGTACGAGCTTAACTTGCGAAATTCCAAGCGGTGCGGCACAATTTCGTCACTTTCCATTCATCGTCCGCAAATTTTACTGTAGCTTCTGCGCGAAATTGTGTCTGCGACCGTCAGGAATTTCGCAAGTTATGTCCACGCCGGCTGCCAGCTTAGGCGATACCATTCTACGAAGCTGGATCCTACAAAAACTGCTGACCCGTTACGACGAGCTCATCGATTATGAAAAAGTTTGTCAAAAGTTCTGTCGTTTCTTTGTTAACCAAGGGAAACGTTTCGCGCGTGTTACCAGCCGCCTCTGTCGTCTTCCCGCCTTTAAATTCTTACGATAACGCACGCCCAATTTTTACTCTGTCGGACGACGTATTAATCGCTCCTTTGCCTCATTAATCGTTCATTGCGCGCTTTGTCTATTCGAACTGAGTGACGAAAGACTCGTGAACACAGAAACGACAACCATACTTTCCCTTGACAACGCTCTCGGTGTTGCCAGGAACCTAACTCCAAGCCAAACCTAACGCTAGTTTAAATTTGTCGAAAGTATATAGAACGCATGGAACAACGCGAAGGTTTTTGGAAATTTTCTGCTTTTCATTGATAGGCTATCGGAGGCTACTTTCCGCGTGCCAACGATGATCGAACGAATGATTTCAAGTGGGCTGGGACGTGCACGCGAGGCTTTCTCGTCGGAAAATTCGTTTCGTATGGTCCGCTACGTCGATTCTAATCGGCTTTATGAAATTTCGCAAACAGCGAAGGATCTCGGCTGGTGCTGCGCTTTCGGTGAAAAGCTGGGACGAAAGATCGAATGAAATTCGAAATGCCCCGGCCGTAATCGGCTTTGTCAAATTTCATAAACAACTGGAAACTGAACTCTGCGAAAGACGAACCGAGACGTTGCGAACTGCACAGGAGTTTGAGCGAAGCATTAAATTATCGTGACTTTAACGCGTCAAAGTATCTTCTCTATTCATCTTCCTTTCTAACGATCCCGCGAGATTCTTGTTTGCGAAAGAGCATTCGCCAGTGTCGCTGGAATTTTTATCTCGAATGATACTCTTCGTTGTTTACGTGTAATTTTCTTCTTTTTTTCCACACGATGTGTTCGACGTTTATAAAAATGAACATTTCTAAACATTTACGCGCGAATATTTCCCCGCGCGCAAGGACACACGGCGTAAATTTCCTCCTTCGCTTAAAGGAAATTCAAGCGAGCAACGCTTTGGTCAAAACTCGGGGCTCACGATCGATTTCGATTCTGTTCCCGTAGGATTCGACACGGCCGTCTTCACTTTGGGCACGTGCGCTGCGGTTTTCGCTGTCTACATTTACATCGTGTACAGTTTGAGCAGTCCACCGACCGTGTTGCATCGAGTCTAACAGCGGTTCCCTAATCAAACGATCGAAAGACCGTGCAAGTCGAACGCCGGAGTCGACTGTTTGCGACAGCTGTGTACAAAAGCAGTGTATCCGAAACGTAAAATATACCGAGCAGAAGATGAATGTCAGCGGAATGTTTTCTTTAACGCACGGACTCACTGACAGACAGACTTTAACAAGTCCTTCGAGGAACAAATCATATATTTTACGTATTTATATATTTAATTACAAATTATATACGATATTTTGGAATTTCATTGGCATTTCAACGCGACTTAACTATCATTGTCGCCTTAATAATAGTTGAAACGAACCTGAGAACGTATGTAGAAATTTCCAGACACTACTCGCTATTGCAAGGATACTCGATATCGCAATGATCGTCAGGATATTGGCAAGACCAATTATCGACTATATTAATCAATCCGAATATTTAGTCGAGCCATTCTTAGCGCTAGCTGTGTCTTCACGTTGCATACTAATTTCGACAATGACGTTGAACGTACGTCTTGCAACTTTTTCGTAGACTCTCGGGTCGATCTGGAATTTCGCTATTGCAATTAGGATAGTTGTATCTTCGTTACACAGCTAACCAAGTTGCACAAAGTTTCGTTCGATGCGCATAATATATTCATGAAAAAATGTTAAGATACTCGAGAACCGTTGTCGTGATTGTATTGATAAAGTTTGAAAAGGATTCGGGGGTGTATGCACGTAGAGACGAGGAAATATCTGTTGGCAACTATTTCGCCAAGACCACCAATTTGAAAGATCCATTATTCGCGACATCGCTAAGCCAGAATATTCAGCGTGATCGTGTATAACGCTAATTTTACGTTGCAGACTACTCTGTTAACGCTGCATGCTAATTTTTCACCGAATTTATGTTGCCAACGAATATCTTGCAGCTTTTATATACATCTTTGGCTTAGTTTCGAAATTTACCAGCGGAATCAGGATAATCCTGCCTCGTTACGGTATTAACGAAGTTTCAAAAAGTTCGGTACAATGTGCGTAGTATGTTCATAAAAAAAAAAAAATTCTATATTAAAGTGTTTGAGTGCTTTGGCGAGTCACTGTACTTTCATAAATAATCGGGCTGGGTGAAACGACGGCGTAGAAAAGTTTCCTCGTTTCCCGCTGAACGGTGAAAAGTTCTATCAAGTCAGTTACCCAACCAGTCGACTTGTTCTGTTGTAGATTAATTAATTTCTACCGCGTCGCGTGATTCAATTAACAGAGCTAATTGGATTTCATCGTTGGATCGACGCTCGCGTCAAACGGAATATCGATAGAATTTAAAAAGTGCTGATAACGTCGGAGAAACGTATCACCGCGCGCTGTCTTGCAAATGTATTTGGACACCTGTCACGGATAACTTTCTTTTTTTTTTCCCCCAAATCTGTCACTAATTATAAGAGAAGAAGGGGCCATGTTGCACGAGTTTTCGATTGTTAACGGAAAGAAAATTGGGCATAATTTGCCAGCGATGAGTTTTTACCGTCGCATTTCTTTTTAACGAGTATTACTTTGCAATACCTTTGAAAGTTCCATCTGAAAATGCATTCGGTGTTCCATTTGCAGTCAATTAAAATGTTGATGAAGCTTCTCTTATCGAATGAAACGACACGACGTACCTATTATTCGAAATAGAAGGCGCGCGCGAAATAGAGAACAGATGGAACGTGACACGACGTAGCAAAAAGACGTATCGTAAAAACGATGGAACAATCAACGAAATGTTGATTCTGATAGTCTGTAAAAATGAATTGCCATTTCGATTGAAAATCCTAATCTAATTAACCACATTGGAACATGTCGTTCCTTCGCAAAAATAATGCGTCGACGTTAACGGTACAAGAATATGTGGTCGAAATCAGTGCTTCGGTTTTATATTAAAACGCGTATTTTCTTCGACTGGAAACCCGGTTCGATCGATTTTCCGACGACCGGTCGATCGAATGGTACTTGCAAATTTAAACGGTAATTTCTGCCTGCGTGTATTTCTCTGGAACGTAACATCAAATTTCGAGAATTTCCACCGCAAACTCAACGCGTCCAAGTTTGACGTACATCCCGCTACCATTGACTCGGATTAATTAAATTTCTGGATTCCTTTGACGGAGAATGATGACCTTTCGCCTTCTCACGCTCGGTAATGTACACTGAAACCTGTCTGGGGTTGTCCGCAAAATTGCCATAAGTTACTGCGCCCCTTAAATACCCAGCGATCCCAGAAATTAGACGGAGCACGTGAAGTACAACGCGTATATACCTTCGTTCTATAACGTCTCTCTGTAAGAGATACGCAAATCTCGAAGGTTTCGTGATTTCGAGACACGCGAGAGCGAGGAGCCTGCCTTGTCCGAACTAATAAGAGGACGGCATAATTATTCGGATAATGGAATATCGCGCATAACAGAAGAGTCGCTAGACAGAGCGGAATTTTTATGCATTTATGAGAAATTCAAAGGCGCGGAAATGCGTAGAATGCGGGAAATATGCAAAAGTATATGAAATATTCAAAGTGTAGTAGTCGTTATAATATGCAGTACGTAAAGCAATTCTCTGTCTGGCTTTCATATTCTCTGTGAATATGCATTTGCATGAATATCAGCGATCGAACAATCACTTTTCTCCTATTGAAATTGATTAGCGTGAATGTTCACGCGTTATATGAATTCTACGCGTCCTTACGCTTGTGCAAGCCTTCCACGAACGTAGCTGAAAATGCACGTTCGTAAACGTTGTCTGAGAAGAAGAAGAAGAAGAAGAGGAGGAAGAAGAAGAAGAACTAGAAGAGGGCGAGACGAAGTTCTACCGAAGATGTTAAAAATTCCCTGCTGTCCGTCATTTCCTGTCCCACTGACTCTCCAGTGAAATATAGCACGAGCTGAAAGCAACAATACGACGCATAATTACGGAAGAAAAATGCAGAAGCCGCACTCTCGATTCGTATTTCTATGCGGAGAAATGGCAGAATAAAAAGAAGCGTCCCGCTGGCCTCGTTATTTCGTTGTTCTTCTCGTCTATCCGCTTTTATTTGTCAAAGAATGGATCGATGACGTCAGAGAACACTCGAAGGCTAATAGCTCCTTGAACGTGCCCCTCGAACGAAAACGACGATTTCTACGATGGCGCCCGGAATCTACAGAAACTATCGAGACGTTTGATTTTCCGTAAACGAACGTCGAAATATTTATTCGTATCTGTATATCATTTTTACATCGATACACAAATGACGACGATGAACGGAACGACCATTTAACGTGCGTAAAGTCAGGCTTACGCGTTAGCCCAGACGGTGGATGGAAGTAAGATCCAGTAAAAAACTGGAACAATGGAGACATCGATCCGGTGTCCAGTCAATTCACTGGAATGTTGCGATTTGCTTCCACCTTAACAAATTGATTTTTATAAGATACCGATCTTATTAATTGTGCTCTAAAATCATAACCTGTAAGAGACCTAGTCTGACCCAATTTACAAGCCGCGAACCTAAGAAGACCAGCTGCATTCTCTCAACGAGTTGTTGGTATCTCAACTGGTTTGGCGACCAGACGATAGACGCGTGCTCCGAGTGTTATTGTTAATCTTGAAGAGGAATAACAAACCCGCTACAATTCTCCTAGTCTGGAGAGATCACAGATTCGACAAGAACGTGATTGAATGTAACAACAGCGATGATCGCTGTAACAGACGCCTATTCTGATCCTAACACGAACCTAAGAGGACTACGTTGCATTCTTTCAATGAGCAGATGATAGTGGCGCGACGTAAATGCGGCGTAATTAGGGTGCAGTATAAAATAGAATTTACCTGTTCCTCGTCTACAGTCGAGTAATTAACGAGAGGAGCTTTCTTGGAAGAAACGTCATGGGAAAGGCGAAGCGGCACGGCGCTATGTGAAATTGCCACTTAGACCTTGTCGCGGATTGGGTTAAATTTCAATTTCTGCCACACGGGCTATATCCAGCACGGTGAATTATTGGATTACTCGGAATGTTCGACGAATCTGGTCGCGTGACGGAATGTTTCGCGGCGTCTCATTACTCGCGCAATCGAGTTTCAGCCGGCTGGCTCGCTCGCATCGCGATGAATTTTCACGCTGCTCGCAACTTCCATCGCGATACTTGCATCGTGAACGCGAAGATCGACCACCCCGAAAATGCTTTAAATTGCGCTGAATCGTGCGACGCTGTGGAATATGTAAAGTAATTTTACGGCGTGCTCCGTCGCGCGAATATCTCCGCTGACGAGTTTCAACAAAAATGTGTTTCATCGAAGATCGTGCGCAGTCACGAGTGCATGGCCATTTTTTTTTGCAAAAATGACATTAATCGAATAGCGCGCGCGTTGAACAAGGGCTGATTTTTTAGAGTTCGTTGGCTTTATACGTTGAAAATAATGCGAACATTTTTTATTTTGTTTTCTGTTTCGGCCGATTATTTACAGTTGCATCGAATTACCGTACTGGACGACTATTGACTTATTTTTATTAGTCGATATCGTAGATCGAGTTTTGTCATCTTTGGAAAAAATTAGTTTCGATTGAAATTGTTTAAACGACCTTTTATAAAAGAGTTAGTAATATCTAAGTACGACGTGGCAGCAGAAGAATCGTCGCAAGGCAGGATGAAACGGTCCACCGTAATTTTTGCAAAATAATACTCGACAACGCGTACAACGTTTCCCACGGCAGCAAGCGTTCAAATACTTTCTTCGAAACGTTTATTCTCGTCTTGTAATATTTTTGTTCTACGCTAGAACCATTTTAAAAGTGTCCAGTTAGCTCCAAATTGCATTATGGCGTGACACTTCCTTCTCTTTCGCTCTGTTTATCCAAAGGAAACTTCCAAAATCGAAATATTTATCGGAATTTCGCGTTTTATTTTACAGTCAAATTATTAACTTTTAAAATAACATCCGAACTACAAAGTGCAATGGAAAGTCTTTTTGCAATTTATTGGAAGACACGAATAAGTATGGCGAGGAATGAATTATGACCGATCGACGAAGAGCGGTAGAAGTCAAAGGACGAAATGTATGAATTTTTGAAGTGCCACGGGTTATGTAAGGGATAGTTGCCAAGCTATTTACAATTTATCGATAGACAGGAATGAGCGTGGCGAGGAATAAATTTATGGCTTAGTTGTGAAGCAGAGCAGCAGTGGACGACTCTCCGCGGTTTCTGCTAGCGGGAAACGTGCTGTTTCACGTTGCCGCGCCATACCCATATCTCACAGCAAGACAGATTGCCCACGAAACTCGAGTTGAAATCAATTTTCTAAACGTTCGTCGAAGTACCTGTGCGAGGATATTAAGCGACTAAAACCGCAAATGCTAATCCGGCAAACCGTCGGCAACGTTGAAGTTTATTTAATGCAAAACGAAAGGACGAAAAATGGGAACGTCGGTCTTGTCCGATAGTTTCCTTCGTTAGATACGTTTTTCGTTGGATGATCATCGTCCTGTTGAAGATTTCGCGTACGAAAAATCCGTCTGCAACATAACGTCTCCGTATCTGCTTATTTCCTTTCACGAAATATTTTATCGCGTCGATAGAAAGTTATATTTCTGTACGGTTCAACCGCGAATCCGCATCTTTTTATTGCCCACGCTATCGATATTAAAACAAGACACGTTAGGGAAAAAGAAAAAAAACTGCATTCCGCGACACACTGCTGCTTCCCTTGGTTTCATGAAGTAGCAGGATCTGCGAAAAGTTGTGCACGAAATTGTGTCCGGAACTGTCAGGAATTTCGCAAGTTATGCTCACGCTGGCTACGACCTTAGGCGATACCTTTCTATGAAGCTGGATCCTACAAAAACTACCGTCGTACGTTATGGCAAGCTCCTCGATAATGATAAAAACTACGTAGCAAAGTATCAGGAAAGTTCTGTCGTTTCTTTGTTAACGAAAGGAAACGCGAACTTGGGTTATACGATGTTCTTTCTTTTTTTCTTTAATTTATCGATTTATTGATTTAGAGATACGCCGACCGCCAAGGATTAGCAACGACTATAGTCGTAGACAATTGCATTCTGTTCAATGCAAGTGTGAAAAGAGAATGAGTTCAGGCCATCAGTCTGACTATGTGTTTAATGCAAAATTGCGCGATTTACTAGCAGTATATCGCGTATTATAAAAACTTTGTATCCTTTAGAAACTGCATAAGATGATTTATTTCTCCTTTCGCTTGACGCGTATTGCAGGCCGCGTCTGTCGCCTTTCTGCCCAGCTTATATTCCTACGATAACAAGGCACGCCCAATTTTTACTCTGTCGGGCACCGTACTAATCGTTGCTTTGCCTGATTAATCGTTCATTGCGCGCTTCGTGTATTCGAATCGAATGACAAAAGACTCGTGAACGTAGAAAACGACAGTCATACGTTCCCATGGCAACGCTCTTAGTATCCACAGGGCCGTGACGCCAAAGCGAGGAAAAAACGACCCGATACTTATCGTCCATCGGAACTATCAAGCGGAGTAAATATTTCAACCACCGCGCAGCACTTTAGAATTGAACGATTTTATTTTATCGTCGGGATTTTTTTATGCGACGTGTCTCCCGGAGCTTCCGCAGCGGCCGCGGTTCTAGAGCTTTCGGAATAGTCCAGGCTGAAAACAGAATAGTCCTGGCTGAAAACAGAGTATTCCTGGCGGGCTAGCTGGCGAGCCTGCGGCCTATCGACGAGCGAATATTCCAGGCTATCTGTCCCCGGGGAATCAGAGATCAAGCAGGATAATATCGTGATACGAGTTGGCCTCGTGGAGATTTTTCGGGGCAAGCTCCGCCACTTGAACGTGATATCGAACCTCGCGACCCGGAGAATCGTCGAAACATCGATTAATCGAACAATGCGACAATGTCCAACGAACTGCAGCCACCGATTCGTTGCGCCGATGTTTGTGCCACATCATGATTTTTCCATTGTACATAGAACGTTTGATTCAATGTCGGCTGATAGAAGGAGCAACTTGGGACAGTCGAACATTCGGATGACGCGGGAAGGTGTAGTAGGAACGTGGGTAAATCGTAGGATAAAATCGTAGGAAGCATTTCGATAACGTTGGTAATCAATGTACGTGTATTTGAGCTTAATTAATTGTGTAATCGTTTGAATGTGCCATCGGTTACTTTCGCGGTTGCAGACTATTTCTCTGCGCTAAAATTTCGGGAAAAAAGCGAAGTTAGGATTAATTTCAAAAGCATCTCGGATAATACGGAGCTTCGGTTAAACGAGAATCGGATAACCGTGACTGCACTGTATAGCTTGCTCTCTGTAGCACTTGCTACGTAAAACAATTTTCCGCCGAGGTTCTACTTTTTTAATTATATTCTCGAAAATACGAATCTGCATAAATTCTGCACAATCCAGCCGTTGTAATTTAAAGCTCTACTGCAGCATGGCTGCACTCGTTCGTAAAAATACGATGAGGTCTCATATTCGGTTCATTTACCTATAATACGCTGTTCATCGCGTTGAGATACAGTTTTATGTACCTGTTTTGGCACTTCTCTATGATATTTTCCCTTCTATTTCCTCTGTTTCGCGTTGTATAAATTGTGACTTTATCACGGGCAGAATTTATTAATAGCGCTGGGAATATAACGCAAAAATTCCTGATAAGCTGCGAGAGGTTATTCTCTTTTATTAGCCGAGTGCTGTTTAAAGCGTGTCGCTGTACCCGAGCCAGAGGATACATTTTGCTGCTTTTTTTTTTTTTCGTTGCATATTTTTACGCGTTTTTGTTGATACTTTTACGCGGTACGCAGATCCAATTCGAGTCGATTATTTTTCCCATTATTTGTTGCCGTTTGTTTATCTCAACGTTTATTCTCTTGTTTTTTACTTTAACTCACCGTCTGCGTCACCGCAGTTTCGATACTTGGACGAGAATTTGGACGTGGAATTGAAGTCATGTTTCATAGCAACGACATTTTCACGCTGCTCTCGGACCTGAGAATATTTGTTCGACCTTTGATTGTCGCCTGTTGCTACGAGTCGTGTTATAAACACACACGAAATAATTATAGTTTCATCTTTTTTTAGAAATCATAATGTGTAGATCGTTGGTTATTCTTGACACAATAATGTCAAACGTAACACAAAGCATATGTAGTTATGTAATTTTTTTGGCTGACCCTCGAACGATCGGCAAAAACGGTCGACTTTTTTGTTTTTCCTTGTTCCCGCGTTCTTATTTTCCTTAGACTGTTATTGAGAATAACCGTTTCGGGCGATTAACGGAACAAATAAAATTACATGAATTTTCGCTGTATTCGAAACGAGCCTGCCTCTTTCGAACGAAACCCAATTATTATCAATTATTATTTCCCCCCTTTGTTATCAATGAAATCGCATTACACGTAAGAAATAAATTTCTACCACTCTCGAAAATGTGACAGGATAATCTATGTCGCGCTGACAAGATGTACGGCAATTGGAGAAAAAATTAGCAGAAAGTAGGTTTAAAGACAATCGCCGCGTTTCTCGAGTACAACGGTGTGCGATGACGAAACAACGAGACGCCGTGTATGGGATTACGTTGGAGCGTATTTAGCAGAAACAACGAGATAGATAGTCTGAAGCGGAACGAGCTTCGCGACTACCCGAAGAGGATATCCTTCTCGAAACATAAAACGGTGATGATGACAGTTTAAGAGGCTGCAATAACCGTTCCCTCTTTAGGATGACATCAACTTTATCAAGAGGCGCAATCATAAAATCCTCATCCACTAACCGAAGAAGGGCTCCCTTCATTTTCGTATTTTTTCTTCACCGAGTCGTCTGATAGAATCAGGCGCCAGAATAATTTACTTATAATTTTTAATGAGAATCGATTGTAAAATTCTTGCAAATAAAAAAAAAAAAAAAAAAAGAAAAAAGAAAGAACCGGATCTTGTACGATAGCGTGGCTGTAAAGTCGAGAATTACTTTGAATGTCCTCGATACTTGCGATGGAAAGTAATTTTTATGGACCGTGCCAACTAAAGCCTATTCGTTTTTTATTTTTTTATGAGAGATTATCGTTTCTAGCTATGCATTCGGAGCGTTATCAATTATTCCATGTATTCTGAAATATTCGTTTTACGTAATTACAGTGGAGGGCTCCCTTGTAAAATCGATGGGACGACGAAGTATTCGACGATGATGAAATTACGATTCAAGTGACAAATTCGACGAATTGGAATCCTTTCTTTTATTCGAAATTTCATTTCTTCGGATACAGATCGAGATTGATCGACATAAATAATTAATATTCATCGATCCCACGTTTATTTGCCTGCCAAGTCAAACACCTAGTTCTTTCAGCATAAACAACTGAAATTATTTCGTTACGTTGGCATAGTATTTTAGGTTCTCCTATGGTCGCCAGCGTTGGATAATTTTCGATAATTTTCGATATCGTACTTTTCTTCTTTAACGCTGACCCTACCAGATCCGGTCAAACGACACCTCGTCGTTATTTCTTTCGTTCGTTTCACTTTGTCAAAGTTCTTGTTTCTTCAAAATTCGAGAAATCGAGGATAACGGTTATCGGAGATAGCAACGAACGTACGATTTCAAATTACATCTTGAAATCGATCTTTCGAACTTGCCTGGTAAGGTCGTTAACGTTCGTAACGGTGAATTTTCCAGTAGCTTCTACTTTTGCCAATTCTCACGCACATATTCCATCTTTCGAGTTTCCCAATTATTTCATATTTTTTTTCCATGATCAACACGCTGTTAGTTTGACCGTTATTCGATCGAATAAAAATCGAATAGAAGACGATAAAAGGTCAGGATAGAACACACTGTATATGTAAACCAATAAAAACCTATACGTATTTGAAGCAAAAAAAAGGGCATTCGTCAAATAGAAATATTATGTTGGGTTGATATAACGTGCTGTTATTACGCGTTGACACGACCGTTATCTGTATATTTACAATTTTTGAGCGTGACTTTGTTGTAGGACGCGTCGCCGGTTCGCCGGTTCGTTTCGGTTTCGCCTCACTTTGACCTCAGTTTCGCTCCAGACTCGATCCGAGTAACACTTGCTCCTCCCGGCTTTCGGAATATCACCAGAATTTACCAGCCGCGAATAACTTAGACACGCGTCTCGTTCGCCGATCGTGTGCCCGGAGTCGTAGAAACACACGCAGCGGAGAGATACGACGAAATCGCCAAGGAAATCGCCAAGGAAATTCGACCTGCGATACGTTTAATTGGCACGTTGGTATCGAGTTTGCGTTGATAAAGATGGGACGGCATTTGAAAATATACACGGTATGTATGTATGCATGTACGTACATATTTGCAAGGGATAAAGGCTTACGTTACCGGGAAATAATTATGTTCGATTAATAGAACGTTGGGATAATTAGTGTTCGAATATCCGCCGCTTTACCGTATATTGTAACGAAGCAAATCATGCTGTTCCATTGTATATTTCATCTTCGTACGGATTTCGAGTTATTAGCATATCGAACACCGTTAAATACTTGTTGTAGTATCCAGTGATTGAAACGCGGCTGATAAACCTGTGAAATGAAGCGTTTTGTATAAATTAGATCGAGGTGATGGGATACGTTTAAAATAAAGCAAGGATAGAGTGTTCTAGGAAGTAAACGGAGAAGCAATATACAATTAGTAATTTCTGCTTTCGTTGATAGAGATTGAAAGACGATTTTAGAATAGAAATCAAAGAATCATTTAAGCTAGATTCAACGATATAAATATGTATATATAGCATAACGTATATGTATATTTTAAAAAAAATATATGTATATACGTATATCGTAATTCACATAGGCAAGTTCAGTTTCTAGGCTAATAAGATGAAACGAATAAGCTATGCTACTAGTAATAGAATTATGTACAAAATATACATGTATAATACATGTAGTAACTGTTGGATTCTTAGAGTAAATAGTGGGTAGTAGGTTCAAAGTTTAATGTATTTTAAGAAGTGATATTCATTAACAAGAGGAATATAAATAGAGTTTAGTGTAGTTTAAATAAGCGATATTCAAGAACAAAAGGACCGATTATAATATCGTCGCACGTCGATTCACACTCTGTGTCCGCTCAACTCACACTCTGCTTCTCAACTGACTCTCTGGCCGTTGTAGCATTCTTTTGTCTTTTGCTAGGCCCACCGCACACGTGTTCCGCGGACGCTCGTAGCCAGGATCACGTAGGCCTTTTCGGCGAAGCTATTTATTTGAAGGACCCGATAACGCATCGATGGAGCCGACAGCGCCTCGGCTCTCGCGACATTGTCTATAGTTGGCTCGACGTTTCTTAGGCCCTTCTCCCTATTCCGTTATTCGATGCAATAATTCAGTAAAATGTTACTTTTGTACGTATTAGAACGTACTAAATCGCGACTCGTATTTATAAGAGAACGCTCGACGTCATTTTCTTCGAAGTTTTTCCATGGAAATGTAACGCACGATGTACGTGAAATTTCGAGAATTTTCAATCTTAGGTTGCTGCTTTACGCCTCATTTTGGAGATCGATAATCGTAAAATGTTCTTTCGTTGTCCACGTTGGATAATTTATTCAGTAGGTACGAACGCGAAACGTTTCAACGTTCGTTAAAGCATTACGGACTACCTACTGGTGATACAGAAAGTTAGATTCTCATTTATCGTTGCATCGTTAACGCATAGCTTTGTGTTCGATATCATACGATCTTGCCAATGAAATGGAACCTCTCTATCTCGTTCGTAGCAGGTTAGTAGAATGGGGTAATCGTTTTACTAAATTACTGCCGGATAACTACGAGAATATAATTATAAATCGACGGGAATAGAAAGGATTTCAATAGCGGAGAGCAAAGCCCTAAAACCATCCGTATTATCCTACTGTCTATATAAACAGGATCGACAAATCGAAAGTTATATTTGGTCGGAAACCGGCGGTCAAAGGAACCTTTGTGATCGATCAAAACATACTGATTTTAAAGCAAACTCCACCGAGAACAGTTGCATCGAAGGACCAGCGATCTCGCGACGAACGACAGCCACGATTGCCACATAGTTGGCATTGATTTTCCAACGTATTCTGAACGCGCGATCCTTGCAAATTAATTAATTATAGTAACGTTAAAGGATTCGCCGGGAACTGGACGCGATAAATAAACGTTGCTCGCAAGTTGTGCTCGCGTTGACCGATCGAAAGGTCCTGGCGAACAAGGACGAGCGGCGCGAAAACGGCAGGGATGCTCGTTAATCCGTCAACGGTATTAAACTGGTCGGGGAATCGTTTGGATTCGCGGGACAATTTTATCGGCTTTGTAAACGCCGTTATGAAATGCTACGCGAGGAGCGCGCGGTTCATTATCGATCAGAAGGATTAAGGTTGCTTTATAGCATCCTCGAGCGATAGGTGTCGCATGAAACGCCACGTCCTTTATTGCTAATTAATTTTAAGCAGTAACCTGTTAGATACCACGCGTTACGTATACGATATAGGCGTTATACTCGACGACGACGTATATCGAGAATATTGTACCGACGATATACGCAGGGCGTTCAGGGAGCAATTTGAAAAATATCGAAACTAATTTTAGGCAAAGACCTTAGGTAAAAATTACAAGAGAGTACACTGAATATGTGGCTGTCTCTGTGTACGATCGATCTTCAGGCTTGTTTCAAATTTTCCCAATGAAATTTGGCGTTACGCCAAAATGTCTCGTTCGACACACGCACCATAGTTTCCTAAAGTGTTGGAGTACGTACAGCCAACGTATACATACGCACAGCTCGCGCTAGTATTTATTAGCATAAGATTTGTATTACATGAAATTTCTAAAAAACCGTTGAAATTCTTGTGCGAAGTACGGTACATATATGCTCGTACTAAATATCTTGCATTTTCTATATATATATATATAACATACCATATCACAAAATTCAACATAATCACGATATACTTATATATATATATATAAGTATAGCTACATTAGAATTACTGTAGCTCCGACACATATATATGGCCGGTGAGGTTTCAATGACGAGATTGCTCGTTGTTGAAAACGTGAATTATATTTCAAATAATTAAATAAATAAATATGAATAATAATGAATTCTAGCAGTATGCTTAGAACCATTATTTTGTTGGAGGTGGAAATATTTCCAATAATCCTAATTTACGGGCACTTTCTTCAAGGTTATTTTTTAAATATTTCAATACTTATATGTCAATGACCATACCTTTTTTTCTTTTTCTTTTTTTACGTTGCTATCCTCGATTCTCACCACATTCTTTGTCTCTGCGTACAACTTTTTTATCCTTCGAATTGGTTTTTCGTTAATGCTCATTTTTCTCATTTTCTACTCCAATTTCTCTCCGTTTAGCCTGTCGAACGCCAGTTGTAAGTCCGCAAAGCAAGCATATGGTTTCTCTTTCTCTTTACTCTACTGTCTATTTAAATATTTATATTTATCAAGTATTCGATCAATAAATACGAAATTTCCGGTGCCACTGGCAGTCACGCACCCGCACACCACGACCGATCCACCTCCGTGTTTCACCGTTTGATGTAAACGTCGGATTTACAATGCCGCATTTGGTTTTCCTCACACATAATTTTCACCATCTGAGCCAAAAACATTAAACTTTGACTCGTCCGAAAAGATGACTTTATTAATATAGATTTTTCCAAAAATCGATTTTTTTTTTTTTTTTATATAAATTACCGCGTTAATCGCGAGCAAGCTAATGAAATTTTAGTGTTTCCACTAATACGCACGATATATTCGTAAAAATCGTCTACCAGCGTCGGAATACGTCGTTGGTGCGAATGAAAATGCAAATACGAGGATCCATTATACATAGAAGGATTTTATTTCGTGGCCGGTAGTTGATAAATTCGTCGCATCATCGACTATCGATGATAACATTGCGGTTCGATGTAGAGCCGCCATTTAGATTTCCGGTAATCATAGTTGGTCACTAGTTACGCAGAAAATCGAACCTATCGCCGCAAATTGATCGTCAAACGCGGCCACAAGCGACGGACACGTGTCATGTAAATCAGAATCGCCGACGTGGAACGTGCAACAAGCAGAAAATATAGCATTCGTATGAAAATATTCTTCGTTTCGCCTCCGCATCGTTCCACCATTATGTTGATTAGTTGTTGTGACGAGGGTGCGATTAATTATTAACACAACAAACGTATATTAACGTGTAGCGGACTGGGATTTCTGTCCGTAACGGTTCAAGGCAAAAATGGTAGGAGAAAGCATCCGTAAATGTAGAAATCTAACGGGCATACCGACTGGTCGGTTGGAAAATTCCAGTAAAATTGACGAGACTTGAGGGAACGGCTAATTAATAAACGATATTTCAGCGCGCGATTTAAAAGAATAGCTGGTTTCCGGGCGGAAACGACCGTGTCCAGTTTGCATCAGTTGGACGCATGGTTAAATCGTGTCCGAATAGCACTATAAATTATTTGTTCCTGCGTATTTTATGAATGCATCGAGGACAAAGCACGGCTATAAATCATCAGATACCATACGCATCGTGTGCGGTCTATTTTCATTCGCGAATTACGACGAGAGCAACGAATAATTGTCCTCGTGCGGGGTATCGTTGCTGTTATCTTACTGTTCGCGTCTCGATAGCGAACGACGATAGGAAGAACACGAGTTTCTGATGTTTTCGAAGTATCTGGAATGTGTCAGCTAGAAGAACGTGGAACACAAAATGGGCAGGTGTATGAAAGCGATAGGATTAATTAATTGAACGTGCAGGTGTAAAATAAACAGAATATATATATATATATTATACAAGTGATGTGAAAAGAACGTTCGAACGTGGTAGCAAAGCGAAATAAATGAAAACCGCAAATGAGGGTATGTCTCCCTGTACAATTTTTCTTCGCAATGATTTTCTCTCGTCGTTTCTATTATGCCAGATGTTTGAGCGAGTTTTGCAAGTTGAACAAGACGTCTCGTATATTAGGATCCGCGCTCGAAGCAGGCAGTGTCCCTAATTTTCCACGGACAACGTTCGTATCCAGGATTATTTAATATCGCGGCAAACATCAGAGGCTGGGAGAATCTTTTATTAAACGGTTGGGACAAGAATGGAACGGTCTGTCGAGAGAAAGGCGAGGAGTCGGAAAAAGGGCGCGCGATCGTCGTGTGTATGCAAATCGTCGTCGTTTTCTTCGTCTCGAGTCGAACGTTGTAGCCCGAGTCGGCAAACAATTCTCGTTTATGAAAGAAGGCTCGACGATATTTCTCCGGGCGGACCTTTGGAAAAATGCTCGGCATTTCGGCGAGAGCCTGCCTCCTCGAAAAAATGCGCTCGTTCGATGCATTTTCTCCGAGTAGTTCCAACTTCGAACGCCCGTTGAAGCTCTCTCGTGTCGGAACGAGAACGAAAATGCCGCTTTTCCTCGCGGATCGAACGCGATCCGCAGCGATGAATTTTTCTGTGAAAGCGCGAGTTATTTCGGCGAATCGCGCAACAAGAATAAGGGGACCAGTTTTTGTCACTGCTCTCTCTGCTCTCTGCGACGAAGCGTCGAATCGTAGCGCAGAAGCTCGCGTCCTCCCATTTGTCGTCGAATTGCTCGCGTTTTCTCTTTCCTTGTTTAATGATAATAATATTGGAACCCATTAGGGTGTCACGTGTCGTTGAGAAATTGAAGATAACTGCGTTATCTTTTTGGCGAACAGTGTATAAGCAAACTCTTGGTTTCTTTATTTGTCTTTCCGCGCAGCGAGGGGTTTAAAAGTTCAAGCAAAGATACGTTTCAACGAAGTCTTGCACTCGTGCAGTTTCGTGGCATGTTACCTATCACTGAAACCTCGTCGTGTCTGTCCAACGTAGGCATCGAGTTGTACGTTCGATTTAGGATATGCCCTCCGTCGGATGGGATAGCCGAGTGCAAAAGATGGACAACACAGACACCAGCAAGAGGTAGTTTCGCTATTCGGAATTTGCGGTTAATGCGTTGGTAACCCAAGGGCTTGCAAATTTTATTTCTCCAAAGCGGGAAGCCCTAGAAGAAGAAACCATATTCGGCTTATCTTTACGCGTTGCTCCTCCATCAGATCGCTTGTCCACGGTTTCGCAGACGCCCTGTACATAACTGCAAGCCGAACACGCGTTATATACTCTACGAACTTTACGAAGTTTCGTTTAATTTCGTTAACTTAACCTGGTCCTAACCTACACCTTCGTCTTACCCTACATTCCTCGCCTACTCTCTCGCTTGTGCCACGTATTTTCTTTTTCGCCAGCGAGGAGAAACGCATCACGCGTACTCGACAGTCTGTACGAAACGTACATGCGAAACGAACGGTTGAGATATACACCGTGGACAAGTTATACCGCGTTCGCTGTAATACGAATGCGATTAGAGAGTAGTTGTGGGTTGTTCGACGTAGTATGCCGAAGGTAAAATAAAAATGTGTCGACGATAGAAATTGCGGCCAAGTAACAAAGCCATTGATCGGCTCGAATAAGAAGACAGAATAGAGTCGTTTGCAGTGCGTATCGAATTTCCCACACGGCCGATCGACGATGTAATATCGAGACACGCTGTACAGCGCGCAATTTGAATCGAGGTTCGGGACAAAGATGAAAATGTGCGCATAACGCGCAAATTTCTCTGTAACTTGATATCGGATGATTCGAAGCGTGTGGATATGCCTATTTGCCTTTACCTTTGTCGATCGTTTAACCTATCGTCCGTCTCGGTTCAAGTAGCTGTGAAAATCTGTGTCTTTCTCTAGCCAGACACGCTGTTCCTATTTTTTCCCAAGTTTTGCGTACAACAGGCGTATCTGTTTTCTCGTTTCGTGAGATACGTCACACCGACGTCTAACAAAGGGCAGAGTTATCGCTCAATTTCCAAAATTTTCTTGCATCGATCCGATCGCGTGTACACTCCTCGACTAAATCGTGATTGCGGATGAATTTCGATAAAAAGGACGGAGAAGATGCGGATTGGTATCCGAGAAGATAAGACAGAGGAAATAGCGAATTACTTTGGAGAAAACGTCGGATGGAACAGATCGTCGCTCGCCTAACAGTGTATTTTATTTTATAGCCGAGCGAGAAGACATTCGCGTGCTTGTAGCGCGCGATACGAATTTCTCTTTAGATCGTTAGAGAGAAGAAACGCGGCCCGGGGAATCACTTCGGGATCGTTTCTGTCCTGGACAGAAATTTATGTCTCTATTGCTTTACATTCGGCCGCTTTATCGTCGTCCGGGGTAAACATCACGATGAATGGAAATCGATTTCTTTTACGACTCTCGGATTAAATCGAAGATATACACTTGTGAAATAAGCGTCGATTTATTGCGCTCTACGCGTAGGCGCGCGTATTAGCTGTGGAATTCGTTCGATTAGTTTGCAGCGAGTTACGATTGTTATACAGTGTAACGATAATTGTTATTATTTATTTCTACTTTAGGCTTACAGCATATTACAAAGACATTGTTCTTTGGCATTCTTATTCCTAGTTTCTTGCACTGTATTTTATATTCTTACACGGAGTTCTTTTGAAATTACAATGCTCGCAAGCAGTGGAAGCAGAACAAATTTAAGGGAACCACGCGTTATCACTTGAAACGATCGGGTAGAATTAAGTTAGAACGATCGTTTGGAATTTTCGAACGTTTCACAACGTAAACGTGATGACGTTTTCCTTGGTGAATTTTCATTTCAGTTCTCGCCTGGTTAAACATAAATTATCCTACGTTCCAAAACACATTTGTACTATATTCGGTATCATTACGATTGATTGTGAAATCGTACAATACAATTTCGAATCGTCATCCGGGCCTCGACGTATGACATATCAAGCGTTAACGACAGTTATGCGATTATAGACTTGCCGCAAACGTTCGTTGCAAACGTTAAATGACAAGGCGACAAATATTTGCCTTTCGAAAGCTTGCAATTCTTTCATGAAGTAATATTTCTCATTTTAATCACAGATCGGCAAGATATAAAATTGGAAATATTTCCACACATATTTATATTATACTATATATTATTATATTTATATTATATTACTTTGAAGAATATTAGAAGAATACCATAAAATTTGGAAGGATAAAAATTGTATACATACACGCTACAACTATTATTAATTACTATAAAACTGTAAGGCGTATAACCTCCAATATTTTTTGGGGGGCAGATTTCCACAGCTTTTAGACCGCGTTTTGCTTTCAACTTTTCCATCTTTCTTCCACGTAGAACGTTAATTCGATTTAAACATGCCAAGAAATGAATCCCTTCGTATCTTCCCCTTTTTTTTCTTTATCATGCTCACTTGTATGCTTCTTGGTTCCTTGAATTCAAGTGCGTCGAGCAAAACGAGTTAGAACTCGTTAGGAATTGCTAGATTGCTTGAATTGCGAAAAGACGGATAAAAATTATATGCAATCGTCTGAAAAACGTTGTTGTGTATAATCGACAACATTCTTTTTGGGTTACATTTACACTAGTTGGGTTACATTAGTCTTTGGACCGCGTTTTCAACCTTCTCATCTTTGTTCCATTCAAAACTTTATTTCGATTTAAAAGCGCGGAGTAGTGAATCCTCCCGTATCTCCCCCTTTCTTTTCTTTATCTTGTTCACTCTCCTGCATCTGTGTTCTTTGAGCACACGTGCATCGAGCAAAACGAGTTCTTATAGGAATTGGATGACTTCTTGAATTGCGAAAAAACGGATAAAAATTATATGCAATCGTCTGAAAAACATTGTTGCGTATAACCTCCAATATTTTTTTGCGGCCACATTTACGTACTTTTCGAACCACGTTTTCAACCTTCTCATCTTTGTTCCATTCAAAACTTTAATTCGATTTAAAAGCGCGGAGTAGTGAATCCTCCCGTATCTCCCCCTTTCTTTTCTTTATCTTGTTCACTCTCCTGCATCTGTGTTCTTTGAGCACACGTGCATCGAGCAAAACGAGTTCTTATAGGAATTGGATGACTTCTTGAATTGCGAAAAAACGGATAAAAATTATATGCAATCGTCTGAAAAACATTGTTGCGTATAACCTCCAATATTTTTTTGCGGCCACATTTACGTACTTTTCGAACCACGTTTTCAACCTTCTCATCTTTGTTCCATTCAAAACTTTAATTCGATTTAAAAGCGCGGAGTAGTGAATCCTCCCGTATCTTCCCCTTTCTTTTCTTTATCTTGTTCACTTTTCTGCATCTGTGTTCTTTGAATACATGTGCATCGAGCAAAACGAGTTCTGGCAGGAACTTCTAGATTGATTGAATTGCGAAAAGACGGATAAAAATTACATGCAATCGTCTGAAAAACATTGTTGCGTATAACCTCCAATATTTTTTTTGGGCCACATTTACGTACTTTTCGAATCACGTTTTCAACCTTCTTATCTTTGTTCCATTCAAAACTTTATTTCGATTTAAAAGCGCGGAGTAGTGAATCCTCCCGTATCTTCCCCTTTCTTTTCTTTATCTTGTTCACTTTTCTGCATCTGTGTTCTTTGAATACATGTGCATCGAGCAAAACGAGTTCTGGCAGGAACTTCTAGATTGATTGAATTGCGAAAAGACGGATAAAAATTACATGCAATCGTCTGAAAAACATTGTTGCGTATAACCTCCAATATTTTTTTTGGGCCACATTTACGTACTTTTCGAATCACGTTTTCAACCTTCTTATCTTTGTTCCATTCAAAACTTTATTTCGATTTAAAAGCGCGGAGTAGTGAATCCTCCCGTATCTTCCCCTTTCTTTTCTTTATCTTGTTCACTTTTCTGCATCTGTGTTCTTTGAATACATGTGCATCGAGCAAAACGAGTTCTGGCAGGAACTTCTAGATTGATTGAATTGCGAAAAGACGGATAAAAATTATATGCAATCGTCTGTAAAACATTGTTGCGTATAATCTCCAATATTGTTTTTGCGCTTCATTTACGTAGTCTTTGGACCGCCTTTTCAACCTTCTCATCTTTGTTCCAGGCAAAGTTTATTTCGATTTAAAAGCGCCGAGAAATGATTTCCCTCGTATCTTCCCCTTTCGTTTTTTGTCTCTTTCATTTTTTTGCATTTTGGTTGTTTGAATTCAAGTGCGTCGAGCAAACCGAGTTCTAATAGGAACTGCAAAGACACCGTATTGCGAAAAGGCGGATAAAAATTATATGCAATCGTCTGAAAAACATTGTTGCGTATAATCTCCAATATTGTTTTTGGGCTACATTTACGTAGTCTTTGGACCGCCTTTTCAACCTTCTCATCTTTGTTCCAGGCAAAGTTTATTTCGATTTAAAAGCGCCGAGAAATGAATTCCCTCGTATCTTCTCCTTTCTTTTTTTTTTTGTCTCTTTCATATTTTTGCATTTTGGTTGTTTGAATTCAAGTGCGTCGAGCAAACCGAGTTCTAATAGGAACTGCAAAGACACCGTATTGTGAAAAGGCGGATAAAAATTATATGCAATCGTCTGAAAAACATTGTTGCGTATAATCTCCAATATTGTTTTTGGGCTACATTTACGTAGTCTTTGGACCGCCTTTTCAACCTTCTCATCTTTGTTCCAGGCAAAGTTTATTTCGATTTAAAAGCGCCGAGAAATGAATTCCCTCGTATCTTCTCCTTTCTTTTTTTTTTTGTCTCTTTCATATTTTTGCATTTTGGTTGTTTGAATTCAAGTGCGTCGAGCAAACCGAGTTCTAATAGGAACTGCAAAGACACCGTATTGTGAAAAGGCGGATAAAAATTATATGCAATCGTCTGAAAAACATTGTTGCGTATAATCTCCAATATTGTTTTTGGGCTACATTTACGTAGTCTTTGGACCGCCTTTTCAACCTTCTCATCTTTGTTCCAGGCAAAGTTTATTTCGATTTAAAAGCGCCGAGAAATGAATTCCCTCGTATCTTCTCCTTTCTTTTTTTTTTTGTCTCTTTCATATTTTTGCATTTTGGTTGTTTGAATTCAAGTGCGTCGAGCAAACCGAGTTCTAATAGGAACTGCAAAGACACCGTATTGTGAAAAGGCGGATAAAAATTATATGCAATCGTCTGAAAAACATTGTTGCGTATAATCTCCAATATTGTTTTTGGGCTACATTTACGTAGTCTTTGGACCGCCTTTTCAACCTTCTCATCTTTGTTCCAGGCAAAGTTTATTTCGATTTAAAAGCTCCGAGAAATGATTTCCCTCGTATCTTCCCCTTCCTTTTTTTTTTTTTTTGTCTTTCTCATTCTTCTACATTTTGGTTCTTCTCATTTACGCGCGTCGGGTAAATCGAGTTCTCACGGGATGTGCGATGCCTTCCAAATTACGAAAAGACTACCTGCTTTTTCTAACCGTATCTTAGTACCAAGCTTCTGAGGTCTTTTCTTATAGTTTTTTTACTTGCAAGCTTCGATAAGTCGAGATCTCTACATTTTAAAGACTTTAGCCCTCCTGACGTTCGGGATACCGAGATTCGTGTTCCCCGGCGGTTTTATTCTCAAAATAAACTTCCACTGTTTCTGCGTTACGCACACTCGAAACATTGTGTGGAAAAATAAAATTCTCTTTTGCTATGCTTTGCTCATATTCAAGTAATTTCGTGTTCACGATATTACGTTACGTTAAAGAGAATGAAAAAGAAAGGTCAAACTCTAAAGAATTCCAAGTATCGGAGAATTAGTACCAGAAGCAACAGAGAATAACTCACACATCGCACGTAACACGGGCTGTGTGTTGTGCATTTTTGCAACCGGAAATCGATGTCGTAAATATTTCGGAATGATATCGACAAGATCGAAGGATCTTGGTCTGGTCCACTTTCCTGGACGATTCCGTAGAATATCGTGGCCTGGTCAACGACCTGCGGTATCTCTGTACGTGTAGTATACAACGTCCTGTCGAACGGAAATCGTTCCGCTTTAGTGGTGCAGTTGCAAAGGGCCGAGAGAAGCAGTAGCAGGTCAGCCAGTCGATGCATTCTTGTCCGCCACTAAATAAAACTAGGAGAAGACGTCCTCTGCTACGTCGGTTCTTGCTTCTGAATATCGATTTTATCTCCACCCGTACGCGACAATGTTGCAGCGCGAGACAAAACGTAAACAAGGTTCTGCACGCGATCTCCTACCCATTTCCGATTTTATGTCGCTATTTTATCGCTTAGCTGATCAGCATATAACCGTCGATAAAACTGCACCTTTTTCTTACAAGGCGTTTCGTTCTTCCTGCGAAGCGAGCAGTTTTTCAATGCGATCTTCTTGTACGTTACTCTGTTTAAAAAGTTGGCAGAATTACATGGGCAAAAAAATAGAGATAATGCTGCAACAGCAAACTCTCTCGCTTCTGAATCGTTTTTTGGAATTGAATGTTCCCTTGCTTGGCTGATACAAAGCTCTCGATCATTGGGACAGTGACTATAGCATGCTATAATACGAATACGTTGAACGTTCATTGTAGTTGGACTAGAACTTTAAGATAGACGAATGCAGCGATTTCTACTAAACGATGTTTAGGGCACGAGTTAGGCAAAGGTACCGGTACGACGTAACCATGCTATAATATGTGTCGGCGCTTTAGCAGTATCGCCACAACGACGATACGAATGATCAATGTGTTTCGAATCTCTTCGCCTATTTGTAGCCGGCAAAAGTTTTAAAAGAACGATGTCTACCTTGCTCGATATGGTTTGCGAACAGCCTATGTGCTTCGGAATGAAATGTACGTGATAGAACATGTATAACAGGTATACGAGAAAATATGGAAGAATGCACTCGGGTTGAGCCGTAGTTCGTTTCGTTGTTACCAAGTTTCAATGGCCCAAGTTAATCTCAATTTTCTTTAAAATCTTAACGACGTCGGGGCTAAATCTGAACTCGTCTCGCGAGCTGTGTTACGCGAGCCATAACATCGCGGTGAGGCGAAAGTTCTCAGCGAGAGAAGTTGGCCGAGTACTCGCAATTTATAATGTTACGATGGATGGACGGATCTGCACGAGCTCCGGCTACCTTATTGACTTTCTTTCCAACTCGCCAGCAACAGACGGACGACATCGACTTACGGGAAACGGCGATCCTCGAGGACCTTCGACATTCCCAAGTGCTTCTTCTCCAAACGAATTCATCGCGCAACTTTAACCGAGTACCTGCTACTAATAGAAATCCACTTTACTAGTTCATCAGCCGCAGAGCCTCTCGTATCCGCGCGGATAGAGTGACGAAAATAATGGAGTAATGGAACAACAGCTTTCGTCACATCGACCAGTTTCGTTTGTTCGTACAGAGACGACCAGGATGTCAACTGTAAACGATAACATATCAAGAAATTACACGGGTGGAAGAGTCGGTTGCAATAAATTATTGCGTGTAATTGCGCATCCCGTTGTAAGAAACAACGAACAAAGAAACGTAGAATCTGGTCAAATATGCGTGATGGAATATTGGGTGTAGCGTAACACGTGAAGTGGAGGGTAGCGATAGTTGTAGTTGCTGGATGTCCGACGAAAGCTTTCATAGTGATATCTGCGCTTCCTTGCAGAAGCTGGCGACAAAGAACGATCCTCTTGCCAGAAATTGTGCGTTACGTTTGCATCGTACGACGTACCGTGATACTTGGCTGCTGCAGGATGCATAGGTCGATTATCCTAGCGTTATAAGAAAGCGCATCTCCGCGTACGAAGACAGACTGTTTCAAAGAATCCTGCGACACGCACGCTATACATCTTTCTTATTTCTCTATTTACTCTGTGAGGTAATAATGGTAAAACGAAAGGACAGGTCCCAGAGCCACGTTGTTGCATTAGCACGAAAATGAGTTAAATCTAGACACAGCGATCTAAGCAAACGGAAGTAGAACTTAAAGAATAACCAACGTTATTATCTCTAGAAAACAACGAGCGAGTCGAATATCGTTTCTCGCTATTTCACAGAAAACGTGTTCGAATAGCTGGTCATAATAGGTCAGAAGAAGGGCCCCGGATGCACACGGTTAAATATCGCGGACGTTGTAATTTGCTACCTGTTACTGGCTTGATCTCCGCGGTATCGATTATTCCTTTGCGTTATTGCGCATTCAATTTCAAGGATTCCATAAATAAAAATAAGATCGGTATTTCTCCGATTAACAGAAATATGGGATACGGTGATAAAAGTAAGGGAATTTTCCAATGACATTCGTGCAACGATGGACGTAAAAGAAAGAAGAAGAAGAAGAAGAAGAAGAAATCCGTCCGGAACCACTGTGTCGACTGTGTGGACGCAACGGTCTTTATTCCATCGGATCAGCTGTATCGTTAAAGAGTTCCGCTCACCGTAGCCGAGCTTCTTCTATCAGAGGTCCGATCATTTCGATGATTGGAAACTGAAAGCCGGAGCGAAGAAGAGGATGCAAAGAGTGCTGACACGTGGCGCGTAAAAAGCATCAGGCTTGGTCGGAGCGAGTGGCACAAAGCGCGCGATTCCATATAGCGCGCCTCGAAGAAAAGGGAATTTCCCATTTTCTGAATTATCGGTCCCGATCAACGAACGACCGCCCCCCTCGTCCGCTTTCTCTCCTTTACCTCGAGTCGCAAACAATGATTTTCCTCACGTGCCGACCCCGTTGACCCGGCACAATGCGGAAAATTGCAGTGATTGCCGGTTCCGTACAACGCGAACGCCGCCTTATCCCCCCGACCCTATCGGGGCTCTGGGCCAAAGCAAAGAATTCTTGAAAGCGCGGCTGCCTCGGCCGTAATCGCGCTGTTAGCAACGTCACACGCCGCATTCTCAACGCCAAACTTGCACCCTCGAACCGCACGTGGTATTCGACAGTCGTATAGGAAATAAAATATTAGAGCAACAGTGGACAACTACTGGATCGTACATTTGGTCATTAGTGGTCGATGCTGAGACCACTCGTGCACGGAAAAGGACAAATATAATAGAATATGGCGAAGCAGTAACAGGTATGAGAGAAGGCAACAAATTTGCACAGAGTGAAAAGTTTTCGAACAGCAACAGAGTGAAACGATCCTGCCACGAGATTAACGTTCTCTCGACCGCTGAATCGTTGTCAAGTTTTCCGGATGTTTGTCAGATTTTTTAAAATATCGCTGGTCCGTGTTTGGCTATTTTCCTCTATCCTTATCACACGCTTTACAGTCCACGCTGTAATAACAGTTGCCTTTTATTGCGTCAAACCAACTGCATTGCACTGCATTGTGCCGATGTTAGGATTAGAATATTTTTTCCGCTCCTGTATTTATACGTACGTAATAACTTTCTTGAAAGATATCGATAACTCAGATATCACGCGTTCTCTGTTTGAATGTCGGAATATAAGCAGCTTCCTTTTTTCCAGGAGTATCGATTCGCCATCGATAGGAATAACGTTGCGGATGTATTGCCACCTGAACGAACGAATAGGTTCCCTTTCTTTTGTCTCGGTTGCATTTGTCTTTTTTCTTCGTTCTCCTTTTTTCATTTCTCCCTGCTTTTAGTAATCACGGATCACCGTAAAGAACAGGCGCAACGTGTAATGCAAATAGAGAACGTACAAAGGAATAATCAATCGCGAAGATAGAACAGACACATAAATCGTATCTGCGTATCTCGGTCGTTCGGCGTGAAGAAAAACTTTTTCCTTTCCTGCCTTTTGGGCAATGAAAAATGTCGAATTTGCTATCGAAACTGCTCGTTTTTTAAACGCATTCATTATCGAAACTGCTGCTTCACCTCGACAAATCTGACTGTGTTAATAGACCATGATCAGTGGAAACTATCACGTTGCAAATATATTTTGATGTAATTTCTGCTTTTTCGATTCGGATAGATACGTGAAAACGATTAAGCTAAAAATTGATCGCCGCCTCTAAACGGAGGTTGGACCGTGTGTATCCTGCAGATTATTTATGCATGAATATAATTATTTCGCATTTCACTTGATACGAAATATTTAAAAGTCTCATTTGCATATTGAAATAATGCTGACACGATGAATTTAAATATTTAATGAAACGATCCCCGCTTTTTTTTTTTTTGCTAAACATCACCGCTTCCGTGAAGATTATTTCGTCGTTGTGGTAATGGTAGTTGTGGCAGTGGTAGTTTATTGCCTCCCCTATGGGGTTACAAGACTTTCTCTTTATATATTAACCGTGCTTTGAAACCCAACTACGTATAAAACAGAAAGCAGGAAGAAAATCCGCCTTAGGTACATAAACTTTGCATAAAATCCGGTACAAATTAACGAAACGAACCAGGAGCTTTCGCAACACGGTACGCAAATTTAAACCCAGCGATGTAACAAAAATATAACGAAAAAGAGAAACATCGCGATACCTTATGAATAAGGTGACCTATAAAATTCCATACACGGAATACTTCACAATTGAACCACTGCTGGCGGGTGTCCATGTTTGGAATTTGAAAGAAAAACGTTCGGTAAAATAACAGAATTTCGATTTATGTGCTTATTTGACCGGTAATTGTGTATTTGGCTGCCTCGTATTTTACGAGTGACCAAGGCTGATTAAATTGTCAGACCGGCAGAGCTATAAGGCTAGCGATTTCAACTGATCATCTGAGACGCCACTACAAAGATAGAGATGAAACGTAAATATAGAGTAGATAGTTTCGTCGATATATATCGTCCACTAGATCGAATGGGCATTATCATTGAAAATGTAAGATGGAAGTCGTCGTTGGCAGTTGGCAGAACCCCTGCCGTTCGACCATTCGACGCTTCAGTAGTTTGAAGGACGATATTCGCCGACAGCCCGGGTAGCTTAATTGGGGTCAGATTGACAAAGCACTAGCGTGGCAAGCGGCAGATCCGACTTGCAATCCCGGACTAGCAGTACGGTCGGCCAAATATCTTTCTCCCTACAAATCCAATACAACTGTTCTCGGAAATAGCAAATATTCCGGTCCGTATCGTAAACTTTGGGAGTCGCGTGGATGACCCGAACACGTATCCTACTACTGCACATATCGCTACAGCGTCGCGTGACCGAAGCACCGATGGAACTCGCATGACCCATGTTTGTTCGAACGTTGCACCGTAAAACATCGGAAGTGCAAGCGTATACGTGATTCCCTGCGACACGCCAAAACCCTGTAATTCCCAAATAAGGGGTCACGTCTGTTATCCGTGCGGATGCTCGTCATCGCAAGGCACACGACGACCACCGGCCGATTGTCTATCAGCGAGGACGAGCGAAGCGAAACGTTCGGAACCGCTGCGATCTATCCGTAGAGATACACGTATATCTCGATCCCTGCTTGTCCATTCGTCGGCGTCGTTCAATTTTCCGTAATGGTTTCTTTCGTCGAATGACGTTTCATGCTGGGCGCGATCGAGAACCCTCGCTCTTCGTAATGTCTCGCGGACCAGCCGGATTCGAGAACCGATAGACCGTGTTACCTTCGAAAGCGTAATTTCTAGCGAGTTCAAACTGTTTTCTTTCTTTCTGTGATTATCGTTAGCGCAAAAGTAATCAAATATCGCGCTAGAGGAGTTATAGAAATATTAGGAATAAAATGTCGTTGCTCGGGAGTATTTATCGCGTGAAATTACGTAATCGGTTATGCTTAGCGGCTTGAATTTTATCGCTCGTTAACGAGCGATAGTAATGATAGTGGAGTATGTCTGATTTTAGTATAAATAGTATATATATGCTATTACTTCGGTAATTATTAGAAGCGAGATAATGTTCTACGTGAAAATCGTTTCGCTTTATGGGGCAAGATTAACGAAATATCTAATGCAACTTTAAATAAGATAGATATCGAAGTTAGTATGTATTTCGTCTAATTGAAAAGTATGTAGGAGAAAGGAGAGAGACAAATTGAATAGACTGTAATTGAAACTTGAATTAATTAAGACGAGTGCAGCTAAAGGGATTAATCTCAATTTTGAGCATAGCCGTGCCAGGTGGATTCGACGTCTTTAGCAATAAATGATTCTGATGCATATAGACTAAATAATTAATCTCTAATTTTCTGCTAATATTTATTGTTGTCCGAATTAGTACTGTTTAATAGTACAGACTGCGAGATTGAACCCTACACTTTTAATAATAAACGAACCGAGTTGTGTAAATTAAATAATTCATTTGTAGCATTACTGATAATATGTATGGCTACGTAAAATGGACAATTTGGTAGCACAAAATTTGATTCACGAACAATTCACGTTGTAAAGAAACACAGTTTGGTAGATCGCCAAAACTTGTTGTTCCTATCTCGACATTTTTTCCACAAAGATCGAAGTAACGAAGCGTTCGGCCATTTAAATCTTCGCGATTCACTGATTCCTCTTTTATCTTTTCTTTTTTTTTTTTTTTTCGTCAACGTGAATCGATAGCGTAGTTTTAGTTCAGCTCGTTGAATCTGTCGTTGCGTCGCATGCCTGGCCAGATACGGCTATCTCCACTGAAACGTAATCCCGAATAGATTTTCTATTTAATTACGACATTTCTTTCTATCGTGCGCCCCCATTCGTAGCCATTAGAACATGGTTGTTTCATATAAAATTTGATAATCGACCAAAATTGTCGAAGAAACGTTCATTCGATCGAACTCGACCGATCATGCGTTTTAAACCTTCGCGACAGTGAGGTACTTCGATATTGACTTTTCTACGAAACGTTCATTCAAACTGTAAGTGCAAAGTGCAATTGCAAAATCCAAAGCGACAAAGCAAACATAGTTTCGACAGCTTCGCGATAATGTTCGATGCTTGTCTCATTTCCTTCAAACGTCGCGTGGTGTTGGATATTGTCAGCATTGAGGCCAGCAATGCAAATCGAACATATCAAATACCCGGTCACGCAGAACTTGATCGAGGCTAGGCTACTATAGTATAGTATAGTATAGTATAGTATAGCCCACATGTATCAAGTACAATATTTAATATACTTGGAATTGATTAGTTGATATGAAACAGTTATAGTAAGCACACAGTGCAGTACCTGTAAAATCAGACTGGTTGGAAACTTTGCCGATATAATTACGTCGATTAGGTGTCATCGCAGAGCTAAGGCGATTTTCAAAGCGCTTAGCACAACACACACGTAATACGTTCGCAAAAGTTGCCGACGAGTACGAATGCTCTGACGAGCCACTGTGTAACAGTTGTCGCTGCACCTTGGAGGCTGCACTCGCTTATTTCTTCGTATAACGAAAATTCGTATCGAAAGCGCGGATACCAGACGTAGAATACCGAACAAATTGGTCCGTCAACCTTCTAATTCGGCTTCTGATTGATGAACGTTTTAGATGAAAGTCGACACAGGCTTACAGAAAGATCCTTCGAAGACGATTTATGGGAATGAAAGTCAGTGAGGACGTCTCCTCCTTGGAGGGTCGTAAGCTTTCTCGATCGATTCGTCGAAAACTTTTAAAAAGACCAAGAAACTGGCCGCGTATTTCTTTGAAACAGAGAAGCAACGACTCGAAGCAGCCTACAAGGTGAATACAGCCAGTCGAACGATCCTTGGAGGATGCGTTTGCGCATCGATCATAGAATTCATTTTCTGATTTCCCAGCAGACGTACCCCAGGTGTGTCGTAGCTAATCTCTCCAAAGTTGGTTGCTCGTTGCTGAAAACGCTTTTCGGCTCTATAAGAGCACTTTCAGGCAATTTTTCCCACACAGGTGCCTGATATCTGTTTCGTCCCAGTTAGAGGAAATACTTAGGTAACGTTTAGGTCATTTAAACAAATTTAATTTCGTTTAAAAAGTGCAGTTGAAAATTAAATGAAATTGCATTAAGTGTAACAAGCGTACGTATGTACAGTGAAGTTTGAAATTCATAGCTGTGGATAATAAAAATAATTACATCTTTTACCATATTAATGACAGTATTAAAAAACGTTTAGTTTGTAGACATAGATCATTGCCTCTATCTATAATTTATTCGTTCTTGTCAAATGTAATTCCGTTTCCTGAAATTATGTTACCATCTTGCTACCACTTTTGTGGCAAAGACCTTCTCTAACCTGGTTTCGCACTTTGACCAGTCGAATGGACTGTGAATGGATTGCATTTGAGTCGAAATTAGTAGACGTAGTAGGTACGAGCATTAATATCTGCAAACTGAATGCAATTAATTTGCAACAAAACCGGATCTAGTTAACATATTCGCTGACATAATTTCCATTCGCGTCGATTGAATTCTATGGTGAAATGAACAATGGAATACGTAATTCGATTTCTACTACTGAATTCTATAAAATACTATACGCGTGCTGTACGTTTATTCCTTTGTTGTTGCGCTCCTTTTGTAATTGTTATGCGGAATGATAATTTCGCAGTTGCAAATTAATTAATTTCGTATCGTACGTAAAAAAAAGAGAAACGTGCATTGCACGTATGTTGCTTCGTTATCATTCTTTTCTTTTAATTATTACGCAAAATGATGATTTTTCAATTGAAAATAACTAATATTGTATTGCGTGTAAATGCATATAATGATGGACGAGATGTAAGCAAAGAACTCTGTATTGTTTCGTATAATGACGATCGTACAGAGCACTGGCGTCATTCGCGAAGCACCTGATCATACAGGATGATTGCAGCAACCGAATTAACACAGCTTTGCTCCAAGCAACGTCGGACAAAGATTCTGCAAGAACGTTTATGTTCGACGCTTTTAATTCGATTTCAAAAATCGTGCGATTTACTTCTTATTATCACGTGCAAATGTCACGCTTCCTCGAATCTTTCACGCATTTTTTGCAATATATCATCTCGTACTAACCGATTGCTCGCTGCTGGATCGGCGTTCCTCTTGTTCATACAGCTGACCGCTGCATAGAACGAATTAACAAATTGTAGCACCATGTACCTGACTCTGCCCTAGCTCCCTAAGGTCCATTAATCTCACGCCATTACGGTCTGCTAATCTCACACGCAATCTTCCGGTGCTCAAAGCATGTAAACTTTAGCTTCTGACCGATCGCACGATCTCACCGTGTCTGCTAACTATATCTCTACGAGTTCGTACGAGAGCGTCTGAACGAAGAGACGACGGAGCAGCGCGCACGCGTTTCACGCCGGTCAACGTGAGCCACCCACTTTGCCACCCACTTGGCCACCCTATCCCGTTCCATTCTCTAGGTCAGGAGGATGAATGAGTCGAGTGAAGCACCCTCTAGGGATGTCACCAGCTTTCCAATCCCTCCGACGCCCCTTCCCAAGCGGCCGTGGTGCAGACTACTCGCGCTCTACCCCCTTCCGCAGGGTTAAAAATAGCCGGATCCGCTGACGTCATCGATCTGTCGTCGCCGGACCAAACTATTCCGACCAACTCGTCCCTGGGAAAGTGGCGACCCGACGCCACTAGAACGGCTCGTAGCTAGCGACGGGATCAAGTTCAATACGTGTTCAATTATAAATCGAAATCCAATACTATCAGCCGCAGTTCATACAGTTCTCATAGTTCTCGTAGAATTTTTGAATGGCGCTTGTAAGGTTCAGTAAGATTATTTGAGTCGCCGGTTGAAAATATTAAAATGCGATCTGAAAGTTCGCGCAAGAAGGTGAATTTCCTGTACATTGCGAACAAAACTTCTCGTATCTCTTCTTGATTTTCTTTGGTATCCAATCGAGACCAGTTTCAAAATTTCATCAACGCTACATGGAGGTACGCTGTTTTTTCCACGAAAAGTATTCGAATTCGAAATAGTTTCGCGAGCCATTCAACTTGTAACTATCGCTGCTCATCGCATTAATAACAGGTGCAGCGCAGGAGTTTTGCGAGCGTCGCGTCTCGCCAACCTCGTCGTACTCGATCAATCGCGCCGATGAAGTTTTTCCACATGGACAGCAGACGTTCGTTTGATTCACTGGAATTCTCATCGCTGCGAAATTAAGCGGTCGGACGGGTCGCGTTCCTGCGGATGTTTCACCAGAACGTTTCTGCTGGCTGATAATTTCGCGGGGTTTAACCCCGTTAAGTAATCCCACTCATTTCCGTGCCAATCGTATTTTGCTGTCATTAAGCTCTTAATCAGGGAAGATGAATCGCCTCGCCGTTCGTATTACCAATTCCTTCGACACAGTGATCTCTTCGTTGCATTCCTGTTAAAAAAGATAAATTACGTATGTTATATCGATACTACTTGCAAGTACTAGAATCGACCTGATTGAAATTAGTTTATTCTAATACCTTATATTCGAGAGATGTACGACTGACTATAACGCTCATCAAATGCACCGCAGGGTACTCGTATTGACTGTTAAACACACGTACAAATTAATACTAGTTGTCTGTCTACTTTTTTCTCGGTAGTTTTGAATATTTCTATATGCGGGTGGAATTTTACGAATCGTAGAGAGTGAGCCGAAAGATCGCCCATATTCAGATCGTCATAGAACTGAATCTTGTAGCAAATAATACCGCACGATGAGAACGTAGGAAATTTTCAAGTTGAGCCGGCAAATGATACCTTGTTGACGAGACATCGATCGATCGATCGCCTTCTGAGATACAGCAGGTCAAAGAACTCGAGATTCATTCGTGGACTACAGCCCTAAACCTCGAATACCAACTTCGGATTATGCAAAATATGGGATTACAGTCGAGAATCCCCCATTTTCAGTCGAGATCCCAATGGAAAGAATCACCACATTTTTACAGAGTATCGATAAAGATAAATAGTTGGCTGTTGCAGCCACATTACCAGACAGCTCCTCGGATATTGTTAACATTGGGGCTAGCGATGTAAATGGAACATTTGAAATATCCGGTTACACAAAAGTTGCCCGGCCATCCGGGCATCTCACGAGACACCTGAATACACGAGATATTGAACAGTATTGGTACCCTCCGAGGTTAGGCTACTAGAGTACGTAGCCTACGTATATGAAGGACAACGTTGAATATACTCGGAAGTAATTAATTAATACGAAACTGTTATAGCAAGCACACGGTACAGTACCTGTGAGACACCTGGGATTCTCACGAAGTTAAGCCACTAGGCAGTATTGCCTTGAAATAAACAGCGATGGTCTATGAGTTATTCGGAGTACCGCCCGCTTCTTGCAAGTCAGCTGTACTGTTCGATTTGACTGTACTTCCGAGCGGGACAAGAAAGAACACGGAGAACGAGCTTCGAGCTACGGTCAGTAGCAATTCCTAAAAGTGATGGACCGAGGGACGTATCACAGAAATTTGTGGCTGATGGTTTCCATAGACTTCCTACCTTGCCACTTGGATACACGTTGTTGGTAGTCGCCTATATGACACAACGTTTGATATACTTTGATGTAATCAATTAATATGCGACTGCTATAGTAAGTACACGGTACAATACCTGTGAGACGCCTGGGATTCTCACGAAGTTAAGCCACTAGTCAGTTTTGCCTTGAAATAAGCAACCGTCCCCTGTCAATTATTCGCAGAGCTGCCCGCTTCTTACAAGTCAGCTATACTGTTCGACTTGACTGTACTTCCAAGCGGGACAAGAAAGAACACGGAGAACGAGCTTCGAGACAGTCAGTAACAATTCCTAAAAGCGATGGACCGAGTAACATATAGCACGCCAAGGTCGCTGACAATTGTATTACATTCGTCTTCTACCGAATGACGTTGTCATTTGTTCGACGACAAAAATTTCTGGCTAATCGTCTTCATGGACTTCCTACTTCGCCACTTACTTGGATACACGTTGACGGTAGTCGGATTTAATATTCCAAAGCAGAAGCCGCTGTCGGCCGAATTATGCTATATGTACATATGTGAGAACTGGAAGAAAAGATATCTCATTCCTGGAAGGAGTCGCTTCGAAGTTGTAATATTGTGCGTTCAGCAGCTTCTTTACGATTTTTTAGCCACTTTGGCTCTCGTATCTAAGTCCTCAAATATCTCACGTATCTGGTGCATCTCGTGAGTTACCCGGCTGTCCGGCTAACATTTATCTCACAAGTGAAATACATTTGAATAAGTAAATACGACTGAAATTATATCAAAATGTTTGATCAAGAATAAAAAAAGTTGCGCTCGACCGCAACGGACCGTAGAGCTTCCCGATGCGTAGTGGAGAACCTGCAGCCGCAAGGTAGCGATGAAGACCGGGCAATTAACGAAAGGTTCCTGTTCTGCAATTATCGCATGGTTATGTGCACGATCTTGATTGCCATCGCCATTTTTGGAAATCCAGATGAGGAGAAACAAATATCGACGTGGTAGATGGTTTTTTCGATATATCATCCACCGTATTGAATCGACCATTGTTTCTGAAAATCTGACTTCGAACTCGTTGTTGCCAGTCGATAAAATCCACGGGAACAATTTCCAACGTTATCGGACTGACGTAAAGTCGAAGCGCGTGGATCGACGAGGTTATAAATTTGGAGTTCTTTGATCTCCCATATCTTAGAAGGTAATCGATCGATCGATGTCTGTTCGCAATGTATCGTTTGGCCCAAGATTCAGTCGCGAGATCGTGGGACGTGAAAGATGCGCGAAAAATCCTCTCGCTTCTTAAAAGCTAAGGTACACCGGCGGTAGAGATATTCCGCAATTGCGGGGTGAAACGGCTGATGAACGATATATACACGACGTTTAAAATAAATGCAATTATAGAATATAATAAGCGGGGCCGGTCCGCGTGTTACGTCTGTCGAGTACTCTGCGGCTTGCAGATAGCTTTCTTAGGCACACAACACTACGAACTGGGTCGACGCGGGGATCGATGTGACGTAAATGAACGAAATTCCGCTTGGGACGAGTTATTACATCGCGATGGTGCTCGTTCCTCTTCGTTTTGAGGTAAGATTGAAAGGAAATCAGAACGAAAGAACGAAGAAAAGGACGGGCAGAAATATAAAAGATCTCTGTCCCGAATGATTTTTTTTTTCTCTTCTGTTTTACGTTTTCCTCCTTTTATCGTTCCCCGTTTTGGATTCTTTCTTTTTTTCATTTCTTTACTACATTTTTCAATGTTTCCTTTCCACCTTGAATACGTTTGTGACGCGATAAAAGACGATGTTGACTGAGATGATAGATCGCATGGAAACGGCTATGAAAACGACACGAGATAAAGACAAGTTACGTCTCTCGGTTTCTTACGAGAGATAACTCTAGAATGCAATACACGATCGTTCATTATCGTACTGAAATTATTTGGTTTCGAAAAAATACTATAACGATAGAAGTTGTTCGCCTCTCGTCGATAGCAAGTAGCGTGAACGTCAGAAAATCAAAGGTAGACTCGTTGTACTCTTTTCGACAGTGCTTATTCGCAGGATCATATCATCTTCTGTAGATATTAGGAATTACGAATGAATGGAAAAGTCCGAGTCCGCTCGTTTGCTACAACCTACAGCGAAATTAAACACCAACGACCACAATCACAACCTCGTACTACGAGAACCGAACCACAAAGGACGGAAACGCAATGTAAATCCGGACCCAGCTGTAACATGGCAGAACCACGTAAGGCACGGTGAAGAACTAACGCGTATTTGACGCGCATTAAAGCTGAATTTTCAGAAACGCTCTAAACGTGCAACGTAGGTGGGCGAGCTATCGGTATCAGTCGTATCTTGCAGATGATACCTGTAGAAGTACCACAAAATCTCTGTTCGCAGCTGTTGAAAGCTCGGTAACGCGTTTAAAGCGAGCTCGTCCGTGCCGGGTTAGTTGCGCGTGTTCGGCTGCCGGGTCCGAGAGTTAATTCGTCAAACGAAGAAGACAGAGAGACTCCTCGTCCGATTTCAACGTCGGCTTTCCGCCCTACTTCGCGCACGGATCCACTCTCGCGCAGCGTCGTTCAAAAGTGTATCGTTGAATTATTCATGACGCGTGTTCTTTTGGACTACGTTAGCGCCGACCACCGCCCACCTCGCCGAGACTTCTCGTTAAGACGTTTGCACGGTGAATACAAACGCGCGATCCCGGCAGAAAAATAAGCTCGATCATCGAACGCGCGCTCGTTTTCCAGCCGCTTCCCTTTGTAAATAAGAAGACAGCTTCTTCCCGTAGCTAATGAAAGGGGGAAAAAACAGCAGGGAATTGCCGTCCACTCGTACCAGGGGACACTTATAATACGTTGATTGAATTTCACCAGTCACGCGCCACGCGCTTCTCAGGATAATCCAACATCCAATCCAACATTGTCAGTTCCGCTTCTTTGACGGTATAAAATTCGCGTGACGTCAGCGTCTCTCTGTCGGTACGGAACAATTCACGCGCACCGAATCCTTCCGCGTTGGTCCTAATCGCGCCGCTTGTTGGAACCAGTGGCCGATATTCTCTTTGATATTTCGACCCGCACGCGAGACGCGAAACGGCTGGTCGACGGTGGAATATTACCGACGATCGATCCGCGATTATGCATACGTGACGTTATCCTATCAATCGGGATTCGTCGGTGGTATCAGGCCAGCCACCGTCACCGCCAACGAAGAAGCTCGCGCTAATTCTGCCACGGTTTGCAGACGACGTCCATGCTCTAATACCTGATTACGTATGCGTGCATCCGCGTACACGTTGGTCTACCGGGATTAGACTCTATCCGGACAAACGGCACCGGTCTGTTCCACTCTGGTTTAACATTGAGCCCTTAATCTGTACGTTATACCTCTTATCTGGCCGACTAGGCCACGCGGAATCGGCCGTGCCACATCGAAAATTCGCTACAGCTATTCATTATGGATTATCCGACGCAGCTAATCAGCCAGCCGGAAGACTATATTTCGGCCAGGTTACCCGGACGCACCGGAGGCCGGCTATCAGCTGTACGCCCGGTTAATTAGACATAGTCGATCCGGAGAACGATGATCGTCGATGTTCGTTATACGGCTATAATATTAGATAGTTGATTAGACGGACGGTGTCGCCAGGCCGCTAGACCGTTTGCTTGGAAGGCAGTTAATTAAGGGACAATCGTTCCGCGGTTATAGCGTTAATTAGCCTGTTCGTGGGCCGCGCAGCGTCCGACGAAGAATCGTCGTCGTTTTAGTTTTACAACTTGCTCTGTCACTCGTCCAATAACTTGCTTAGTTACGAGATAAGTGTCTCGTATAAGTATTAAGGCACAATGAGGGTAATACGAAAGACGTTTTCCATGGAGGATATATGAATTTCTGTTACTTGCGTGTGAACAATCTTGTTCGAGAATAGGGTTGGGACGAATTGGTTTAATTTCAAGTATTTAAGATACGATAATCGTATGGCCTTGACGGTATAAATGTCGATTAATTTAAAGGGTCCCCTTTTACATTTACCCCGCATAGATCAGGCGACGAACAGATCTGTTCTTCGTCGTAAAAAGAAATAAAAAGAAATAAAAGTAAATCGTATTTGGCAAAGACCAATTGAAATTGAGCGAATAGTACGATTAACGCGTGGTTTTCAAGTTCTCTGCAAAATGACTACGAGCCTAAAATGGAACTGTGACCTGTCACTTGTAATAATTATACAATGCGTTTAATTAATTTTGCATCTTTTTAAAGATCGCTAGATCTGTCCGCACGACTCGTGGCTCAATTAGGTTTCGAGCTTCGTCCGATTTCGACCGCCGATTTTACGATATCGGCACCGATATATCCATCGACGATTCAGTCAGAGAAAACTCAGATCACGTTGGATATGGGACGTCAAATCGTCCACTGGAACGCCGACGGTGATCGAAATTAAATATTCAATCAGTGCTGAATGGAGTATCGAATGAAGCGGAAAGAAGAGAGCCAGAACGATCAGGTGGAGGCAGACAATGCCTTTATGAAATTACGTTAAACGATAGCCGCCATAAAAACGTCAAATCTGTTTCCATGGATCATGTCGCAGGGTAAAATCCATTTCTCTTTCTTCTTCTATTCCGTCGTTATCGTCTCTGTAACCTTCCCTTGTCCGGATATCATCGCGCTTCCATCTTGACTTTTATTCGAAGGTAGGAATATCCCTGTTCGAACACGCGCATCGCTTACATCCGTCGATATTCCCTGGATCTTTAATCCCTTTCTGTTTTACGAGAGACCGTGAAGAATTGAAATAAACATTATCGATTGATATATTTATATTCTTGGATATATATATATTGGCTTGCTGGGAAAGTAATCTCGTTTCTCGCGTGGAAATGAAAGAGGATTATTTTCTTTTTATAAAAAGAGATAGCTCCGTTCAGTTATGTAAATTTATATCAGCCTCGATTGGCCTTACACGGAGTATGGCGCATATTTGAGGTCGAAATTACCAGAAGCAAATTTAGCATTGGCGTTCGATCAACGCATCCATTCCATACACGACGCGTAATCGTCTGATCAACCCAGAAGAATACGAAGGAAACGTTCGACTGGAAATTCTATTTCGATTACCTGCGAATTCTTCGCAAATAACGCGGACGCGTCACAACGTGCGGATGTTCGTACGACGATACTAACACTGTCTGTCTGTACCTCGAATGTATTGGTAATATTACTACCACTGTCCAAATTTGTCCACGTTCAACGATTGAAATAATTTCTGATATATTCCACAGGTCCCTCGAATCTACCGTTCAACGAAACTACTATTCAACGATAGTGTCGCTAAAATCTGTCATTGATACACTAACGTTGTACCTGAAATGTGTGGATAACGCGCCAGACACCCAACGATTACTCGAACCGGGAACGAATAAAAGAGAGAAGGTTACGCGTGGCCGATGCCAAAACGTATTGTCCGTACGAGAACGATTAATTCGGCCAAAGACTAAACTAGCTTCTCATAACCGGTACTATACCTGAAGTATCGTTGGCGGTACGTTCAGCGGCAAACGATGCGAAACCGATGTGGCGCGCGATGAAATTGAAGAAAGACGAGGCGACACGACCGGGAGAGTTGCGACCGTTGGAAACATAGTAGGAGGAAGAGATTCTGTCGAGAACGAAGCGGAAGAAAGTTGCGACTGGCATGGACGTGGGGTTGGTTTCAATCGGAAATGGGCTTCCAACCAGCCGAATAAACGACAACCGAGTCGTGATAGACGGTGGTGGTGCAATTTAAACTTTCTCGTTCTCGCCGGCTTATGGCTCTTTCGACTCACGAACGAACCGGCCCAAGATAGTGGCTGACAGCTCGGAAGAAAGATGGCAAAAGGCGGCACCGATAATATACCTAAACCTCGGCATTCGCCTAGGAACGATCAAAGTATCGGCAAGATTTCGACAAAGATCCGAATCACGGCGTTTAACATTCGCCGTTACAAAAGGCAGAGAATCGTCGGATCTTTTTCTTCTTTCGTCTCGCTGTATTCGCACTGTTACATTTAACTGACGCGTAGATTAGCAGCGACGCAGCGATGAACCAATCGCTTGGTCCAACACTGGTCTATCTTGCAGAGACCAACACCCAAAAAGAAAAGAATATCGACGTTTCGCCAGCATTGCAGTCGTAGTGTGTATCCAGAGTCTTTCGTGGTCTGGATGTTCCGAGATGGTAACGAGAGTGTCGCTCGGTTGAGAGTCGCGGGTGAACGATCGACGCGAAGTCGATTTTCAAGCTGGATGATCGGCTAACGGTACTCTTAATTGCACGTCTGATCAATTAAAACAGGAACGAACGGAAAGTACGCTGTATAGGGTAGAGATGGAAAAACCGGTATCTCGGTTGATGTACTCGAGGTGTCTCGTGATCTCTGTTCCTTTCCTATATTTCTTCGGCAAGTACCCTTTGTTCTTTGCTAAGACAAACGTCTTTTCAAAGAGTATCTTATACCCGGTAGTTAGTTGGTGTTCCGCTACCGCTGACTCTACGTACTTCAGTCCGGTGCACCTCTCTTGTTCCTTGAGCCGTGTACCCAAGCTCCTCTCGGTTTCGCCATAGTGACACTCGAGGCCGTGAAAGTCTCAAGACTCGCTCAAGTTTCTCGATTTGTTATCCGTATTGGATTACTTGTCATGGATAGGAGCAAGTTAAAAAGTGGCCTTCTTCGGACCTCCTCGCCGGTGAAAAATGCTTGCAGGATATTTGAGAGCGTCTCTCGAGGAACAAAAAATGTTCCATTTAGCCGAGATGCGATGGGAAATTCGAAGGAAATGAGTGCAGAGACGAAAGTGATGGAAGTTTGGAATAGAGCAAATGCCAAGTATCACAGCATGGTTGTTGGCCATTGTTCTCGTACGTAGCAACAATCCGCTCGTACTGGAGATTTTCTCGATTTCAAGTTGCCTATAAATGCGTGGAAACCGGAGGTCTAGTCGCAAACTACGCAGGCGAAACAGTCAGTGCTTGTTAACGTGGCGAACATGGAATTTTGTTCATTTAATGACGCGGTACGATCGACTATTGCCCTGGCTATCTTCTCCCAGCCCTTAGTATACTGAGAAGACCTCCAAGGACATCAGTAAACCTTTTACCGATGCTCTTCGACAACCGGTAGAAATACAAAAAGTATCAATTCTTCGTTACTTCGTATTTTTGTTGCAACATTTTTATCGAAACATTTATAAGTCTACCTCTTACCGATAGAATATGTTTGCCATTTGGTAAACAAAATTTAGGATACCTACTCTCTCTCTATATATATATATATAGATATTAATCTACATACGTATATATATATATGTATATATTAATTAAAAAATAATAAATTTTTCCTAATCTATATATATATTTTATTTATTTATTTATTCTTAGTCCATACCTTTCGGCTTTGGACGACCTTCGGTTTACATCTCTCATAATGCCCTTGCATCACATATATTTCTTTTACTCTAGCACTTCTATTATTATATACTGCTTGTACCTATCTATTGCATCTTCCTTGATCTATCTCTATGTACTAACTTATATCTAACGTTTATAACTAGGTGCTCGTCCCGACCTCGGCTTTTGCTTCCTTGCTGCTATTATCGCTTCTAGTTTCGCCAACTGCTACTCCAGTCTCATTTAGTACTTCTACCGTGTTCCTAGCTCCTCCTGTTATCTCGCATTTCTCTACTATATATGTTTCAAGTCCTCCGCGATTAGGAGGAATTGATTTTCTCGAAAATAAAATCTAATCCGAAAAAAGATTCCGCTGTCCGATCACACTCTGTTTTATTTGACTTTACCGGATAACACTGTGTGTTAGGACTAATAGGGCTGCCAGGTTGAATTTAATTTTCACCGACCAGTTCAAATAATTACTCAAAATTAATCACGGAAACGCAGAAAAGAGCACCTCCTTTTGGGACAAAGCGAACGGAAAATCGACGAGTCTGCAAACGGAACAGAATGCTGCGATGGTCAATATTTGGAATAGAAAAGCGAATTTTACAGAGAGCGATCAAAGCGATCATGAATACTTTGGTACATTTCCAACGAGCGGGGCTCGAAGCGGCACTTTCGTTATATTTAGTTTTATTACAAACATGGACGAATGCCGTTTATGACGATTGAAAAATACTTGTCTCGAAGAGTATCAAAAAATTAACATCGTGATAGAGCGATTTCCTAATTTACGAGCGATTTTTCAACTAACAAACAACCATGTAATATATTGCAACACTATCTTCAAAATGCTGGAAACACTCGATAATTGCTCAATGAATGAATGAGGACTCAAGTTTCGCAACCGTAACATCACCACCGCCTGACTGACTCGTCCAAATGAACGTTCGAATGTTCAGCTCAACTCGTTCGAAGTTGTACCGTCTGCGAGTCCTTTTCGATCATCGATGGAATATTTGCGGCAGAAACGGCGTCACAAAAATTCACGTAAGATCGTCATCGTGGAAACGAGCTTTCCTCCGTGTCCAGTCTTTTGCCTGTCACCGTAATTGATAACTAACCGCAGCCTAATTCGATACTCGCCGACAAATTCCATACTATAATTTGCTGTTTTGTGGGGATGTTCCACGGCAGCAAGTTCAGCCTAACTTTTACAGCAGACCCAGTCGCCGAGGGTAACACGTTCTCTTCTAATGAAAATCGCCACGATCATGCACTTCACTATAGAGTAAATGCACAGACTGGCCAACGAAATAATACTAACACTAGAGAACAAATAATACAAAACAAACAAAATTATGGACATCGAGAAAGCACAAATGCCAAAACAAGATAAATCACAATAGCCTACTTCAATCAAAAAAAACGATCGTGCGACGATCGTTAGGTAAGTGACTTATCTACCGACCGATTCATTTTCAGCTTTTCATCCTCGAGATGGCAGCAGTCCTTGCTTCTATCGGCGCGAGTAACTGACCCTGATGATGGAATACTCGATGAATCGCGCTTGCATGAAATATCCATCGAACGCGCGCGAGATCAGTTAATTAGGTTCAGTTGGAAATTCATGAAATTCCTAATTATCGGCTGGACGATACATCCGCGCGAGATGCGTACCCGTATCGTTTCCACGTAACTCGACGCTCAAACACTGGCGATTACGTTAAAAACAACCTTTGTCTCGTTTCAAACGATCGTTCCAAACAACTTGGTTTCAAGTTTCAGTCAGACGTACGTACACTTGCCCATAGCAGCCAATTTCCTTCCACTTAACCGAGCGGATTGAACAAAACTTGGCTGGCGCTGCGGACAGCTACGTACGCGGCACAGAGCCACAAAGGAAAGGACCGAGCTCTGCCGTCTCTTTGTTCCAACAAGTCCCGATAATTGTACATTCGTATCTTTGGTCCTTCTCCTCCTGATGATAAAATCGGGAATTGTTGCTGCATCTGTACAGGGGTCCGGCCAAACTTTAGTACCTTGAATGTGTCGTATATGGATAAACGATATGGTTGTATTTTGTTAAGTATTTTATCGTACACGCTTACTGAACACGATGGTACGCAAGCGTTTCAAAGAAGAGCGTTCAGAGTGTTGGGATGGAGAAATTTTCCGACGAGTAACGTTTTGAAAAACGTTGGAATATGCGAATCGCTCGTTGAATCAGGCTCGTAAATAAGTCAAAGAAATTGCAAACGTATTCCCGTAAACGTGAGCAAATGATAAGTTTGAGGCATCTTGCTATTTTGTCGACTGTCCTCTCGTATTAAACGGCAGATCTCTTCTCATAGGAGATCAACAAGGTAAAAAAGAAAGCGAGGGAATTGAGGAAACGTTCTCGCAAGCGAATCTAGATAATCCCGGAGCTGAGAAGCTCGGGACAAATAGGCGAAAGAACACGTATCGTTGGACATTAAGCGTTACGTTTAATAAGGTACAAAAGCGTGTTTATACGACGCGTAAATCATCTGCGCTGCATTTGCCGGGCAATTCGTTGCCGTGTTAACCGTAGTATTCATATATTCCGCATCTGTAGTCGCGCGCTCATGTAAATTACATAAAGCTTTCGGGGTGCAGTGTCGCGAACGAACAAGTTTTGCATCGTTGTTTGCTACATCGAACCGAGTTCACGTTACGAGCAGAATATGTCACTTTGAGGACATTATGCTCCGAGGAAGTTACCGATTGAATTCAAATTGCCACCGGCCATAAATCAGCCACCAGAGCGAAGCTTTTCTTAAAAAATCTCTATTTTTCAGACAATATATAAGAAGCTCTAAAAGCGAATTCACGACAGTCCCATTTATAGCGTGCGATGCACATTCGCAAAATGGCAAATTCGTCAGGTTTTGCTTTGGCGTTTATGGCGACGATTGGACAAAGAACCTACCCTCGGCGTCGCAGTCACGCAGATCAGAGCTTTGAAAGGGAGTCGTAGAAACCAGGCAATTGAGATCCACACCATGCGGATGAGGGTTCAATTTATGGCACTCCGAAACGTTGACGACTGCTTTTCCTTTCCATGGCCGAAAGTGACGAAGGGCCAGACGGTCGTCCCGGATGATCGAACTTGGCCTTCTCTTACAAATATTTTGTAGCTTTCAAGATGCACTTCTGCATGTATCGTTGTCGTATATGGAAAGAGCATATTTAAATAATATCCAATTTGTACAATGTTAAATGGATATAAATCGATGGATGTAAATAAATAATGATACAAAAATGACAAGCAAAGAAGTCTCTTTAGTGTATTCCATGATTAATCGATGTAATCGTTTGACGAATCTAAAAGATATAAAGTTCGAGCGAAGTCACTGGTCTCTCCCTCGTTGATAAAGTATTCAGAATTCAAATATATACTGTAAGTTATCGACATTCGTAAGAAAAAAGAAAGTTAGCCAAGATGGTTTGCGTCATTGTCAGTAATTTACAGAAACAACGAGTTGCATCTCCATATGAAAAGATAATCGAACGTTAGACTACGCCAATCGACGATAATCCAGACCTTAAACGATAGGACGACAGTTTCCAAATTATTTGTTTATCCGGTGCAATAATTCTCGGAATAGTAGAGTAAATAAATAAAGTAAATTCGAGAGTTATAACTGGGATCCGAGTTATCGGTTTGACCAGCCAAGAGGAACGTTGCTCGATGTAAAGGGAGACACAGCGGGACCTGAAACGCTCGGTTTCAGGCCGCTTCCGAAGAAATGGACTCCAATGTCTGCAAAACGTTGCGTTAGCGCAGGATGCAAGTGGAAATTGCAAGTAAAATGGCTCCCGGATGACCAATCTCGCGTTATCTCGCCATCGTGAGACTCTAAGATCTGAAACGTGCACTTGCGTCGTTACCTCTCCCCTGGACAGGTCGTCCGGTCGTCAAAATATCATTTTCCACTGAAAGGGGAATCGCCTTTTATCCTCCTGCCACTTACATCGTTTACCGTTTCAACCGTGCAATTAGAACGATCGTGGAAGGTGGTGAAACGTGACGTCGCGTGGCAATCGATATTTCCGGTTGCAGCGTTCCCGAGTCGGTTGAACGCCGCTGTTGGCGCGTTCCGCGAGCCTCTTTGAATTCGGTGCAGTCGGTTTTTACGAGCGCGCAGCGCTCGCAAAACGACTCTCGGCTACGAAGACCACGGACCACCGATGCCAGGAAGCACGTATCGGTCGTTAGTCCTCGCAACTCGCAGCGCTTTTATTCCGCAGCGGACGCGGAACGATGGACATTAAAATGCCAGCCGGGTGAAAAAAAATCGTACGTTCGGGGAAATTCGAATCCGAGCGAATGGCGCGACCGACGAAAAGGCTGCACGAAGAGAAAGCTTTTAAATTACACGCTCCGGTCGTTAAATAGCTTTTTATGGAAACCTCGGGACGAGCCTGTTAGAAGATAACCTCCGTTTTCTAAATCTCGTCCTTTCTTTTTCTCTTAATGATACCCAAAGCAGGCAAGGACCCACACGAAACCAAATCCTACTGACCAATCTCGCTACTCCCGGTGTTCTCTAGGATACTAGAGAAAATAATTTACGACCGGGCAAAACCCATAATAGAGAAGAATCAACTAATGCCTGATCACAAATTCGGATTCAGAAACAAACACTGCACAATAGAACAAACGCACAGACTCGTCAATGAAATCTTACAGGCGCTGGAAACAAAACAATACTGCACTCTACTCTTTATTGCTACTCTTTATGCGAAAAAAGCGAATTTCTTATCAGCCTGCGTTTTTTTGAAAATCGCGACAAAATATCGTTGCAAATATCGCTACATCAATGCCACGTTTTTTTTTTTTTTTTTTTTGGAAGAGGGGAAAGTACGTAATTTGAAAAAGCTGTACTCGTGAGGAAATGGACGTTTCTCTTTATTCTAACAGAGACCTGGAATGGCCAGACCTCTCTATGAAATACGCTAGTTTCTGTAACCACACCAATACACTCAACTGTACACACCACTAGATTAAATGTTCCTGGAGGAACAGCATCGCCTCTGGATGCCGTGGTGGCTAGAAATGTAAGGCTACCAACGAAACGCGATTTTTATTAACACATTTCCTACCGGAAAAATATTTTATGATGCTGCCTTTACGTCTCTTAGGACCTATACTACACCTCGTTTTATGGCAGCCAACAATTTTCATCAAGACAAGGACAAGGTTTACGGAAGGATGGACCGGATCGTGTCTAACCTTTTTCTGTCTTTTACTACGGTTCCTGGTCATCAAATTAGAAGTGGAGGGATCACGGAAATGGAGCAAATCGTGTCTATCTTTGTTCCGACACCAATTACGATTTCTCATCGTCAAATTGGAAATGATTTACAGAAATAGGCTGAATCACGTCTACCTTTGATTAGGCAAAGCGAGTTCTGCCCGAGCAGTCGAGCTATGCGGACGTGAAAATTAGTGCCTCCGTAAGTGCGACAAGTATGAAAGAAAAAGGACGTGCAACAGAACCAATCGATGATGAAAAACATCCAAAAATACCAACAATAAAAATATTAAACAAAGGAGAAATATACGCCATAAACAGGGCGGTAGACCAACAGAGCCCAATGCTATTCTTTCTCTGTATCTTCTTGCACTTCTGTTAATCTTTTCCTTGACCGTTGGTATTCCCAGGTCTTTCCGAATGTCCTCGTTTCTAACGTACCATGGCGCGTTTGCTATTGTTCTGAGTATTTTAGATCGCATTGCCTCTATTTTGGTTGTATGGCTCATTGCTGCTGTTCCCCATAGCGCTATTCCGTATGTCCAGATTGGTTTTATGACCATTTTATATATTTTTAGTTTGTTTTCTATGCTTAGTTTGGATTTTCGACTTGTTAGCCAGTACATTTGTCTCCTTGCCATCTGTATTTTCACGATGATGGCACCCCGCTGGGGATAGCCACCCACATGTTATATTAGTATACCGCTATAATATTTTACCAAATGTCCTACTGAACAAATTAAATAAATTAAACAAATCAAATAAATAAATAAATAAAAAAAAATCTGTACTTTGTCTGTTGTTGCCAAATAAACCAACAAGTGAAGTACAAGATTGCTCAACTACAAACGAAATAGTGATGGAAGAAGTGATGGAGAAGAATAATATTAACAATGATCTACCACAACATAACGAAAGCTGGAAGAACAAGAATTAGGACGTCTACCTTTGATCTGACTCCAATTACAATTTCTCATCGTCAAATTGAAAACGATTCGCGGAAATTAGTCTGATCGCGTCTACCTTCGTTCCCGCTCTAAACGTACTTGCTGATCATCAAATTAGAAATGTTTCGCACAGCTCTTGGCCATGAGATTAGAACTACCCGTAGAAAGTATCAAAGCTCTTAAGAATTGCTGATTTGGAAAAATTCGTTGATTCTGTAGCCTTGGTTTCGTCGTTTGGCATCGATCCACGCGATGATAGGTCGCAGATTTTTCACTGCGTGGTGAAAATTAAATATTTCTTTCGCCTATGTACGTCGATCACGTTCCTCGATCATTGGATCAGTTTTCCTAAATCGATGGATCTATCGAAAGGAAATATCCTTAGCTACGTAGAACTATAAAGTCGTACAGACGTCCAAAGTCTACGGTTACGATAAAAATTTGCATAATAGATTCGCGATTATGCTGCTTAATAAACAGTTACGGAAAACAACAGTGAAATCGCATTTGAAATGGTATTTTTTACCATTTCCTCTACGAAACCTAATTTGCTTTACAAATGGCACGTACATGCACAGACGCCGCGCGATATTTGTCTTTTCTTTCATTTCGGTTTTCATAAATCCGTGTAGTAGAAACGTCAACACGGTAGGAACCGGCGAACGCGTAGAAAGCATTCCCAAAAACATTTTGGAACGTGACAGGTATTTTTATCCAGGAAGAATTTGCGGAATTTGCGATAATCGTCGCTTGTCATCCACTTGTTTAATTTTCATAAATTATCGTTCGCCTGTATATGAGTGTTTGCGCGTACGCATGTCAAACGTAGCCGATAGAAGATTTTTCCAAGTGAAACGTTTCAATTTCTCCAATTTCTATTAGAAACGTATTAATAACAACAATTGCATAGATCACGTGGGCGTAAATAATTTTATGGCAATATGAAATATAGATAGAAGATAAACGGAATTCGCCAGATGTACGTAAACTTTCGTGATTAACTGTGGAATAAGTTGATCAAACGCATACATTTCTCCGGCATATTTTTCCATTTGGACGTCGCTAATTAATTCAAACATCAAACGCCAGTTTCGGGCAAACACCGCGAAATATCCGTGCGTGAAATTTTCAGTTAATTCCGGTTCTCGTTCGTGCTGAAAACGTGTCCGTGTAGCTATTGTGACCGAATATACAAATACTTTTTAACCAACATTCTCGTTATAAAAGCGGCCGGTTGAACAGTGGAACGTATGGTTTAAAAATGAAATAAAGCGATCAAACAGGCGAGGTACCCGGTAACGGATATCGCGGCTTTCGGGATTTTTCATGCGATTCGGTTAAAAAATGTTTCAGCAAAAGACACGCGAGCGTGTTTCATTTTTCAAAATTCGTTTTTCACAGACCAGTAAGTTTGGATTATTTTCTCGTCGGTCGAATTATGCCCATGCACCGAGCCATCTACGACGCCAACGTTCGACGATGATCGAATCAGATTCGACAAGATATAGAAACCGTAACCTGAACCATCGAAATAATCTGCTCAACGATTTATCAAGCCAGCACGCTGGAACAAGACTCGAGAGGACTTGGCCGTACGATCTCTCGAGATAAGCTCGGTTAAACCATCGATGGATGGATGGTTTCCGACTCGAGTCACCCAACACCTAGCAAATTTACTCATTGATTCGCACTGATGACGAACAGTAGTCCGGTGATGTAATGTTCAAAAATTGCCAGTGTCCTTTAGTATGAGTACGGATGAAACTGAAATGTCGTGTGGCGAATAGAGGAAAAAATATATCGCGAATGAACATTAATAAATCATGCGCCTATTCGAAGCGGAAAAGGCCATCCGTTAATGGGAAACGTTGATAGAACGTTTTCGTCGCGTCGATATGACCGTATGTTTACTCGAACGCTCGATTCTATTAAACGGCGTAGAGGAAAGGTCGTTTCGTTTCAGTCTCGTTCTGCTTTCGTTCGAAGCAAGAGTTGCCGAATTTTCACAGCGTCGCGTCTATTTGCAGCAATAATTACGAATTTACGAATATGCGGATACGCGTTTCGTTGGCGGAAGTTCTAGAAACGCGTGCGATTAACGAATGTCCTATAAATAATTGTACAAGTTTATGAGGATATAATACTCGATAGTTAGTGGAGAGAAAGAGAGAAGTTTGCATTAACAAAGGCGACCGACACTTGGATATACAGGCGTAATTATGTGTAATTATTTTACGTTTCATGTTTTTGCTATGACTTTTTAACCAACCATTTGCCAACATTTTGCTACATGATTGTCAGTCTAATCGTTGCCCTATAGAACACACTGGCAAAGTTTGCACACTGTGTATACACGTATAATATTTAGAATAGGATTATTACGTTTGAAAATTTCGCATTATACAGTAAAGAAATTCTCAGCAAAGGATTAACTGATCGAACGAATAGGATTTCGTTTAATTCTTGTCGATATAATAAAGTAGACTAATTGGCAATTATCGATAAAATTGTAGATAACTAATATGTTAATTAGTGATTGACATTGTACGATTTCATACCTTTTATCTTATATTATTCTACATTACTATGGACATATTAATCGAGTAACACGCTTGTTAATAGCACAGTACTGAAAAGTGACGCGATATAACAGACTCGCGACTTGTAATAATCGCGATGCTTTTTTTTTCTAATTGCAGCGAAGCTGGATGGCGTGAAAACGTACATGAGAATGAGAAGAGTGCCGAAGCATCTACAGGTGAAGGTGATCAAATGGTTCGACTATCTTTGGTTGACGCAGAAATGCTCGGACGAAGAGAAAGCTGTCAGCTGTCTTCCAGGTAAGCGTTTTCCACTTCTCCGTTTGAAACGTTCGTCTCTTTGTCTAATAGCAAGTCAGAATATATCGTTTATTTACTTGTACTAGAAATTTATAGTTCTTGAGTTATTGCTGCAAAAGAAGCAGCTATTTCTTGTACATCGTTCCACTGGCAAAGTTGTCGTACAAACAGAATGACGATGAAAGATGAAGATCTTTTTTTTGTCAAAGATGAAGATGACGTGAAAGATTCGTTCGAACGTACAAACTCGTTTCCCCTAAAATCGTGAATATAAAAATCGTCGAGCAAAAATTCATTTTTATTTAGAGGAGAGCCAGTTATATCGGTAATATATCGGTAATATATCGGAAATTTCTCAGAAAATGAAATGACTAAGTATTGGTCTTTTTGATTTACTACGAACGGGTTAATTTTGGTTATGGTATCGCGTTTATCGCAAGCTAAAATATTCACCGACGTCCTATTGGCGATTTGACGCGTTCGCGCATCGACGAAGGTTGCTAGAAAGTGCATCAATTTGCTCGTGTAATTTTTTCCACGGCATTTAGCATCGCACGATTCGCTTTTCCTCTTCGGTAATTCCTCCTCTTCCTTGTTTCTTCTCGTACGTACACGTGAATCGCGTATCGAGGTTTATTCCACTGGATTTACCTTAGTCATAGCTGCAGCAATCTTATTTCATCTCGCAGTAATATGACGCACGTAGAAATCTTCCATCGTGATTCTCATTTAGCCAGAATGATGGACGTCGCTGGAACATATTTCTGCGGGATAGTTCGTTAAATCTGCCGCCGAATCTCCATCCCGTAAATATTTTTGAAGCATTAAAGCACACCGGCTGTAGCCAAATAACATGCGCATGGCCAGTACGTGGTGATTTCTCGTGAAAAAATAAGAAGAAAACATGGAATAGAACTTGTTTTCCACGTAATCGAGTTGCAGGATGTACAGGCTATATTTTCAGGCTACTGTGATCGTAAAATTTATAATCAGAATATTATCCGAAGTAAAAAGAAAATCCGAAATCATCCTTAATATAGCTTTTCTGGCGTCTCTCTTAAGCTAAGCGTGACGCTGACGGACAATTGTCCGCAGCCAATCGGCATCCGTCTTTCGTGCAAGACCCGCAGATTTCGCGGAAGATTCGCAAAAAGACAGATCCGCGGGTGATTGGCTGCGACACGTGGTTGCGGACAATTTACCGCCAGCGTTACACTCAGCTTTATAGTCTGTCCGTTCGCGAAGAAATAAATCGTCCAAGCCGAATTTATCAGCGAGGAGACCTTAAGATCTCGCGGCAAAGAAGCTGAACAAACGAAAGCTGAAAAGTCGCCGTCGTTAAATTAATCCCGTTGGAACGTTGCAGACAAGCTGAAGGCCGAAATTGCGATAAACGTGCACCTGGACACGCTACGGAGGGTGGAGATCTTCCAGAACACGGAGGCTGGCTTCCTGTGCGAGCTCGTACTAAGACTGCGACCAGTTCTTTTCTCACCTGGCGACTATATCTGTCGCAAAGGTACGCGTAATCTTCTTCTCATTTTTTTTTTCTTTTCTTACTCAGTTACTGGAATCGCCTGCAATGTCCAGTGCTCGTAGTGCGGTGTATCCATCGCCACTGCAAAATAACATAGACATGGACCGATTTCCAATCAAACCGCTGCACTGTAATCGCTTAATCATAGATGTTATTAGATTTATGCTCTTGGGATGTTGCGTTTAGGTCAATCTGTTTATCAAGTCAACGTTTTTTCTTTTTTTTTTTCTTTTTTTAAGTTTGACTGGCCTCTATTGATTTATTTGATCGGATTAGTTAAGAGGCCAGTGTGGATTTTCACGAGACGTAAATCGCTTTCAAGTAGCTTTTGCCGAAGTTGGTGATTTCTTTTCTGATCGTAAATATTTCAACGCCATTGTGAAATATTTTCTTTGACATGTACCACGATACGTTGCATATAGTCCATAGGGCGTATAACTATTTCTCACTTGCAATTTCTTCCTTCCTTTCATCCTCTGCTCTCTCGTTCTTCTTGCTTGCTTGCTTCCTTCCTTCCTTCCTTCCTTTTACACATCGCCACACGTTTTTCCTGACCGGGATTCTCTTGGAACGAACAACTGGAACCTCGCCAAAATATGTACCCTAGCTGGCAGAAGTTTCAGAAGCGATTGCCTACCCTCTCCACTTGGCCTGGTTGCCAATAGCGTACCCAGAAGGCGCAGTTATGAACGAAATACTTTATTCCGAGAAATAGCTAACCGTGTCGCGGATCGAGAGAATCATCCGCGTCGGATGACTGCAGCTTGCTGTGAAAATTCTCTCCCGCCTCGCGCGGAATCTTATCTTCTCCGGCGTTCCTCGGCAACCGCAGGTTCGTTCAAAGAAGAAACCTCGTGTGTTTGATAATGGGGCGCGATTATTTTCGCCTTGCTCGAACCTTTTCTTTGTTCTCTTTTCTTTTTACGCGGGCAAATCCTCGTGGACACCCCGCCGCTCTTCAGCGAAGCGAAGAAACTTTTCGAGAAATCTTCCTATCGCGGTCAGCAGCCAGGTCGAGGTCGATCGACTTTCGCGTGAAACACCTTCCCGCGAGATTATTGGAAATGCCAGAAAAGTGGCGAAGTCCTCTCTTAGACTGTGCACCGCGTACATCTTCGAAATTGTTGGACCACTTTCTATCGTCCTGCGAGTGGCTACGATATTCTACGAAATAAAATGCAAGAAACATGTAGTTGGTGATGAAAATCTTGGACCCGTCAAGCCACTCCGCAACACCGACAAACCTTTGAACAGAGCGAAAAGATTTGTTGCCGAGGGCAAGTGAATAAAATCGTCGATTTAATTAAAGGCAACCGAGCGTGGAATAGTTTTCGTTGGATACGTCAGCGATCGGTCAGTATTTCTTCGATGGGTCGCGCGAACGAACGTGACCAGCCAGCCAAATAATTTTCTCTTCCCCTGGGAGAGCAGAGAATGAGAAACGAAAGCGAAGGACAAGAACACAGCCAGTGGACGGAGACAGGCAGTGCGTGTGTGTGTGTATGTGTGTGTGTAAGCGAGGTGATCGTCTTCTCTCTAGCCTCTTCATCGCCGCGGAAACGACCGTCGCATGACCGTTGGTACGCGACTACAGCCGTTTTCTAGCGCCCTGGATGCTTCTGTTTGATGGCCGACTATACGTCGAGTGGATCACTGCTGCTGCGGCGCAGTTGGCGACTTCAGCCTGACTTATGGCTTACCCGTTACTACTTTAACTACGCTAACGTCGTCTTTACCGTGGCTTTCTCCAAACTAATCGCTTTCTCTCAGTGACTCGCACGATTTTACACACACACACACACACACACATGTACGTAGGTTGGATGAAACGACGACAGTGTTGGAACACTCGTAGGCGTCTTCTATACGAACGTATTATGCACCGGGAATTATTTGACTAAAAAGTACACTCGCTGTATGTCCATTTTATTAACATTTTGATAGCCACTTCGTCCGAAATAATATCATCCGAATAATAATATACGTATTCGTTAGCGCTTCTTCGATATTTAGCTTCATCGACGAGACGAACACGGTTCTCTGTGGTGCGTGAAATTTTTACTCCGACGTTTAACGTAAATTTTCAGATTTGCTTTAAATATATCTGTCTCTTTATTCTCGCAACAGCTCTGTGAATGTTAAATTTGAAGCGAACTCGGAAGCATAAATTTTCTATGCTGGTACCCTGACTTCTTTAAAATTATTCAACGATCTAACGTCTCACGGCAAACAGTTTAGCAAGTGTACGTTGAACATGCATGGAAAATCGGGCTTTGACATCGCTTGATGTGGGTTTAATCCCCATAAGTAGCGCAATGAATAGGATGGAACAGGGTTAGAACAAGGCCGAACCGAGTAGAACAGAGCAAACATAGGATGACGAAGCGGTAGCAGGCACAGAAGTGCAGCACACAAGAAGATACCAAACTGCTTGTGTAATGCAAGTAGCGACTATGCTCTATTTCCCACTAGACTGCTAATGAAACATTATCGATCAAAATTTAAGAATGATAATACACGGCGGGTGAAACATCGTAGCGGTGTAAGCGAAAATTCGGAGAATTGGAATTTATTCCTATGAATTTGGAGCAACTACGAGATAGGACATTAATGAATTTAATTTATCTATCGAATCTCCGTATCTTGCATATGATACGAGGGAAAGTAACGTTCGCATGTTATCGTAGAATTTTACATTCTTGGCAGAAATTCCTGGTACGCGTTTGCTCTCTATTCGTCGTACATTGCCGCAAACGTTTCCGACAGAACCTTCTGCAGGAAGATTAGGCGAAACCTCCCCAAAGAATCTCGTTTCCAATGACGTATTTGTGGTTCCTCGAAATTCGATCGTGTTTCTGTTACGGTAGAACTCCATTTACGGCGAACCTGTCGGGATCAAACAATTTATACAATCGCAGCTCGTAGAATAGCGACTCGTCCTTCTTCCTCGCTATCTGCTAAACGAGATTTTCTTTCCTTTAAAAATGTCCACCATTCGGTCGTATACTAATTCTTCCGTCGGTCGAACGCATAATACTATCTTCTACCCTGTCATTAACCTTGGCATTTAGGTACGCTGGACAAAACGATTTCCAAGAGAAAGCTTAAAATTCCGACCCTCTTGGAAAAGACGAACGTCAAACTGCGCCTTTGTACGAAGCTGCTTGCTTTACATGGAATTTTCGTTTTGTTAAATCTCTTTTAGCCGGAGATTTCGGTAAGTCGAAAGCTGTATAACTGGAAGATTTTAGCTCCTCCCTGGAGACTCGTGCTACCGAGGTCCGACCGTGCCGGTTCGATCAAACTACACCGATATCCGCTCCCACTACTCGCACGCTTACTTCTGTCCTCGATTCTATCCGTTGTTCGCGCGAATGGATTTCCATTGTGTTAACTTTCCTTTTTGAAACGTGTGTTGCAGGTGAGGTAGGCAAGGAGATGTACATAGTGAACAGAGGCCGGCTGCAGGTGGTGGCTGATAACGGGAAGACAGTGCTGGCTACCCTTAAGGCTGGTTCCTACTTCGGGGAGATCAGCATTCTCAATATGAGGACTGCAGGTAAAGAGTGCGGTAAATATTCCAAGCGGACCAGGGGCCCGTGAGCTGTCCCCCTCGTATTTCACGATCACGTTTTCACGATTCACGTTCTTACTACTCTGTGAGAGGGCGACCCGCCGAGCCGGTATGAGCCGATCTTCAAACCCAACTTTCTACTAACGATCGTCTTTCTTTACTCTTGTAATTTCTCTGTCACCGACATTCCTATTGTCGATTTCCTCCTGCCACTTGCGCTCCCGACGACCACGCAACGAACAAACGCGCGTTTAAAAAAAGATGTTGTTGCGTTGAAATCGAGTGCTTCAGGTAGAGGGAAGTATCATCTTTCGAATGGACCTTTCAATGGTTTCAGTAATTTGCAGACCAAGTAGATACTTTTACTGTCTCAAACCTCGTTGCACTTTATTGCACGTTACTGACTTTTAAAAGATTTTTGACAAGTTTCTGCCGATCTCGGGGTGATACATTTAAAATTGTTTTTTTTTTATTTTTTCTTTTTCAAACATACATTTGCGAACAAAGCAAACAGAGTTTTCGTTGCGATAGTATCGACATCACGGCTATTGTGCGTTCAACGAATTTGAATAACCAACACACAACACTTTGTTACTTCGACGCTTGGACAACGCTCTTTGTTCTTCTATTTCAATATTTTTCGTTTGTTGTTGCCGAACAGATATAACAAATCTGGTCGGGCTTCCGTTGAAATTACGAAAAATTCACTCGTAATATAGGTCATGAATATTCGATCCATTGAGAGAAGGAAACGCGTATTGTATCTGCAGAACGTTTAAAGTATCCGATGCAAAATATGAAATCTAGAAAATCGGTAAAACGATTAGGTCGTATCGAGTCATCGCACCGGTCAAGAGATTTTCACTTGACTCGATCGAACCACCTGCTGCGGATGAACATTAGCTTCCGTTGGGTCGCGTATAAGCGATTTTGACCGGTGCCTGACCTGACGTGACCTGGCCGTAGCGTGATCGCTAGCGCGAATCAAGGCTTAAAGAAAAATCGATAGGGCGAAATCGTTGCGAGATCGTCGATGCGTATTGAACAAGGCCCGTGACACGTATTGCCCTTTAGCCTTCGACCCTCTGTTTTTATCGATTATTGTCTTCCAGCCGATAAACCAACACAACCTACTGAAACGTAATAGATATCGTACGAAAATAAATGATACTATATAACACTGGGGCCTCTGTGCACGGCCTCGGCCGTGATAAAAATACCGAGCGTTCCGAAAATACGAGAGACAAGGCCGAAAGCGGGAGAAAATCAATCGTGGGTCGTGTCGGTCGATCGATCCAACCGGACAAACATATACAGTAACTCACGAAAGTATTTGGACACCCTTTAAAACGGAATAACTTTTTTAATATTGGACCGAACGACTTGAGCTTTTTTCGAGAAGTTGGATCGACCAGTTGGTAATTATGCAGAAAGAGGCGGGCTTCGACTACAGTTTCGTTGAATTTCGGATATGTCGTAGGCTGCAAGTTCTTGAATAACGCGTGCGCTTTGTCCGAAACGCGGGACGATCGCGGTTCGAAAGTTGCGAGAAGAAGAAAACGGCAGTTGCGTTGCATTTGTCCCGATATAAGTGGCTAATGACGAAATTGCAATACGCGTTTGCGTACGATCGCAGTCCTGATAGCGGTAACTTGTGGTTGAGTTACGTTAGGTTAGGTTGGATTCCATGGATAACCTAACCTAACTTTTGATCGCCTAGAACAGAGTGCATGTTACTCGGAGCTTTCCCTTCAGTGACGCATTCCAAGGGCAAGATCATTGGAGTCAAGGTCCCCTTTCCTGCATAATTACCGATTAATTTAATCGATGACGTGTAAAGAAAAAAGTCGTGGAAAAATTGCAGTACCTTGGAATCGCGAAAAAAACGACGAAGGTCGTTATTACAATCTTTTCGGCGATACAGGAAAGGACACGCTTTCAACGATTTCAACGAGGTTGAGATATGTTGCCAAGGTCCTAATACACCTACTGCTCTAACCTAACCCACGACACGTTCATTTTTACGTACACGATACCAATCTCTTCCGTTAACGAGTTAAATTCCGGTTGGATTGCGTAAAAATGCAACCACCTGTTCCAAAATGAAGTATAACCGAAGTGAGATAATTCGAAGTTCTTTGCAAATACCGCGGAACCTGAGATCCAGCGGCAGGAACGTGCTTAGGAAGAAGTTGTTCAGAATGTTGACCTTGACAACATATTCTAAGCGGTGAGATGCGTCCTGTTCTGTATGCTATAGTGTCCGAATACATGGCAAATACATGGATCGGGACTCGTGCTCACTCCACCGTGCTCTACCGTGCGTGCATCGAAGATAAGAGCGAGAACCACTCGCAGTGCGAGTGAAACGGAATAGATAGAGCGCAATGCCAACGATTGTAACCATAACCCGAACCCGGTTCAACTCTTAGTAATACGATACCGTAGAGTCGGCTCATTTCTTACTCCCGATCACATATCACATATTTTTTTAGTTCAGTTAAAAATTGTTGCTCAAATATAGCCATATCAGGTATCATTTTCATCGTACGAGTCTCAGTAATCTGACTAAGGCCATCTCGTAACGATACGATAGAAGATAAAAAAGACTTTTCTCATTCCGGTAATTCGATATCGAGTTGAATTACGTCGATACGGATCAGAGATATCACCGAGGCCTGCCTCGTGCCAGCAGTTCCAGCAATCGGTGAGGATAATTTGCGGCTGTGTGTGCCGACAAATTTTTGATCGTATGTCCGCAATTTGTCGTCGTATGTACGCAATATAGACTGTAACGCAGATTTGGAAAATACATTTGGTAGATTTACGCCAGTAGATGAACTACTCAGCATGTACCACCTATACGTAACTGGAATTGCAATTTTTTTTTTTCAAGCTTTTTTTTACACGTCATCCAGTAAACTAATCGAACTTCTCAAAAGAAACTGAAATCGTTTGGTCGGATATTAAGAAAGTTATTCTGTTCTAGTTGGTGTTCAAATAAAAAGGTCACATAAAAGGGTGTTTCGTGAGTCACTGTACTTTTTAGTCACTCCTGTTTTTATCATTCCTCTTTAGACACTCCTGCTTTCGTAGTAACATTAGAATACCTAGTTTAGATTTGACCCATTTGGAAACTGGACATGCTCTTTCAGCATTCTTTCGTCTTCTTTCTGGTTACGTTTGCCGATCGATTTGCTTCTATGACATGCTGAAACATACATTTTACCCGTGATCTATCTGCGCAAGGAAATATTTGCGAGTCGTCTCTGCGAAACAGGCCATTTTTTATCCATCGTTCGTACGAGCAACTTTGAATTCCAACGAACGTCAATTATCGAAATTTTTACGCGAACGTCTCGCATCGTTGATCATATATACGTTTCTGACCAACTGTTTAATAAGTTGCAGGATAATTCAGTTTCACCAACTTGTATCCATCTCTGTCCTCCGTTTGTGAGATTTTCATAAGGATTTAATTCTAACAATAATCGGTATTCGTACGACAGTCTAATTATAATCATCGATATAACCGAAATATAATGGTCAACGATGAATAAAAAATGTTGTGTTCTCGCGTAGAGACAAGGGGGAGAGTGCATAAGTCGTATATATCTGGTAAATATTTTCTTCGCTCACGTTCATTTCCATATTTTTCTACTTTATTGCCCATATCAGTGCACTGTTTAATTACCTATATCTTATTATCTTATTATACTTTTCACGATTCTTCTCTACCATTTTTTAACGTAGTCTCTTAATAATTATTGTAACTTATTGCTGCAATGATTCGTGCCCACGGATGTGACTAATTTGCACTGGAAAATTACATTACCTTCTTATATATGTCCGTATACTAATTATCGTAGTTAGTTTCCTGTATATTGAACGATCTACTGTGGAAAACAAATTTTATATCAAACACTTTTCGCTGGGAAGAATAGCCGACAGCGATTCTCCAACGTCGTCAGTATTAGCAAGCATGATTTGCGGAATATATCATGAATATATTATGCAGTATCGATCAAACGAACAATCTCGTCTCGTTAGAAACTTCTTAAACCACGAGCGGGGTAAATATCGCGCAAAAGACCCAACAAATTTTACAAAAGCAGTGTAGCTATTGCAACGTACGATTCGAGAAGGAAATTAATCGAATTTCACTCAAATCGCCATCGGTTTGTATCGTCGTACGGGCGATACTCGCCATTCGCGTTGCAAAAATATATATTTTTTATCGGAGCAAATAAAACATTTCGATGTATGATATCGCGTACATTACGTGTACGAACAAAAGTATATTTGCATTTCAGTCATCGATAGGACATTCGTCAATTAGTTTGGAAATAAATACATGCATTTCTCCGTGTTTACCAACGTACAATACAAATAGGTACTTTGCATGTCCGAACATTGTGTACACACCCGCGAATAAATCGAATTTTACCCCTCTTAACTCTAGCAAATAAATTACAGTGAATTATTCCCTTTTACCATTTTACCAATTAAATCGCACTCAACATTAATAATTAATAATTGATATGCAACGCATCAAAAGTTGTGTTCCCATTTCTTGAACATAAATGTTTCATAATTAACAGTAAAGGAGCGACATATACATGTTATGTGAAAAAAGAGATTATGCGCGAATGAACCGTGATTCGAAATTCACCATTTTTTACGATGTGCATCGTCAAATGGCAACCTTTCACGCTCTTAGTCCGAAACGCATTAACGCTTCTAAAATATATATATATATTTCTTTTTATTTATTTATTAAAATTACAATCAATTCTCGCGTTGAGAATAAAATATATATTTGACAAGAATTTTATACTTTGCGATACAACAGTAGCTGCCTTCGATTAAAAACCCTGTTTAAGACGTACAAGCATTTGCACGACACTTTCGAACGGTTCCAGTTTCACAATTTTCTCATTATAATATTAAGAATAAAAAATCAGATTCTGAGAATCAGAGATAAGTGACTCGTCAAAGGAAATGTTAAGCGACCTGTTAATACAATTGTGTAACAATTAAAAAGTTAGGCAAAGAGATATGGAATATTCGTCTTTCCTTCTTTTTACGCGTATTACGTTGTTTATTGCATAAAACAAATTTTTATTCCGATGAAAGTATACACATAACATATACGTATCGACACATGACGCTCTTTACAATGACAAGAAAACTTGATCCCACTAAAGCACACACACACACAATACATAGATATGAAACATCACGTAGTTTGTCGGTTTTCAATGAAATTTTGTCGAGCATGATTTTTACGGCTTATGAGCCAAGGTTATGCTTTGATATGGTTTCCAAGTTGTATCGTTGGGTGACATCGACGTGTAAAGCAGCCTTCAGCATCGTCATATTCACAACTATCGCCCATTTAACGACACAGCACCGGCACGACGTTCGGCTGTCCACCAGTCAGCAATGATACATTTTGCTATTATTTAAAGAAAATTACCGTAACAGCGCTGTTGCTCGACGAGGAGGCAGACGATAGAAAAGCAGGAGAATCTTGAAATTCGGAACGAGCAACAGCGAATTTCATGCGCTATGTGTCTAAACGATTAATCAAGGATGAACAAAGATTCCACCTTGGACGTCGATGATCAGATATTTAAAAAAATTAGAGCGGCAAACGCAAGACCAACATTTCATCTACGATGTTATTTATAGTGGTTGTAAAAGCTCGGAGTAATGAAATTAACGATCGTAGAAGATTGAAACGATCAGCTTTGAACCAGTCGAACGATAGGATCCGAAACAGTTCGAATTGCTTGGAATCTGCATCGTATACGCGACGACGATTTTTCGGATCGCTCGAGAAACAGGATTCGAAGCTTAAAACTCTGGAGAGTCTGGATTCGGATCGCCAATACCAGAATGAGAGAGCGTTATACGTATCCTATTCGTCTTCTGCCGAACGACGTCACTGTTCGCTCGATCGCAAAGATTTATAGCTTCTTGCTTTCGCGAACCTCTTTCTCGTCTCCGGATCTCTCGCTCCGACGACCAGTCGGAACAGAGAAGAAGCAATAGCGAGTTGCTTGTTCGAACGCGGAAGCCAACCGCGTGTTTCGAGTTATACGCCAGTTTCTTCTTTCGAGTCGAAAAGCGGCGGTTCGTTTGGAGGCAAGTCTCGCGAGATACCCGGCTGTCTCGTAAGTTAGAATCCCGTTTCAGATCCCATTACCACGATTATTCAGGATTGCCATCGAGTCGGCAATGAGGAACGCGCGTCAGTGCTTGTGCTGTTGTCGTCGAGTGGACGCACTTCTGTTAATTAGAATACACGCAAATAATACGAGTACGTGGATACCGGTCTGGCGCCATTCAGGCCACGTGTTGTTGATCGGGCGACGAGCTTTACACGATCGATGTACGATAGCGGAACGATCGGTCGATCGATCGGTTCCGAGCGGATACAACGGAAAGCTTGATGCATCTCGATAACCAATAAATGGCTACATCGACGCAGGTAACCGGCGAACAGCCAGTGTACGTTCGGTGGGCTACTCGGACCTCTTCGTCCTCAGCAAGAAGGACATGTGGGACGTTCTGAAGGAGTATCCCGCGGCTAGGATCAGACTGGAAGCCATCGCGGTGAAGAGATTGGAAAAATACAAGAGGGCTCCTCTCGAGAAAGGTAAGAGCCTCTAAACGCCGCTTAATTCTACGACTCGAACGACGTTGAGCTTCGTCGACTGTCTGCGACGGCGATTTTCAACCGGCAGAATTCTCGAAAAGCGCAAATATTTCAGACCGCCGCGAATTCCCTCGAACCGAACACGTACGCGTAATGTATCTTTTGGTCTACCGCGTACCGTGAGATGGAAACGCGTTGAAAATCGCTGCTCTACAGGCGGAGTTCTCCGTCTGCTCGTCGCTTTGCTTCTTACGATTTTTCATCCGAGGTCTGGCGATTAGCGAACGACGTTGAAAGATCGTTCAGCTTTCGGTATAATTGACCAATAACGCAACACTGATCCGTTCAACGATTCGAGTCAGTCGAGGTAAACGGGACATTTGCCTGCTAGGCACGTGATAGACGCAAGGGACTTGGACTGTTGGCTGGCGAACGTTCGGTCGAGAAGCGGTTTACGTGGTTTATTGTTAGGGTTTGCTGTCGCTTCCAGGGCCTGCGATACAGTGTCCGAAGCCCGTGTACCTCCACCGACTCGATTCATCGAACGCGCTATAGCAATGACTAAACAAGTCCGTTAATGACTAAATAAGATTCAGCGTGCAACATACGCGTACGTTGACGGAAGAATACACAGCGTTTGTCGCAACTATACGGGATGAGACTGGCAACTGGCCCGGTCTATGAAAGGAAATTGTAAAGGACAATTTTGCATTGTTTATCGAGAGGTTTGGGTTAGGTTTGGGTTAGCGCAGCGCGATTTTTTTTTATGGAATCCTACGATCTTGTTCGCGTCGATCGATTCCTCGTACTGTTCTCAACAAAATGTATGATATTAGGATAGACACAATGCTGGAAAATGGTGGCGACGAAGACTTCACGTGGTTCTTTTGTTCCGAACGTAACAATGGGACTGATTGACAATATACCGTGATTTTTAAATCTGCTCTTCCGTGAAAAACGAGAAATGTTGCCGAGTGGAATAAAACGACGACACTCGCGTCCTTCCCCTGTATTCTTCGTATCACGCTTCCGCCAGTTAGTCGCAGATCCACGGCTTAACACGTTCCGCTCTCGCAAATTTCATCGATCTAAGATTCTCGCAAACCACATTCGAGTCGTCGTGATCTTACAGCCGCGAAACGTCGCTGGAACAGCAACACTTCGAATCTGGATAAACATCTTGTACGTGTGTTCACGTGCACGTGTATCGTTGACGAATGCAAACGAGTTGAAACGTAGCTCTGCATTACCAGCAATTCTAACCGAATCTGTCTACCCGCTTAACAGCAATTACATAGTTTAGAGCGAAAGTTAGCACGGAGATGCAATTTACTTATTAATTTACCCTCGTACACCGAGTATTCTGCAACAGATGGTAGAAAATTTAGCAGCCGCCTCTGCAAGCCGAAATTGCACGAAAATGAGGAATAAATATATCGCGTTTGCGGCTTTGTCCGTTAGTTGTTAAGTCTTTCGTCGTTCTACTCGAACATCGCACGCGACACGTCGAAAACGGTAAACTTTAGACTCGTAACACACGCGTTGCTATCGCGATACCTTGTGCCTACTTCGACCAGTGGGCAATAGGCATAAGAACGACGTTTATTTGTATGAACATTCTCTTCGTACGTTTCGACATCCGAAAACGCGATATACCGAAAGGCCTGCCTCGGCTGGGTAAATAAACTACGGAAAGAAAAATGTTACCAGTGGATGTAATAAATATCCACGGTCGCTATAACTGTCAAAAATCCTGGCCCGTAATACGACCAGTCACGCGTGTCGATTCGGACCTTTTATTCTATGACGTGATTGAGTGACCAAAGGAACAGAAGTACAAGCGATTCATGGTTGTACGTATGCAGAGAACGAACGCTGCCGTCGAAGCTACAATAGCTCGGAAAAAGGTTATCGTAAAGGCAGCTATCGAAGAAGAATTACACGTATATGGAAGTTCGTGAAGGAAGATAGAATCGTTGGACAACTCGCGCAGTATTATAATCCGTTCTTAAAGGCGCGCAGTGTGGATAGTTTGAAAGGTTTGAAATAAGCAACGAAGACTGGAGGTCTTTGGTAAAATTTAGATTTCGATAAACTTTGATAAAAATCGTAAGAAAGAAGTTCGATATCCAGAAATTGAAGGACTAATTTTTACGAATTTCCGATTTCGCTGATTTTTCGCTAATCGTTTCTCTTCCTTGTATTTACGTATTGTTTAATTGAAACTTTAGCTGTTTGAACAAGATTGATATTTGCAAAGAAGGAACAGCTCTTTCACGCGTTGAAAAAGTATACGTATAGAATTAGGATAAATCACGCGGCTCTAACCCGTTCGTACTTACGGCACGAGCAAGAATTGCCAATCTGTGAACAATGTCAAGCGTGTCGTGTAAGAACGCCAGAATGAAACGAATAGGACACTGCGAGAAGAGTAAGAAATCTGCCACGCGATACGAACGGTGTATTACGTTCCGAGGAGAACTATAACAAACCGCGCGAATCGTTATTTCCATCGAAATTTCACCAACGATTGCGAGTTATCAAATTTCTAGCGAACGATTTCGACAAAATCGAAGCTCTCTACTACACGCACGGCTTTGCTACCGATCGGGCTGCGGATGTTCATGCATCTGTGAGAGACGTAGAGAAATATATCGATTACTCGACGCACAGCGTTGGACTCGATGGACCAACTAAACTACCTGAATCTTGGCGTCATTTCTTCGCTCTCGTCTGTAAAAAAAGGAAAAAGAGAAAACAGATTTGCATAAATATCCGCGACCCACTAACGACCTTCTTCCGTGCGTTGCGGCCACGTTGAAACCAATTAGAAAAAGCGCCAAAGTACAACAAAACTACTTTCTCGCTCTAACGATACACCGTGGAAGCTCGCGGAGGACGTTTAAAAGGATCTTTTAAAGGAACGAAGCAAACGACCAGCGGGTACGTGAAAGGCGTCGCGAAGAAATTCTCGATCCTCGGTGTGTCGCCGACGAACGTGGCCTCTCGATTAACTAATTCGGAAGTTGAAGAGCGAGCAAACGCGCGGCTCGTCGTCCTGTTCGCCCTGGCGTTGTTCTTTCGCTGAAAGAAAGTTGCCAGTTGTTACGAACTTTCGAACCGGCGAATCGCATCCTTACTTACGTGTACACGCGTATGTAGCTCGAGACGGCCAAGCGCCGTATATACACACCGACACAGGCACACACACATGCGCGCGCGCTCGCGCAAAACTCGACAACCGCAGAGGCAGCACCGCTGCACTGCCGCACTGCTGCACAATGAGAAAGGCGGTGGCTTAATTAAAGAAGCTCGCCGTGGTGAAAATGGGAGGCGGTTAGGCGGCATTGGCGAAGCGCGAGCAGATCCGCGAGGCCTGTTCTCGAACAAAGGACTCGAACGCGGAACACAGCGAACGAGCTTGAGACGAATTTCGAGAGGAAAAAAAGAATAGGAGAAAAAGGAGATCGCACTTGTCAAGGCAACTCGACGTAGAGTAACGAGGATGTTGTTCGCGTGTTTGCTTTGTAGTATTGGAAACACGAAGTTGCGTTTCAGCTCGCGGAAAGCTGTCGAGCTTGCGACGGACCGCGCCTAGTGGAAACTCGTGTACATCTCTGGTCGAAGGATTTACGATTAGTTAGCAATATAGCGGCGGAATTACTTGGATCGCTCGGATTTATATTTATATTACTTGGATCGTTATATTCGACTTTCGTTTAGCTCCGCGTCGTTGATTATTGTATAGCGGCCTTTACTCTGTAAGAGGAAATTCTATCTTTGCGAATAATGTAGCCAATTAAAGTGAAATCGAATATTATTAACGTTATAACGAAATCCATTGTACAAGCTCGATCGATACGAAGCGCGTTCGTGAAAGCTGGATTCGAAGGGACTACCGTTCGCTATGATGTTGCGATTGTAAGTTCTCGTTAATTTTCGGAAAAATTGTATCGACGTGAAATGGAAAAACGTAATTCGGTTGATCGGTGCAGACGTTTTAGAAGCTTTCAGCCTATGCGAATTTCATACTTGATCGTACTTCGACGAGTCTTAATCTTACAGATGTTAATGGGACATTTATTTGAGTACATCAAATATATCGGAACTCTGTAACATGCGCCAACTGGAAGTAAACTTCTAGTTACGACAATGATCTTACACATCTCCTTTCCAAGTAGAATCCATTTAATCGACGAACTGTCTTACAAAACGATCGATCTACGTAAACCTTGAAAAATACTAAGAAAAAAAGAAACCTTTCGAAACCAACTACAAGTCCTACCGAGACCAGAAACAACACTGTTACTCGCACATAGCAAAACACTGTCGAGATAAGAACACGCAGAATACAAAACTTTAGAAAACTTCGTTTAAAATTTATGCGAAAGTATCAAACTGGCTGCGCATAAACTAAGCAAAACTCCAACCTCACGCACACCTCCTTCTCAAACAGCTTTCATTTAGAACGCTCTAACTGCGACTACCTCACAAAAAAAAAAAAAAAAAAAAACAGTCAGTCTACGTAACTCCTGAGAAAAAGAAAAAAAAAATCTAAAAGACACATTTTCAAACAGACTACAAGCCTTTCCAAAAACTAAAAGCAACACTGTTCCTCCGACAACCGAACTTCATACTTGTGGCATGTGACGTTTTACGCCCACGATACGAACTTTCAGCTGCAATGGGACGATGCCAAAGCACGCCAGGCCTCGTGGAGTCACGAGGTCGTATACCGTTGGAGGAGATGTGGGTTTCACCGGTGGACACCAAGTCCACTCACGCGTACTCGGCTGGCCACTCGTTGTTCTCCCCCAGCCCTAGTCCGGTGACGTCGCGCGGCTTGCCCAGCACCGCCAGCAACGTCAACGCGAGCAACGTCGTCGCGAGGAGCATGGATAGTCCGATGAGTGCCACCAGCAGCGGCCACAGCAGCGAGGATCAGACCGCCAGGGCACCGCAATCCGCGGCCGCACAGCCATCCGCCGGCAGACAGTCCACCCACTCTGGCAAGTATTTCATCTTGAACGCCACCGACTGGAAATATACGCCCTCCTTCTGAATTCTTCGACCCCGATTCTCTTTCTTAACTCTCGGACCTTCGGATTGAACGCATTTTTCCTTCGTGATTTAATGGACGTTAAATCACCAAGGAATCTTCTTCCTCTTCCGTTGGAATCGAAGCTTCCACATGCCTGATGCACAGTATCCTTTGATTTACTGGTCGGTTCACCTAAAAGGCTATCCATCGCCAAGAAAGAATTTGTAAGAATATCGAGATAAAGGGAACGAACGTTCGAAAGTACGAATGAGTTGGAAACTCGTGATCATTTTCCGTAGGAGCTTTTATTTTTCCGGCTGACCGTGCTACGAAAGCTTGTCCGAATATATATGCGTTTGGTATATAGAGTTCGAGTTCGATTCGGCTGTGACGTTCAAGGTCCGGAAAAATTGTTACTTGGGAAGGAAGGAACCACTCCGACGCACCTGTCGTTAATTAGGATCCACGCACCGCAGTAGCGATTTTTCTGTCAGTTGCCCGCTGTTCGTAGAAGGAATCGTAAAGAGTCGTTTGTCCGGTGATATTGCGAGATTTTAATGGACGATCCAAACTTAACCTAAACTCGATTTACGTAGATAGAAAGAAATTTGTTCGATTTTTTAACGGCAGAGTAAACTGCTCACGAATAGCATGAAATATTTTGTTTAGTCGAAAAACGATTTATGAAACTCTCCATCTCCTTTAGAGTATCGGATTATTTATAGTCGTTTTCACGATCTTACGTAATATGTTGTGATATTAAAAGTTCATCGAAGATCGAACAGAGACTCGTTACCTACTAGCAATTTATTCGTGACGTTAGCACTCGTCCGTTGTAAACGGGTCGCCGTAAACAGTTCAATAAGGAAATATTGCCTGAATGAATCCAATGAAAAATGAAGTCATTCGTCTAGAACAAGTACGTTTTAACCGAGGGAATTATACGCAAAACGTTGAAACAATTTGCAAGTAAAGAAATTTCTTAAATAGACGTTTCTTGCCTTGCTTTTGTCAACAACGAATCAATCAGATACATGTAACAAATGATCGGCTAACGCGATACGGACAAATTAATTAATCACGCTAATATTGATCTACTTGATCGATAAGACGATATACGTTTTTTTTTTTCTAGGCATAACCAGCAGCATGACGCATTTGGTGAGCGAAGGTGCCACGCCACTTTTAGGCACTAACGAAGCTTTATTGGCTGAAATTAAACGTCTTCGGGAACGTCTGGTTTGCTTGGAGTCTGAAAACGCGGTAATGAGCGCTAAACTGAATCAACAACAGTGGGAAGTTGAGAATCGATTGGCTGAAATCGAGATGCAGATTTGCGGTGCCAGCTCGTCGTCCAGTTTAGAAGATAACAACGAGCGAAATCGAGAAAGTATCATTTAACAAGAAACAAGGCCGCGAGAGCGCGGCAAAACAAAGATAGCGCGAATACGACACTATTTGGCTGACGCTACAGACGACAGGTAAAGTTGTTACCTTACCGCGGTGTTACCTTATTAAAGATGACGAGTATTCGATCGAATGCCGAAGCATTTGTCTCGAAACACCGTTGCTGAGTTTCCAGTCGAAGCAAATTCCGTGTAAAACGTAGCGTATAATTTTTATAATCTCTTCATGCGTGTAAACTTTATTACAGATACGCGGCAGATGACAGAGAAGAACTGGAAGAAACTAGAATCTCCGGTAGATCCAGCGATACGAAATCGATTGGTAGCCTCAGTCAACATTTCTTCGAAAGCGACGAAGACGAGAAATATTACGGCACTTGCAATGGTTACGCTTCGCAGCCTGGCAGCAAGTCAAACTTATTGTTATGCAGCGAATGTGATCAGAAAACCCGTACCTGCACGTACAGACCACAAACGCCTGGCTCCTATTCTAGTAGATACGTCGAGGAACGTTTCGACGATCGACTTCAGGAACCAGGAACTTCCCGCACATACAAAAGCCCGATTCATATGTCTTCTCCTCGGTCGGTATGTCACGATCAAGAGCATAGCGGTCAATCTTCCTCGCCTAGGTCGTTGTATCGCGATCAAGAGTATCGAAGAGTTTGGCCCAAGAAATACGAACAGGAGCATGACCGAAGGGACTACGAAGACAGAGATCTAAAGCAGGACGACGACAGTCCTGTCTGCGAAGTCTGTCATGGAAACGGTCATGTGGTTCAATGCGAACATTGCGATTTTTCCAGCGAAGGTGATTTAATATGCTTCCGATGTCAGAGCGACGAAGGTTCGTCGAATGGTCAGAATTGTCCTCGTTGCGAAAAAAATGACAGAATATTATCGAGCAGGGTAGGATCACAAAGGGGAACAACGTCATCGAGCGACGAAGGAAAGTACCCGGTAGATGCTGTAGTCAAAATCCAGGTTAACGATCATATGATCGACGTAGACTCGGATGAGACGCCTGAAAGTGACTTATCAAGTAGTCATCACCACCAGAGGGGTACGATGGACCGACTGGATACTATTGTCGAGACAAAGGGAGACACTGCCAGTGAAAATGACGAGGAAAACGGCGGTACAAAACTAAATGGAACTAACAGCGCAAGATATCTCAATTATATGATCGTACTGTTTCTGTAAATAACATGGTTACGGTAGCTGCAGTTGAGCTATGGATCATGCTGGTAAATGGAGAGTGTTGTTTCGTTGAAATTAGCAGTTGACAGATGGCAAACATAGACACACTTGTAATACTTTGCAAGTTTTAAAGCTTCAAATGATTTCATGATATCTATATGACATTGATACTGCACTTATTATGATACTGTTATAATAACATACTATTTATATGCTAGTACTATCGATAGTATACTATTATAACATACTATTACACTCTGTAAAAACAAACCACTTTCTAATAGTATTTCGCTATACTGCATTTAAGCTAAAGCGATATAAAGCAAAATAGAAAAAAATATATATCAGAATATATATGTATTACAGGTTCCAATAATTATTCTTTTAACAATTTTTTCACGATACAATAACAAACCGCTGTGTTTGTTTCGAGTAGAATTTTCTAGCAAAGCAAAGTAGTTAACGCTGCCCTGTTAAAATCATGTTTCACCTCTATTGATTATAACTCTGTAATTATTTCTATTTCGATTACGAAGCACGAAGTAAATATAAAATGAAACTTGGAACGATTCGCTATGTTAAAATTATGATTACCATGAACATTCTCGAGATGGATAAACAGAAACGAAGGAAACGTTAGATCGAAACATTTCAAGGCCCCTTTTATACTCGTATACTATTTGTAAACGCTCTGATGAACGATTTTTAAGGAACATTTGGCGGATCGACTCGCTAATATCCGCAACGACACTCTCCATCCAAGACGAAGCATTTTCAAAAGCGCTAGTTCGCTACACGAGAGAAAAGAATCTATTGATTTTAACGTGTCTCGCGACTTTTCAAAATGTTCCGTGCTTCACAGGTTGCTCGACATCGAAATTCGTTGCCGTATGATATTTTCGGCGCCGTGGCTCAACTCGCATGTAAATAAACTGCCAAAGGAACATTCATCCGTATATCGTAGGGCCGTATAGGTTAATAGATAACTCATAATGTTTAAAATGCTACTTGAGAGAATGAGGAAGAAAGAAAGGAAGATCGAACGAGAGAGTGGAGAGAAGAAAGAGAGAATGAGAGAGGGAGAGATGTTATATTACGTTCGACACGCGCAGCGTTACCATAAGCTGAGATCCATAATGCAACGATCGACACGATTCCATGCGCGACTTTTACAATGGGTTTGTGCAGAAATCGTGCTCGTTTTAACTTGTGTCTTTGTCGTCCTTCCTTTTATAATTCGTTCCTTTAAAATGTTTTGTACCAAATTCGCTTTATTTCCCTTGATGTAGGTAATCTTCATCGTTGGTATAGAAGATACAGTTACAATGAACGAGAAAGAAATTAGTTGATTTATTATATATCGTTTGTTACGTGCAGTTATCGAAACAAATCGAACGTATTAATTGGAGATGTGTGATCTGTGTTTGACATGTACTTCGAATCTTTCATTTATCAACCGATAGAGATTTGTACACAAACCTGAGTAACTCATGTTCGGGACCAACTAAAGCCACCATCTGCATCACTGCTTCCGATTTCTGCTTTCATTTCTGGTCATTAGATTTCATACTTTTTTCTTTTTCTTTCTTTTTTTTTTACATATACGGAATACGAGAATAGCGTAGATAACTCGTATATGTTTCACTTATGGAAATTCTACGGAGTAATTTCATTTCAATGATACGCGTTGGTTAAAGAAAAGGTTTATCAGAAAACTAGCGCTGAAACGTTGGCGAGATAATTTACACGATCAAATTGAATCTCACTACCACTGTACGTGTAATTTTATTTTTTTACACATCTTTCCTTTCGACGTGCCGAAACCAAAACACATAGGAATTACGAACGTGAATATATTTCAAGCGGAGCAAAGCATTCATAACGAGTCGTATTATCAGCTTGGAAAGTTTCAATTCGGATGAACGACGATAGAATTACTTGTCCTCGTACTAACAAACCATTTCTCCTCGAGGGCCTCAACAACGGGACCGAATTTCTCCAGATTCGAAAAATCGAAACGAGATCACAACCCTTCTTCCCTGTTTCCCCCATGTTTATAACATCATGTTATGTTCATAATATAATACGATTTCGCGATCGACATTTTTCCCATTTATTCGGCTCGCTATTTTTCATCGCAGATCGAAATAGTATCGACGATAACTAACATCGCGGAAATTATTCAAATGTTGCTTTAAACGTTGTTCTCCGAGTCTCCAAGAAAGAGTTATTTTTCTATTTTTTACTTTTCAATCGTGAACGCATACGGAGTTTCTATTCGAAGTTTCATATCCATTCTAGTCGCGATCCTTGATATAGCGTTCGAGGAACAAAGTTGACAAATATCTTTCCTCGAGAATTATTTAGATAACATAAAGAGGTGCAAAAATAACAAAAAAAAAACGCCACACTCATTAAATATCCGTATTAATTGTGGGGGAAATAATAAACTGCAGACTCGCCCGTTTGTATTATAGAGACAGCTAAGAAGAAGGCGGTGTAAATCCTTCGAACTGCGAAATACGAAACGATTTGTAATAAGGATAGCGACTTTTTTAGTATTTATAAACCATCGAATAGACTTTAATAGTTAAATACATTTTTTTAACGTTCACTTACCCACTTTGTAAGCAGAGCGCACGTTTACCGCTTCAACCGACGAGATTTCCATTTAACGAACGAAACGCGTAAATCCGCTGAAAGACGAGAGGAGAAAAGCAGCCACCAGGTAGAGAAGAAACGCGCAAAGGGGTATATTGCATAGTCATCTAGCTAGCTTCGAACACTATCGAGGGACGTATTTCATGCGAAAGATTCCGCGGGATTAGACTTATATCAATCTACACATGGTATTCACAGCGACAGACATTATCAAGAATACAGCGCAAAGTCCAAGCGAATAATCGTTAAGATACACCAGTATCCGAAAACCTATCTTACCTTGAAGCAAGGGCGTAATAACTCGAAGGGTCGAAGAAATTATATATCGTATTATCAGGATGTTTAAATTCCGCAAGCGACTAAAATTAAATACCTGTGCTGTGTACATATCGCGAACTCGGGTTTTCTCCATTCCTATATAATTGCGTAAGCAAAGAAATTTTTAAGAGTTTAAGAATCGATCGAAAGAAGTAGCGGTTAACCGCGTTTCAAGAAAGATATTTGCTTCTCTTAGCATCAGAGCTGCTCTCTTCCTTTGTAATTTGTTTTACATCGTTATTATGGAAAGAAACTCTTCTGGTAAATAAAAAGTAATAATATATCGATAATGTTACTAAATGGTATAATGTTTAAAGGATTAGAGGGTCAGAGTAGGTCGAGTTACTTCGTCTTTGCGACGAGGTATCGGGTGTACTATTGTTCTACTGCCATGTTCTAAACCTAGGAAGAACATTGAAATCATTGAATACCCTAGTCCTATGCATCGTCGTAAGATCATTACACAGGAGACACTAGACGATTAAACTGTCTCTCTCTCTCTCTTCGTTTTATAGAAGTTTTGCACGCGATCGCGCTTATTTCCGATCGAGTATCGATTTATCGGCGGGGCGCAACGCCGTGAAAATCCATTTTGATCGGTGGATGCGGTTGAAGAAACAACGGTATCGCTGGCGACTACGATAAAACGAAGAGAGAACGTTGAATCGCATTCGAATAGGACAAGAGGAGTGCGTTTAATCAGCAGCCTTACTTATACAATTATTATCTACATTATTGTACTAAATTTATAAGCATGATTTGTGTACGTATATGTATGTCGACGTACTTTTGATTATAGCCTTGAGAGAATGCTGTGGACAACGATAATCTCTGAGCAACGTATGGCTTGGTGTAGTACGTTTCCGGATAATTATTGTACCTTCGGTTACGAAGAATACGTTCCGTTTATTTTTGTTGCTCGATACTCGTACCATTTATAAATCTAAAATTCTAGGCTATTTAAATGGCTGTGATACGTGTACGTTCGTAATTTATTACTCGTTGCCAAATATGTACTTAGTACTTCACGCAATACGATGATTTATTTGTATCGTTTGTATCGTTTGCGTATAACAATGTATTTCTAAGCTGTCTCTACGGATACGTTAGGAAACGATACCCTTCAATTATTTAGCCAGTTGCTCCGAGTCACGTGTTATTTCATAGTGTAAAATATTCCAGAGCACAGCATTGAAACTGCTGATGAACAATTTGCGACTTTACCCAATATTATAAGCCTTCCGATATCTTATCATGTATCAATATCGTTTCAGAGATACTAGATTTATAGTTGAACACTTTAAGCTCCATCTTCGACAAAAGTGTCTTACCTATAACACGGGCGAACAAAATAAAACGATAACCCTATTAGTGTAGCTGCTAATTCGGTATTTGTATACACTCCTTTTTGTTATTTATCGATTTACCGAGACCCGTCTAATTAATTAAAAGCGACGTTCGTCGAGAAACGCGTGTGTACATATACGTATATCAGTTTCATTCGCGACGATAGAATATCAGGATGGCGCGGTAAAGGGAAACAAAGATGAGAATGTAGTGTCTCTGAAACCTTGGAACGCGGGCGAGGAGCGAGTTCGACGATTCGCGTGATCGAGCTCGCTTCTGCTCGCCTTAGTTTTTATTCGATTTTGAGAAACTCGAATTTACACGATCGATAGAACTAACTCGGATGATCTTCGCGGTATAAATCTCCTCACGACTGTTTGCATGATATTGATTTTATTGAAGATGTTTATCGGTGTTACAAAAGAGCTGAGACGCGCGTGAATGCACGAGTCGTTGGATGTGGTCGTCTCGCATTGCAGCGGGCACGATTCGTGAAAGTTTGTTGATAATCGATCGACGTGGTCCGATCGGCAGGTCGATTCCCGTTATACTATCCGATCGATATCTTATGCATGGAAACCTCCCAATCGCCTAATTCGTATTGTTACGCGTGTTGTATGATTTCGTTTGAGCGAATATTGGACAAAATGCACGGACACTCGATGGAACCACGTACGTTCGGGATCGATGGTTCGAAATACTTCGTCGGCTAGCGATCCTTGCGAGAATTTCTCTGATCATTTTGTGGATCATCGTCCTCTTGCGCAATGATTTGCAACTTGTGCCAACACGATAACACGACCGTCTTCCTCGCACTCCTCTCGAAGTATATATCTGTCGATGTTCGCCAATCCTTGTCGTTGGTTACTAATTTCGTTTTTACGTCGTGTGTCTTCGGTTGTTTCATTGGTACCGATTAGTATCGAGAATTTAGCAGATAATAACGAATAAGTATTTACGAATATTGTTTACGAATAAGTGCCAATATTATACAGGAAGTATATTTGTTACATGTATTCACGAGATTTTATAAATAAGAGTATTAATCGTCAATTACAAATACAATTTAACCATTTATTTTATATCGAATGAATGTTTATCTACTTTACAACCTACAATCTTGCTTCTATAGATCCAAGAAATTCGTTCGCATTGAAATCAGGAACATTTCTCTCGCCGCAGTTTTACTCGCGTGGTGCGTAGATATTTTTGAAATTCCTAAAGTTTCTCGATGTTTTCTTTCAACGATATACGTACCGTATCGTGATACGTCTGTTTTCCACAAAATGATTCAGAAAATTCTTAATTTATTAATTCGAAGTTTGCGTAAAGTAATATATTAGGCCAGTTCATATCAAGCGATTAATTATGTGTAAATAGTTCGAATAACGTAAAGAATATTGTTCGGAATTAAGTGAAAATTATTATACATGTTGGTAAATTAGAGGTATTTCGATTATTCGTTGTGTTACACGTATTCGGCTCATAATTCGCATAGGTTTCGACAACCATTGAATCTCTGAAAAGTAGATGATACAAATTCGGCAAACGTTACATGTAACGCTATCAACACCCTGCTATTCTTTCCGGGACTATGTGATCCGAAATGAATGTTACATTTCGATGGATACTATTGAAATATAGATAGTTTTTCGATGTTTGATTTCGGTACTCTATATAGTGTTACTACCTTTGTGTATCCCGCGCTTTTTACCAATGAAATATTCCAATGAACGAAGACGTAGAGCCGAGGAGAACAGCAGGGTTAAGCTCAGTTGAAAGATCGTTTTAAAACGAGCAGCGTAACTTCGTTGGCTCGCGAACCAGTGATTTTTTAATATATTATATAAACAACGATTTTAAACGATTGTCATTTTCTTCGATATACGATTACTTTTGTCATACGATTAAAGATATCTATCGGTTTTTTGAGCCGAATATGTCCGAAAGCACCGAAACGTTCGAGTCTAATCGACTTCGGCTTTCGAATGAAATTCTCAATAGTTTATCCGTAATCGGCTCGACTTAAGTATCGATTAACCATTGAAAATTAAACGTGTTTCCGTATTCGTCATCTTACTACCTCGGTTTCTTATCGCGGCGCTTTAGCGTTAAAATAAGCTATCCGATAAAAATAAAAGAGGGGGAGGGGGGAGAGAAAAAAAAGAAGAAGAAACAAGAGGCGAGTCTCTTAATGAATGGTCACTCAGGAATAAAGTTATAATGTAATAACAGTTGCGATATTGAATATTAACATTTAACGAACAATTTTTTGTAAATAGGAGTATAATTACAAATAAATATAGATATATGATGATGAATATATATGATAATAGTATGAACACGTATAGAAGCTGCGTGCAGGGTTATACAAAAGGTGTCGTGCGATCGGAGTGTCGTTTCTTTCAACAAAAAGTTTACCAATGTACAAAAGGGAAATTAGTGGAGAAACCGATCGTTTCTCGAAGCGAGGAAAGCGTATAGCGGATCGTGTGCGTGCCAAGAAAAATAGTAATCGTTGTTTCAATAGCCGGAAAAGAGAAAAGCAGCGTTAGTGTACGAGATACTCGTTCGAACTTTGTTGGAACCGTTTTCCCCTTTTCCTTCTTTTTTTTTTTTTTTTTTTTTATCGTAACATTTCTCCGATCTAACGCCTGAACGATGTCATCCTGCGCAACTTTACGATTGCCCCAATAAAAGATAACAAGCCTGCGAGATAGTAATGCGTGAATGAAGCGGTATCTATATGTATACGTGTGTACACGAGGGACGAGGTAAGAAAGAGCGAGAACAAGAAATAAGAGAGAATGTAAACGCGTGGAAGATACGTTATGCGAGAGAGTCTACTTCCGATTACAAAGAATTGACCAAAACGTCTGCATTAAGATTAGAGCGCGACATACGTTAAACGATCGTGACTGTCAGAAGGGAGACAACAATCGAGCTAACGGGAATCACAAATAAAATTTAAAAAGAAGAAAAAAGAGAGAGGAGAGAGAGAGAGAGAGAGAGAGAAAACGAGAGAGGAGAAAAAGATATCACGGCGAGAACACGACTGTAACCATACAATTATCAATTAGACTCGTAACGAGTATACATTGCGTGTATCATCGACTATGTACTGGAACATGAATCATGTCTACCCGCGCGATTACGCGTGAATTTTTGTCCATTTCTACACGTATATCCGTTTCCTCCTCGACGATAGAAGTTATTTTTAAATTTTCGAAACTTAGCTACGCCGCTCCCACGTGCGAGTGTCTGTACGATCGGATGTCAGTAGGAATTCAGAAATATAAATAGACGATTGAAGTTGGCAAGATGTATCCTTCAACAAACACCTCTCTGCCTATATATGGCAAAAGATTCTCACTTTTCTTTTTCCTTTCTTCTACGCACAGTTGCGTCGACCAGCGTCCCTTTTTTCTTCCCTATCAGTACGCAGTATGATTCACAGTACGATTTGCTATCTGGACGTTATATCGGTACATTATTTAATTTGTTTGTCGGCTCTAATAGCCATAGGTTTCTGAACTAACGGATTATAGTCCCTTTCTTTCTTACTTTTCTTTCTGTTTTATTACGGCGCGTCTGTGGCGAGATCGATCGAGTATTTTCTATGTTTCAGTCAGTCTTCCTGCATATCTGCGTGCATCTGTAATATATATAAGGTTTGTATCGGCTTATTTGTGGTGCCAACATCAGAAGAATATGCATCTCTCGAAACCATTCAACTTTCATTCGAGTCATGAAACTCGCAAACCAAATTTATTGCCAGATCAACAGTTACATTTTGATAATATCACAATCGTTTATATCGTATTCGGCTGAAAGGACACGCGTCGGAAGAAATAATTATTCATCGTCTTTTATTTGTACTTATTGCTCGATAGAATTTCTAGTTGTAACGTTTCGAGCGAAACATTCGATTCAAAACGAATGAATTTTAATTCGTAAGTACACATTCTTCCGGAGCAACGCTGACCATGAGAACGATCGAATCTCTTTCCGCAGAATAATGGATCCAGGAAACAGGGATCTCCCCTCTTTCGTTGCGCATAGCAACATCGAATACCAAGAGTCAATAAAAACTGATGCTTTCCTTTGTCAAAAATTGATCGATACGAACTTTGAAAAGCGATTTCGTTTCGTTTGAACATGGCTACACTAGTCACGTTTGAACTTCGTTCTCGTTCCGAAACATATCTTAACGTATCTTTGTTAGTTGTTTTATATTCGCTGGTAATCTTATAACGTTAACACGATTACGCATATAATTGAAATTGATTTTTAGCTGTCTAAAACGAAGAACGTAAGTGTAGTAAAAAGTTGGAGATAACTAAGGACGAAAAGCTTTTCCAAGATTTTATCTTTTCAAATACCTCAAAAATTGAATTTTACTGTCCCCTGACTCTGCCTTTGCAAACTTCTAGTATGATTCATGAACAGTATTAGCGTAGTATGAAGTTCAGTACTCGCGTACAAAGCAAATGATGCATAATGAGTCGTCCGTTATTTTCAATGATTCATTCACCGGTTTGCAGAGAACCCGATTACATAACATACCGTAACAAACAATAATTCTTTTCTCCATATCGGTGTCATAGGATACTTTTCATGCTCGAAACTAAGCACGGCAAACCCCCAATTGGATATGTAACGCGTATTGTTATTAAATATATCAATAATTTAGAAATAAAAAAAGAACAATGGATTAACAAGTATACCTTATATAAAAAATATAAAAATCGTATACCTTATGTATTCATTAACTATATTACGCAATTAATGTATATTCAATATTAATTATGTCGTATAATCTCGAATCATATTTCACGATAAAATAATAAATATTTTGTGATTAATAATTAACATTAAAATGCGTATGAATATTTTCAGACGACTATTAAGTCGCAGTTTCCAAAGATTTTACAAAGCAATATATGAACGTAATACCATTATATTATCTATATTATATGTATGTGTTTGTAATACTCGTAGATTTGAAATATTATAGCACAAGGGAAAAATATTATAATAAATAGAAAAATATAGTGTGATAAATGAAAAAGTTTAAGAAAGCTATGTTCTATTGTCGCCACCGGAAAGGTATTGTAGCAGCAATCCAGGGCTGTAACAAGGTACCATCAGTGGCCTTGAACGTTTATCCGAGATTCATTTTCATGCTTTTCACGGCGAATAATTCTTCAATTATCGATATTGAAAGATTCAAAGATTAAGGAGAAAAGTATAGAATCACAAAAAATAGGTATCGCCTTCCATACCAAAAAATAAATAATTTCATTATTTAACAAACGTTAATTTCATATCGAATATTTTAGAAAATTTTTGCTAAGAAGAAATAGAAAGTCTTATTACCAAGGCGTTTTTGCAGGTAAAGCCATAGAACGGGCATTCTCGAACTACGGATTACAGACTCTTGCCATTGTAAAAATTTGACCTGCTCCAAAGTATTCTCGCCATATGCTAAAACACTAAGATACATATCGAAAGGCATTGCAGTTTACAGTGCTTTGGAACTGTACGTATATTTTACTTATATTTATATATTATCTCTCGATATATTATGCAATTTATTTTCCAACATTTTCTTGTGATATCGCCGTTTAATCTTTGTTATTCTATTTAGATAAATTTTTAACTTGTCACAGTAAAAAAAAAAATAATAAAAACACTGTTACTTAGAAATTTATATATATAAAAAAAAGTTAATAAAAATACGCGTGCACATTAATATGCTTATATCATCGAATACCGATTGTATCGATAATTATATCATAAAAAATAGCTTTGAAGTATGATTTATATATATATATGTATGTATGTCGGAGACGAAAGGACATCGGGGTCTTTCTTTCGGAATGTTGGGGAAGGTCCTTGATACTTTAGTCCAGACTTTTTATCATAGCTTTTTTTTTTTTTTTTATTTATTAAAATTTACAATCAGTTCTCGCATTGAGAATTTTCAGTAATTCGTGCTTAAATAATAAGACCGAGAAATAGTTGTTTATGATTTAATGCAAGCATGGGTGCCCGAGATTTATGACAGTGAGCTTAGGCTCGAAGTGGCATAACGGGTCGCTGAAGGTAACCACGGTCACAGAAGGGACGTGTACCTGACAAAGGTACGGAGTAATTAAATAGCTCTCTTTAAAAACAAAGATTAGCCCGAAGGGTGCAGAGAGGTACGGAAAGGAGTATATAAGGGCAGTTCCACTAGGACTGAGCTTCAGTCTAATAAGTTCTAGTTGTGCTGAAGACAATTTGTGCTGTACGTTGAGATACATCCGAATCTTGAATCGGTAAGTTGAGTTCGACTTAAACTGTGGCAGAAATCGCATTCCTCGTCCCGTTGACCGTGGATTCGTTATCGAACCTAAATTCATCGTCATCAACATCTCGATTATCTCATCACCGCTATTACTTGTTAAACTCTGTAGTAATTTCATTTGTATCAGTAAGATATCATCTATAGCGCGTAACAACGATGGCCAATTCACGGGAAGATTCATTATACGCCCCTAACTCTAACGATAACCCGACATATACATATGTATTAAATATAAAATATTGAATTCTTTATTATTGGCTAAATTGGTAGATTGTAATATATCTATATTGCTTTTGAAATGAAATTGCATTGAACTCGTCTAGTCATCGCTTATAGAACACTGTGGTAAAAGAAGAATGTCGAAGAAAATCAAATATTTCTTCGTATTATTGTTTGATATTGTAAAATTTAGCAGATTCGGGGTTGTGATATTAATTCTACTGTTACGAATACATTAATGCATCCCCGAATGTAGCGTGCTAACATTCTCTTGCTTGAATATCCCTATCTTTTTCTCAATTCTCTACTCACACATATGCACGCATCCCAGGACTATCTATACATACATATATATGAGTCTCGGCACGCCTGTTGTTGCTGCGTAACCGTAATCTCAAACCCAGCGCTTCGTCCTCTTAAAAACTCCAATTTCACTGGTTATTAAAACCGATAATTTTTTACAAGCTTATGAAAACCGTGTTAACCAATATTTTCAATAATTCAGAAAATCATTAGCTGTACGACAAAAAAGATAAATAATACGGAAAATAATGGTATATCGTTTTGCAAATGATCAATATGGTGAGGGCGCTGGCTTCGAGGCTATAGTAGGAAAGCCGTATGCGCATGTCACTTCACTTGGACGATCTCTTTCTGTCGTAGCATCTGGAGGTGAGAGGTTGTACGAGGTTTACGCACAAGAACATAATCCGTCGATTTTCTTACCGGAAAGGTAGCATCGGACGTCAGGTACGGAATAAAACGACGCACGAAATACGGGCGAAATGTGTTGTGATAACAGTTTCTCTAAAATGTTATTTTTCTCGGTGAATTACAATATTAAAAAATGGGCGCGTGGTTGATCGTTATATTCGCCGGCTGTTCAAATACACGGACCACATGCTGATTTTCGTTGAAATCGTTCGTCATATCTTTCGGAGAAAACGCGTCGAATCTCGCGATTGATTGTTTGATCGTACGAAACAATTCACGCGAATAAACGAATAACTAGTTGAATGTGATTTTTAAATTAAAAAATTAGAAAAACTCAAATAACCGGATGCAGTATGGCGGTCGCTTGTCAGGACTGGAGTTACGGTCACGAGTTCGAGCATTGCTGGAATTCCGTTCGTGATGTAAAATCTTTTCTAGTTCAGGAATTTCTAAAAGCACCAATGAAAGTAATTTTACATGTATGATCGAAAAGGAGCTGTAATTGTGGCTTCAACATTTCTCTAAGTACGGTATCCAGATACGTGATGCGTATACTGGAAATCGTGTGCAATGACGACATTGTGGGACGACTCTTCGCCAACAATGGAGTTTGCTTGCTGATTTCCAGTGTGGTGGATCGTTAAATCAGTCAATTTTCTTTACTGTTGCGAAGTTCATAGCTGTGTCAAAGTGATAATAAGTGGAAATTATATTGTGCGAAACTTGGTAATTGAACAGTATATCTGTATCAATTTATCGTACAGTAATTGCATAATATACAATTTTGTAACGCGTTTTTTTATACATAATTTTCCGAATTGTAAATATTTCTAACCTTTTTGTATATGATTAATTAATATTAATTTTGTTTTCGACACGATTAAATGCTTTTGAAGTTACCTTATTGATACTGTAAAGCAGTTGTTCACGTGTAATTAAAATATATATTACTTTTAACGGAAATTTTCAAATAATTAGTAAAGTTTAAATATATATAACATAGTACAGCTTTTCTCATTGGGAATTATTGAAAGTAATAAGTAACGTAGCATTGTGCAACGCCAAGCGTCAAGCAATTCTGGCAACGTTGCAGCTCTTCTCATCACGTACAAAATGGCTGCCAGTTCCGTTCTCGAATATTCAGATACCGCCACGTGGACGTTAATACGGACACCTGCTGCTTTCTCGATAGAGAAAAAAAACAAAAATCGCCAAACTGTATATTGTTAACAAAAATTAATATTTTTAAATGAAATTTTAAACAATCGAGAAAATTTTTAATCGTAAAATAAATTTGAAATTTGTTCGCACGCATTGTATAGATGTGATCTTTAATTTAGGATGATTTTTCGTTTACAGACAATAAAATTAACTTTGATATTTAATTGTTTTAATGATTTTCTGATATGTTATTTTGTTTCAGAGTTAACCAGTAAGGTTCTACAAAAACTCCATAATGGGTAAAGAGAAGATTCATATTAACATTGTCGTCATTGGACATGTCGATTCCGGAAAGTCAACCACCACTGGTCATTTGATCTACAAATGCGGTGGTATTGACAAACGTACCATTGAAAAATTCGAGAAGGAAGCCCAGGAAGTAAGTAATTAATGCATATAGCGATATTCAGAAGGAAACAAAGATTATATTAGTTATAATTACTTTTAAAAATTTAGCAAGGCCTTGTCACTGGTAATTTGTTTCCTTAGTACAGTGATAATTAGATATTGCTTTCTAAACAAAACAGCTGGCTACTTGTTACACTTTTTAAACGTAAAGCATTATGAAATTTTAGATGGGCAAAGGTTCCTTTAAATATGCCTGGGTATTGGATAAACTGAAGGCTGAACGTGAACGTGGTATCACTATTGACATTGCTCTGTGGAAATTCGAAACTTCCAAGTACTATGTTACTATTATTGATGCTCCTGGACATAGAGATTTCATCAAGAACATGATTACCGGTACTTCTCAAGCTGACTGTGCCGTATTGATTGTTGCTGCTGGTACTGGTGAATTTGAAGCTGGTATTTCAAAGAATGGACAAACCCGTGAGCATGCCCTGCTTGCTTTTACTCTTGGTGTGAAACAACTGATTGTTGGTGTTAATAAGATGGACTCCACTGAGCCACCATACTCTGAAACTCGATTTGAGGAAATTAAGAAAGAAGTATCATCTTACATTAAGAAGATTGGATACAATCCTGTTGCGGTAGCATTTGTGCCAATTTCTGGCTGGCACGGAGATAATATGTTGGAGGTTTCTGCAAAAATGCCTTGGTTCAAGGGATGGACTGTCGAACGCAAGGAAGGCAAAGTTGAAGGAAAATGCCTCATTGAAGCTCTTGATGCCATTCTTCCGCCTACTAGGCCTACAGACAAGGCTCTTCGTCTTCCCCTTCAGGCAAGTCTCCAATCGAATTTCATAGCTGAATTTTTATTCGTTTTACATGATGATAACATTATTCGCTCATTCGCGGTTTCCACCGGAGAATTTTCTAATTTGATGACGGTTAGAGACGTCTGACTAAATCTAATCTTTCAAAAATTATTCCTGTCTTGAAAGGCGGCATATGGTAATATTATTAAATATGATTGTAGGATGTATACAAAATTGGTGGTATCGGAACAGTACCAGTTGGTCGTGTTGAAACTGGTGTGTTGAAACCAGGTATGGTTGTCACATTCGCTCCTGCTGGTTTGACCACTGAAGTTAAGTCCGTTGAAATGCATCACGAAGCTTTGCAAGAGGCTGTTCCTGGTGATAATGTCGGTTTTAACGTAAAGAACGTGTCCGTCAAGGAATTGCGTCGTGGCTATGTTGCTGGTGACTCGAAGAACAATCCACCTAAAGGAGCTGCTGATTTTACTGCACAGGTATATATTTGATAATACGCTAAAAACTAGAAACCAGCTTGGGCAAATTATTATCGATTAATTTGCACGATGATGAGAACTTATTAACTTCATTCGCGGTTTCCACCGGAAAGTCTTTTAAGGCTTATTGACGGCCGAAGGCGACTGAGTGCAATTTGTTAAATACATTTTATGTGAATACTTACATCTATTTGCCTATTTTTATACCTACTTATATCTTAATTCTAAACAAAATTAATTATGTTTCATATGTCTGTTTTAGGTTATTGTGTTGAACCACCCTGGTCAAATCAGCAATGGATATACACCAGTGTTGGATTGTCACACTGCACATATTGCGTGTAAATTCGCTGATATCAAAGAAAAGTGTGACCGTCGTAATGGAAAGACCACAGAAGAAAATCCTAAAGCTATCAAGTCTGGAGATGCTGCCATTGTTATGCTCGTACCAAGCAAGCCTATGTGCGTTGAGGCTTTCCAAGAATTCCCGCCTCTGGGGCGTTTTGCTGTTCGTGACATGCGTCAAACGGTAGCCGTTGGTGTTATCAAAGCTGTCACTTTCAAAGACGCTACTGGCAAGGTCACCAAGGCTGCCGAGAAGGCCCAGAAAAAGAAATAACTAGTTTCCGTACATGTGTATCGCCAGATGGGCTTGGGCGTATAGTAGCTGATATAGTTTGCTTCCTTTCTTCACGTTCCTCGCATAAGAATAACGTCGTTACGTTGTCGCCATTGGAGACTGCAATATTTTCTACGAAATCGCGACCGATAATTAGAGATAATAGAATCGATAAAGAATCGCGACGACTAGCATTTTTTGTGCATGTAATTGCATACTCGCCACATTTTTTTGATATTCGTGTATTCCATTTATCAAAATGGTTACTTCGTCACTTTTCTCATCGCAAAGAATTTCGTAGGAAAGGTAAGCCAACAATGGTTTGCAAGCGGATGTTTTTCTCGCCTGTGAGTTCCGTGAGAAAAGAAAGTAAACTATAAAAAGTTACTTATTACCTAGTCAGGTAACTGGGAAGTGATAGCAAATAGGTCACATTTTCCAATCAAATTTGGATTGAAATTACCAACTGGTTTTACGATTACGATTTGTTTCCGAATTTCTTTGCAAAATTCCATTGAAGAAACTTAGAAATTTTTAAAGCTTTTAACTGAGTCGCGGTGCATCGGTACAAAATAATCGAACAGTGACTGAAAGGAAAATGATAATTTTATTACGAATTTGAATGGGCGATGAAATCTGTTTTTCTATTACTTTCAAATTGCCTGGCTATAGGTAAGGAATTGAACTATAAAAATATATATACACAAAACACTTTTCTATGATATACGTCTTTACAAAGATTTACCTTATCTTTTTACACGTCCTCTATATTAAAAAGAAGTATGTGCGGAAATATGATTGTTCTACAATGGTGCAGCACTTTTAGCCATGATTTTCTGATTGAAATTGGTTTAACAACGGTTTTGTGTACATACCTATAAATAACAATAATAAAAATAAAGGAGATACGGAAACTATTTCATGTATATAGTATTTCAATACACCATTACCCTTGTATTATGGAAATGTCTTTGACAATATTAGTTATAAAATATCACATATGCATATAAGAACTATATTGATCAAGCATTTGAAAACAATTTCAATAGACCAAAAGCTTAATTCTTATTTATTAATGGATCATAAGGTCGATTGAAGTTTACTTCTGTTGCAAAATATGTACTCAGATGTGACTTAACGATTTATTTTCACGAAATTAGTTGTAAAGTGCATTTTTTATTCAGATGATATATATCTGTGCAAAGAAAATATGTAATAGAGTCCGGTCGAACATTTTCAGAAACAAATTGATAGTGGAATCTGGTTCGGAGCGATATTTAGCGACTGAAACAATTTTCCTCTGGTGTTTTTTTAAACAAATATCGATCGAATGTAGAAAACAAGTTGGATAAAGAGGAGTGGGCGATCAGATCTTCTGTTAGGTGAAGATAGTAGTAGTGTGCGGCATGGATAGAGAATACGAGCGATGGTAGAACTAGGCAAACATGGCTGCTCTAAGGAATGGTTTGTTGTTATGTTCGAATTTTCTTTCAAGTAGCACAAAATTTGCAGCATGCGAGGTAAGTAGAAATAAGTTTTCAAATTTTTCCATATATAATATTTTTACTTCGTGGTGTAATATATTTTAGTAAACCGTATTGTTTCCAATAGATTTTCTTTTTAGTATATTCTTTGTTTAGTTCCAGCAAATACGTAAATATATTGGTCGGTGGATGATTCGTGATATTAAACGAAGAAAAATGGCAAAAGACTATGCGGAAGAACGACTGCGACTTTTAGCTATGAAAAGAAATACCATTTTGCCATTGGAAATTCGAGTACGTCATATATACTTTATATAACCTCAAAGTGTGATATAAGCATATGAAAAAATTACGTTACGTTGAAAGGATTAGACGACTACAGCTATTGGTTTTTGTTTATTAAATCTACTTTGCTATTTCAGGAAGAAATTAATCAACAATTTGATAAGATAATTCCACGTCAGACAGCTTTAAGACAATTAACAACACGGTGTGTACTAACTTCTCGTGGACGTGGTGTTGTCTATAGGTGGAGATTATCAAGAATTATGTTCAGGGAGTTGGCTGATTCTAACAAGTTATCTGGTGTACAACGTGCAATTTGGTAGAGATTATATGTACAATGGTGTTTCAGTTCTTTTGTTGAAAAAATGTGAAATAAATACAACATAATTAATGTATTAGCTTGTAAAAAAGAACTTCTGATAAAGTAAGAAGAAATTCTTTTTTATAAGGAGCTAATACTAAAAACACTCTTAAGAGATATGTTTCTAAAAACATTTCATGGTGTAAAGAAGACATTAGCCCAGTAAAATACTTTAGGATTAGCGTATGTTGTGATTTTTATTTACCCATACCATGTTTCAAGAAATGATAATTTGTCATAGCGTTACAAATATTTTAATCTTCTCGAGCTTCTCAAAATTTAGAATCTGGTCAAAGACATAAACAGTGATCAAACAATTACCGTAAATTGATTAAAACGAAGATTGCAAGTGATTAAAGGCAATGTTGGTTTACTTATTTGTTGCAAAAGATATTTCTTAATGAGATAAACTCGCGAATTATGTTGTTGCATTCGAAATTACATTTATTATTTTTTACTCATTTGCTCTCGTTTATGAAAGTTCCAGTAAAAAGGTTTTTTTAATTTTATCAGATTAAATTTATATATACAGTAAAATAGAACGTTTGTAACAGCATGAAGCATCAGTTAACTAAAATTCTTCTTTCTTTTATAACCGAGTGACGCCATAAATAATAAATGCAAGCTTAAAACTTTTACGATAACGTCGAAATAATAACTGGTATGTAGAAAGAGTTCTACAAATACAATTAACGAATATGTCTATATTCTACCACATAGTTGATTTATGCCAAGTAAGCGCGCGAAAAACTAGTAGTATAAGCGTTTATCTGATCAGGCATGCATGGCGCAGGTCCGAGTCTCTAGTTCACTTCTCCTGAATCAAGGAATTTTTTACGAGGTAGTAACACAGTGGTATACTCGTGCAGAAGGATACTCTTTTGTTCTTGTTAAAAGTCGACCTGTTGCATTCTCTTTCTTCATTTTCCATAACGCAGGACGTCGATCATATTAGAATTACATAGATGGCCGATTTAGTAAGTATTTCGATTATGTAAATTTCTTTAAAACTGGACTTTAATTGGTGATTGAGACTGTTAAATTATTCAGACGTTCTTCTATCATGTGCACGTAAAATGATATGCATTTTACACCATTTCTAATAATATCGTACACACGTTAAATATCTGAAGCGAAAATTGCCGAATTTACAAATTAAGAAACATGCTTTGCGTTGTAAAATTATAGAGCGAGTCACTTTTGTTTAAACATATGCAGATTTTTTTTACCGTGAACGAACAGCGTTTTATGCTCGTTTTTTCCCAATTTCTCGTAATTTCATTGACTCGACTTGGATTGTAAAAACAGGATAGAAAAGAAAGAAGAATCAGATCACACGCTTGAGGGACGCGCGTTTGATTTTAGCGAACTTGCGATTTTCTTGCAGCTTATTAGTAATCAATCGAACTATTTCGTCGAGTATTTGGAAATTAACGTAGTTACGAATACCGTGGAATGATTTGTTGAAAAAATAAATAATTTAACTTGTATGAAACCTTGTAAGGCACGATATCGGATTTTTGTGCAGTTAGATTGTGCTAAAGATTTCCTTGCGTGAGAATAATAGCTTCGCGATCTATATTAACATATTTCCAATTTTGGAGAAGCAGTCGAATGATCGTTGTATAAAGTGTTAAATGAAGTGGACGATTTATGAAAAGTAATCGGTACGAGTTTATGTGTACCTTGGTAAATTTTGTATGAAAGTTACGAAAAGCATGCATTGAATATTTGTCGGAATTTAAAAACAATCGTTTTCACTTAATCTTTATTTTGAAGAAAATTATAAAATTATTTATCAACTGGTACAAGTTACTAAAAGTGAAATAATTTGTAAATTATTTTTAGCTAATTAGTTCGCGATATTTTTCTATCAAAGTTTGAAGGCAATCAAGGGCGTTTCTATTACTTCCAATAGTGTGTCATACTTTTTTTTATTATATATCAAAGTGGATAATCTAGACGATTTCAATGTCCTCCGTCGCGAGGTTACTCGTCCATAAATAAAGGAGTAAAACAAGGAGTCTTACATTACAATAAGTATAATGCACGTGTATAAGTGTACAATGTCTCTTTGTCTTATATCACGTGATGTTGTTGGCTTTTCCTGGCTCACAATATCTGTTGATATACCCCAAAGATGTAACTCGATGAAATGTTTATTAGAAAGATGTGTTGATATTAGGCGTGTAAAAAGAGAATGCTAAATTTAGAACGCCAAGCGTCCGGGGATGTGCTACCTACGCCTCTTATCAATTCCTCTGTATTTTTTCCGTGTCGACAAAAATTGTGTGTACACACATATAACAAGGTAGAGATAAGAAGAGGAAAATCGAATGATCCGAGATGTTAAAAATCGGCCAAAGTACCCCTGTACGCGAGCAAACCTCCTTACACGAGCGAAAGGAGGTCAGCCTGAGCAGCGGGGCGCACTGTGGCGGCAATTTACCTCTTGCAAGTCGTAAAGAAGACTATGGTAGTCAGAGACGTAAACTATGATCTTAGATAGAGGGTAGCCATTTCGAGCAGCTTCTACGGAGCCAAACAGTCGCGGATTATTGAAAGAAAAAAGTGGCTGTAATTTGAAGATAAAATTAGACAGGACACATTTTCGTATGAGCTTTTCTTCCTCCTTGAAGCGATCCCACGTATCACAATACATGCTGTATCGTTTCATCGGTTTCTTTTTACCCCTCGTAGCATAACAATTTTGTAAAGAAACGTTTCTTCGTATTTCTAAAAATAACGAAGAGATTCGAGTTATCGAATGGTACATGTCCTTGAGACACTGTGTGGCATGTATTTCTAGGTGTCTATTTTTATCCGTATCTTTATCAATGTAAGTCTAATATCGGCGTGCTATTGAACTTATTTGATAAAGGAAGCAGTAATTCATAAACCTAGATTATACCGGTGTAATAATAAATATCAGTTATCTATCCGTACGGTGTATTGTACTAACAAGGGTACGTCCCTTATCGTATCGTTATATTTACATAACATATTTGTGTTAGTTTCGTGGCATTTCTCAGTATAACACGTCGGGGAAAGTTAGTACAATAACCTAGAAGACCGTGTGTAGCAATAGTTGGATTTTCTACATTCCGATGAGAATTATACAATTAATTAAATAGTACACGTTCAATGGTTTTATACAAAGATGAACGATAATCTCGGAAATAAGACGAAAATTAAGAATAAAAACATTGTTTTCTGCTTCGTTTTTCAGTTACCGACAATTAAATATCGGCCAGAATATCCCTGCACGCGAGCAAACCTCCTTACACGAACGAAAGGAGGGGTCGGTCGGCCAGGGCAGTTTTATCTTCCCATAAAAATTAAATGACAAAACTAAAGAAAGGGAGAAGGTATTAAATAATTCATCGTTTATTCTTCGACAAAAGAGAAAACGTATTAAACAATTCTCTACTTTGTGGTTAGGAATAGGTAACCGAAACGTCTAAAAATTCTTTCAATTTTCAACAGAACGTTTCTGTCTCGTAATCCAATTATCTTCTATAATAGTCTTCTTTGAAGGAAACGAACGAAACACATCGGAATAGAAAAGCCGCAAATTAACAAGACTTTACAGTGTCAACACGTTGTTCCGCATCCTAGATAAACATGGGTCACCTTTTTTTCCTGGAATATAACGCATCATTGGGATCGGTTGTCCCGGGGCGTGCGTCACCACACAGAATGTCCACGATGCTTGGCAATTAATCGAACTACAGCGAGTTCTACGAACGATGCCACTTTCACGTACGATCTATCGAAATTTGTCGCGTGTCTCGTTAACGTTAACCGCGGCTCGACGTGGATTGGAAATACGAGACGTTAGCTCGTGTTTCTGAAACGGCGAAATGTTCTTTGTCGGAGGACTGATAAAGCGTGAAATATTAGCACGATTAATACTACCACGTATAGATCGATGAAACGTGATATCAAAGGTGTAGACCATAAAATATCATTTACTACCGTTCTTGTTCCATTCTAAAAGATGTATTTTCATTTAGCTTCGAAGGGGAAACTTCTTGTCTTCTTCGTGTCTTGTCCGCCAATGAAATTTCGCTTCTCCTTTGGATTTCGCTAGCAAACGAACGATAATGTATGAATGAATAATTTGTAGCTTCGTCTCGTTCGTTTCATTTTGTACAACGAAAAATTCGCCAAATTAATATGGTTCTATATATGCTGTTTTACGTGCACGTCTACGTACAATATAACATCAATTTCCATGTTATACTTTATACTATAGTCAAATGTTAGATTCAAATTATAAATCTGTAAATAACAAATATTTAAAGATGCAAGAAATAGCAGTCGGTCGTGTGTGTTAAAACAGCTAGTTTAACAGCTAGTACACTGATAGTCCAGTTGGAGAGAAATCGATGGAACATAAGTCTAAATTTAAATGTGCAGACGAAATCAAATGCACGAACCTTTTAACAAACGTCGTGCGGTTTTGTCGATCGGAACATTGGACGAGCTCCACGATAAGGGTCAATTCGTGTTTGTCAAGACGTGCAGGAAGTTTGTATTTTTCGAAACGAAACAGGACCACACATATTACATAAATTCATCCTTTACCTTCCATCATTCTCGAACATTTCTACTGCTCTATAGAATTTTGAATCAAACGTTAAATGTACTCGATAGAATTCTAATTCCATTTCTAAGAAATCGACCAGACAGAGAAGACCAAAAACAAGGCTTATCATCCATATTATCTAACATTTTCATTGATGTACATGAATTTGAAATACGTTGAACATATTCGACAGAATTCTATCTTATCCTGCACGAAATTCAGGCAACGAAGCAGCAAATAGGAATACGTTAATTATTATTTGATAAGAATTACGGAAAGTGAGGCTTGTCAAATTTTTCAACTTTTTAGACAAATATGTATATGGTGTCCGGTAATTAGAAGCAAGTCTTGCAATACGCTGGCTTATCGATAGCATCGAAAACGATCTATTTGCGTCTTGATTCACCCATTGTTGAATCAAAATGAACTGCTTCTACAGAGGCAACATTTATCAAAGCTTCGTCAAGAATGGCTCTCGTTAAACGACTAGTGCTATATTTCCCCGTTTTTCTTATTGTCAAGATTGATAACGGAATATCGCTGATTACCGTCCAGACGACGTATCAAAACGATTTGAATCTAGTAACAGCAGCGGGCAATATTGATATTTTTAAGAATTCCACGCGTTATTTGCCTTTCTTTATTTAAACCAGGCATCGTCTTTGATGCCTGAGCTACGTTGTTTAACGAATCGTAATTTGAAAATGTGCTTCTCCAAAAAGCAACCTTAGACACGTGGCACATCCACAGTTTCATCGGATATCCCGTTCCCATTCAACTTCGTTTAATCTAACACAATGCTTCTGCTATGCGATCAAGGATAATAGGACAACCATCGTGTAATATGATCGATACTTTGTTAAAAAAAAATTGAAAATTAAATATATCAGAGCGTCACGTATTTTGTCGGCTCGGAAAATGCCAAGAGTCGATAGATGTTGTCTTTGATACGAGCACGTCCATTGAAACAGCAATCGTAGAAGCTTGACGTATAAAATGACGAAACTTGCGCTTATTTTTATTTAAAATACAGAAGAGAAAACGTAGAGATATAAGAACGTGGCGAGGAAAATACGGGATAAGATTATCGAATACGAGCGCATCGATTAGTTGGTTGAATTACATTGTTACTACGATACGATTATCACTGCATCATCGTCTAATAACTGCGCTATTACTTGGACAGGATCACCGTTACACGATGTAATAGCGATACGTAAAAACATGCAGGAGGATCAATGCATGATGTTAAAATCGAAAGGTACGGTGTGCGATGTACCCGTCAGAAGCAAAGCTTCCAGCTTGAGGGTTTGGTCCTCTTTCACGTATCGCAGGAACGACAACGACGTCGCTGAATTAAGCACGAATCAGGAAAACAACGTATCCGTTGGAAGACTTCGAGATGGACGAAACTATCCGGCGGACTTCAACGTGAGACTCTGCGTATTAATCTCGAAAGAGAATATGCTCAAAATAACGAGAATTATGAAACGAAAATTACAAGAAACGTTACGAAGAAGCGAATAGCTTCGTGTAAAATTCATTTTCTCGCTTGATAAAAGATAGATAGAGCACGCTTTTATATCAACTTTTCTTCGTTGTTTTTTAGGTTCACCCTGTATAGACAATTGGCAAATCTTTGACCAGATGGCAAGCCCAATTAAAAGAAGTAACTTTTGCCCGAGAACTTATCTTTTTTATCTCTCACAGTTTGCGAGTTGTAACACAAAATCGGAAAATAGCCGAATTTTCAGCGGTCAGTTTCGCAGTTTACGGTTAGAATTTGAACAGCGAAAAGAATTGCGTACCTACCTACGTATGCTCTACGTATCCTGCAAAGTTTCATAATTTTCCGAGTTTTCGGCTTGAGGATGTTCCATATCGTAAGAGATACTGATTCGTGCAAAACGAGAAAGACGGAGGAGATATTATCTATAAGTTTATTCTCTTACAGACGATAGAGAGCTTTCATTGCGCGATCGGGCCTGTTTTAAGCATAGCCCGAGTCTTTGGTTTATTTCCAGTGGCTGGAGTCCGATCCGCGTCACCCTCGAAACTCCAGTTCAAGGCACTTTCCTTCGTCGCGTTTTATTCGGGTCTCATAGCCTCGATGATATTCTTTATGACGATCGTATCGGTGCTTCACATGGTGAAAACTCTTAACGCTAATACGATCCAGACACGTGGTAAGTGGACACTGTTTATTACTCTGTTGCACGGTCGAACAATTTTTGGAAAAATAATTTACAGGATTATCGCGTGCAACTTTCCACGCGTTTCACAGACGCATTTCCTATTTTCTAATGATTTATTTCTCGAAGCTGAGCTTGCGTCGGTCCGGTAGCGTTTCGGTGCACCGATCCAACCCAGCATTGGATCGTATACTGCGGTATACCGTTTGGCATACTCGTTCCAGTGCCATTGAAAAAGATATCGACCTAAATCTCTTAAAAGCAAGAACGAACTTGAAGTAGCAGCTTAGTTTTATCCCGCGAAGCGTTCGCGTACCGTCGCAAATAGGCCAGATGCCATCGTGTCAGTTATCGAGGAATTACGTCGGTGGCGAGATAAACCGACGATATCGTATCGCGTTGCAGGTGGCATAGCGTCGGCGACGGTTGGCGCGGTGTTCTACGGGAACAGTCTGCTGGGCAGCATCTTATTTTTCTGGCTGTCGTCACGCTGGGTACCTCTTCAGTCGGAATGGAGGGCCATGGAACGATGCATAGACAGGTCGATATCTCGACACTCCTGCCAGGTTCACAGCTTGGCACGATTCACGAGTTTGCTAATCGCCTTGTTTGTCGCTTGTCTGCCGTGCACGCGAGCTTCGATACCTGTTAATCGGCACTGCACTCGCAAATTACAATTGGTTCGTCCTACCGCGTAAATGAGATGCCAATAGATTCACTGATAATCCAATGCAAGCTTTTTTTTCACGATAGAATATTCTTCCGCGTGTTTTACGATTTGTTGTTCCAACATCCATGTTGTCTCTCTAATCGTCGATCGATACCGAGCTTAAGATTGCACTGGATCAAAGAAATCGTTAGAAAAGACGCTGACTCGCTCTGCGGCCTTGCCAGAGCCGTTTAGGTTTCTCTTTTCTTCTTCTATACGCGAAGATAAGTCGCAAACGCGGAATAGAATTTCCCTGTCCAAGGTCTCGTTCTCGGCAACGTAAAGTTCGAACGCGTTCGGGTTACTCGATCGTCAAACTCGTCTCTGTCAGACGCGAACAAACTTGCTCGGTTTGTTCTCTGACCGTGACGCAGCTTCCGTCTATTTATCTCTTTACGATTTACAGCAATCGCATAGAACCGACGCGGCTACGATGGAAATTTTTCTTCCTAAGTTCCGTGATACTGGTGTTGGCTCTGGTCGAGCACATCCTAAGCATGTTCAACAACGTGGACGGCTACGACTGGAACGCGTCGAATTCCACGTTTCGCAGCTTCCTGGAGACGTATACTCTACGCTCGCATTCCTTCATCTTCGACACATGTGAGATTCTACCACTTTAAGCGGAAAAACCGAATGTCAAATGTTACAAAGGCAATGACATCCTTTAATCAGCATCACGTTCGTTTCCAGTGAATTACAACTTTGCCTTCGGATTGTACATTTTCGTCGTTAGCAAACTGGCCACGTTCAATTGGAACTTCACCGATCTTTTTATCATGCTGGTAGGTAAAAGTGGTTACTCTCGATACGAGTAACTTTTAGTTATGCTTTTAGTTCGAGTAACCGCATCACGCACGGCTCGCATATTTGTCGTTCGTCCGGTCTCGATCGCGTTTTTATCGATTCTTTTCTAGCCTTTCTCCGTCGAAGAGAGTATTCTCGTTATTTTTAGTAGAGCGTCGTTGTTCTGAACCTTCTTTGGAATATTCTTCAACGCAATCGGAGGACTGATTCGTACCGATTCTTCCGTATACACAGTTACTGTTGCTTGGAATATATCTTCTTCGAGCCGAAATACTTAAAATTGTACGAGCTGTACGAACGAGATCTTTTTAAGAAGAAAAGCGTCTTATTGGCCGAAACGAATAAAAACCACGCTACATTTTCGTCAGTTTGAACGTGACTATGGCGCGAACCGAGATAGACAAGATACCTTACTATTTTAAGAAAATGACTGCACTCTGCAGTTTTGATTTTCCAGGCTTTTCTTTCGCTCTTGGCATAGCAAAAGATCAGAAAACAGTCGAGGTTTATCGAATATTCAGGACCGTGCGATAGCTGCGAGTCTGCTGAAGATTCTCATCAAATTCCAAGCGTATGGTACAAACAGATCTCGAGTTATCGGAAAATAAAGTTGCGTTTAAAGATCAATAATTAACGAACGATAACTATTTTATCGCGGTACGAAAAAGTGAACTTGCCTGCGACTCCAATTTTCCCCTAATAATTCATTCGCAATTTTTTCAAGATAATTCACACGAAGGTTCAGATTACTCTATTATTACACGACAAAGCTGAATTAGCAACGTATTGCACGATGTTTCGATAAGATTGATCCTGCGTTTCTCTAATTGTCTAGGTTGCCACCGCTTTGGCTGAAAGGTACAAATCTCTGAACAAGAAACTGGCAGTGACGGTGACAAAATATCGGCCGATATTCTACTGGCGCGAGCTTCGCGAACACTACGCGATTTTGAGTTGCGTTGTTAAGAAGGTGGACGAGCACATCTCTCCCATAATCCTGTTATCCTTCGCGAACAACCTCTACTTCATCTGTCTTCAGCTGTTGAACGGACTATCGTACGTATACTCGACCCGGAAGGCACGAAGATGCCACGCTCTTTTCCACGTTTTTTCCCCAAAGAGAAATTACAACTGAGAAACCCGTCCTCCGCATAAAATACTATTTTTAATAATCGTGAAAACGATCTAAATAAACAATTTCAATCTCGTTCGATATCAGCCGATTCCACCAGGAAGGCGAATGTTGCTTTTTCAAAATTTGCCAGTCCGGACACTATAGCGATTGTAAGAATGCCGATTAACCTTGCAAATTTTTCAAACGTAATTACTCCGGTGCCTCGCCTTTAGAAATGCCCTACCTATCGTATCTTGGATATGATGGATTTGAATAATTATTCGAAAGCATTTTCATTTCGCCTAATGACATCGGTTTTCCAGGACTCCGCCGCTTTGGTGTTACGGCTCGCCCCAATTGGGCGAGGCATTTCGTATTAGAGAGAAATAAATGTAACGCGCGCTGATAAAAGAGTAGGCCGATACGTGTTCATTTAGACGATATATTGTCGTAATTGGCAGCACGTATAGTCACGTTCTATCGACATCAAACCGTGCTCGGCTTTGTAAAATGTTAACGAAGTAGCAAGTTTTTGATTGCCGGTAATCCGCCAGTTTAGCTGATTGCCAGATCGGTAAAATAAACACGACGAGCGCGATGAACACGAGGCGAAGTGAGAGCGAAGGATCGATGATACGTCAGCTCGGTTGGCAAAGTAAGAAATGTTTATAATTTTTGTCTTTCGCGATAGAAAGAATCGCGCCGGGGCACAGCGTTTCTCAGTTTCTCGTGGGAATTTCCAATTATTTTATAACGCAAGAAGCTGAGCAATGACGCAGTCTTCTCGTTAAAATCACTTCGAGTCCAAGCATTCGATATAACTTAGAAGCTCAATTTACGTTTTAACATTATCCGTGGCTGTTTAATTATTTGCAAAACTAATTATATCGTATCTTTACAGATGGTTTCAAATCACACAATGCGTATTTATTACGATTAAAGTAATATCGTTATTTTACTCGTAATTGTGTACTTGCAGCGGTCCGTGTGCCTTCTAAACGATCGTTTCTTCTTCCAAAGAAACACTCGCAACGTCTACGATACCTGGCCATCGATATATTCCAAAGTTTAAACAAATTCGCTGCGCGATTAACTGCATATATATAGCTCAATGAAGAGCATAGAAACGAGGAGTTGATCGCGTAACGTTCTCAATCAACTCGTTGATTAACGTTATTATTCCATCTTTGTTAAAAGCATAGCAGAAAAGAGCAGCCCATTGAGCGCGGTGTACTTCTTCGGCTCTTTCGGCTTCCTAATTATTCGCACCTGTGCCGTCACCTTACTCACCGCTAGGATACACGATCAGAGTAAAGTGGCCTTACCTTATCTGTACAATTGTTCCACATCCAGTTATGGCATTGAGGTAACTATCTTTTCTACGTGCGTACTCAATCCCTTGGAAAGTTCGAAATATCCTTTCGTACCTTTTGGACCAGTTTTCTCTTTTATTCCGAAGGTTTACGTCACTCGCAATGAATTAAAAATGTACATTATCTGTTCAAAGGCGCAGAGATTGCAGCATCAACTGGCGACAGACGAGGTAGCGTTAACTGGATTACGTTTCTTCTCCATCACGAGAAATTTTATGCTTGCGGTAAATCAGTGTCTCTACGTACACCCGAATATAATCTCTAAAAATCTATGGTACAATTTATTAATGGAAAATATATTGGTATACAGGTGGCCGGAGCAATCATAACGTACGAAGTTGTGCTTTTGCAATTTGTCGATGGCAAATGAAGCAAAATTACAGTGATATCTATTCTACGCTACTATCGTTTATAATTATATTTTTGATAATATTGTTGTTACTACGTATGCAATCCGTGTTTTAGCCTATTTCTGACGACATTACTTGTTATTTGTACATACAAAAATATATAATTACTTTATTTAAACGCCACGGAGGTAGTCACTCGACCGGTTTAGCTAATTTCTCTTTTAATTGGAAGAATTAAGTGGACGAGACGTCGTACTACGACAGATACGTGGGATGGATGTTCCTCACTCTTGGATGGATTGATGTAATGACAGACGTTGACATTAAACACAATTTCTCACATTCTTTTCATCCTCTTCTTTATTTTTCTATAAACGATAAAACGTGTGCGTTACAACTACATACACCTGCACATTTCCAGAATAACAATTTCAACCTCGATTCTTCGAGGAATATCGAGCAATTACATAGTTATTTTGTTGCTCTCTCCTCTTACACTTAATGTCAAAATTACGAAGCTAACGGAATAACAAACATTAGTCACTCTTCCCTGGTACAACTGTTACAGTTATCGTATTTTTTTATTCCCAAGTGATAGCAAACGCAAGATTTGTTGCACCAGTATCTTTTATCGATATGCTTTACAAGGAAGTTCAACGAATGACCGAGATTACGGTGTGCTAGTGTGCTCCAACGAGATGAACTTATACCATGGAAGAAGGATCCTGTCGAAACATAGGAGCATTTAGTTAATTCCACTTGTACGTCAACTGGGACGAACAATGTTCGACATTCGTAAATTAAATTATTCATTATTATACATAAGAGTAATGGGAAGATAGTCGATAAGAGAAATGCACGTGACTGTTGTGAATATGGTAAAGAAAAATCAGTGCAAAATATTTCTATATACAGAGGTAGTATCGATGTAGCGTAATTATTGTACATAGGTATGAGCTTGAAAGTTTCTTTCGTCGTCCACTGTGCTTCTGACGAAGGAGGAGATACGATATCGTCTGTAATTCGAAATGCGGGCTAGCTATATTTTATCGTCGATAGCGGCGCGAATGCGTTAAAGAATGACTCAGACAACGGATTGATAAGCGAAGTTGGAAAGTATACGCCGAAGCAAGGAAATTGTACTACTTATAATACATACGTACATATGTACATATCTACATGTCGTAAATTTCACACTCAATATAACGTTTTTATAACGTGGATCTTTCGACAAGTGAGTTTTGTCTTCGAGCATTTAAGACGCGTTTATGCAGGGCTCCTAATACATGCAATACAACGATATAATACAATACGATACAGTAGAAACCCTGTTACATCGACCAATTGGCAAGCTATTCTTTGATTAGCATTCAGTTCGACCGAATACCTGGCATAAATCGAAATAAGATGAATACAATTTGTCTGTAGGTGACAAAATCGAGGAGACAATATCGTTCAATCCTGCTTCTTTCCAACGAAATTAACAAGATCAAACCTATGGCTGCCAAGTATCTTTGGCAGATGGCAGATTAATATTATGCATTAATATAAACGTATGTATATTTTAATACTTAGTGAATAATAGTTCATATAACGATAGATAATATTATACATTGTATTGTAACATTTTTACCACTGAAAAGCTTTACGTTAAAGAGCCTTATATTTTTGTACTTTTTATTCCATTATATATTTAGTTCGTTCAAGTTACAGATTAATTTTATAACATAACGATTTTGTTATCGTAACTGTATCGACTGATTTTTAACCAATCTGGTTTGATATCCATAAAACATTTTAATTTGTTTTCGCGACCAGTGTTAATTTCGTACTTACCAAATTTAATCGATTGTACGTTATCTCTACGATTCCAGATGATCCGTTTCAATTCTTATCGCTGAACAGCGCTAAAATTGTACTTGAGAAACGTTATATATTACAAGATAATATATTCAGTTTATTCAGTATTCCGTGACACTGTTAACAATCGAGTAATGCCCTTATTATCTACTCAGATTATACTCCTATTGTTTTTGGTGTTAATGTTTCGTTCAATGTACGAAGCATTATTTCGTGCAAAAAGATTTTGCTTACTGTTGCGAAGCTACTCGATAAATATGAAATGGACGTTGCCTAATTTTTAGAGAGGAAAATTGTTAATTATATGTAACGCACGTTAACTATACAAAAGTCGGTTTTCAAAGCAGCACTCACGGGACAATTTTCCTACAAATTACTACAATATAAATCGTTATAATTAAAAATTAAGCACGTATGAAACATAAAGCATAAATCACTCGAAATGTTATATTGTATGTACAATGTATATACATTGTGATTTTTCAATTATCAAGCTTCTTAAACTTCTTCCACTCGCCGTCACATTTTGCCCCGGGGAAAATCTGACGCGATCCCAGTTATATACACAGAAAGGTAGATAAAATAAATATACAAACGAAACATTAATCGATAATAAACGAAGGAAGTTTAATTTTAAACAACTACTTGTTACGTTTCTAACTTTACCACGCATTATCACTTACTGGGACAAAGCTAAATTCCAAGCAAAGGTCCCTCTGAACGTTTTTTTTAAGCTGCTGTTTAAAGCTGGTGTTTTGTACTTGTGTCGATTAATAACTCGGCGTATTCCTCGTGATCCTTCAACGTGTGGTGACTAACGTGTCTCGTTTCAGTGGCGTGTGGCAGCTGGAAAAATTTTCACGACCCCATAATTCTGTTACGCTACCCCCTGTGTATTGGTCAGTGGTTTAAAAGGCCCTGATCTAGCCCTGAAGAAAAGAAAGAAAATAAGAATGAAACTAAATCAAGGGGAAAGTAAATCGACGAATAATTGTATGATGCAGTGATCCGAAGCAATTAAATGTTCTACCAAATTTAACGAAAACCGTTTAAGCAGAACCATCCCGATGTCGACGTTTTATCATCCGGTCCAGAGCCTAGACTTACATCCTGTTACGATGTCTCGTCTCATAATGCCTCGCTGTTCTCAATTTCGACGGAAACAGCCACGTTGTTGTAAGATTTAGCGCGTAGTCGCAAGATTTTTCGAAACGATATTTATCGTCAGATGCGCAGATTTTTATGCGTTCATACGACGTACGAAGATTCGGAAAATGCGTATAATAAATAAGAAGACGTACAAGACATTCGAGCAAAATTCTCGTTACAGTTTCCAACGGAGGAAACGAATCTTCGCTTAAGCTCTATCTCCTACTATCGCGTTTGCCTATAAATTTTAATTCGCATAAAAATCCGCGGTCCATCTAATACCAATTTCCAGAGAAGAACATCTCCTCGTAGAAGAGAAATTTCGTTCTCGATGTCAACCTATCTCTGGGACAAGCGTAGGTCGCCCGACGTTCTTCACACTGTGCACTTATATACAGCAGATTAGTCAATAAGCGCTATTCTACTTAAGATATGGGAATATTTATAATGGGGAATCGTAAAGCAACACGTTAAGGCTGGAAGGCGATGATTTAAGTGAAATTCCTCGTAAGCGCGTCGAAAGACGTTTGAAAACGTGGTTACTTCACCTCGCACACGGTACTGTTCGACACTTCACTTTGCTGCGTCGTGTTGAACTGCACCAGCACCAGTTCGTACGTCACTATGGTTCCCGCTACCTGAAACAAATTTTCAATCATTTCGCGAACGCTACGATCGCCGACAAACACGTGCTGGATATTCGATAATCTTCTCCAGCGATCGTCGGTGTCAGACGTGGCGCGAGAATCAAATCCACGCGAAGCGAAACTGATTCGGCGTTATCACAAGATTTTCGCGAGTGTTCGGGTTATTGTGCAAGAAAATGCCTCGGGTCAGCCTTCCGCGAGATTCGCAGTTTATTTGTAAATTACATGGAATACGATACGCGTTCGTCTATCTCTGATTCTCAGGACACAGCTTGTACGAGGGACAAATGTGTTATATAATATTATAAAATGTGTTATATAATATCATTATATTATAAAATCGTTATTTTACGTTATATATTTTGTACGTACTGTTAATACGAGGCTCCTGGTCACCGAGAAGAATTTCATGCCCGTCAAGCAAATGTTATCCGTTGTTACTTGCGCCAGGAATCTCATTACCTGCGAACACGATAAAATTATTGCACGCACGACATGGAAAGTTAATTAAACGGGCTGATATAATCATTAAACGGTAAATTTAACGATGAATCGTTAATTATTCAGAAAATTAGCAATGCTTTTATTCCGCGTTGGATAGCAACGACTAGCTTCGGCGCGTGAACGTTTTGCTCGTAGCTGCTGTCTCGACTCGTTGATCGGACTCCGAGTACTCGAACAGGTATGGACATACGAGCAATTGGGCACAGAAAGGGTAGAGAGCGACGAGAAGGATATAACGAAAGACGCGGAAAGCAAGGGACAGAGGCAACAAAACGCAAGCGTTGATTGCAACGTACAAGGTACAAAATGAATTACACAAATGCGTAAGATGTACAGGCAGACCGAGGTGCTTGGAGGAAAGGGGAGAAAGAGGAAGCGAAAATGTGCTGGTAGAAGGAAGGCAGCGATTTCTGGAGAGAAGAGCGAGACAGGCTACGCAGCCAGCTGCAGTGGACTGCAGAAATTTCGTACTGCGACAACGAAACGTACAGACACGAGACGTACAGACTATAGCGACGATCGACGATTCGGCATCGAAATTTTCATTGTAGAAACGGATAGAATGGGAATCTTACTTCCGTCGAGAAGCTGCTTCCAGAAACGCTGTATAAGATCGGGGCCGGGAGTAACGACTCGTCGTGAATCGTTGCGGCACACAGGGAGACCACTGTCGTTCTCGCCAACAGGAATCCAAAGGAAAAGCCGAAGTAGATTTTCTCGATGATGCCTCGCATCGGACTGCTTTTTAAACGTTCGATATTTAGTTAGGATACACTGTCGCGGCAGAACGCCGTTGCATATCGAGAGTGCGATAATATAAAAAGAATGACATTTTGTCGTGCATACGTGAAAGAGAAAAGCAGTTGTATGCAGATGAAATACAGATCGGTAGCGAAAGAGAGGAGAACCATAACGGAGATATGGGAGTCCAGTTGCCTCGTTAGCGTTGCCAAGTGATTGTATTCGCTCCTTGCCTCGGCCCACCACCATTCGGGCATTGCCTTAACAATGAAATGATGCTAAGGACCAACATTCGTTATTAAAAACTGTAATATTTTCTGCGCTACTTAATTCAGTTAACAGTATAATAATAACGATCAACGTTATACACATATATGCACGATATTTCGCGTAGTTTTCTATCGAACGATATTCTGTAATCTGCAAAATAACAGTAATTGCTTAATTACGTGAAATATTTAATCTCTTTCAAATAATAAGGCGCTTAATCCGAGTGAACGATGAAACTTAACGATGAAATACTCGATTATATTGTATAGGAGAATATTCGCAGTCGCTTACCTTGCCCCTTATAGAATTCAGACGACTGTTCAGTTGACGAAACTGATCTGTCAAGGCGATGCTGATAAGGATGAGAAACAGGTCGACGAAATTCCACGAGAACGTACTGAGAATATTGCAGATGTCCACCAATACTCCTTTCCACAAACTGTACTGTATCCTAGAAAATATCTGGCCAACACGTTCCTGTTTAGAATCTTTTCGACCGATCGAGTTTCGACGAAAATTTTGCAGTATGCGTTTGCGCATCTAACGTAAACGAGTCGTACGAATAATATGCGATAATAATATGCTATTCGAAAAATTAGCAGAAGGGTGAAAGTGGTGATAAGAAATATACAGGAACAAAGTAGCGCAGAATATGGGGAGTATAAGGAAATAGAAACGTGGATACCATAGAGTAACAAAGGGACGTTGAAGGCTCTTCAGCTTTCGCGGATGCAACTTTTGTGGGAATAAAAAATAATAACAAAACACGGCACCTTGTAAAAAAAAAAGAAAAAATATCAATACAAGAGAAATAGGCGTTACCTGTGGAAACTGCATCTGGAAATACACACCAAGTATATCTTCTTCTGCTTTGTACAGGGCGCACTCTTTAGCTTGGATGTAGCCGTGGATTATCGACAAACCGTGTTCGACTGTAACAGCAAATCGCAGTCCATCGATTAAGAGAAAGCAGATCGAATGTTAGAAAAATCGCAGAGGTAGAACTTTCGGTTCAGGTGAACAACGATGTTTGGCGGGGCAGAGGCTAAAACCGAATGATACGGTAAATGCTGAGGAAAGGGGAGAATTCATGCGAAGGACTGGACCAAGTGACGAAGAAATGCAGCAGACGAGGAGCGTACGTAGAGAGGCGGATGAAGTCAACTGTGAAAGAAAGAGACGAGCAAGCGTCAAGGGATGAAAAACGGCACAGCAGAATAAACAAAAGAGAGTGTAACAAACGGTACAAGCTTACCACGTGTTTCGGTGTATCTAAGTAGCGAACAGAGGAAGAACGTGAAACGAAACGACGGTTCTCGTTTTGGGGAAAAAGAAGTAGAGGAAAGGTGGTACATTTTATGCGAGATGAGAGAAGCTTGGAGACTTTGAAGCTCTGGTTTGCAGGATTGCACAAACTGTGACTCCTAGGATCAGGTTAGAGTTACGCAATAAATAAACGAATAAATAAAATAACGATAAGAGCGTCACTTACCTAATGCAATCATCATCACTACTATGGTCACGATACTGAATTTCGTGGCCAGGGTGATCCTCGAGATTTTTCTATGCCTGTGCGAAAGCTCTTTCTCGAGTTTCTCCCAAGTTACCATCAAACAGGGCCACTGGATCGATAACTTTAGGAACAGCAACGAAGCGATCAAATTCGTCCCGTTGAATACGAACGTGGCTTGCGTAAATAAACAATAAATTATATCACTTACGTTGTAACGATTAATGCTACAATAATTATGTTACAATGATGTATAAATAACGAATTTAATCCACCCATTGTGTTCGGATTTATCACGCTGTTTACGTACGAATCAGTAGCGTTTTTAAACCATTGTAATATTTTTCTATCGATCTTAGCGAAATAATTCTAAATTTTGATATGTAAATATCTTGGAATATTCGAACGAAGTTTTGACTCGAAAGAGTCGAAGGCACGCGAGTATTTTTTCACGAACGCAATAGGAGAGTCAACAGTGAGACAGAGCAACCCTTTAGCAACGATTTAATTACACCGATTGCAGTGAGATTATTTTTACGTTGTATTTTTTAATCTCATCTTTCTTGCGACCTTCTTTTCATCGTTGCTGTGTTTTTTAAAAATAATAAAAAGAAGGAAAAGAATGGACGCATTAGTCATCGTCCTTCGATGTCACATGGCGTTTTTGGTGGAAAGCTTTTCTTAGTTTCCGCATTGATATACATAAGTTGTTGTTCAAAGTTTCAGCCGAGGATATGGCACGTGAAAATGATCCTCCTGTGCTCCTTTTTCCTTCTTCCACCTTCTAAATATACTTTTCGAACACCCGACGTCTCGTAAATCTACTTAGATAACAATTGGAAATCCTCGATCCAAAAATTTTATTTGCGTAACAAATTTTTATTGATAGTAATAACTTAAAATTTCTGAATGTCGAAAACTTGACGAAATAGAACACTCGTAAAATAAAGCTTAAACAAAGCGCGTTATACTTCCTCTTGATCGCTGGCGTAATTACTACAGGGTTGCTTTTACGTAAATGTAAAGTATCTTGAAAAATCTTACTCATTTTCGTGGAATTTACTCCGGTCGTAACTATTCTCAAAATGTTGAATATCGTCATTATCGACGAGCCAAAAATTGACATCGCACAATATACGAATTTCGGACTGCGCCAGGTGAACCTAGACGTAAGGAGAATCCCGTTAATAGTCGTAGTCGACGTCTCGCCCATTTGTAACCATTTTCGAGTAACATTACGTATCGAAATTAACGCCAAATATTTGAAATAATCTTCCAAGTAAAAGTGATTTCAATTCTCTTGAAACTATCCGAAAGCTGTCGGTCCATCCGTTTATTTCAGGTTTCGTTTCAATAATCCCTATTGCGCGGGATTATCGATTTCAACAGATTGCTTGGAATATATACAATTCCCTGTAATGTAGCAACCGAGAGCTCGATGTAAGAATATAGCGTAGCAGACCGGGGGATAAGAATGCAACAACATTCCCTGTAACAGGCTATGGGACTAAAATACGAATAAATCGTTTGGTGTCGATGAAATCTGCCTGGATGATGCGAAAGGGGTCCGATCGTCGTCTACCCGGCGGCTATCTCCTAAGTTAGAGGCGCAATGGGCGCAACGGACACAATCGTGGAGGACACGTGGAGTTTCTAACGAGAGATTACCTGAGATACGATGCATCGGAGTTGTTAATACCGGACACGGGGAACAAGGAGAAGCATTGCGCCAACATGATGATCGGCCTCATAGACGCGTGTAAGCTGTCGGTCTTTGGGTCGAAGGCGCTGACGGAAGCTGCTACCGGCTCCAACACTGAAAATTTATTTTGCAAGTTCAATTTCGAGATTCGTTGGACCCGCGCTCGATCATATAGGCTTTTTGTTATATGAGCAATCCTTAAAACTTACTTCCGATAGTGTCTATCTCCGGCTTCAGATTGTCGAATTTGCCAAACTGCGAGCTACTCTTGGGCGATCTGAAAATTTCGTTACTCGCGTTAGTAAGAAATACAGCGTCGACTATACGCGCCGATTCCGACGATCATGCTTGGTCGTATCTCTGTATCGAACGTAATTGGAGAACATCATAGATGAACATTCCGTGGAATGAAATTGATGCAATATATCGTAGACTATATATCTATTATATATCTAGATATATAGATTATCATAGATTATATATCTAGTCGCATATACTTTTGTAAAATTATTACTTTCTTACTTCTATCCGCGACCCACTTGTTATCTAAGTTTGTAACGGACCAAAGTCTAACACGATGATAACGATAGTGTGAAAAATAGGTAGCTCCGATATATTAAATCGTTAATTTCACATTCACTCGAGTCGATCGAACGGCACTTGACACAACGGAGGAACACGGATATCCCGTCCACGTAAACAAGCGACTTATTAAAAAGGCGAAATTAATCGAAGCGTGATAGATTCACGCGCAGTGTTCGACCGTGTTGGCGATCACGACAAAAATGATAAAAACCTGCTGCGCGAGGCGTCGCGATCGACGATGTGCACGCCGAAGGATCGCATGGTGAACAGAAGATAAACTCGTTATTTCCCAGCTTTATCATACGTCAAAGGATAGGCGGAGGGTGTTTTATAGACAGTTCTAGGAAACTCAATAAACGTCCGGTTGAACAACCATTGGAAAGTTTGTTCGTCTCAATGGGGCTAACGCGAGTGTTGGCAATTGTAAAAATCCCCGACAAAGAAGCGATTTATTCCCCTTTCTTGCTCGTCCTGGTGTAGGAAAGCAAGATTCGTATGGTCGAAAGCTTTTTTAATATTCGTTTCACATCCCCCTTGACATTCTTTCGCTCGATATTCTCGCGATATCGTCGGAACGACTGGCACAATTTTCGCGAATAATCGTTTTTTTTTGGATTAATAATCCTTGCCAATATGCAAAATGCGATATGGATGCAACAGGATCGTAAAGTTCGCGTCTCGATAGTGAACGGTGTAAAAGGACTCTGGGTTTGCAGAGTTTTGAGAACGTCCGAACGTTAGCTACAAGAATACGTAAAGAAAAATGGAGGAAAAATTGGCGCTTTTTAACGCCATTTGTTCGCTTTCGCGACGTTAAAATTTATTGTACGAGACACGTTTATATCGTTGTAGCGCACTTAACGACGTGAGAGGGACTCCAAAGCGAAGTTAAAAATATGTGTTGGTAGAAAAGTTAAAGGAACGAAGCCTCTGTAATAGCAACTTGCAGCTATTTCCCGGAAACGATAGATCAAACGATTCTAGAAATCTATAATGGGTCGAAGCTTTTTTAGAAAATAAGAAAGGCGGAAAAAACTGCGAAAGAATTAGACGAAAACGTTCGAGTTGAAAATTCTTTGACAATGTACGTTTCTTAATATTGTAATTAGCTACGTGAAATTATTTATATTTCGTATAAATAATTACGTACAATATTATACTATTGACATCATTGTTACAATTATAGTATAATATATAAATTTTTAATAGAATATTACTTCATAATCTAAAGCGTTTTAACTTGCATATTTAATAACGTTTAAAAATTACAACAAATTAACAACGAATTAAAGACAACAAATAAGATCGTACTAGTCGATGTTTAAATAAATACACAAAGTTGCAAATACTTACCTAACATTGATCAACAACGCGTTCTGATATTTCACAGGTGGCAAATTCAGCGGCCGCATCTCGTTTACTTTTTTCCCTGTATTATCGTAATTCGACATGTTATTCATAGCATTTCGTCAAAAAACATACATCTCACACGATACGTATGCCACCGATCCGCACTAACTGCAATTCCAACGTGTACGATATCAGCGTGCCAATGTAAATACAATCGCGGACACTTTACCACCACCAAACATATTTATATATACGAAACAAAGGTGTAGTTGATTAAAAAGCGCAGCCAAATACCAGCAAACACTGTACGGTAAGCGAAACACGCGAAATACGCGCACGTTACGTACAATATGACACGACAGGGTTGTAAGAGCCGACTAATTGGGTTACGATCGTTGCAACTGAGCTACGTGTAATCGAGAAATTGTGGAAAAATTGAAAGGGGAGGATTACAAACGCGGGGTATCACATGACAAACGTTACTCCCTTGGTTGTGTGGAACGTGTCAGGAAATGAACTGAAAGATATACGAGCCGCTGGCACGAACTATATATCTCATAGTTTATACATATAGATGATGTATAAAACTGTGACAGAGAAATAACAGATATGCACTACTGGCTGTGTGGGTCTATGTATGGGCGGACATTTGACACACTCGTCGTAAATAGTGCTCGATGCTCGCTTATCCTACCCAGTTGCGGGTACTCAACTTTCCGACTTTCCCCGCTCACCAACTTCCTTCGCGTTTCGTTCAAATTACACGAATTCCACGATTACAAAAACTACAAATTACAGAGATCGCATCTTCGGCTTGGCCGATGTTCGCCACCGTTTTTCACTTTCCAGACGAAATCGCCACGCACCGCCGCGCTAATTGGCATTATCATCCGCTTCTGCGCAGCAATTACATCCCCGTTTTGGCTGATGTTGCTCGCCGCTCCTCAGTTTCCGGACAGAATCCGGACTGCCGCGCTAATTCGCCTATCATCTGCTCCTGGAGGTTCGACAGGCTCGCTGCGAACAGTGCTCGCTCGTCCCAGCGAGGGTACTCAACTTTTCGATTCTCTTCGAATCTCGTCGTCCTGTTTCCTAATTTAACGAGAATTCCTCTTTGAACAGAAATTTTACATCTTCGCTTTGGCTCGTTCCTCTTCGACTTTCAAACAGAATTCCAACGCTGTCGCGCTAATTCGCCTATCGTCTGCCCCCTGACCTCCTCCAAGACTCGATATTCGATCGACTATCAGGCGAGCAAAAGGAAGAACCATGGACTTTTGTTACCTTCGCATTTAATAGACGCAAATTCCTTGCTCGGCTCTTTTTATTGCGTTAGACGTTGCACCGATAACGTTAATTGGCAGTTCAGTGTTTTTGAGGAAAATTATCGATTCATCGTGTTTCTCATCGTCGATCGTTATTTCATCGTTTCACGCGTGATCTGTTCGATATGAAATCCCTCTATTGGAAAGTTAATATCGTAGATAAGGAAGGATGATGACCGACAAAAATTCGAGTGTGTGAATCTGTCTTTGATAAAACAAGGAAGCCCTTTTTATGAAAAGATAGTGGTAGATTTTATATTTCAATATGGAACGTAGCGTACAAAGCAAACTTAATAAAATTCGACGGTTGTACACGGTTCCCTTGTGCAGTATAGAAGTCGCGAAACTTTGCAATACGATTCTATTCCATCGTGAAGCTCGAGATCGATCGATTTTACTGCTCTTTTCGCTGTAAAGCTCCTTACGTAAATGAAATTTAACGAAATTTCATTTATTCGTACACATGCGCGAAAAGTTTGTTCGTTAAACGTAGGTTCTATTAGATTTCGTAATTCTATTTTGCTGTTTTATAAAATTAATATATATATATATATATATTTGAATGCAACGCTTTTTTCTTTAGGTAGCGTTTATCGACAAAAAGGCAATTTTCATTTAACGTTACTTTCATAGTCGCTGGCACGATTACATATTAATAGCTCGATTCTGAAAAGAAACGTCGAGCGACGTTTTCCTCGTTTCTTGTTTCCATGCTGTCCACTTGAATCTTTAATAATTTGTTGCTGTATTCGTCGGTATAGCGATGCATCAATCATATGTTTGCTGTCCCATCGTTTCGAAGGAACGCGTGAGAGAATCGTGCCGTTTAACACGTTCGCTCCTGATCGTTGATCACCCTTCCATCATCTACGATACTGTACACATACGCTAATAAATAATTTTCATAGGAAAGCTATTTTCACGCTACAGGTATTTATGTAAAACTTTGTGTCTCTGAGTTATTACCGGAGCTTTCTTAACGTTTCGTGCTTGAGATGCGTTTCAACGTTCCTCTCGATCGACTCGGCGAGAACGAAGAAATATCTCGTTCCAATTTGTATGGAAACATTTCGCCAGATCAGACGACGAACCGACGACCCAAGCACCGTTAATGAAACCTGTCTGGACTTACAGACAGGTCAAATAGCAAAGATGAAAGCGGTGCAAAGAATTGCAAAAATCGTACGAATGGCAGTGGATGCACCACGATATCTCAGAGATGAGGCTTGAAAATGCCGATCGATCTCGAAGAATCGTCCTAATGAAAATTGGCAGTAGCGCGAAAGCAAATAAAAAATGATACGAAAAATTTGCCAATTGGCAAGCAAAGAGGCGCGATAACGACACGCGTCGAACAAGCGTGGAATCGCAAGCGGAACGCTGAGAACACTCACCAACAGTTGGCACGCGGTGGGAAGATCCTTCGATAGAAGAGACCGGATCGTTTTCGACAGGATCCAGATTGGCCACGCGAAACTTACTCGCGGAACCTCCATCCGGTGGCAATCGACGCGTGTCGATCCTTCGCGAAGGAACCTGGCGAAACCGGGACAAACTCGCCAGAACGCCATAAGAACGCTTTGGTAATACGAAGAATATCGAGAAGCCTTTTCTGAGGAATCTCAAATTTATCCAAAGCGATAAACTTTTCTACGATCGCACTTAACTGTCGCTAATCAGCACGGTACACGTAGCTAATGACGCGCTTTAATACGACGAACGTGGAATAAAGCAATTTTGTAACGAGAACACGCCGAAATACCGACTACCCATTTTACCTCTTTTCACCTGTTCGACTTTCCTTTTATACCCACGTCGGTTAAGAAATTATAATATTTCATGCTTTTTAAACGAGGAGCAAACGCGAGCTCCGAGTTACGTTAAATACAGGGCGCGGCTAAATTTAGTTTCGCGTTCGCTCCAACACACGAAAGATAGCGAGGTTCCATTAAAAGAGGAAAATAAAACATTAATTATCTTGATAATAGCGGGCATCAATTAAGTCGCGAGACGCGAACAACGTTGATTGTATTAATCTTCCCAAGCTATCTGAATCATAAAACATACTTTACATGCTCTTTTACATATCCTTGAATCTAACGCGAATATTCATACTTTCGCCTTCTGATGAATCGTTCTTCGTCTAATCGAACGTAAACCTTTCACATTGACGTAAAAACAGCAGGCTTGACGGAGATCCAGAAGTCGCTTCGTGACAACACGATATATTTATTCGAAGAAGATCTATATCGGGAATACGTGCATACGTGTACACTATGCTAGAAATACAATATTTCCGTGCTACGTTACATGCTGAATTACATTACATGCCGCTTACGAAAGCACGAATTACGTTTTACCCCTGTGTACTTTACAAACAGTCTCGACTGGACTGCTGGTCGGACGTACGAGCTTTCACGCGCGTTTAGTTGACTGAAAGTCAGTGTGCAGCCGATGCAATGTAAACGCCAAAGTCAGCAAAATGAAGGAACATCTTAAAGAAGCGCGAAGTGATGCTCGAACGTATCGAAGCTTTTGGAACCAATATTTCTCGTTTAATTTAACACACGTGTCTCTACGTGGAAGTTCGCGTGCTACAGCAGACCAGTGGAATGAATCGATCCCTTTGTCGTTAATCGGAAAGGAAAACAAGAAATTGGGAGGACACGTGCTTATTAAGTGGTGCGTCGTTGATATTAATACCTATACAAGTTTAGATTATCCACGGAATCGTCGCCTATCATATTAATTATGCATATGGTGATAATTCTTGGTAATCACGCGGTGCAGGAAATTTCGATGGCCTTGAAATATATGGCCAAGGTCGACATTTGGAATATTTTTCTTCCACGCGTAGGATCGCCGCTTAATCTTAGTTTCCAAAATACTGGCAAAATGCTGCGATTAAATTTGGCTTGCGATTACGCTTCATTCTGCAATCGGCAGCCGCGTTTCTCTATGATTCGACATAAACCGAAAGTAAATACCAGCGAATAATGGTAAATATCGCGCGACGAGAGAAGATACACGACGAAACAAAAACAAATCAAAGTCATCTGTAGTTTCGTACGAGCTCTAACGATGTTTATTCATCGCGACGTAGAGACTCGGTGCTTCGGTTTCTCTTTCGTTCCAGTAGTATTCCGTATACGTAGGCGAACAAACGACAAGCTGACAGGCTGTGTAAACAGAATTTTTTCCATTGTCACGCCGCTTGCATTTGCTTGGAATGAAAAGGGGCGCGTATGTGGACCTTGTCGCGTAATTCCGACCCACTTTAATATCATTCTTCCTCGTAGCCTTGGGTACCGATAAACGCACCGCGCACCATGTATCGCGTCCCCTGGAAGATCGCAACTTCGAAATTTCTTCTTTGACTGTAGGCATACTGAACGAACGCGAACGACGTTAGCTAATAAGATAGTTAGGAGCTGGAAATAATATCACTGTTACGACTTTTCGATAACATCATTTTCACAGGAAACCTTAAAGCAATAGAAGCAATGGCCGAAGCGCTACTTCTGCAAATTGTGATTACATTTTCCTCGAATGTTTATCTGCCACGAAAATCCATGTTTCACGTTTCACGTGTGTGCATGTATAATATGTAAATCATAGGAGATTATCACCGAGCCCCTAGTGTCAGCAAATTACATTTCATTTCCAGGATACAATTAGCAGTCATATTCCGATCAAATATTCATGTTGCGTGAACAGTCGTCAGACGACGATCGCTTCAACGATGATTCTCTGGTGGTGGAACGGTTTCACAGGGTATAACAACAGAAGATCGCCAGCCGATTGTACAGCTAAAACAAACAATGAAAAATGTTCGTGTAAACGTGTGCTCTATCCGTATTTGTCTATGAGATTTAGCGAATGTTAAAATAAGCGGAGCAAACTTGTTAAAAACGTGGAGACGCCAGGGTTGCGAGCTTTTCAACCAACTCGGCAAACGCCAGAAATCATTCCCCTGTCGACGAGCGAACGGATGATTCGTCGTCTTCGGTTCGTTCATTTGTCAAGCAACAGGTAGAGCGAAGAAGATTCTCTCGAATCAACAGGAGGACTATGGTGCGTGAATTCTGGCAGTAAGACGTTTGACGAAGGCAGACAGAACATTTTCCGGTGTGTTTCAGGCCGCGAAGTATGTTCCACGTGTTTTGCTACATCCTGTACATGCACTCGGGTTTGTTTGCTACGATTATATTTGCCGAATAATTGTAGCTGTTTTCAAAGTGAAAAGATGGTTATCATAGAAGAGCGATTGGAGAAAAAAAAAAAAGCAAAAGTGGGATGAAACAAGGTGTCGGCCGAATCACACATACGAATTATATTTATGTTCTGTTCCCATATACGAGTGGCATACATTGTTACAGTCGTGTTTATTCGCTAGACACAGTAGTTTTAAATAATGAACTTAATCGCGAAGGCCGTTATTGTACATGCTTGTACACGTTTCGACAAGATTTTTCATCGATCGACATTTATTATTTATTAATAATAGTCCGGTCGTATCATAGACCGTTATCTGTGCTCGTGTCCTTATCGCTAAAGGCCTCTGTACACGTTGAGCCACGTTGCGGCGCATGCATCGACACTTAGGTCTCGTGATTACACGTTACGATGCATGTAGTTTGATATCGGCGAATCACCATCAAACGGCAACTTTTATCGACGCTTCTCGTCTTGGTTGGCGAACAAAGTCCCGTAGACACGCGGCTTTCAACGTGCAGAGGGCGCCATCGATACCAAACATAATTTTTACATTGCATATAAATAGGAGACTCTCGTCCAGTGAATACACGCTTATCCGAACAAACCGCAATTAGTTCCTTTTCCGTCAGTAACTAACGCTATCCGAAGTTTCAAGCCCATCAATTATTATCAAAATTTCCTTGAAAATTTCACGATGTTAACTAGTACGACGATCAATTTGTCCTCTCGACATCTCGCAGACAATGCGGTGTACATTCGCAGGGCTTCGCAAAAACGTTCAGAGATTTTCCAAGCACCTAAAAAAATAAAACGGAGCTGATAATTGAGTCTATTACTGATATCCGAAGATATCCAAACATTCGCGTAAAAATCGTTCGCTGGTGTCTTCGTCGGATTAACCTCGAAGAACGTATCTAGTGAAGATTTCTATGCGCGTTGAAACATGTTGCGGTGCATCGGCATCGGAAGCAACTTATACCAGTGCAACAATCGCAATCCCGTGTTAGTTGGTAAGGTAGATCGTATTTGGAATGGAAATTTCAACGCATAGGGGGCAGCATCGACGTTGAATGTAATTTACGGTACACCCTCGTCGTTGCATTTCGTTCGTCGATCGTTGGGCGAAGTTGATGCGATCGAAAAGCAGAATCACGCGATTGATCATCTTCTTGCCCATTTTCTGCTTTTCTTAAATTTTCTATTTTCTACAACCGACATACCTCCTATCGGAATATGATCAAACATTTTCAGACACGTGTTTCAACGTTGGTACATTGAGAGGAGTCGGTAATGCGAATTTTACGCGGACTCTAAGCATCGCAACGTGTTTCAACGTCTACAGCGACCTTAAGAAGATACATTTCGAATAATTATTGGATTAAATTACGTATAAATTACGTAAATTCAACTTTCCTCCCACCGGTACAATTAAAGTGTAAAACATTATTACAAGCGTCGAGTTGGAATTAATTTTCTATTACTTACACGTTATATTTATCCCTTAGATTAATTACCAGTTACATACACGAATACTGTCAGGAGCTCGATGCTGTTCACTTGTGTGCCTCGCCTTATTTAGTAACAATATACATACATACATAAGTTTATCGTATTTAAATTGTAGCAAAAATTCGATATACGTGAAACAATATCGTTACTCATGGCGTTAAAATTTTACGTCTTACGCGATAAAATAGCATAACGCTAAAAAACAGTTTCTTTACAGGAGATCGTTCGTCAGTCGTTTCTTGTTACGTGCTAAACATTCTGCCGCGTATACGGTGCTGGGCAAAATTTCATTTACCTATTAAATAACAAATAAGAAATTGAAATAACGTTTTAATTGCGAATAAGAACGAAATTTCTTATTTAAATAAGATACTTCTTATTTAAATAATTCAATAATGCCCAACACTGCACGCAGTACATACATATATTTACAATTCGGTAATTCAAAGACACATTATTCTCAGTATCATCTGTACAAGCCCTTATATCGACATAGCTAAGAATTATGTATTTTGTACACAATTAACTTACTGTACATTGTTTTCGACAGAAATTTCAATAGTATTAAACGATTGAAGTTTTTCCATAATTACTATTCGTCATTAATTTAATTATCGATTACTCGCAACTAAGAAAAGCGAAGTTCAAGCATTAAAATAAATAATTTGCATCGGAGTTGTGCGAAATTACAATTGAATTGCTTCGAGAATTATAATTGCAAAATAATTCAATTACACTCATGATCGAAGTAATTTGTGATTACAAATCGAACTAAATGAAAAGGTTTCCGTTACGTAATTACTATACATTAAGTAATTAAATTACACTGTAATTTAATTAGGACAACTGCGATATACACTGTTCTCCACAATATTAACAGCGCGGAGGATTATCCTTGAATCCTGGAAATATTCTCAGAAGAAAAGACCTATTTTTAGTTTTCTATCTTGACCAGCAGTATATGTCTTAGATCCGTTAATGACTTTATCGATATTTTCACAAATTAGATGCAATGGAACATGTTGTATTTATGCGAGTCTGTTGATGATCTTGTTTCACATTAGCAGTTTTGTGGTACGAGATTAAACAGCATTGCTGTAAACGAATATTAATATAACGTAAATTGTTTTCAATTGAAAATTCTAAGAAAACGATTTCAGATGGAGGTAATTCTGTTTGTATCGCTATAGTATTTCATGGATGTATTCAAAGCACATCTAGAGTTAATTACGGTGCAAGACAATTTCGTTGCCACAATTAAATTACTAAGCGTTATAAATAATCTTTAGGCATGTAACAAATCACACGCATTTGTAGAAATACGAGAATTTCAGAAAATACGTAACATGATTTCTGATGATAAATAAAAATACATCTCTGCGCGTGTGTTTGTCAATAGGCCAATGTTTGTATAACGAATATTTGTACAAAACTGCGTATCTTGTATCGAACTTTCAATTCCTAAATGTATAATATGTGATATTTACGCGTACCACGATGCAAGAAAAGGAAATGAAACAGACCGAGAATTTGCAAGATATCTCCAGTGGTAACAGAACCCGACAAATTTATACAAAGGATCATACTCGTTTCTGTGAACCATATTCGCAATTCACAAGGTGCCCATGGGGGCGTACACACGTACAAACACGCTGACCTATCGGTATACAACATTCACGACGTCACGACATGAAAGATTTATCCCGTGAGACAGACAGCAAGTGTTTCCCATCGTGCGATTCTCCAACTATACGCACACGTACACGACGTGCTCTGGTAGAAAGAGATTAAGGTGCGACGAGATCTATCTCGACATTTTCATGTTTTTCTTTATAGGACAGAACTACACGCGCAACGAGACAACCTCGATTTTCTAGAACAATTATTGACTTCGCAATTCACAATTAGTCATTAACCGAGAACGAAAGAGCGGACGATTATTTAATGTCGGACTGCGGATTTTTGTGCATTTATTTTGACGCGTATATCCAAAAGTATGTTAAATATCCAAAGCAAGATATTTACTCTAATGTTCAGTAGAGACGAAACAAAGGCTCGTTTCTTTAGCTCCATTCATAAAGATGTAAAAATGCACGAAAGTTCGCAGTCTATTACATTAATACAAGTTAAGAAACATCTTTAGGAAATGAGAAAACCGACCATTTTCCTCGACAGGAGGAAGAGGCGTCTTCGTTCGCTCTCCTGTTCCCGGAAAGCCGTGAAACAGCTGAAGACAGACTTTATCCTACTTTGTCGCAAGTACAGCGTGAAAAGATCGCAACACGATTTATGAAGTACAGCGAACATGTCACAAAAAGAAGATCCTGGCAAAGCGCGTACTCGTTTGTCCCACTGACTATTCTCACAGTGGTCGCTCTAAGAACCTCGGAGAGTGCAACTTGAGAACGCACTTGCAATAAAAAAAAAAAAAAAAATTCGTTCATCCGCCACTGTAAAGCGTGTAATTCTAAACGCGTTTGGAAAAACCATTTTCTCGCGGTGCTCTCTTTTTTCCAGAGCGCGTCGCCTACTTTTATTAACGACGCGTCGCAAGAGCTGCTGAATTGTCTGCGACGTTGTTGCTTCAATAATATCAAACTTGCTAACTAATCGTGGCTATTTCAATGCATATTGTGAATATGTCTCTGTTCGTTACTAACAACACGAGCTGCGACGCTCGTTTCCAATAGCGTGCTCTCCACACTCGCGTTAAATCACATGCCTACAGTAGCGCACGTGTGCAGCTGGCTTTCAAGGAGCAACCACACCGGCGTATTCGCCAACGTAACGACGAGATAAACGATGCGTGAAGTTCGAGGCCGAGCGTGACATCGAGTGACGGCCCGATGCTGCGTGTTTCAGCAACTCGTTTCTCGTGCAACTTCAAACAACCAGTTCTTTTGTTGCTGCTGCGTTTCCCGTCAATGGCACGTCCCGTCGATGTTGCGACCGAGGTATTCATAGAACGAAACCAGGGGCTGTGTCAACCCTGTTGTTTCGAGGTGCCTGGCGAATTCGGATCTTGCCCACCACTGCTCGATTGACCTGCAACTAATTCGTGACGGTCAGACGATTAGTCTCTTAACCGGCTAAGACGAAATATATATCTCGTCGTGTCAAGTACGTCCTGTTCAGTACGACGACACAGGGACAACGTTAGCACGTGATACGAGCGATGTCAACGAACGATCCAAATTGTTGGGCGACACTCAAGATTTGCAAAGATCTCCGTAGAAACCTACGAAATAGAACTAGTTGAGAAAGAGACTGTACAATCGTGGAAACGCTGTAGCAAACGATCTATACAGCCGATCTGTCTTGAGGAGATTGGACACAGGAAACACGTCGAATTATTAATCGTATTATTAATTACACGATCGATTGAGAACGATGTAAGAAACGGTACAGACTGCCGGGGAAATATCTATGTGTTACCAGACCAAAATTAGAATTGCCGAGTGTCTCCGAGGCAAATTGCAATTTTCAGAAAGGGCGATTCAGAAAGGTAGCGCGTGAGAAAGGATATGAAGTTTAATTTCTAGTCATTTTATGACGTGGAACACATTTTGCTAGTTACAGTTAGAATTACAGAACTATCCATAGCCATTACGTAACTAATTAGAATTACATAGGATTATGAATTCCATTTATTCCATAAATAAAATTAGAGGTTCGATGAGGAACGATGCTGATTAAAAATAGAGCATGTTCGCGTTCCACCGTAGTGAAACAAGAAATATCGTCATTCTTCTTACGTCCATTATTTCTGATTAAAGTGTAACTTTACATTATGTCAAGAGTAATAAAGGCTCATGCATAGTAAGCGAGCGAAGGCCAGAGCATCTGAATATTAAGAAAATGGCAGAATCGGCCTTGATTCAACGATAATACAAGCGAGTACCGGCGTACTACGGTGCTCGTTTCGAACAAAGATCCATAAAACGAATAAGAACTGAAACAATATAAAAAGATTATATACTTTCTCCAAGTGTCGCGTTGTTATCGAGAAATAAATTCGAACAGCCCTTTTTCCGATATACGCTTTATGACGCGGCTGTGGCGTTTAGTTTGGAGTCCCTGGGCGATTGCACAGATTGAACAGACACTTTGCACGTAGAAAGGTCGCATCGGTTCTTGCCACATACAGCCGTGTCATAAATTAAGGATTCCGAAGGGTCTCGACTGGCCTCGAGCACTGGCGTCAAGCGCTGGCGTCAAGTACCGGCGTCTCAATTCTTCAGACTTCAGACAAGGAATTTTCTCACGGTCACCGGAGAGGCCACCTTCGATGATTCCTCGAATCACCTCGCATCCGCTCTAGAAAAGGCAAATCTCTACGAGAGAGACGCGAGATGTCTGAGATGCACCGATTGGGTGTTGTTTTTTTAGAGAAGCGGGGCAATCAGCAACCTTGAAGACCTTTGATCAAGAGGATGACTCCCGGAGGAGGTGGCTGAGGCAAGGAAGACAATTTTAGAGTTACAAGTTTGGAGAGTGCTAATTTTCAAACGACCAGATTTTTGGGTCCCTCTGGACGTGGCTTCTTACGTACGTAATAAATTAAAAGTAGAAACGATAAGAATGAAAAAACGAAAGAAAGGAACGATATTAAATGCGGTGTCTGCGAGCGTTCGGATGCTTCCATAAGCTTACGTTTAAGTATATTTGTCGTATGGCTAACCTGTCTCCATGGAAAGCTCTTCGAATCGATCCGGCAGATCCAACATCGCAGGTTCAGCGTGGCGGCCCAAAATCTCCGTCAGGGCATTCCTCCTTCCGGCTCTCCCGGTCGAAAGGAACTCTTTCGCCCTGTCGTCGCCCTCGTAGGAGCCTGGGCTGCGCGCACCACGCATGTAAGTTCCCGAACCATTTCCTGTTGCCCCAGGATCCTTCGTGTCCGGTACATTGCCGATCTCCGCGGGACTGATTGATCCCGATCGTCCCGGCGTTAGCATCTTTTTCAACGCTGCAGCAGACAGATCGAATTAGTTTAATCTATTCCTCCGGACACTTTGATAACGTTGCAAGACAAACCCTTCCAAATAACTAACTGCAACGCGTACGATTTAATTGAGATTGCTTCGTCGTTTCCTACTTCGCGCACAATGTTATTAGTATCGTGTGTATAGAATTTTAGTACTGTTATTTGTATACGATTTTGTTATTGTTATCTGTGTACAATGTTATTGTTGTTATTTGCATGCAATGTTATTATTTGCTAGCTGTGCACAATGTTATTGTTGTTGTATGTACACAATCCTATTATTGTTGTGTGTACAATGTTATTATTTTGCTGGGTGTACAGAAGGTTATCATTGTTATTTGTATATAATTTGGTTACTATTATCTGCATACGATGTTAGTATTCTGCTATGTGTACGCAAGGTTATCATTCTTATTTGTAAATAATCTGGTTACTATTATCTGCATACGATGTTATTATTGCGCTATGTGTACGCAATCCTATTATTGTTATGTGTACACATTACTATTATTGTTGTGTATACAATGTTATTATCCTGCTACGTGTACGCAAGGTTATCATTGTCATTTGTAAATAATCTGGTTACTATTATCTGCACACAATGTTATCATTTTGCTATGTGTACACAGTCCCATTATTGTTATGTGTACACATTACTATTATTGTTGTGTATACAATGTTATTATCCTGCTACGTGTACGCAAGGTTATCATTGTCATTTGTAAATAATCTGGTTACTATTATCTGCACACAATGTTATCATTTTGCTATGTGTACACAGTCCCATTATTGTTATGTGTACACATTACTATTATTGTTGTGTATACAATGTTATTATCCTGCTACGTGTACGCAAGGTTATCATTGTCATTTGTAAATAATCTGGTTACTATTATCTGCACACAATGTTATCATTTTGCTATGTGTACACAGTCCCATTATTGTTATGTGTACACATTACTATTATTGTTGTGTATACAATGTTATTATCCTGCTACGTGTACGCAAGGTTATCATTGTCATTTGTAAATAATCTGGTTACTATTATCTGCACACAATGTTATTATTTTGCTATGTGTACACAATCCCATTATTGTTATATGTACACATTACTATTATTGTGTATACAATGTTATTATCCTGCTACGTGTACACAATGTTATCATTGTTATTTGTATACAATCTTGTTGTTATTATTTTCATGCAATGTTATTATTTTGCTATGTGTACACAATTCTAATATTGTTGTGTACACAATGTTATTATTTCGCTATGTGTATACAATGTTATCATTGTTATTTGTATACAATCTTGTTGTTATTATTCTCATGCAATGTTATTATTTTGCTATGTGTACACAATCCTATTATTGTTGTGTACACAATGTTATTATTTCGCTATGTGTACACAATGTTATCATCGTTATTTGTATACAATCTTGTTATTATTATTTTCATGCAATGTTATTATTTTGCTATGTGTACACAATCTTATTATTGTTGTGTACACAATGATATCATTGTTATTTGTATACAATCTTGTTATTATTATTTTCATGCAATGTTATTATTTTGCTATGTGTACACAATTCTATTATTGTTGTGTACACAATGTTATTATTTCGCTATGTGTATACAATGTTATCATTGTTATTTGTATACAATCTTGTTATTATTATTTTCATGCAATGTTATTATTTTGCTATGTGTACACAATCTTATTATTGTTGTGTACACAATGTTATCATCGTTATTTGTATACAATCTTGTTATTATTATTTTCATACAATGTTATTATTTTGCTATGTGTACACAACTCTATTATTGTTGTGTACACAATGTTATTATTTCGCTATGTGTATACAATGTTATCATTGTTATTTGTATACAATCCTGTTGTTATTATTTTCATACAATGTTATTATTTTGCTATGTGTACACAATCCTATTATTGTTGTGTACACAATGTTATTATTTCGCTATGTGTACACAATGTTATCATTGTTATTTGTATACAATCTTGTTGCTATTATCTGCGTACAGTGTTATTACTGTTATGAGTACACAATGTTATTTTTCTTATTTGTATACAATCTTGCTACTGTTATCTGTATACAATCTTGTTATCGTTATCAATCAATCGTCGTCATCATCAATTGACACGATAGCACGTGATACGGTAATCGGATATCCATTGCGTTTCATTAGATGCAAAGTGCAACCTGTTTGGCCTAGAGGTTTCTGAAAGAACTGTGTCACCGATGCGAAGAATATTTCATTTCAAACGGAGCACGTTTGCCCGTACAATTACGGGATAAAATAACGCGTCGTTCAAATCTGTGTACGAAATACCATCGGTTGTTTTAAAACTTTGGTTCGACGCACCGGGAGGATTATTTTTGTAATTTAAAATCATAGAAGGCAATTGCAAGTGGAGAAATTCATGCTTGTCAAATTTCCATAAACTTGAACTTTTACTAGATATCGTAAAATAAGTTATTGATAATCAATAGAATATTATCTACGAAAAATACAAATGCATTATAAAAATATACTTTACCAGGTTCGATTTAGAGAAGAAAAAGTCAGGGACAGAGGAGAATGGACGTTATACCTTTTATCATCGATGCTTTGCTGCTTTTTATAAACACTATTCGTAAGTTCGATTGTGAAAATTAATTTCTCGATAATGTAAACGATTTATGGTACAACAAGTGATTACGATACTTCGATATAAGACACTAAGTTCATAGACACAGAAAAAACAACTGAAGCCGAACAACTTTAGCCGAAACAGCGTCAGGTGATAAATTTATCTTAGTATGCGATAAGATTATCTTAATATGACATAATTCGTATCCCCTAACTTTGACGCGAACAGCGTACTTTTTAAAACCATCTCGCGTTGCAGCTTTAACACACACGTTTATATCATTTACTTTTATTACGATAGGACGTGACAATCCAGCAAAACAAATAAAAATAGAAGATACGTTTTGTTTGGCAACGTTCCACGTATTTCGTATTAAATAAATAATAAAATACTCCAAAATCATGAAAGCATTACTCGAATAAACCAAACAACGTTGTGGTTTTATAAAAAATGAAATAATAATAAATTCTATATTAATAATACTCGAATTAAGCGTCGTGCTCGCGTAAATATAAAATTTTAATTACCTATCGTTTTTATACGTTCCGATTATTCGTTATATTTCGCGAATATATGCCCGATATTAATTGAAAGTTATCTGCCGCTCTAAAATATTTATACAACGCGAAAAGTGTAAAACATGCCATTTCGTATCACTCACGACGCTATGTTATAATTAACGACGCAATATGATAATTAACTCTGCTGTCCTCCTTGCTCTTCCCCTACACCTTTGTGTCTCTTCCGATATTTACTCCTATTTCTTGACTATTTTATTCACAGAATTCGTGGAACACTCAAAAGCTGGACAAATGCTATCGAACAGTAAAGCCAAATAAAATTGAAAGAAAAAAAAAGCTAAGTTCAAACAAAGTTGACCAATATCTATCGAAATATAATATTCATGTAGGCTCGAGGAAAACAGCAGAGTTAAACGATACTACGCATAGCCGCCGATAAGACGAGGTTAACTTTAATTCTCACCTAAGGTTATTAGAAATTCCAAATTTCGCGCGATAAAAGTTGCCAAGGATACGTCGACGTTGCAATTTAAAAACGCACGCGTTTCCCGTTATATCGACAGTCGATAAGGCAGTTATCAAATAATAGAATAACAGAAACGCGAATCACGCTAAAACGAAATTTTAAGGTGTCACGAACGTCGGATAGCGTTAATCAAGCGATCAAATAAACCAAGTATAGCGCAAGATCTAAGCGAAGAAGAACTATGGCAAAACCAGGATACAATGTGATGAGAATGTGATGTCAGTTATTAGCAATAAATGTGAGAATAGGACTCGGACAGATAGTGCGAATGAACGCTATATCAAAGACAGATCGTTATTTACATAGCTACTCACATACTTTTCTAATATTATTACTTTCTTACTTACATGTTACAATATTAAGTATAAATTATTATTAGTACGTAAACTTCTAGCGGATTAGTAGGCGAAAGCCTGACAGAAGGATAACGATAACAATAATAAAAGCAAAATAACGAAACAAAATTATAAAGTCAGCTGAAATCACGTTCGGTCAATTTTCAAATATCGCGCTAAAAAGCCCGAAGAAAGTAATCTTTCCTCCTTCTTTTTAACGATAAGTATAAAAGATTATCCTTGCGCCGTGATAAAACAAAAAGTACCGAGATTAATTTAAACGTTAGTACTTGCGTTAGTGTAAATTAAGATTAAATAAAAATTGAACACGTACGTTTGGAACAAAAAAATACCTTTTTCACGTAAGAGACGTTTTCTCCGGCGCCCTTTGTACGTCGATTGGCCGAAAACGGCAAGGCAATTTCTCCCTGCCACCGACACATTGCACTGCTTCACCTGATCAAGTATCGTTTGGAATTATAAGCTACTGTTTGGGCCGACGAGATACCTTAAAATTCAAATTGAATATAAAATATAAAATGGAAGAAATAAATAAAGGAACAAGACGTGCAACCGTTTCAAATTACCCATAGCGTTTCGCCCGAATAAAATTTCGTAACGACACGCCAACTGTCCGAACAATTTCCGAAATGTTGAAATCCTATCTAAAGAATTTTCGAAACGTTGAAATTGTACGTGAAAAATTCCCAAGACGCTGAAAAATCCTGTCTGAAAAATTGCCAAAATTCCGTATGAAATATAGTTAGCAATTTATAAGTTTCGAACGTAACTTTCAGATTTTCAATATGAACCTTCGCTTCTACAACGATATGTACCAATTTCAGGAACTTTTCATGGAGATGGACAATTTTTCGCGTGGGATAGCGTTCAATCAGTGCTATTCAAATCCTTTCAGAGATATTTTCACTCTAGGGGAGCAACTGTACGATCGACGAGTCAGCTATGTAAATGCTAGAAATGTAAAATTATACTATATAGGATGCTCTGATATCATAATTTCAACTCCAAAGTAACGCAGGGTGGAAACGAGATCTTTATGAGATAAAATTGAACGATTACGTATGCATATATGTGTGCACTGGAAGTTTTCTATGAAATAATTATTAGCCTAAATTGGAACTATGGCTCGGAGTTGTTCTGTGCATTGGTAATTTTTAAAAAAAACGAACGAGCCTCGAGCGTTCGACGAATTATTTGCCAGTCTGGAGGTTTCTGCTTGAATTGGCGCATTTGGAGCTAGTTAGCGTGACGCATTCTTTAAGAAGAATATTTCGTTAAAATTTTTCTCTTACAAACTCTCATGTATATTCATACAGGATATTGGAGAATGGTGATAAATATTTTGCAAACGTGAAATTTCCCAAGCAGGAAAACAGCGTTCGCGTTAAAGCGGAATATTACAAACTGACGAAGAAGAAGAAGCGAAATCCGTTAATTTCTAGGTGTTTGAAACATGACTTGAATTATAATTTTTGTACGTCGTGTACACGCTTCGAAGCTTCCTCTACGAGCTTCGACAAAGTAAACTGTGATCGTGCTTTCAACGACAAGGAAATTTAAATTAATATGGAGCAAAGAAAAATGTAATTAAAATTCTATGCGTACACTGTCGTTCTGGCACTGTCATTTTTTCAAAAGTAATCCCTTAAAATAAAATTTAACGAGGCGAACTCTGCTCAGACCTACCAATGAACAAGAAGCACGCAAGAAAGAATTTTGGGAAATTGAAAATATAGTAAGAGCTGCATTTGAAATACGATCTCGTTGTTGTTGCTTAAACCTGCGTTAATTGCACAAACAACGCCCATTGTATCACTGTGGTACTCAAAACTCTAGTACTCTAAAGTGTACAACTCTAAAACCTCTATTTCCGGCACTAACAATAAGACGTCAGTACCCTCGTGTCTCGATCTTGTATTTTCCATGGAAATTTCTTCCAAGAAAAGGAACGTTTTTAAACGGTGTCTTACGAACAAGGAAAATCAAAAATTCATCTAAGAACCACAGATACGCAGTTGCGAATATTATCGAGACACTAAAATGGCTGTGGCTTTGAAACGAGATCACACAAGGCTCTATTTCTGAAGTGGATTCCACATATTACAATACACGCTGTATGGTTTGCAAATGTATGAAAATCTATCGTATCGTTAACCATTAGTGTTAGGAAGAAATCGTTTGTTATATTACCCATTAAATTTCCTTCGTTTTTTCTTTCTTTTTATTTTTAATTATTTTCTTCGTTCTTATCAGCTCGTAGATATGGTCCAATTATCCAGCACATTTGATTATCCGGCACAGCCTCGATCCTGACTATGCCGGATAATGGGAATTCTACCGTACCAATATCGACAGAAATTGCTTCATAGACGCAAACGGAGGAAAAATCTTTATTATAGTAAATGTTCGATACGATTTGCTTGCGCTGTAATGCGACACTCGCATTGTCCTACATCTTCGAATATTCCTCTTCGTCTATCGAGTAATCTCGATCGATATTAGTAATCCCGGGCTAACTTGGATACTTCGCAACCAATCTCGTTGTTTACGTTCAACGAAGAAAATCACTCGCGACATCCAATGTTCGTGAATGATAAAAATCGATTTTACGCCAAAAGCATCGACCGCAGGGATCAAGTCGCTTGGACGCGTCTGCTCCTCTTGGTACGTGAACTGTAAACTCTTCTAGTCGCGTACCCTGTTTTTTAACAACCTGTTACATCGCTTTGCTTATATATTTACGATTTCTTGAAAGAAAAAAGCTATAGTCGAAAAATTGAAAAGTTACGCGCTCCTTGTCTACACGAATGTCGTAGATCTTTTCTTCTCCTTGCTTTTTTCTTTTTCTTGAACCGAGAGTTTGCGGTCGCGTCAACATCTTGGATTATTTAGCGACTACTTACCGGTCACTTTACTTTGATACTTGATACTTCAGTAACTTGAAACGTGGTTGAGTTTATCGTTTAAATACGCTTCCTGAGATGTGTACATTGTTGATGAACGAGATTACGATGGTACTCCATTTATCTCAACGAAATTGTATTTACTAATGAAATTTCAATTGCTAATGGAGTTTCCAAACGTTCTACGGCTACAACACACGCGATACACGCGTAAAAGATTCCTATGGTAGTATCCTATTCTATTTTTTTTTTTTTTTTTATTAAAATTACAATCAATTCTCGCGTTGAGAATCCTATTCTATGCTCTTTGTATCGTTGTAGGTTACGTTATCTGCTACCAATACGGCAATTGTTATCGAGCAAGAAGGAATATAAAATAGAGCATAGTTTCGATGAAAGATTTTCAGCAGAATTTCAATTTACAGGTAGCTGTTGCGATCCAAGGTTTTAAATAAAAAAAGAAGAATTTGACCTTTTACAAATATAATTTTGCCGAGCCACTGTACACGTTATTGCACCCGAACCGGCTGGCAGCGGAAACGATCAACACAACCATAGAAAGAAGACTAAAAAGGAAACACTCGGCAGACCTCACGAAGGATATATCTTAACAAACACGAAGATGGTACTCCATTGGGGGTAGCCACCCACGTGATAATCAAACAGATAAGAAATTCTACCAAATGTCCAAATTGGACAAATTGTGAATGTTAAATTTTAAATAAAAAAAAAAGAAAAAAAAAGAAAACTGTACACGTTCGATTTTATACGTGTATCGCCCTTCGTGTATCTTTAACCATAGGTCACAGAATTTTCAAGTGTCTCGGATACAATGCATTCCACGGGAAGTCTAAATTAATTATGAATAATTCAAGAGACCAAGATCATCATTTTCTAATGTTTATCGTGCAAACTAAATTATTCGATAAATTAGCATGGTACAATGTTAATATTTCCCAGATAATATATTCTCCTATAGTGACGCTAATAACCTTGTAGTTGATGCGACGTTAAACCTCGTCTGGACTGCGAACTCACGTGCAAAGAGCGCGTCAAAAGAGTAATAGAAAATACGTATAAAAATGGGAAAAAAAAGACAGATATATCGCTTGACAAAGAGGAAGGCAGTACTCCGTGTAGACAATAAATCACCAATGTACAAAACGATGATTGAACCCATACACAGACTTATGGAATAGTCCCATTGGTAACAGCAGCAAAGAACCGTGTGGGTAAATTTTAATCGTACACCGCGACCTCAAGATACCCACAGTCAAAGAGGAAATATGGCAAAATATAGCGACAGATATAGCAAAAGAGTCAACAAATACCGAAACCCCCTAATCACTGGGCTACTCGATACGACGGACCAGATTCGCAGGCTGAAGAGGCACTACCCACTGGACCTAAACGCTAGATACAATTAGTTATCTAAATTAAGTAATATTCACTTATTTATAACACTTACTTATATATTATACTTATCTGTAATAAGTATTAACTTATTATAAATAATCAGCCGTGTCACTGCGCCACGCCAGAAAAATTACTGAAAATTCCCAACGCGAGAATTGATTGTAATTTTAATAAATAAATAAAAAAAAAAAATTCCAATCGCTGCAATCAATTCTACTGACAACAGTTTGTTAACGGTTCGTGATACATCAGAGACGGAGATCTACGGAAATATCCAGAAATACCAACTATTCAAGAGGAAAGCGACGAAACATAAGAAAAGCGCGTTGCACAACACCCTAATCAACTAGTCCTGCGGACGCACAAGGATGGGATTAAACGAGGCTTAAAAAGGAAACACCCTGCTGATCTTCTATAGAATTCTCACGGGATATTGTAAGACCACGTCCTACAGGGGATAATCATCCACATAATAATTTATAGCTAGAAGAATTTACCGAATGTCTGAATGGCAAGACAAATTGCAGGGAGAAATAGCTAAAATAAAATGAAAAACGTGAAAGTCCAATTGAAAAGGAAGCATCGCGAGAAACGAAACTACAACAGTCGGGACACGGAATAAAAGTTTATCTGAAACGATATTTTGCAGTAGAGGCGGAAGATAATATAAAAGCTCTTTCAAAAGCAGTCGTTCGAATAAAAAAAAAAAAAAAAATAAAATGTACACGTCCGATCTCCTGCGCGCTATTATATTATCTTCCCTGAATAAACGAAGGAATGTAAAGAGGAATAAAAGGCAATGACAGAATGAAAAGAGCGGATCCACGCGCGAAACTTCTACGCTGCAGTTGCGCACGAAAAAATCCAGTTTTCCACGTCACACAGAATTCGAGTAGTCGAATGGAGCGTATAAAGGGTGTCCGGCGTGACGCGACTCGGTATTTTTCAGCCATCTGCGGCCATGCAACGAAGAATATTTCGAACCATACTTCAACGGTGAACTGTAATTCTCTCTGTCCCTGAAATGCAAGTAATTCTGAAATATATCCACGGGTGAAATATTATTTCCACCATTGTGAACCTGACATTAAGCAAACCTAAAAATACCTGTAACACGTTTTTTTGAATTTTTCGTAAAATCCTGTACCCTCTCACGGAAAAACGACGCATGGTCCTATATTTACGTTCCCTAAACAGCCCTCGGTTTCGCTATGAAAATCAAGTATTTTTGGAATATTTTATCGTCGTTCGCGGTACACTCCGGTTCGATACATTCTTTTAGTATCGGGGAAAAGGGCCTAAGAAACATCGGGTTAACCATGGACAATGCCGCGAGAGCCGAGGCGCTGTCGGGTCTACCAATGTGTCCTCGGTCTTTTTCCAAGTGCACAGTTTCGTAGAAAAGACCTACCTGACCCTGGCTACGGAACGCGTGTGCGGTGGGCCTAGCAAAAGACAAAGGAGATGCTACAAGAGAAGCGGAGTAGTCGGTCCTGTTGTTATTGAGTATCGCTTATTAAACTAAACTTAACATCTGAATATAACATCGTTACTTGTCCTTACTCTAAGAATCCATACGTTACTACATTCTTTTATTACATGGCAGAAAAATACGAGTCTCGTTACGCGAGACACCCTATACACAAGTATATCGAAATAGTCCCGAGAAATATGATCGCGTCACCTGCAGTTCGAATATTTGAATGGGATACGCAGGTCTAGTCGCGAAAAAATTAAACAACAAATTGCTAGCATTCGTAGAAAATATACCGTACAGGGTGTCGAAAATATTTTCTATTAGTAGACTATTTTTGTATACTTGTTCTTCGGTGAATGCTAGATGTGCGTCGCGAATTCTCAACATTAATTTCTAATGCATGTTAACTCTAGTCTTTCTCTTTTAAGTTCCATTCGAGTAGAAATTCAATGGCGTAATATCTAACGATCTTGGGTCAGGTTAGTACCAAGGATAACGCTCGTTTAATCATTAAAATTACCCTGTTGAATCATACTAGCATACGTTCGTAAGTTTAGTTCCTTTCTTAGCCTAAGTATAATTCTACAGGATATAATAAATTGCCGAGTGCGGAAAATTGTCTCCCAAATAGACGCATTCTAAAATACACATTTTAAACTCTTTAAAAAGTAATTATATTTTTTTGATCATAATGATTCGACTCTCAAGAAATTCAAGACTAAATAATCCATCATGTCATTTCGTATTTTTATTGTAATTTTTAAATTACAATTAAATATTCAATAAAGTATTTACAATAAAGTCTTTTTTAACTTCTACTCGTAGAATATGTTAGTTTCACTTCGCAGAAGATACCCAGGACATCCTATGTAGCGTGATTCTAATAACCGAGCCAATTAACTTCTATTAAATTAAACTAAATTGAATCAACTAAATGAAATTAAAAATTGAAATGAAGAAAAGGTCGTAGAGAAAAATTTTGCGTTGTTTTACGAGCTTCGTCGCCATGAGACACAATTTTGTCACAACAACAAGTTACTCTGCTTCTTTCTATCTTTCCAATGAAATTTTTCTACTCTTTCTGCGTAAATGCATTTCTCCTATTACGCTACGAATTTCATTCCTTCGGGAACTTCTAATAAGTATTCAAACCTTTTACTCGCGTTCCAAGTACTTTTAAGAAAATTGATGATATTTTCCATTATAACGTCTAAGTTTTCAACGCTCGTGTTTAACACGTTAAAATGAAACCATCGCATGAGTATCGTGTTTCCTTGCAGTTCGTTATAACTCTCATGTTATTACATAGTGTTGACGTTATTTCGTATTTGAACATTCGCGTAATTCACTTAGTAACCATATAGTAACAGCTAAACTATATGATGGAAAATAGTAAGAAACGTATGAACGACGCTGAGATACAGTGGTGAAACGATTGAGAATTTGCCATAAATTTTTTAAAACGTGAAATATATGATAAATTTTAAAAACACAATAATACGATTAGTACATACGTAATGCAAATTTCATATAAATAGCTTGCAATTGTATTTATGATACACCATGCAAATACAGCTTGAAAAATATCGGATGTCATCGCATTGTAATTACACAAATGAATAAAAACGAATAAAATCTACGCTACCACTACATCTTACGATTTTTAAGGAATACAAATATTCTTAAAATGTTCAAAGAATATTGCCTGAAGAAAGGAACTAGGATCAAATAATTATTCCGAACAGGATAAATTTTGGATAAATTAAATTCCATTAAAATTCATAAATCGTGCATTTTGTTAATAAATTTACAAGGCGCAAAGATGCTAATATATAATAATTTAAGCTATTCTACAACTGCGTTAATCGAACTAATACTTTTTCCATGAACATCGTGTCAAAACGGCTTGTAATTATTTGATACTGGCAAACAGTACATCGACTGACGCATCACTTATTAACGAATCTACTGCCTTATTCATACAGTAACCCTGAAAAGACAGTGATCGATTCGTACGTATCCCCGAACACAGTTACGACAAAATATGTATATCTTACGTCAGCACCACGTGCTTCCACGTAAAAGTCTGCGATACCACAGGATACTCGGCAAATTTCGTAATACCAAACGTTGATTACCGAACCGACAAAACTGCCACATTCTAACGAGATTTATTCGAGAGCTGACCCCCCAGTGAACCTGAGCTGTCGCGTAACTGCAACTTCTGGCACGAACGAAATACGCAAGAAGCAAGTAACAGGCAATAACCGAAGGGAATGGCAATAAGGAGACGGATAAAGACGAAGCGATCGAGTGAGACGGTGGAGAGCAACAGCGTGTGCAAGTGCAAACCGTGGAAAACAATGGTCGAAAGCATGTCACTGGAAGAATGAAAGTGCTCGAGGAGGACATCGAATGCGAAAGAGCGATGAGACGTGACGCAGCGACACATCAGACACATGACGTAGCGATTCACGGACTCACCATCGAGATGTTGATAACGTTGCTCTTCCGTGTGCGTAGCTCGGTGTCGCTGGCCACTGGGTTAACTACACACGCGTCTGCAGTCGAAGCTTCACTGTCGGCGTGGGTGCTATACAGCGTGCACGCCGGTTGTAAACCAGCCGCCTGGCGAATCGATACTGCGCGAATCAAAGCATACAGCAGTTCCACGAGGGGACCGTATAATATGACGTACGATGCACGATGCACGGGACTACGAGAGGACTACGACTGACAGAGAACAATGTGCAAGATGTCGATCCGGCAAGTCTACCAAATGATTTTTGGCCTGTGCACACTGTTACTGTTACGCACACGAGATGCCGTTACGCGTGATCGGAACGAGCCGTACGACTTGGCAGCAATTAGCAAGTTAGCACTTGCCGGCCAATCGTAGCAGTGCAGACGTACGAGAGAAAAAGATCGATTACCACGACGAAGACGATGTCATAACTTCTCAACCGTCTGATTTCGGTTTGTCCATGAAACGAATGGGTCATGGCTTACGGCGCTCACGAAGCCGATTTTCTTTGTATTCTATCTACGTGTTGTACGCTTCGATGACCACGCGACCGCTGCCGAACCTCGCCGACTTTTGCCGAACGAGCAACTGAATTTTGGTGCCCCGTACAGGCTTTTCCAATTTTCCGATTAATGAAATATTTACAGTTGTCATTGCTCGCTCACGTGTTCTAGGTTCTAGGAATATCGTATATGTCTTTTGGAAACTAGAGATTCCAGTTCTGTTCCAGTTTCTCTTATTTTACAGTGACAAATATCAAGGTATGAAACTCGATCGATGGTACGAATTTTAAAGGTAAATTCACGTCATTGAAATACTTGGATTTATTACTGGAAGAAGTAATTGTTACGTTACGGTATTAACGAGGGCGAGAAATTATATATTTCTATGCAATTCTGTAGTTTCTCTCGTAGAAATAACCACGTCTAAAAAATATTCATTTTGATCTGTTTCAAGCAGACTTCCTGCTCAGTCGGACAAATAAAGAATATGAACTTATGTTGGAACATAGTGCCATCTACCAGAGTCAATAACAGCTGCGAGTTTTTGAAAAACTGCCGCTTTGGAATTCGCAATACGTGATCAAAATTGCACATACAACAATTATTTAGAAATGTTTAATATGTATTAGAAGGAACATTCTATAATTCAAAGATATGTAGTTAACAAAAAGTTTACAGAGGATTCTGGTATTAGTATATTAGTAACAAATGTAATATTGCTATTGAATCTCATTGAAGTGGAATTAACATAATGTATATTTTGTAGAAGGTTAAAGCGACGAGCATGGATGAAAAATCGATGCATCGAAGTGCTTTTACTGCCAAATATTGCCAGTCAAATATTGACCGATTGAAGCAGAATAGACACGAACACAATACTTCAATGTTCAATATAGAAGCGAAAAACTAATTTTATCCTTTGAGGAAATATTTACTATACGTCATATTTTCATTATATGTATACATATATATTATACTGGGTACAATATTCACGACGTATATAAACTATATATCACATATATATATTCATATAATATTTGAATTAGGAATTCCATCAACAAATTTACGTTTACATTGTTGTTCGCAAAAATTATTACAATCTAGATAACACTCGTAACCACTACGAGATGTTTTGCTGGAAACAAGCTACGTTCCATTTAAAACGCTTTATCGAACGATGTATACTCCAAGCGATATCTGCGCGGATCGATTAAAACGAGACACCCTGTATGTATACGTAAATGTATCTATTAAATTACTTAACACATTGTGATATTGCACAACATTTTGGTACAGCTGTAATAAACGACTAATCAAATATTCAATATGCATCTTGTTGCACGCGATAGAATTCTAACGCAATCTGTATCTATATTTCTAGCTGACAAGAGGAAATCATTTCTGCAATCGAGGTCGATGAGTTTAACACTTATAAACTTAGACCTCTATACCTACTGTTGGAAGATGTCATTTACTTTTCCCCGATCAGAGAAGAAGCATTATTACAGATTCTATATGGAGAGCAGCCAAAAACAGGGACCCATAAATATCCAGAGAATCTGTCAGTTAATCTTAAACTATATTCGAATAAGCGAAATATCATATCGAAAGTCTGATTGTTCGTTCTATTATCCTGGAAATCCCATTATCCGAGTATTTTTGTCGAATTAGGGAAGCTCTCGCCGTAGCGATTCTTATTACCGTATTACTCGACTAAAACTATTTAATACGTGTATTTATTTATCCATAAGGAATACGTGTTCTCTGCAAAGAAGTCGCGGGCGAGCGACTGACGCGTTTTTGGCACGTTGCGGATTTCAATTTTCAGAGATAATAGAAGATCGTCGAAACGGGATCCATGGTAAACGAAAGGATAGGAACCACCGTTCTGTCGTATTGGAATTTGGCTATTTCTAAAGATCGTATCCTAGAATATCGTCGATACGATTCCAATGTTCTCCAATAATGAGAAACGCGTCGAATAAATTATTCGTTTAACGGATCGAAACTTTCTTTAAACTTTTCTTGCGCCGCCTTTTGGAAGATTTGGCGCATTACTAATAAACGTCACGTACTGTGTGTAACTGTATAAATTACAGGTTGGACAATGCGGAACAGAAGGGGTCATGCCGTTAACGAACGATTACGTAAGCGACGCTTTCGTCAGAATTTTCCACCTTTGAACGAGTGCGTGTGACAGCTTATAAATTTTATATCATTTTTTTAAGGAGGACGGGACAAGCACACAAGAGATACTATTATCGCTAAATTATTGCAAATACCAATTTCGTTATGAGGTGGGTGCTACGTCATGTAAATTCTGGTCTCGAGTTCGTTTTTCCATTATCCAGACTTTTAGCATAATTTAATATTACATTAATGTGTATCGTTCGAAGAATACTCCACTGTTACTTTTCTGAGACGTAACACTTCTTGGAACGCGCATCTTGAATCACTTCGCTTAACAAATCCTTTGTCAATTTCTAATCATAACAGTCGACCGAGGTTTCTCGTTAAAAGCTTGCACGATATTAGAATAGTAAATGCCTTGCGAGTCTCGTGCATAGACCATTTCAGATTACGAATACCATTTCGGAATTAAAGATTACGAATATTAAAAAATCGTTATTGATAAGCGTAGTTTGTCGCTTTAACGAGGAGGAATCAAAGATATAGCAAGGATAGAAGCAGCAGACTACCTGACCTTAAATATATCGCTATCGCTGAGAAGAATTATTGCACAGGAAAGATTAGCTGGCAAAGAACGACGATAGCACATGGACTGAAATATAAAATAGAAGAGAACCTGCCGTGTCAACAATGCAACACCGGGGAAATAGAAAATAGAAAACACATATATCAAGCGACTGCACGATGTACGCAGAAGGCCACTGAGACTATATACAGACACGCATCGAGGAATAAAGAATGGCCAGAGATAGGAAGAACAGCAACCGAAAGACAAATATGACAAGTGCAAGACCTTGTGAAGCGAGACGCCAAGTTGAGGGCTTCCTGCATGAACAGCGGACAGACCAGAGAAGAACTAGCAGGAACGAAATAGATTTAGATCGCCTAGATCAGCGGTAAATCAGCAGAATTAACAGCGATCCGGCAACAGGCGTTCAAGATTGCTTGCAACGTACCAAACAAAATCTGCGTCATTCTCGTCGGTAGCAAACTGAATTACCAAACGGAAAATTAAAATCAACCGGACAAACTCAAACCGTATGAGTTTCTCCTTAAGGCATGTAACTTGAGAAGACAATGACCAGCTGATCTCGAACGAGCTATAGAAGGAGGAGGCTCGACGGAGGAGGACTTGTAACGACGTATAATAGATCTGAGGCACTAAACCACTAAATCAGCCTACAGAATCTTCACCACTTCGACCCTGATTGATGCAAAGGGAAGAAAAGAAACCGATGGCAAGGATGTTATCACATCCATCAACAACGTGTACCAGTTCTGACGACATCGTGCTTGATGTATTGAAAATAAATCGCCGTGTAATTAAATTTTCCTCGAACGTGTCCTTTTACAATCTCCGTACGATACGATACAGTATTTTGTTTCAATGGCACAGCACGATGGCTTTCTCAAGATATTAATCAGATCATTAAAATATCAAGTGAAAATTCGAGAGCTTCGACGGAGACAGGGGAATTTCTTTCGAGACACGTGTCAACAGTTCGATTCGTCTGGGCTTTCGTTTCGTCGAATTTGGCATGTGGCCAGCATGCAGGAACTCGAATGGCATCAACTGTATTAGGTTCAATAACTTGCACGTGGCATTTATGTTCACGATGATGCAGTCAGCTTTAATTAAAATAAGTAACGTGCTCCGCGTAACATTATAGCGTAGAGAAGGCCGGTCGCGCCGCGTGAATCGACAATGAATTATTGTCACTTTTCTTTGGCCAGCAATCGCTGATCCATTGACACATAAAGAGCATCGCAGTATCGCCGATTTTCATCAGTCCCGGCAGAGAATTTTGTATGCGTCGTTCGTGTTGCTTCAAATAATTCGGCGCAAGTTAATGCACCCGGAATTAACCACCACCTGTCGTACGAATTATTATTTGTGGACGATCCTGCTCGTGCATGTCGTCTCATTCCTTCCCAATTTGTATGGACGATTAAGAAAAGAGCAACGTGCTTCGCTTTCTGTCAATAATACAAGAAATATCTGGTCTATGCTTGCGTTATAACGCGAACGGTATATTTTCAATAGCTTTTATTTGTTAGTCCTCCGTTCTTAAATCGTTTCAACGAATATTATATTGGATCGTTTAAATATCGAGTTGGAATATGCAAATGAACAATGTTGCACATTCTCACGCCAAGAATTATCATATACCTCGAGTGAAACGGTAAATATTAAGAGAAATCATTGTTACGATCAGTTAGTTATCTAATTATTACTCATTCCAATTATAGTCGGGTTTTCATATCGTGAGACACAGTTAGAATACGTACGCTAGAGTTTTATCCTTTAATATAACAATCGGCCTGCTACACTAGTAGCAATTACTTGCTAATTAGTTATTTTAAGACAATTGAAACATAACCGAGTTCATCGTTTAAACTAGATTACTGACACGTATGTGTATCGTTCATGAGACTCTGAATCCTCCAATTAAAAAAGAAATTGGACTGTTGGACGCTTGCAATTGTTTTAATGCAAAGGAGATTGAAATTAATTTTTTATAATCGAATTAGCGAAATAGGCAGTAACAGATTCGAATAATTATCGTATTTGCATATTAAATAATTCATTGAAACAATCTAATTACTTCAATCTTCCTTTTATCAACAAGCGAACATTTTCGCTGCACCGGACACGTATCTTGCTATTGCTGTTACATAAAAAATTATTATTGTATTTCCTACTTACTGAAAAAAGTATTTTATTGTTTTCTTCCTTTGTGTATAATTTACACAAACGTGTTGTCATAAAATTCCGGGAATATTAACATGCCACGTATATGTTTGTATGCATACAATTTTCCGCAAGTTTATAAACATTTTAATATTTAGATATTTGCGACATTGCGCCGGGTATCTTATCAAAGTTTACAGCCGAATTAAATATTTACCATAGCTTGCATCGCGTTCTTGCCACTGCTGTATTGCCAACTTGTTTATTTTGTATCGACCGTATAAAATATTTGTTTCTTCGTAGTCGCATTATGAATCGTTCATTTCAAATATACTATTAAATAAACGTATCAGCATAGAGGAAAGCGTTACGTGCATTTTATTCAATTTTGTACTTTTAAATCTCACATAAATTATAAATACATAAAACTCTGCAGTCTGATCATACGAAATGTGTACGATATATTTAGTTTAGCACATTGCGGATCGCTGATCCAGCGTTGATATCATACGAACGTGCATCCGTACAAATCTGATCGTAAATACATCGACAGTCGTAAGTACTTTGGCGCACGAGTGTTAGTAAAGTATGTGAATTAATGGGAAATTAACGATCAAAGGCAATGCTATCTTCTCGAAATTAGCATGATACGAAACTTAAATTGTCTATTTAAGAGCTTGTTAGTCTTACGTTGAAATTAAGTACGAGACTCGTCCTGGTGTAATAAACGTAATTCCTGGAATTGAGAGAAAAATATCAGGTTGGAAGAACCTTCTCTATGTTATCTGCAGCGTGGCGACCAAATGAATCGAGGTAAATAAATTCCTCAAGTATCGAAATTTCTTCGCAATGCACGACGCTTACAAATGTTAATCCTTTCATCGCGTATCACGGTTAAAGAGTAAGCGTCATCGTGTCCTGATAACAATCGTCACATTCAGTTAGTTTTAATCCTAATGCGATCCTCCGATTGTCACATTTCTATCTCACTCTTCATTCAGCGAGTAAATCACTTTTCGTGTTTTTTGAAGTATAAAACAATCCTGCATCGTTCTGTCCGTAATTTTCTAACTAAATTACATGCTGTCAGAAATAAACACGTGTCTACGTACATTCGAGCCACGGTATACAAGACGTACAGTATTATCCAGACACTTATACGGCCAAAAGTAGCAGTTAAAATGCAGCTGAATGCGCGAGTTTTTATTTGTATTCAACGTATGAATGAATTCAAGTTTAAGGACACTGGAATGATTTTCTTCAACCGCCAGCTGCTTCCTTTTCTTTCTCAATGAAACGTTCGTTCCGCTCTTAATGTTCACGCGTATAATGTGATCAATATTTTATACGAGCGATATGCTCGCGTATAAACTCGAATTTTAAGTGCAAATTTTGTTACGCGTGTTTCACCATACACGCAGAATGAACAGTCATATGGTAGAAATAAATATCTCGACGGTTCTTCTCTTTTTCAAACGAGATCAGGATGTAAGAAAATTTTGTAATAAATCGGAAAATCTTCTTGAAAATTGCTGGTAATAACCTGGCGGTGTGTATATATCGTTACCACATCACACGGTATATATGTAGAGGAGGTGTTGATTAAAAAAAGAAAGTAATTGTAATCTTTAAATTTAGGCTGGCGAAAATGAAGAATGAAAGACGTAATTCATGGAGAGCACGCGTAGAATGTGTCGTAACGATTACTAAAGAATGCAACACACAGAGGACCCCGACCCACTCTCTATTGCGATTCACACGTGTATATTAAGTATAACGAACACTTCACAAATGTATCATTTACGATCGGCTTCGTTAAAGAAATAATAAGTGGCAAACCACGCGAACGATCGGGGAAAGTAGCATTAAAAAGAAAAAAAAACCAATCGTTTAAAAAGTGGACAATATTGTACGAATAACCCGTAATTCGTATCTGTTTTACAAAATTGGCAAATATATAGCGTTAAATAAGAAATGAAAGAGTAAAATACGCGAAGCATTGAAATTCAGTATCTGTCGAAATGTTCCTGTCTGCACGAATATATACAGGGTGTCCCACGTAACTAGAGTAACCAGTAGCTCTGAAACAATACAGCGGAACCTTCTGTACGAACATCAATATTATTCCAACGTCGTATCGAATATGAACATTTTCTACATATTGAAATACTGTATGAAAATATACAAGGTGTCTACACACTTGGCTTCCACGAGATTTCTGTTAACCACAGTAACGAACGAGGACGTAATTGATAAAAAAATTAAGTCCAAGAGACGGCGATAATATGCCGGCAAATGCCACGTTGAACGCGAAAAACGAAGAACGCCGGACAGGGCATGGGATAAATTTTTGCCGTATGAAATAACAGAAGAAAATGAAGAACTAGACTGCAGTGGAAACGACGAATAGGCCAAGTCGTAGCAATGCTACGTAGAATACCTGGATACGATGATACGCGATACTGTGGCTTTTACCATCACCATGATGGTGGATGCGACTCTAATAAGATAAAGAGTAACAATTAAATTAGATTTTGATGAACGTATGTGGAGGAAGGTGAGCAGGTATATGGCGTGTAGTTAGGTATGAAAAAGTATTTACGTAAAACGTAAAAAACGTATGAAAAGAGGAGTGAGCAGAAAGCAAACAAACAATTATCACGCAAGGTCTAAAATGCTGAATGAAACCGCGCAGGTCGCGATATAACGACACGGAGTGGTTAATTTTTAAATAACGATTAGATTACAAAAGCAGCAAATTGTCGAAATAAAATACGAAAAATAAAATGATCATTATTTAATGGAATAAGTATTGTATTAAGTATGTATTGTGGTGGAAATCGAAATGAAAAACACCGTGGTTAAAATTCGAAAAGAACTTCTTCACGGTATATCGAAATACCGTACGTTGGCTGCTCGTGACTTTCGTGTCTATTCGTTTTTGATAAAGAAAGTTTTACGTTTACTTTTAATACGATGTTCTTTGAGGTATGAAATGTAACGATGTAACGACGTAACGATATAACGATAAATAATTGAAAACGATAATTAAATTGGAAAATTTCACGTTCAACTTCATAACAGTACGGGACAAAGTACGTAATAAAACGTGCGGCTATGTAAGTGATAAATTGAAATTTATAAATCAAATAATATTGAACAATTCCTATTGCATATTGTGTAACTTTGGTGTAAATTTCTTTCATTAAGTATCGTTTTAACCATCATGATAAGCATTTAAAAAGAGGAAAGATACGACGGTACAATAACATTTTTAGAATTGGACGTATTTCCATTGTTCAGTTGTGTAAAATAACATCAAATTTAGAACGCCTCTCGTCTAAACTTAATTTTTGTTGTTTCCACGAATCGTTAAAACATCAGCTTGCTAAAGTATCAGCAGCCATCTGGTAACGCTTTGTTGGTGCTCGCAGTTTCGAGCGCGATATACTAATTATACTAAAAGCTTTGCTAATTTCGAGTAAACAGAGCTAAACGTTGTTTGATCAAAGACAAAAGCAAAAGATGGCTAGAAAATCGCTTTTAAATGTCACATAGTTAAACACAGACGCGTTGTATTCAAAGGATGAACGACACAAAAAAGAAGAAGATACCTATCCTATAAATTATACGATTATACCCATCAAATTGATGTAGGATTAGCAAGCTCCTTCGAAGACGGTTCAGAGTGGGAGAGGAAGAACGCAGCATTCACCCCTCTTCTATCGCCCCATTCGTGGCCACAAGTAACTCCGTCGTCTCACGATCACTCATAAAGCTCGCCTTCGGACGTCCAAGCAATACAGAAGTCCGTGAAACATTCGGTGGTGCACTTTTGCAAATTCTCTTTCGTTCGCTTCGCGTTTATACCGCGAAACAAAGCCTGTTCGCGTGCGATCATCCGAAGTTGGTCCGTGAGCGATTCTTCCGTTTCACCGTTCCTCGTTCCTCTACAGCCTTGAAGATCTATGCCGAACAGGGTCGAGGAAGCCGCGTAGAGTTACAGAGTGATCGTCGACGAGATACCCCAAACGAAATCGGATAATTCGGAGAAATCGACGTCGATTCGAATCCTGGCCGTTTCGTTTTTCTGTAAAAATGAGAACATTCGCCAGAGCATGGACGATTCTTTTAGTGATGAAGCTGTCGTACGCGGGCAAACCGGTGGACGTGTTGACGTCCAGCAGCCTCAACGCCCTGGAAGACGAGGAGATCCTCCGAGTGCTGTCGCGCAACGAGAGCACATCGGCCAATAATTTCACGCTGGTCGAGCTAATTGACAACTGGAGGAACCACACGACCCAGACAGAGGCCACGTGGCGGGCGAAAGAGCTGGATGTCCGCACTAATCCCTTCTACAGTGAGTCCTTTTGCCAAGATAATTAGCGGTAAAAAGTCCGCCGTCTCCTGCGAAATTGTACAATTCCACGGTCAAGAGGCGTACATATCGTTATCGCGAGTCGAGGTTCCAATCGACTAAACCGACGCGTATATTTGTTATATTTGTTAATTTTCTCATTTTTGTGTATCGCAACTCCAAGACGATAACACGATTTTGTTATGCACGTACGCCGCGGCTACGTACATGTATGACGTAATTGTTAAATCGATAAAAAAAGGTATTGACGTTTTGAATTAAAGTCGTCAATATCGAGTTTTACGTTGGAGTCGCTTGCTTTTCGACCAACTGGCGATTAGTAGCCGTTGATAGGACACGGACAGTTTTAGGCAAACGCGACTCTTCGGATGGAAGCATCCGTCGACCAGGTGTACACATCCATTAGAGCACGCGTGATTCGTATAATTTTGCAATCGTTTAACCACGTCATTCGTGAAAATTTCATGCGACGTAACGATTCGAAGAATCGATCGATATGCTGCTGGAAAAATTTTCGCCTCGTAAGCGGCTTGTAAAGACGTTTCCGAATGAATCGTCCGTTCGATACAGCTACTATTTCTAATATAATGCGATACGGAACAAGCCAACTATTCGTATCTCGGAGATACGATTAAATTATTCTTATCGCAATTACATGCAATTAAACGAAGAATTTAATAATTTTTATAAATGGACCACTTGCGATTAAGAAGATGTCAATTCGACGAAGATAATTATTTTCTTTCTGATCGTTGAAGAACAATTTATAGGTCAATTGCCTGGAACACGATATTTTAAGCGTTAAAAATAATTCGATACCGAAAAACCACGCTTGCTCTACAAAAGTTACCGTCGATTATGCTATTCGTGTACCTCTAAAACCCATTCGTTACATCGAAGGTCGATCACGTCAACGATGACGTATTTTTCGATGGTTGGCTATGCAGGGCATAGATATCATTCAGGCATTCGAAATATGTATAGTCCAAACGTAAATCTGTATATTTCGTAACTATATTAGGATAATTAATACAAATGGGCATATTCTGGAACGGAAATTTTTATTAACTCGTTTTAATTTAATCATTTTACGAGGCTACTTTTCCTCCTTTGTACGTTCATATTATATTCGATGCATTTATAATTTAGTTGTATCCATACTTTTTCTGTATATATTTGTTTCCGCTCTCGCAGTCCCGAAAAAGACATCGCTCACAGTCTCTTTACGATGTCGATTCGCTTAATCCAACGACTCTATAATTTTACCTGTTCCACTTGGGCTTACTCTTCGCAATTTTTACGATTACGCTTCTCGAATAAGTCTTTATTTCCATAATTCGCAATATAATTCGACGCTATCTTAGATAGGAGTATATTAGGTCAATGTTATAATACATATTGTCATTGCTATAATTAAAATATCATCGTACATTACTGTTGCGAAGCGATCGAACCATCTATATCAAAGATCCTACAACGACGTTTTTAAAAAAAGTATAAAAAACGCAGTCCACTTGTTCAAATACTGTGGCAAAAAGAGCTGTTATTTTGTTTGATAGCACGAGCGAAATAAACTCGACCGTTGATCGAACAAATGACAGAAAAAAGCAAAACTACTTTCGATATTTCGAAATGCGCGCTACTAAAGTCCGATTTTCATCCGTACACAGTGCCAGTATACCTCTCACGATTTCCCTGCCCATTGTACCGCGTGCACGTCCTTACAATGAACCTGAACACGTAAAAAGTGCATCACGTTTAACCTTGTCTTTTCTTTCGGCCACTTTTTGACCCAAATTCGTTCGCCTGACGTCGACGCATGTGTCTCGAGTTCGAACAAAATAGAAAGAAAGAAAGGAAAATCCGCGAATACGCGTGAATTCTTCTTGCTCGCTAAAACGAACAGATCGAGACACAGAGATCGTCGCAGCCTGGATGTCTTGCCGCAAAAATATCTTTGCAAATGAACCGAAGACAATCCTCCTGTTAAACGTAAGATCCACAATGTGAGACTGCCGATCAGCCACGTAATCATAGAGCGTGCTACGCACAGTGAAGAAAGGGAGAAACGTAACGCCGGCGATAGTCTTAAGGATATCGCGTCGGTCCTGGCCCAACGAAGGACTATCGACTGTCGCAAAGGAGCGAAGACGTTGAACGGAGTTCGATGTAGCCGTCGAATATAAAACTATTCGCTAATGGCCATAGTAATCGGTAGAACTTTAAAGAGAATAAATAATAATAGGAAAAATAGCAACTAGAAATATGAATACAGAAGGTCGCTGGCGCTTCTGTGTTTACAGTGGAAAAATTGCAACTAACAGGAAAATATAGATTACTATCTTATTGGTGAATTACTTTCTATATTTCGCCACATCTAGCATACTAGAATTTCTCGTCTGCTGTATACGCTCAATTTCACCACATATTGCACACAGCGTATCTACATGTTACTAGGTTCCGAAAAAGAAGGCAAAAACGAAACTTGTCGTTCGGACGCGTAATCGTTGCCAGCCAAGTCCACGCTTGCCTCGTCACGATGACATAATCGCGAACGTTGTAAAAATGCATGCTGCACGTTCGATCCAGTTCGAAGTAGTTGAGTTCTGATCGTTCTCATTGTACATTTCCGTGGTATCACGGGTGAACAGGACAGTAGGGCACGGTGTCGATTAAACGCGAGATAAAAGCCTAACGTGCGAGTTTATTTCGTTTTAAGACATCAAACGCGACGTTCGACAGACGCGTATTTAACCACCAACCTTTCCTACATTTTACTACACCTTTATTAGCTAAAACCACTCGTTATCCGATCTTGATCAATTTCTCGATTTTCGTTAATATAAAGATTTACGTAAAGTCGGACGAATAAAAAGAAATAACGACGGGCCTGGTAACGTTAGCGTTAAAGATACAACAAAAACAGGTGACTTTCCGAGAATCGGTCCACGTTATCTGACTCGTGTCGCTCCGACGTGCGTGCATCAGGGGAAAGAACGAGAAATAGACGGCGAGACAAAATAGGTGCAATGTAACAAGACGCTGTAGAGTCCAGTCATTCCTTCCTCCTAATCGCATCTTACATATCTCTATAGTTTAGTTGAAAATCGTCGATCGGTCGTGTTTGGTGTCGTTCTGATCGCGCGAATTTCAGTAGTTCGACTAAAGCCACCTCGCGACGATATAACAAAAGCACGCAAGAGATTATATTTCTTCTTATTCCGGTAATTCGGTAGCCGGTTGAATGACATCTATGGTGATCATAGATAACACTATGGTTTGCCTCCAGCTAGCTGTTCCATGCTTTTACGAGCCACTGTAATAATTTTAAAACACAAGTACATCTCGGTTAAGCGGTCATTCAACTTTTAAGTTATTGCACCAGTGACCTTGACGTTTTCTATCGTCAGCGCTCGACAGCGGGCAGAAATGATTTGTCGGAAGAGTAAAATACTCTTTTAAGGGTATCAACATTTTTTCACATCGACCAACAATCTTAGAAGGAAGGTTCGCGTAGCTTAGTTAACCCGAGCGATGCATCGACGTGGTTTTAGTTCAGCGCCTCTTTCGCTGCCTCGCTGCCTCGCTGTCTCACAGCGAGTGCATCGCTACGATACTTATTTTCCTCTTACCTTATATCAGCCTCTTTTTAAGAGAGGGGTATTTTGTCGTTTAATCGACGAATCGAATAAACTGAAGTTAAGCAGTCGGCAATATACGTTAGTGAACTTATCATATTTTCCCCGCTTGGTCTTCGTCTGATATTCGCTTCGTTTATTCTTTGTAATCCTCCTTCGGGTTAGATCGCACTTTCGGTTACGTTTCTCTTTGATTTAGAAGTAGACCACGTGTCTACTTCTGCCATTACCAAGCTTCTCTTACTTAACATTTAGAGTGGACGTCTGAACTTGATCTTAGAATGTACCTCTTAATCTTCATTTGTCGTCATTTATCAGAGAAATTTCATCGTGCGTACCTAAGTTGTATACCCAAATGAATCGATACGAATATTCTTGACCTTCGTTCTTCGTACTTGGACATAAATTTCTTGATCTAAAATGACGAATGAAATATCCACGAGCTGTTCCACTTCCTCGTTCGTTCTTAGACCTACAGGCGCGTGTTATTTCGACACGTTACCTCAACAGGTTTAACAGGTCTCCGTCGATATACAGATTCTGACAGCGACGTACTACGAATAGCAAGTTTATATTATTTGCAACCAGTGTTTCGGATAGGCTGTTTAAAAATATTCGTAATCCATAAATTTTTCTTTCCACGCAGAAAGAACTTTACGATGTCACATAGAAGGAAACCTTACATAAAGGAAATCAAAGCTGTATTAAAATACCACGATACAGTAGATATCTCGATCAATGGTACGTGTGGCTAAAGCCACAGGTTTAACGAGCTTTCGAGGCAGCCGAGTCTGGCTACGCTGGAAACACTGTTCCATATATTTGTACAGACGATCTCTTAAGCGATCCAACCACCTTAGCGGAGACCGTTTCGTGCAAATGCGTCGAAGCGAAAGCTCTTGGATCGGCTTGAACCAAATTTACAACATCCGCAGGTAACGACAAGGATGGGAACAGCGTTCATCCGCCAAAGTGAGACAGCGTAAATTCGACTTTAGCTTGGTTTAGCTGGTTTCGCGAGCCTGGAACATCTTCCAGCGCGGAGGACCGCGATTATCGATATCTCAAGCCCCTCGCCGATTTCCATAACTCTTTGTCGTGTTGTAAAAATCATTTTTAAAATCACGCTTTGTACGATCGTTCTTAGTCACGGCGCATTATACAAAATGCACGCTCTTGGTACGATTCGTATGCAAATTTGAAAGTTCAATCGGAATGGCTATTTACACCTATCGATATTGATAAAAAAAAAAAAAAAGAAAAAAGGAAAAGAAAAAGAAGCTTGTTCCTTCGCAACAGACGAATGTAACCAATCTCACGATTTAGAAATTTATGGCGACCTAACGCGTGTGCTTGTATACCGATATTTTTTACATAGGTTAAAGTCTAACACAGATAAAATGCGTTTAAACGCGTGTACATGTTGCGCACTTGGAGATTCTCGGTCAATAAAGCCTCTAGCGAATACTAAAACCACGACGCGAACGAGCCGCTTCATTTAATCGTTTCGACCAGTGTATTTGTAACACTGTTCAATATTCAAACGCATGAACAAGTGCGATAAATACCGAAGAAACACCGAACAACCAGCTTCTCTCATTGTGCAACTTCGTCGAGTTTGCCAATACATTGCTCGCTGAGCAATCGGAACTACGTTCGAACGACAAATGTATTAGGTGTGACACGAAAATAATAGCCGCTAACTTTGAGGCGATAGTCGTCAATTCACGACCGCTATTTTCGTGTACACCTAATAAATAGAGAACCAACAGCGCATTATCGTTTACAGAGACAACGATGCTTTCGTTTGCTTTTTAACGCCAACTGTACCAGTTGAGATCACGAGGTGAAAATGCAACTCATATTTTCCGCGTTTCGTCGAGGAATCTACTCCGATACGATGTTCGACGTACAAATCTGTCTTTTTCTTTGCTTTTGAAATTAACTTCGCCGCATCCTTCCAGCTATCTTCGACTCGTGCGTTTCATTAGACACTCGAATATTTTTAACATACCAGTTATGGTTTTTGCAAGATTACGTAATATTCTTAGTCGTCGCGTATTTTTCAACGCTTACGTATTCTTATTTTCAACTACGTTAGTGCCTAATAAAATATCCAAAAAGTCGACTTATCGTGCTTCTCCCCTGCGTATATGTACATTGAGCATGTAACCCGAAGATCCAATTAACAGATCCAACGATTAACAACAGGACATTTAATCGCGTTTACTCGAATTAATCGATTCACCAGTATAAGATAAAATATGAGATAAAACTTCATCTATGATAAGATTAACACGATTTCTTTCGGAATGAGCTTGTAAACGGTAGCACGAACTATTTGCTTGCACAAACCTAATAAAACGACGCTGATTAAGATCGATCAAAGATAATTGATAGACGCAAGCATATACCGGGTGACCTACAAATAATTTCTTCGCTTGAAAGTTGTATAACATCTTTTTATTATACACGGTGTTACATCAGACTGGCGGCCTTGAAATAGGACTGGGATTACAATTTTCACGAACTTGGACAACATGGGGTGGCGAATGAGAAAACGTTAAAAAATTCCCCCTAAAAATAGGCTTCAGAAATGCACATTTTTTTTCTGAGAACACAAAAATTTAGAAATACAGAACAAATCAAGTTATGGAATTTTTTAAATGGGAAATCGACTTATGGACCACCCTGTGCTTGACGTTTCGAAACTGTCACAGGCAAGGTATGGATATCCGGTTCTATTTGCACAGTTCGTCGACCATTGTTGCAACGCCTGGCGTTTGCATTGCGACAAAAAACGGAGGAAATCGAGTTCATCCTCTGGCGCGATTATATCGAGACTTCGAATGAACATTAACAGACTGTTACGAAAACTGCTGTGACTTTCACTCACGATTTATTTGCATGCAACTATGTATGTAAATGTATGTAATAGATTTGCAAAAGAGTGGCCTAATAATTAGCTCACGGGTACAGGTTGATACGTGTCTCAATCGATGCTAGGTTTGCCAAACGTGTTTCGCGGCGTCACGTTGCGGCCACGGTGCAGCTACAAAAACGTAAAAAAAATACGCGGTATGTGAAACCTCTCGAGTTCACAGATAATATGACACGACGAGATATCCGGATAATCGATAAAACTGCCCGTTCTCGCCTGTTCTACGATTTTTTTTTTTTCTTTTTACTTTTATTATACACGCGTGGACGACAGCGAAACGAGTTTCTCGCAATTTCGCCGTGTTATCCGTAGAGACAACCCGTTCAACCGATCGAGATAACTGAAATTAGGATAATCGAGAACAAGCTCGAAAGAATTAACGCATTCGCGGAGTTATCAGCTTTCGACGAGGATTAATCTTGCGAGTGGCATCTGCAACGAACGTCATTAACTCCCGAGGACCATGGCGTTTGAAATGGCACTTTTGTTCTAATATCGTCGTGCTGTGACTTACCGGGGTGAAATCTCACTCGTCGTGACATATACGCGATTTTCTTCGATGAAAGTTTTTACAGTTAAGGGTTAAATTCGTTCGATAGGCGTAACGCTGACGTTAAACGCTGGAACGATCGTATTGTTCTGTATTCGAACGATCGTACATATGTATGGCGCGCGTTAGGTTCCAACAATTACATACGTGATTTCACATTCATTAGCGCGGCTGCTTTCATTTACATCGCATCAAGATTCAAATCAATGTCGAAATCGCTTCATATCAAGCTCGATTTAATATTCAAGGTGACAACAAATTTATTAATACCGGGCCGCTAACTTCTTTATTCCCAATTGTGCCTTTTGCATCGCATATGAGGCTGTTTTATAATAAAACGAACGACACGACCAGGAAAGAAATAATCTTGCGAGTGAACGCGAGTCGAAAAGAGGATAAATCTGTTTCCTACTTTAGATTTTAGGTCGCATACACCTTTAGCGACTATTGGCGAGCGCTCTTATCGGTCTCCGGTTTAAGAGAGTAACAAGAAAGTAACTAAGAGAGTAAACGAACGACGATGACCATCAAACCCAAGAAACGTACCTTTAATTGGCAGTTTACCATGACAAAGTACTAATTCCTCTTGGCGATCAATCTGTTTACTACGGGGTATTACAATCGGGTTACTACGCGCTCGGGGGTTGCTCGCGACCCTCTCGAAGCTCCTCGATCTTGCGGAGGAAGAGAGCCTCTAGATCCTTCAGCGGATTTCGAGGTCCTAATCCTCCAGGTATCTTTCGACGCGCGAAGATACCTGCGAACTCTGTCCGAAAAAAGACAGAATCTCCGACTTACATTCAGCGACCAGACAACATCTACCAAACATGGACTATGCGAATGGCGAAGATATAGAGCCCAAAGATCAGCGTCGAAGACTGTAAGTTACCTCGAAGAAATCCAGTCGATGAAATCGGAAGAAATGGACGTCGATGTGACATAAGGTCGAAATAATAGAAAAAAAGGATAAGGAACGAAATCTGGCAATCCCGAAAGGAAACAAAGTAACTGACCACTAGTCAGTGGAATATGCAAGCGACGACAATTGGTCCAAGATACGAGACGTATATCGTCGGAACAGTTTTATGTCCACGAGTCATATCTTCTTCTTCTTTCTTCTTTTTTTTTTTTTTTATGTCCCTGGACGAAACTATTCGAGCTACCATAAACGGTACTTTGACCTTCTCCGAAGTCCTAGAACGTCTTCCGTGATAGCCAAGCACCGTGGGCACTATAGCCATTGATCAAGTTCGTAGAAAAAATCACGTTTGTAGAAACAGTACCCGAACGTGAGCGTCAGCATAACAATGACAGAAGCTCCATCGGCTGGTACTGGCATTTAGTTTCGCGTTGTAATCTCCGTTTGCACGCCGAACACGTACTTACATGCCTGTTACTTCATCGCGATACCAGCTGTATCCTCGAGACCACCGAACGAAGTGAAAGTCTTTCTTGAATCAACCTTGTCTCGATCTTGATTTCGCGTGTCGAAGAATCGTGATAGACCTCTTGATCGAACTTGGACTTGCTCTCTTTCTCGTGTTTTCAAGTTAACCAATTTTTCTTTTTTTTTTTTTTTCTTATTAATTTACACAGTGGCTGTGACGATAGTTATCGGCCATCCACGGTCTACTAAATTTTCTAGGATCGTTACTTAAGATGAGACAAATTTGGATGTGACATTGTCGGCAAAAGTAGCGCGAATACAATGCATTATTCTGGAAAAATGAACTATTTGCGCGTTAAATTCAGCACGCATCGTGTAACGTTTCGTTTAAAGTATATATCGAATGATCCAACTAAAAATCAAATCCTTAAAACACGTACTAATGACAGAAATTCGCGTTTCTTGTTTAGACGATTTTCCCGAGCAAATTGATCGAGAGGCAAGGAGATTGTTACAAGTTCTTCCAGCTTTCGACCCCAGTGTTGGACGAGTAAGCGGAGAATGCAAAAGGCACGCTGACATTTTTCATCGGGAGCTTGCCAAATTCACTTTGTGGGCTCTCAAAAGTAAGTATAATCGCGCTACACAATTACATTAATACTAATAATAATTTCTCCTATCGGGAATATCCATTTTATCGCGAAGAATCTCTACCCGTGGCAGACTTTCTCGACGAAAGATATCGCGATTATTTTTCAAACTGTACTTTCACTTGTACTTTACCGCCACACTCTGAATAATTTAAATATCTATTAAACACGAGTAAGCGTATCTTCTTTGCAGCTTTATTACTTCGTTACGTCATTCTAGGGGGAACCACATTATTCATGAGACGATTGAATTTCAATAAATCTTCTCGTCAACCGTTCCACAATCTCGATTTTAAAAACATTCAAAGACTCTTCTTATCGTCAGCCTCTACATTATGTTTTACAGCATTTTTATTAAAGTTCCCAAATATGACGAAATAAGATCATGGGAAAATTTCTCGGTTTTGCAAGAAGCCATTAAAAATTACATACTATAAGCTTTTGTCCGGAGCTGTAAGGTTCGGCTGATTTTTTAAATATTCCTCGTCGGTCGTAAGGCGACATCGAAATGAAGAGAAGAACAAAAATATGTATTCGTGGTGGTCTGTTCCCTGTGATCGTCATTTCCAATAATTCTCTTATTACTCTTTAAAGTGTACGATGCAACGGCGAAAATACCGTCTGGCCTGTTAAACGGAAATATAAATCAGTTTGGCGACTTCGACGAGTGCGTTGGAATCGAAGGAAGCGACGGAATTCAAGGGCAATATTGCTTGGCGTACCTTCAGCTGACCGTCGACGAGTCTCGCCTAGATCTGAGGCATCTTCATCGGTTGGTGCATTCCCATTATGCTTTCAGAAGCAACGTCACCGATGTAAGTACTTACGTGTACGTGTGGTTGCCGTCTCTTCGAAACCGCAGAAGCGATGTTTCTTCACGTTGATGTTAACGCTTCGATTGAATATCGTGGCTTTTACACTCAAGGATAGAAACGTTAGAGAAAATCGGTTTAATTATCGTTTAAGAATGACTGATTTATAGTTCCCATTAACATATTTCACGTGGCATCTGCGATCTGCGAAATTCGTTTCTTCGACCGGCGACGAAATTTCTCGCACATTTTATTCCTTTTACGATTCTGTGTGGCGCTTCAAAGGGGATTGTCGTAGCTGAAAATATATTAAATTTGCTTCTTTGTATTATTATTCTATTATTTTCGTTTCGTACGAAAGCGTATAACATGCCACTCAACTTTGTCCAAACTGAAGTCTCTTAAATTAAATATTGAAAATATCTGGTTATTATCGTCACGGATAGCGTTATCAACAAGGTATCATTGACTTTGAGAATTATATTCAGGAGCTAATAAACGCGAACAAACGCTCGATGAATCTTGCAAATAAATTTCATGTTACAAAACAATCGTACGAGTCGTACAGAATACGTTACATTTTCCATTTCGCTATATCCATTTCTGCCAATTCATTTCGTTCGTCTATTCCTCGTAATTCAGGTTGCACGTACAAAGTCGCAGAAGAATCTCCGAGGAAGAGACCTCGAGAAGAGTCCGTAAATTTTTCCGATTATATTTAGACTCGAATCATCAAGAAGAAATCTGGCGTCTGAGAATTTGCACCGTGAAAATACTCGTAGAATGTTAACGCGTTATTACGGACGAATGCATAATCGATTCGGCGGACTGTACGTAGGCATCTGCGTAAATCGAGACGCGACAGGAGATATCTGTCAGAGGATAAGACGAAAGGAATTTATTTGATCCGTAGCTGCGGCGAAAACAGCAATGTATTGTGAATATTAAGCGAGACACCTGCCACCTCGAAGCGTGCAGACAATCGCTAATAGGAAACCGTGTGCCTGCGATTGAAAACTGGGCATAGAAAGAAACAACGAATACGTATCAAAACTAAGATTCTCAAGGAAGCAATTTCTTTTAAGTTTCAAAATGTTGCTTACCTTTTTACGTACACTACGCCACTTTATATACGTACGTACATGTCTCTTGTGTCATTTTCCATCGACGATGGAAACTTTGTAACGACTCCTCCGCCTCTGCCTGCTAATTTATTGTTCCGATTTATTTATTCTTCTTATGAGAAAAAGGCTCTCCTTTTTAACAGCGGTTCTTCCTTAAAACAAACAGAAAAAAACACGGAGAGAATATACAGGGTGTAGCAGAACGTGCGGGATCCGCTTAAGGGGCTGATTGTACACGTAAAAGCAACGAGAAAGGCATGTTCTGTCTCCGTTCGCGAGATACAATCGAGACAAATGCGATACAAAAATAAAAATACGAGTTTGCGTAAACAGTTTGCGACCTACCGATCTCGCGAGTTCCTAATCGCTGAATACTTTACCAATTTAAAACTACGTCGCAATAGCATCGAAACAGATAAAGGACAGGAAAAATATTTCCAATTATAACGTGCAACTTTTTTCCAAAGTACGGCATTTGCGGTGGATAGCCTGGCACGCTGTAGCAACGGGGCAAAATTCCTTTTCCCGATCCATTAATCGCTTAACCACGATATCTGTGTATTAACAGGATTTCAATTTCCCGTTAGACTTCGTTTCATCGCGTATTTTTGTTTTACAGCGTTCGGACCTTTGCCAATATCGCTACAAACGGATTCCAATTTTTCTCCCGGTCTCTTCCTCTCTTCTTTTTTCGCGCCAACAGCACACGGTCACCCGTTTCGAGTTAACCGTGTCCAACGCAGTTTGACTTCGGTGTTCTTATGGGAACCGGTAGTTCCCGCATGGCTGAGGCCGTTGGCGAATAAAACCAATTATTCGTTTATTTCACCATCCATCCACACATTCGTTTGTCGATATATATGAAACATATCCGCAACTTACAATCTTGTCTGGAACCTTGTTGGAAATATAGTTAGATATATCCTGCTTACGTAAATTAGACGTAAACCCCATGCAAGCTCATCTTTTCTTCCTCTGCATTCGCATCTTCTTCGTTGTTGATCTCAGTCCTCCTGCAGCTAATTTCGCCATTGAATCCTTCGTATCTTCTATCAATTTCATATATTTCATACTTTCACGCAACTTGAGTGATCCATCCTTGCAGAGTTTCTCAGGTTTTTCGGTGAAAAACATTTCGATCTGATTTTTTATGGAACGTATCTCGGTTGCTGGCAAATGCAAAATTATATTCCGTTCCGAAGAATAATTTTCTCGCGCGATGTTTAACGTTTAAACGACGACAAGACGTATTAATTTATAAATTACATTGATGTATATTTAAATAATCGTATCAAAAACGTTTTCAAATGAAATATTTGTCTGTCTGTATAAAACTATTAGTCAAACAGTTAGAATCGTGATACAATTTGTAAAGTTATTATGTCAGAATTTCATAATAGACCACGTCTACTTTCATTGCGACAACTTCTACAAGTTTAACAATCAATACAATACTTTTAGATAACGTAACGTAATTCGAGAAAGCGTTTCGTGTCGTTGATTGTAACACGTTTCGCATTGGAATTACACCGTGTATTTCAGAATGTGACGAAAATATCAAAGTACGGTATTTTGACTGTTATGTACTCTGATATTTTTATACAAAGTTTTCACTAAATCTCTAACAACATTTAACTGTTTCGTGTTAAAGAATCATCGACATTTACCAATGATGAAACGTCCAATCTAAAAAATCCCGTATACGTCCGATTATTATAATTCTTTCTATATTTCTCTGTAGGAATAATACTTTGCCAAGAGATATTAATCCCAATCTTTCACTTTTATTCCTGCTTCTGTTCTTGGAAATTCGCTAAAATTCTCAAAAGCTGTAAGAGGCAATTATGCTCTAGTTGACAATTTATTTTTCTGGTTTTTCAGTCTGGCCATCGAGTACCTCGATTTAATATAGTAAATTGGGCAGTCTGTACTCCAGCATCGTGTAGTTTCAAAGATGTCGAGACGTCTATTCGCGAGATCCTTACTAGATACACCTCGCAAACTGGCGTAAAAGTTACGGTGAAGGTGAACAAAGAAATGTGTCAAGTAAAAACGAAAGAACCTGTACCAAAGGAAACTATATTTGTTAGGTAAAAATATCTGAAAAATTATTTATTATAAATAACTAGAGATTGTGGAAAATAATTTTCATAATGCACAGTGTGCTGAATCTTGAATAGAGAATAAAATGGTAACTGATACCTTTTTCAGCTTACTCTTCATAGCTATATCTGTCTTGACAATTGTAGCAGCTCTTTGTGATCATTACAAAATACCAGCAAGCGAATTACTTCTATCGTTTTCTTTGAAACGTAACTTTAAGAAGCTTATATCGTTAGAACGAAGGCAGAATGACATAGCTACACTTCATGGCATACGAGCTATAAATGCTCTAATGCTGCTTTTAGCTCATAAAAGCATGGCTCTATTCTTTAATCCTTACGCAAACAGAACGGAAATGAGCGAGGTATGATCGCGCTATCTATGGAGATTATTTTATAATAAACATTGATTCTATTTCTAATTCTAACGAGGGAATCCATAATTTAATATTTTTCAGTATCTTGGTAAACCATGGACGGTCATAGGAAGAGCTGCCAGCCTTTACACAGACCCATTTATAATGCTTTCTGGTCTTTTAACATCATATTCTTTTATTGGGAAACTAAAAAAGACTGGCAATTTGGACATAAAAGATGAATACATATCTCGTCTAATCAGGTGATACAGATGATTTATATTATCTTTTATACATTGTACTTTCAAATGCGTTAAAAAATTAATAGAGATCAGAATAAATTGATCAAATCCAATAGATCAAATTTCAGCATCTATTACTAATTGGATACTAATTTTTCTTCTTAGAATAGTGCCACCTTTAGCAACCTTGATATTGTTATGCACATATGTAATACCTTATACTGGCTCTGGACCACAATGGAATTTGGTGATAACCGAACATGCAAATATTTGCAAGAGAACATGGTGGAGAAACTTTCTATTTATTCATAATTACTTTGGATTCGAATCTATGGTATAAGTCACGCATTAATTTTTGTAAAATTATATAATAGGATAAGATATACTAACAAATTATGTATCTCTAGTTACAAAGCACTTTTTTCAATTTTAGTGTCTTACTCATACTCATCACCTAGGCATAGACACGCAGCTATTCGTTCTTTCACCTTTGATGGTGCTTCTCCTTTATAAAAAGCCAAAGATCGGGACTATTGTTCTTACTATGTGTGCTTTATTTTCAACGGCACTTCGATATTTTGTAACATATTACAGAGAATTAAGCAATTATGTCTTCTTTGGTACCTCGTAAGTTAATGAATTTAGAAATTTTGACTGAGTATTTATTGAATATTTATACTCTTTATATCTATACTTCTTCTTCCTAATCTATTTATACGTTTACAGGATAAAACAACTATTCGATACTGCAGATTTTTCATATACTCTGCCATCGCATAGACTGACAGTTTACACAATAGGAATTTTTATGGGCTATCTGTTAAGATATTTGCCAAAAGATTACAAGATGAATAAAGTAAGTAGCATAATATATGATCTACAGATATTAATGTAACATTAATTATTTCCATATCTTTTTTAGATGGTTCTTTACACAGGTTGGATCTTATGCACATTCATGTGCTGTTGTGCATTCTTTGGACCTGCACGTATGGGATCCATAAATTATATATATAACCCAATAGATGCTGCAATGTATAATGCATTTGCTCCCATTGGCTGGTGCAGCATATTTGCATGGGCAACTGTGACGTACCATACTGGGAATACAAGTGGTAAAAACCATCTTATGAAATATAGATAATAGATATTCATACAGTTATACAATTACAAATAGATATGAATGTAATAACTGAAATTATAGATTGGTTCAGTAGACTTTTAGCGTGGAAGGGATTTCTGATTACTACAAGGCTCAGTTATGCGATATATTTAACACAGTTTCCAATATACTTTTACAATGTTGGAAGAACTCGAAGTGCTGGACATTTTGCATTCTTCAGCATGCAAGTAAGTTGTAAATGTAAACCTACGCATAAATACAGTTATTAATAATATATTTACTTTTTTACAGTTTGACCTACATGAATTTTTATGGATTTTTATTTTATCAATAGTTCTCACTTTACTAGTTGATACGCCATTTCAAAATATTAAAAGCTATTTAATGAAAAAATCTTCATTGCCAGAAACAACGACGAAATCGTTGAAACAACAATAATTTTTTCACCAAATAATTGCAATTTAATCAAAACTACTGTAAATAGTGCCTATGATCTTTATTTCATTTTTAGTAAGATGAAATCCTATAGCTTGCCTCGTATACGATGTATATGATAGCTAAGAACAATCATAATTTATATAAATATTCTTAAATTTCATTTATATAAGTACTTGTAAATAATATGTATTTTTGTAATTTTAATAGTACATTTTTTTTTAATCTTTGTAGATGTTAAATATTATGTTACGCGGACTAATGTCTAACTGGTTATTTTAGTGTAGTGTTATTTATTTAAGAGCGTTTTTTTTTTATTGTACTTACTCCGTTACAAAAGAATATTTAAGAACATTCATAGCAACAAAAAATTTACTGCGTTTATTTCTGAACATATTTCTTAAACTTTGAATGAACTGCACATTGGTGAAAATTATAAATGACGTAATAAAGTTTTATTAACAAATAATATTTATTGCAACGATTCTTCAGTTAATAATGCTATGTCTGTTTTAGTTATAATTGGATTAAGTTTTACATATCATCTAATAAAACGTAATTATTAAGGGGTAATAAAATTGTTTATTATTGAATTTGATTTGTTTATTATTTTAATCAGAATAAAGAGTATCATTAAAAAAGAATATATTTTTGTATACAATTATTATCACATTAAAGTTATTAAATGTAAAATGCGATAGTAAATTTGTAAATATATATACATAGATATATAGAACTTGAATATATTTTAATATTATGTTGTTAATTTAAACAATTTTAATTAGAATTTAATTTCTATACAAGAACAAAAATGATTTCATTTTGAACATTTAAAATATATACAAGAAATAATTTATATTTTCATTATATGAAACTGACTGTAAACCCATTGTTGTTCAAAACAATATAGTTTCTCGCAATAAAAATCTGCATTCATTTAAAAAAAGCTTATAAACTATTTCTACTAAATCTACTACTTAATATGTACGAATGTATTATATTAATGATATTAAAACAAATTAACTTAAAAATATATCAAACAGAATAATATATCAAATGATACTTACAATGTTATCACTCTACAGATGGAAATTTTACAATAAAGTCTTAATTATAGAGGCATTGCAAACACTGAAATTAAAAAGAAATTACTAAATTAAAGAAAACAATATATATAGAAAAATTAACAAAAGTAATCAATGTCAAATATAAAAGATATCTAAAAGCATAAATTTCTAGCTTTTATAATAAATTATTCTTACCTCCATACAAACATATATTGTGTATAATAAAAATAAAAAATAAAATTGTATAATAGAATATGTGTAACTATTTATTAATGTATGCCTTTTTATGTTAATCATTAATTATTGAACATACTACCATCATTAATGGCACAACTGTTATACCTTGAGCTAAATATTGTAAGTAAATAAATAAGATTTTGAAAGATATACCATAAGACTCTATGTAGTTTAATTAAATAAGTAATCTTTTCATATATATTATATAAATATAACATGTCTATGAAAGCTCACAAATAATGATTAAAGTTTATAGATTAAGAATGATTTAATATATTAATCATTTTATATCATATAAATTTATATACCTGCTAATTACCACTCTTGATGTAAAGATAATGTATTTAAGAGAAATCTCGATTTGTTAATACTGCTGGAGCTATCAATGACCAAATGTACAGCGTTAAGCACATCCAGGAAGATATAATTTTTACCCACATTGAAGCAGTATTAGAGTTCAAGGTATCCAAATTGGAATTTGGCCTATAAAATAAAAATAATATTCATATATATATATATATATATATATATATATATATAGAATATATATATAGAATAATAAGATTATGTATATGATTTTATTTGAAGTAAATAAAAAATACTTACTGATACCAATTAGTAAGTGTCATCATAACGTATAAAGTGGCCAGAGCAAACATGAGATGGAAGAAACTCCAGTTGTAAGCTACAGCATCTTCTTCGTTATCCCAAACTTTAGCTTCATTTCCAGTTTCTGAATCAGGATTGCGACCTTCTACCGGAGTATAATCTAATTACAATTAGGGAAAAGAGGAATAAAAGAGAAGAAAATATTTATCTACAGTGCAGTTATCGATGTATGAAATATTCCTGTTAAGATTAACAACACTGCTAGGCTCACAAGTAATACTACATACATGCACATTAAAATAAATTTGTTTCAATCTATGCGGCACATAAAAAGGAAAATATTAAGCCAAGCAACATTACATAGATTAGCAAACAAAAAACAATGAAAAAGATATATTTTTATGTAGCATCAAAATTATATTTTTGATTGATAACTTAAAATGTTTGTGTTAAAAATATGACAACTCTTTGTCAAAAAATTGAATATAAAAATGTAAAAACGGAAATACGCAAAATAGTGAAAGAAGGCACACGCTACTACTAAACGAATACTATATAAATAACGATTATATTCTATACTTCAAAATTTGATTTTTCTAAAAAATAAATGTTACGTGATTTATCTGTACTAAAATTTGAGAATTAATTAAATTTGTGTAAATGCATAAAAATATATTATATGCATATTATGTGATGCTACATTTTTTTCAAATAAAACAAAACAGGAGGGATAGAAACACTGAATTTGAATTCTATTTTAATTTAATAGTGTGTGCCTACCTTCATTGTTGATAAGACTTTGGTCTCCTGCATTCCTGACTGTACAAAGAAAGTACAATTTGTTAAAGACACTTTAACAAGTTATTAGTGTATGTTTAAATACATAGTCTTACTATGCATGCATAAGACAATGTTTTTCTTAAAATTAACTCATAAATATATCAATAATGGTATATGAAATCTATGAGTTTGTGTATATTTCCTAGAGAATAAGACTTACGTTTAATTATTATTTAGCTTAAATGAAAAGAAACATGTACCAATTTTATGTGAAATACAACTACATTTACATACCAGCTCCATTATCCTGGACCAAAATGTTTTCGGACATTGTAATCTTTGATGATTTAGATGCAGTACGCAAAGAGCTATACAGTACGCAGCTAAACCAAATAATTAATCCAATAATGCTTTCCTTATCAAAGGCAACACGATTCTTTGCATCAGCATCATTGCCAGAAATTAACCCTAAAAATCCAGGATTGCACTCACGATCTGTAAATAACACAAAGACAGTGACATACATAAATATATATGAATAAATGTTCACTATGTATATATATGAAATAATTTTCACTAATATATAAATAAATATTAATATATTACATTCATATGTTCAGAATATATACCTGGGCTATTTGAAATTCCACTCCAAGTTAAATAAACAACATACAGGGATACAATAGATGATTGAAGAAGACCAGATCGTGGATTATGTTCTTGCACAGTTGATAGAGTTGATATAATACTAGCAATTACACATAAAATCAGGTTGAAAGATATGAAAAATTTGTTCAAATCACAACTATCTGCCTATAAGAGAGAACAAAAGTAAACAGAGATGAACTTAAAAGCTAAATATTAATAAAAATTATAATTATTTCATATGAAAACTTACATGTGTAAAGTATATAAACAATAGAACAATTCCAGTAATAGAAACAGCGTAATTAAATAATGTTGCTCCTAAAAGTGCGGCATACCTGTATATTTAATTATATAAATTTATATTAATAATAGAAATTTACTTGTTTTATAATAATTACAAAATAGGTAAATTGTAATGATATAACAACTAAACATACCATCCTTTTGATTCAGTATCTTCATAATTTCCTACCCAATTATCCGCCCATGTATGGGCAAAATCAACAATCAGAATTAATTGTATAATAATGAAAAGAAGGCCTCCTATCATACCAAAATACATCCATGTTGTCCCAAATGATTTTTCAGGTATAAAGAAAGCACCAATTATTCCACCAATTATTAGAAGATATTTAATGGCCCAGAATCTAAAAATAGAATCCACATATTAAATTAATTGTCCATAATGTATATTGTATATTAAATTATTTTATCATACCCATTTTGTATAGGAGCCCGAGGATCTTTAGAACTTCTTACTCTTATCATCATAATTGACATTAGGAAGAAATAAAGGGCTATAATAAAACATATTCTATAGACTGCTAAATATCCAACAGCAGATTCACAATCAACGGTGAATTTTGATGGTACGTAATTTGAACTATTGGTACAAAATGGAACCTACACACATAACATATACAGGCAATGTATATTCTTGTATTTATTATATATATATATGGATATTATATATATATATGTTTGATTTGAGATTCATTTCAATATTTTCATATTTTGAAACGTTACCTTTTTAAGTGCATCCTGTAAACCGGGAGCCAATGTAATACAAGCAGCAATTGTTCCCAGCATTAATAATAATGCATACATAATACGAGTACTTGTACTGTTGCGACATGTTGGACATTGGGAGCAACAGAAGCTGCAAGCTGTGCTTCCACAAAGGCAAGCAAGCTATATAACAAGATGTTCAAATCAATATGAATTATACAAAAGTATTTATATGTGTTTATTCCATTTAGGTTATATTTCTTTTATTTGTGTTAAAACAATTGATGCATTACAAATAGTAAAGGCAAAATCAACATTTTGTGAAAAATTTTGTTATTTTATCAACTTGATCTATGGTAAACAATATATATATATATATATTGTTTACCATAGATCAAGTACAATAACAATATATATATATTGTTTACCATAGATCAAGTTGATAAAAAATATATATATATATATATATTTCTGACTACATTTGACAAGATACCTTTTTGTTTCAATATAAAACAAGGTTTTGTTGAAAATAAAGAACATTTTTTGCCGTTCACAGTTCTAATAATAGAAGTAAACTCCACAGTGCTCACTGCCTTGCTGGTTGAGTTTGCGCATATGAAAAAAGTTTATAACACTGTTCTCTCAAAATAAACTTTTGTTGAGTTCACCCCTACTATCAGTAATTCCTCAATTGTATTTATTCATAGTATTAAGGTATTATCTTGTACAATTTATAAATTTTTTTTTAAATCAAGTAGTTTTTATATCTTATTTTGTAGAAGTTGTTTTGGCTTTATTTCAGGATAATTAATATTTACAGATTCTTTTTAAGAATTTAAAAAAAATCAATATGATGTACAGTAGAATGACATAATCAAGATCATAATTAAGTTTCGATGATTCATGGAATTTTCCTCGTATAATCTTAACTAACCGAAGAAAAACATTATTTTCGTAAAACAAAATAGCCGACAGAATTATCAGATTAAACTGAGTGAGATATACACAACCAGTGATTTAAGTCATACAGACGCGTTCGGGAAAAAAAAGATACAAATGTTATTTAAGTTAATCTTTTTACCTGTGCCGTAGAGCAAATAAGACCCATTACGATGTCTTATGTCCGTTCAATTTATTGAACGGTACGTAAACACGTATAATTTATCACGATATTAAATACGACGCTATAAACCACGAACTGCAGGAGAAGACAAAGAACACTGTAGCTCAGTGCAACAAAATTGTCACAATAACAATGGCGTCTTGACAGGTGACCGCAGCTAACTTCTCGCCATCAGCTGACTAAAACGTCATATCCCTTCATCATAAACATAATACATATGTAGATTCATTCCTTAACAGAACTTTCTATTGAAACTGCTTTATCTGGCCATCTGCTTCCTTCTTCCAACATGTCACCGCGCGAAATGCTGTAATTTCAAATTTTAATTTAAAAATATACCATCAGAGTACGCTTGGTTCAGGAACGTATCACGTTCCTTTAGTACCCGCATACTATCTGGATTTTCTTGAAATTTATTTCGGTATTCGTTTGTTTATATTGAAATACAATGAATCATGTTAACATATTGCGGACTAATCGTTTTATTACTTAATTATACCCAGGATATATAGTAAGAATATAGTTAAATTATTTTTCTTTAAACGACAACGATGGATGACAACAAGAATTTTCGTGATCAACCTCAAGCATTATTAATAAACACGAGAGTTCTCACGAACGTGATCAGTCTGCAATATGTTAAAATTATGAATATAGAACTATTTAAATTAAGATTTTCACCGTTTTAAAGCAATGACATGTCGATGTGTATTGACTTTTCCAAATTGATGACTTATGATGAATTCTCTGCTTCCACTTTTTAATACGACGCCCCGCGAACTGATGTAATTTCAAATTTTTATTTCTATTTCTGCCACTAGACTGCAGCTAACTCGGGTACGATACTATAGCACAATCAGAGTACAATATAGTCGTTTTAGAGGAACTACTTCAAGAATTTCCTCACTGTAATAATTGATTGGTCCTCGAAAACATTTGATACTCGTTGAAGCAAATTGGGGAGCATTGTCGCTTTCAATTGTGCTCATATGAACAATGGCTACATAATCATACAGAGTACGTGAATACACGGTTTTATTACAAGTGTAAGCAAATTGTACAATAAGAATACCAATTTTTAACAATATTAACAACGCTTGCACATAATTAGAAATTCGCACATTTTTTCATCTACTTACACACATTTATGCTTAATTTTAAGTTATAAATAACAATATGTATAATATAGAATTTGTACTTATAAGTGCCTACTTTATGAAATAAAATTGTATTATATATTATATATTATTTATTGTTGTATATGCTTCCATATTATTTGAATATATTTTTAACATTTAATATGTGTTTGAATCATTCTGGCTATCAACGATGACTCATTTTTCACGGAAGTATTAAGCTAGACCGATAACATCTTGCGTGTATAATTAGACAAAGATTGAGTCACAATTAATTTCGTTCATTTTATTTTTTAAAAAATCGCAATGTCTTTTACTTCTTATTTTACGTGCTTTATATAAGTGTATCTGAGTTTATCATTGCTATCAACTGAACTACTGTAATTAATACTTACAGCTACTTGTACTCAAGTATGTATACTTCATACACAAGTTTTGATATTAATCATAATTTAGATTATAATCTACTAACTTTTTTACGATTAAGATTAAAATGACAAAATCTGTAGATTAAATTTAAATGTGATTCAAACACGAATATAATTTTATTCTTACCACAATTAATTTTCTTACTGTATGTATACATCCATCTTTTTCTTTTTTAATGAATATTAATTCGTACAATAAATGTTTACGAAAAGTTTTATGATATTTAGACAATTAAATAGCATAATTGGAATAAAATTATTTTAATTTTATTTCATGGTTGTATAATATTACAAATTATTTGAATAAATTTTAATACGATTTTATATAAATAAGTGTTTCATTCTTGCAGGAAAAATATAAATAAAATAATTAACAGGGAGCTAAGGAAATTAACCTTTTATATACATAACAAAAAGTTATGTAAATATCTATAAAAGTATAATAAGTTACATATTGAATTAAAATTTAGTTACTATTTAATACAAATGGAAGGTAACTGTGAAGACAATAAAGTATCTAAGCCAAATCCTTGGCCATACATGAATGTGGGTTCATTGACCATATCATTTTTTACTAAATTGGCAACTGTTGGTTTTATTTGGAGCTGGGGATATCTAAACTTAAATATAGCATGGTTAATTGCACCAATTGCTTTGGTAGCATGGAAAACAGAACGCAGGAAAGACAACGAATTAAAAGCAATTACTGCCCAAGCTAGTGTTATGGCTAAAGAAAAAGAACTAATAATGAGTCGATTGGATGAATTACCTTCTTGGGTTTACTTCCCTGATTTTGATAGAGCTGAATGGTTAAATAAAGTATGGAAGATCTTGATATATCATTTTAATACTTTAAATTATTAATATATAATATTTCCTTCATATTCTAAGGTTTTGTACAAAATTTGGCCAAATATAAATCAATTTGCTCGTGAACTTTGTAAACAAAGTATAGAACCTGCAATAGTAGAAAAATTAGGAGAATATAAGGTAAAAGGATTTCAATTCGAAAGGCTGGTCTTAGGTCGTATTGTAAGTACACTTTTATATTCACAATAGTTATCTTTCTTTTTATTATAAATATATCAATATTACAACTAATCCTTATATTTTATTGCAGCCTTTAAAAATTTATGGTATTAAAGCATATGATAAAAATACTTCAAGGAATGAAGTCATTGTGGATGCAGATGTTATGTATGTATTAATTATTTGTGTGATTTTATTAACTTTATAATGTTTTATATAATTTATATAATTTATTTCTAATTATTTAATTTTATAGATATGCTGGTGATTGTGATATTACTTTCTCGGTAGGAAATATAAAAGGTGGTATTAGAGATTTTCAGGTAAGTACTATTAAAAGATATATGTTTGGTAATATATACTGTTTGCAAGCTTTATTAATTTATATACGCAATTAATTTTTAGATTCGCGGAATAATGAGAATAGTTATGAAACCACTATTACCTGTAATTCCTATAGTTGGAGGTGTGCAAGCATTTTTTTTAAATCCACCTGCTATTAATTTTAATTTGGTTGGAGTCGCGGATGTTCTCGATTTACCTGGATTTAAGTAAGAAAAGTTTAGCAATAAATAAATTTATGGTTTATCTCTTGAAAAGAATAATTAATTAAATATTTTTTAATAGTGAAATTTTAAGGAAAACGATAGTGGAACAAATAGCAGCCTTTGTAGTATTGCCAAATAAAATTGTTATACCATTGAGCGAGGCAGTACCAGTTGAATCATTAAAAATACCAGAGCCTGAAGTAAACTTTTCATTTACAATACTTAATATCTAGATGTTAATTGTTGATGCTCGATTGTTCAGCATAATATAATTATATTTCTTTCTTAGGGTGTTTTAAGAATTCATGTAGTAGAAGCAAAACACCTTATGAAAAAGGATATAGGAGTGTTGGGTAAAGGTAAATCTGATCCATATGCCATTATAAATATTGGGGCACAAGAATTTAGGACAAAGACTATAGATAATACTGTGAATCCAAAATGGGATTTCTGGTGTGAGGTATGCATAATATCTTTTTTTAAGAAATCAAATATTGATAATATTTAATGCATGTGCTTTGCTATAATATTTTTTTATAAGTCTTTTGAAATTTCAAGCACATCGTCTTTTATGTGGTAAGAAATATTATTTTTTAGATAGACAGAAGCACATGATGTACAATAGTAGACATGTATTATCAAAAAACATTAGACAGAACATTTTGAAATTTCTTCATATTATTTTTGTTCTTTGGTCATATTACGATTCATCGTCATCATATCTATAATTTATTATTTTATTATTTTTTTTATACGTTTACAATCCCGTCTCAGTCAGATGTAAGATGTAAGATGTTGCTGATCTAACACATCAATGCTTTTTCCTAATAAATCAGTAAACTATAATCATTTTTACATTTATATGTATAATTTTGCTTGGAATTGTTTGCTTAGAAGAAGATATAAAATAATTCACGGATAGATCGGAAGCATCTTAGTCCATATCAGTCTAATTTAATTTCGTATTTTGGTATGTATGTATGTATGTGATGTGCGATGTGTTATGTGGGATTAGTGTGCCGTGACGTCAGCCATCGCTCAACAAATGACTGTGCTGTTATGGGACTATGATGACACCAAAGGAGATGAAAGTCTTGGAAGGTATGGGAATAAAGTAACATATATTTTCATTTTTTTTTTCAATTTTATGCTCAAGGTAAGCTGTATTATAAAAGCTAATGAAAAATTGTTTTAATCGTACTTGTTACGTTTTTTATTTAATTGTAACTGAAGATAATTACTATTTAATTTATCATTTAATTATCATCTATATGTTTCCATCGTATATTTTAATCATATATTATTGTATATTAGATCACATCATATATTAAGAGTATTACTGTCATACTTGCAAAGTAGAAGCATGTTGGTGCTGCATTATGGTATTTTTAGCATTTACAATTTTTGGTTTATGAGTGGTGTTTGAATGTGTGTTGGTTTACTGTGTCAGCAATCACTTAATGCTTGCTATAATGTGCAATAATAAATCTGTAATAATGTCTTTTAGTATTAGAATAAAATAAAATATTTTACTTTAACAACATTAATTATTTTTTATTTTGTTTAATTTAATTTAATTATTTGTTGTTTAAATTAAAATGTTTTATTTTAATTATACTCATAGTCATCTTATGTGGCACATATTTACTCAAAATGATATATATAGTACATTTATATTTTATACATGAGAGATTTAGAAAAACAATATTTTTGTCTATCAAAGTTTATATGTATCATAGCATTTTCACATTATGATTATATTGGCACAGGCTGTGATCTGCTCATGTCTAATGCAGAATATTATGGTGTCTCTTTGGGATAGGGATGTAGTAACCATCCCAGGTATTCAATATGGTGACTTCCTTGGCAGGTAGTAGATGCATTTATAGTATAATATTTAATAATTTAACAAAAATAGTGAACTTTAATTAACTGAAATTATTGCCTTACTTGTTATAGATCTTTCTTCTTTCCCTGTCATTTTAATATGAGTCTTGTATGTTAATGTAATTTTCTTTTGAATAATTTATAAATTTATTCAACTTTAAATAGCAACAATATGCTGTGCTATGATATACTTACAATGTGTGCCATACATATGTATTTGGTGTGTTTACTTTTATCAAGTGTCATGATCATATAACAGTTTTTATAATTTGCATTAATTAAAGTTTTCTTTCTATTCTTTTTTTCATAATCATAATTAGGAGTCATTCTATGATATCATATTATTTCATTTATTTTGCATTTCGTATTTGCATTATTTAGTATCTGTATGACATAAATTACTTTCCTGAGTTTTTTTTTACATATATACATATTAGTTAATCTTGTAATGGTAATATCTTCTAATTTTGAAAACTTGCTTTTAATTGTATTTACTAATTTTATGGGAGTGATTAGGTGACTGCATTTGATAAAATAAAAAACTAAACTAGATTGTGTGATGGCAGTTTATAGTGGAAAAGAGCTTGGGAGCCTATTACAACACGGTGACTGCCCACCTTTTTGACAAAGACAACGCTGGTCAAGATGATCCACTTGGCAGGTATTGCTACTTGTAGCAAGTACAGGCATAGAATGTATTTGAAATATTTTCTACAGTTAGCTTAGAAGAACGTTCCTTGTTTAAAAAATTGTAAAGTTGTACTGTCATTATGGTGCATGTTACTGAAAAAGATGTTTAAGAAGACATGGTAAATTTATATTATAAGAATAGTGCAAAATATATGTGCCCTTTGCAATTACAGTAAAATGACAATTTCTGTCACCACATTACTCTTTTCATTTCAATTATTGTCTTTTTTTTTTAGAAATCAGTTTTCTTATACAAGAAGGTACTGCTTATATGATTATGAATATATAATATACAGGAATTTATTGCTTATTTGTGAAACGAATGTTAGAAATTTATAATGTATGCTGTAATTGCATGACTGCTTTGTAATATACATAAACTAAATTTCATAAATATACTAATCATCATTCATCTGTATAATTACCATTGTAAACAAAATAGTAGCTAATTTCCTATACTTTAAGTAAAATATATAAATTACTAAATGCACTTATTTTGCCACAATGCAGGGCTACTATTGAAGTTAGTAGAGTGAAAAAGAAGGGAAATATTGATACAGTAAGTATAAAAAACAGTAGCATTAAAGTAGTAATAAATTTTCAGTAATAATAAAAACATTACCTTCTAGTGGATTTCATTGGAACAAGCAAAACATGGTATGGTTCATTTACGTTTAACATGGCTTCAACTTTCAAAAAATGTTGCAGATTTGCAAGCTGTATGTATTTTTAACAGAACGTAAATATTTATATAGAGTTTATAAAATAATATTATAAATGTATGTAGGCATTAATTGAAACTCAAGAACTCAGAATAACATCAATGAGTACAGCTCTTCTTATACTTTATATTGACTCAGCAAGAAATTTACCAGTAAGTATAATTGATCTATTTTAAAATAATAGATTTTTGTTTAAGAAAAGCGAATAAAATTATTGAATTACAGTGTATTCGAGGTAATAAACAACCTGATGTTTATCTTGAAGCAAGTGTTGGAGGAAGCACAAAAAGAACAGGTACTATATTACGTTCTTGTGATCCAGTGTGGGAACAAGGTTTTACCTTTTTAGTGAGCAATCCACAAACTGGTGTTTTACATATAAAGGTTATTTATTATTTTCAAAAATATTTCCTTTTTACACCATGTGTAAATTTTACATTTTATTTATCTTAATTTTTAGATCACAGATGAAAAGACTGGTGTCATAGTGGGAGAAATGAGTCACAATATTTCTTTACTTTTAAAACAAAATAATCTTGAAATTACACAACAGCCTTATGATCTGCAAATGGCCGAAGTTGATAGCAAATTAATATTATCCATGTCACTAAATGTACAAACTCCTTGAACTTTTTATATTGATACATTTGTAAGCAATAAGTACATTGTATTTATACACTTAATTTCATTTGCAGATTTTGAAATACGAAGAACCTGAGCCTACTTCGGAAGAAGATGACGACGATCACGATATTAATCAACTGAATAAAAGAATCGAACGCCAAGAATCAAATATCAGTACGATATCAACTAGTCGTAAGTCTACCAATAATTACTTATATTTCAATGAGATTTAATAATCTTATATAATTTTATAATTCTACGATCTTTTCTAGTTCCAGCTAGTCCATTGAATAGACAACCTTCAAAAGAATCAGTTAAGAGTTTAACACACAGTACTGGATCTGCTGCCGTAATTGTACCTGAAGAATCAGGTACAGCAGAGGAGGAATTAATCGTCATTGCTACTGATCAATCTTCTGCTCCTGTTGGAGATCAACAGTTATTTCATAGGAATCCAAATATGACATCATCCGCGGGTGAAGCTAAACTAGGTCGAATACAATTGTCTCTACGTTACAGTGTACAAAGACAGAAGCTTATAATCGTTGTACACAAAATAGCGTACGTAATTTAACAATGTGAAATTTAATTTAACAATGTGACATTTAACAGAATGTTAACGAACTTTTTACTGTTACAGTAACTTACCTCTACCACAAAATGATCCGTATAACATACCAGATCCATATGTAAAGTTGTATCTTCTACCTGACCGTCATAAGGAAACGAAACGTAAAACAGCAGTAATAAAGGATAATTGTAATCCAATATTCGATGAACAATTCGAGTATGTTGTTTCTCAAGCTGATTTAAACAGTCGCACATTGGAAGTATCTGTATGTACTCAAAAGGGTTGGTTGTCGACCGGAAGCAACGTAATGGGTCAACTTTATTTAAGTTTGGCCGAAATCGATGTCACGAAATCGTCCACAAGCTGGTACGATATACAACCAGAGACTAAAGACTAGAAGTTCAAGAAAAGCAAGTGGAGATTTGAACAGTTGTTTATATGTTTTCGAAGACAATCTGTTGAATTTCCACGATGCGAGTTTTCGAAACGCTGACGTCTGTAATCATGCGTTTAAACCAAATTCCGTCATACTATGAAGAGTAGAAAATTTTCGGAAGGGTTTAACCGATATGAAAGTTCTGAGAAAGTGTCAATGAGTACGTCTATTATCTATTTATACTTGGACCGTCCACTGTCGTAAAACTTGTTTAATTTTGTAGTTACTGTGCGCGTGCGCGCCGTTTCCTTTTATGTTATGTTATCTACGCTTATAGAATATTTTCGTCGCTAACAAGTGCCAGTAAAACAATTTATTGTTGCTAGTATCTGCATAATATACGTACGATAGTAACTTTACGCATATTACGATTATACGCATAATATAACATCTGTTATTCATTAAACATGACTTAATCTTTTTGCACAGAGGTTTATTAATAGGGTGTTTTAAATTATGTTTGATCAATGAATGTATGATCTTGCTTTTATTACGCTTAACTTATTGAATCTATTACCTCATTTACTACATGCTTGTGATTTATTTACCATTGATGCATTTATATCATTTGAATAATGAGTTACCAATTAAATAGTATCATGATCTGTACATCATGCTCTTAAGTAATAAAATTAATAACAAATTATAGTCAGCAGTATCGTTTAAAACTTATCACTAACATAGGTTGTTACGAATCAAACTAATATATAATATATACGTGTTATTATATTTATACCAGAGTTTTTGCTATATTGTATATTGCTATATATTATATAAATTTATGTTTCTGCATATACTGGTATAAGATATTACCAGTGCAATATTGCAAATTGTTGATGATAATAAAATTAAATATATATATATATATATATTAAAGCTGCAAGTACCTCGAAGTTCTTCTTTTCTCCTGATGAAATCAACTGAAGTATCTCCAAGGAAACGCAACAATAGCAAATAGCAGTGACGCGTATTCTTACGTCGATATCAGATACGTAAAGTGTTTCTCCGTAAATCGGCTACTAACTCTTCAAATGTATCATATTTATTAATCCAATTTTCATCGGCAGTAAAATGCAGCGTGATCTTATGCTTCCATGTCTACCAGGGTTTAGTTTCGATAAAAACGTAAGTCATTTTTCTTTTACAGTCTCATGACACTTTGTGTTTAATTAACCGATATATACATTGGCTACGACATAGAATTTCACGAAATAATTTTACATTATTGATGAGCATAGAACATACGCACTTAATTCATTATAATATAATACAAAAAACGCTTGATGTATCTTCTTGTTTAGCTTGATCGAACAAACTTTGCGAGGAATCAATACTTTACTAAAATTCACGATGGAGTTTATTATTTATCGGAAAAGTTTGATAAAAGCGATCCAATTCGTTATCCGTCAATTTATGCTCGCGGGGAAGTTCAAGAACTGCCTCCTTGGATTGCCTATGATGGCCAAGTACGATCATTTATCTAGAAAACTAGACAATTAGTATCGATGACGTTTGATAATTCATACAGGAGTTGAAAATAATTAGACAAAGTAGATTAATTTATTGAATATATTTACAGCGATATTTTTTATATCGAATGCACTTTTCAGAGGTTAATGTTCAAAGCATTCTTTCAAGAAACAGTTAACGAAAGATGGAAAGCAGCTTATCAAATACGCGTGGTAAATATCAGCTTTTTTTTGGAGGATGGAACGATGAAAATTTCTGAGCCTTCCGTGGACAATAGTGGACTTGAGCAAGGTTCAACGGTGCATCCTCTTCGATACTTTTAATTATTTAATATATATTTAAATCTGTCAAAGTTTTATTACTGAAAGATGAAACGCGTGTACTTAGGCGTCTTGTTAAGGCGACAGAGAATTCCAATGCCTGATCCAGTGAGATACAGATACTACGATATAATAGATCTAAATATCGGCAAAGAGCCGGAATTATTTGGGAGAGTATATAAGATTGTAGACTGTGACAAATTTACGAGACAATTTTTAAATCGTATGGGAATCGCCGTACCAGATCCGATAGAAATACCAAAGGATCCTTATTTGGAACTTCATAAGCGAGTAAGTACAATAAAAATAGTGTTCGACATAATTATGGTTATTTAACTAATATTTTACTTACAATGAAACATTGACAAAAATATTCTTTACCTCCGTTTGCATATAATTTTACTTTTGCACACAACTTAATACATACACGAACATTATTTTTTATCGTACTGTATATGCTTACTTAAAAAGAGATTTTACCGTAAAACGTGGAGTTTCGAAAACACATAACGTGCATGGAAGTCTTTAATCTTATTTTTATACTTTAGGAATCAACATTGTTTTAATGTGATCTATATTATCGCGAAATGGGATTCTCCAGTTATCTAGAAGCATTATTTTTCTTTTATTATTCTATTATTTATGATACACTGTCCTCATCTATCGATTTAAGAAGGATTTCCGGCTTTACATCTGTTTGTTTACATCAGCAATTGCCTGCTTACTCTACGCTTTGATTGATCGAAATAGGAAACATTTCCAAAGAAACCAAAACAGAAGGTGGATACTCGCGGCGATTTCTTGAAATACGACAAACAAGTGCTTCGATTTTATGGATATTGGGATGACACGGATAACCTTTACGGTGTCGTGCATGATCTGGAAATTTACTATTACCTAGCTGACAACACGATAGAGATCAAAGAGAATCTGCCGTCGAATTCCGGACGAGATTCCGGTTCCATGTTTTTGCGACGTATGCAAGTTCCTAAAGTAAGAATTTTTTTACTCTTCGACTGTCCTATTATAGGAAATTTTCACAGAATGATCCGTGTAACAATTAAAAGACGACTATACTTATAAGGCAAAATTTTCATTATGAGTGTAATACGCATTTTTGCTCGTGTCATGACAGAATTGACAGTCGATGTACTCTCATTGTACGGGATAATTGAGTTCGCGAGTTTACACAGGTTGGCATAGATAGAACAGGTTAGACGGACCGAAGATGCAAAAACCAATTTGATTTTGGCATATAATTTTGCAAAACTACGAAAAGATGATTTACGTACCCAAAGATTGCAGGCAGTGACTCGTTGCTTTTATACGCTGTTTATAACGGAATTTAGTTTAGCAAGACTTGTAACTCAAGGGATTAATGGACGGGCATTCGAATGTAGATCTTCTCGGAAATGGGCTCGATCGGAACAGGGAACGCTTTTACCGTCTTGAACGTGATGGGAGACGATACATCCCATGGTTATTACACGATAGATCCATTGAACACTGGAAAGGTTCGTAGGGAGTATTACAAAGAAAATGAACTTAGTATTGGCGCACAAGTAAATATCTTCGGCAGAATAATTGTCATAACAGACATGGACGCTTTTACGAAGGAATACTACAGGTAAAATATCCAAAATACATATTTAAAGGCGAGATCGCGAAGATAATAGAAATAGATAAAATATTGTAAAATTAGTTCATTTTAATGCGTTAAGGTGCACTCTATTTGTTGGGGATTATTTTAGAAGCGTTTAAAAATAACTTGACAAAATTTTATGTATATATATACACAAGGTGTCCAGCTATAGGAGGCGACTTAAATATCTTGGAACATTTAACAACATAAACGTGTAAGTTCACATGTCATCTTAACATCGTCTTACAGTTTCATCATCCTTTTAGCGTTCACGGCCATCCGAAGATTATAACTCAGGCATATTCATATTTTCTTGTCTGCTATAAGATGCAACAAAAAAAAGTACGCGTTTTCTACATAAAACATAACTATGGCCTAGAAAAAGAAAATTAAAATATGAAAAGTAAAGAAAAATATTCATTTAAGTAATTTAAATTTAAATTTTAAATCGTGCTACAAGCATTGCAAACGAGAGAGACATCGAAGCGGCCTCCTTCAGCTGGTACATCCTGTATATTTATTACACAAGAATATAATTTCCCATAAAACATTTCCTGGTTTCGAATCATCGTCGCTAATAACTCTCACTTCGTCACACTTCTGACGCAACGTTAATACTCACGTAGAAAGCGTAGAAAAGAATGTGTCACGTAAAAAAATGTTCCTTGTATCGTATCAAAGGAAAAAATACGGCCTGGATGACTTCACGCCCATGGAAAGACCTCGAAATGTTGGCGAGATTTGCGTGAAAGTGGAGAGATACATTCCACCCTACAATGGTTTTGGGTCCTACGAAGATTCCCTCGGCAACTGTTTCAGGGTGATACCGCAACCACCTAAAACAGATGTCGTTAAGTTCCTGCGTTACGACAAGTGAGCTTGAGGCGTGATCATGAATACTAGAATCTCGCGAGTACCTTTTCTTCCTCTTTTCCTCTTCCTTAGACAGGGCTTGGACAGCTACGTTTTGAGATTCAGAGCGCAAATGATATCGAACGTACCGGCTAATCAAGACAGGCAGTTCATTATAAGAGTTTTCCTCATGGACGATACGGTTTCTATTTTCGAACTGGCGAGGAGAAATTCAGGTGAACAGTTTTTTAAGAAAATACTGTTATCGAAACGATTAAAATCAGATTACGAAGATGATACCAAGTCGGAAAGGCTTCTCCTTTCTCCTAAAATAGTTTGATGTTCGACACCTACGGGGTTGTCTTCAAGAAGTCATCGAATGTCCACAAACCAAATACCATTATACATATAAACGGTCGTAGCCTGATTATTAACATTCGTTTCAGTTTAGCTCCTCAACATCGTTTCCGTATTGATTGCATGGGTTTTTCGCGTTATTTGCAGGCTTTAGACGATGCCTGTTCCAGAAGAGAATGCCAATGATGTTACCTAATCAAGAGGTATTTGTAAGCAAGAAACCGGATTATTACAAGCCGGAGGATTTTTATATTGGAGCACGTCCTAACTTGAACGGTTTTATCTTCGAAATTACTTCGGCCGACGTTTATGCTCTTCGTTACATGGAGTTACATTGCGATAAGGTGCAATAATTTACACGCGTCTCGCTGTTTTTATTGTTCCACGCTGTCCCGAACTTTAGAACATCGGATTAGCGTTCCCCTGACGAACTCGGTCGGGCAAGCCATTGAAATATGAACGTTTCGTTTGTATTGCGATTTTTCAGTTTGCCAAAGCTAACGCCAAGTTAATCGTGGAAAAACTACGACAGACATTGAAACCGGTTTACAAAGAATTCCTACAGCTTTGCGAGCCAGCCCAATCAATCGACGGGGATGTTCGAGTCCTGCCGTACGAGAAACTCAGGTATACGTCGCCGTTTTGTTTCATTCAATTGCCTATGAGGCGAATAACGAAAGTATTCGAACGGCGTGACAGGAAATGATTCGTCACGTAAAAATCGAAAAATCCAATTGCAATTTGTTGAAACGCACGCTACTGCAGATTACGAATTTATGTGAGTCAGAGCATGTGTAGGTAAGTACAGCAGGTGTTGATTCAGCACACTGAAATAAGAAGAAAATTTCGTATAAACATACGCCCGATACGACCATGTTCTCGAGTTACAGCTTATTTTGCGATGCTAGATGTTACTTAGATCAACGACTTCCTGGAAGATGGATATGTCGTGCTGGTCTTATTTCATCATCAGCTCGCTCTTCGCACCTGGACCCATTCGATTGTTAGTCACAGGAGCGTTTAAAGTGTCCTGTTTATACAACGTCGGTTGACAGTGTCGAAACTCTTCGTCAAAGTCGCCGACGAATCCGTATAAGCTGTTGGAACAGGTTCCACGATCTACGATGCGATGCATTCACGCTGCTACCGAAGCTGCACCTGACTACTTGGAGCGATTTTCTGGGTGGTAGCTAAGCGACTATAACGACACGAAACAAGCTGTTACTCGACAGTAAGGTCATATGGGCAGTTTGTAGGAACTCTTCTTCTTATTTTGGCGCGCTGAATCAGCTCCTGCCGTACTCCCCTCATGCTCTGATCCACCAAATCTACATACGTAAGATTAAACAAATTACACAACATTTATACTAAGCAACTGAGTACAAATAACAAAGATATGCGAAAGCTGTCTTTTAGAGTCCTTGCAAGCCCTCAAATAGACATTTTATAAGCCACGACCTAACGTGCTACCAATCTTTTTATTTGTATTATATAACAGTTTTGTTACACCACCAAATACTATACTATTTATACTGTACTGTTACAATAATTTCATGAAAAATCAGGGAGGTCTTGGGCAAGTATATGGAAGGAAAAATAACAGAGCACGAAATAATCACGATCGCTCGACATTATTCGTCTCATGAGAAAAAAGAGTTTCATACTAGGGAATACATAAGGTAAGCAATCGTCGTTGGTAGAAACACCGACGTAAGATCGATTCAACATAGTAGGAATAATAATTAGACGTTTAACAGACAGTTAATGCATACGGAACTTTTGCGAACTTTGTGGAACGATCTCGATCGTTTGGAGGAGGATCTGCATCATTGGGACAGAGGAAGAACAGGGTTCTTGCCACGCCATACGTTGTACACTACGCTCCGTGCTGCCAGACTTCCAGTCGACGCGGAACTTTTAAATTCCATGCTTGATCAGTACGTATATAAGTGAAGATCTTGTTGCAAAAACCAAGCCAGTCCAAATTTTAAAAATTGCGGGAAAGTTCGCAACTAAGGAATGCGGATTTTGTCATTAGTTGGTATTGATAAAATCCGCATTTCCCTAGTTGCCAACCCAAAAAATTCCATATTTTCGTGAACTTTGCCAAATGGATGATAAATTTGTTCCTAAACAGATTTTCCTCTCGTCCAGCAAATGCTCGACGAGTATGCTCGACGTATTACGAATCTTACGTATCCTCGTACGTCTTTATGTATTTTATGTACATTTTAAGCAACCATACTAACATTTTGGATCTAAAGAGGCATTAGTGTGACAAGTACATCGATTTTCCACAATTTTAAAGAATCGATAAATTGGAACTACATATATATAACTGTACACAATAATATTACTTACCAATAATAATATAGCATTCACAAGAACGAAGAGGAACAACTGGACTATAATGACGTTCTAAAATTTATTAACGTTAAAGTGGATCCTCCTCCACCAGCGCCGCCGATAAACGTCAAGGTATTTTTTTTATCGTTATTGTTTCACGCACCTTTTCTTCTGCAAATTTGACGAACGATATTACCTGGTAATGATACAATATGTAATAGCCAAGTTGAACTATACATTGTTTACAATATACACAATATTTTTTCTATATTTACTATTACTATACTTACTTATTATTACTTTACTATGTTTACTATTTCGATAATTATTTCCAATATGTTTTGCTTGAAATTCATTTACTATATTTTTTCTATATTTACTATTATTATACTTACTTACTATTACTTTACTATGTTTACTATTTCGATAATTATTTCCAATATGTTTTGCTTGAAATTCATTTACTATATTTTTTCTATATTTACTATTACTATACTTACTTACTATTACTTTACTATGTTTACTATTTCGATAATTATTACCAATATGTTTTGCTTGAAATTTATTTACTATATTTTTTCTATATTTACTATTACTATACTTACTTACTATTACTTTACTATGTTTACTATTTCGATAATTATTTCCAATATGTTTTGCTTGAAATATATCCAGCACTGCAGCCAATATACCCATACAAATTTTCTGCAGGAAGTATGCACAACTTTCACGAGTTGCTCTATCTATCACCTGAAACAAGATTCTCTTTGCATTAATCTTTTAGATTATTATCTCTTTCTAAACTTGAAAATTCATCTAGAAAGTTAAAAAAAATTTAAAAAGAAGATGACACGTGAGAATAACAACAGTTATTCCCATAATTAAAATGGGTTTTCGCACGTGCTTTGCTTTTTTCTTTCTTGTCATATTGAACGACAGAAATTTATTAGCTACCTAGCCATTATTCATGAATGTTTCAGACTGCACTTTGGTGGGCATCAGAAAAAGAACCGGACTGTGGAGCTGGTATAAACTGGTGTGTTTTCATAAAAGATTTAAATATTGTCGACGAAGAGACGAATTCAAACGAAAGCTCAAAGTCCCCAGAAATGCAAATCACAGATTGCAAAACAAACTATTGAATATTCTTATACAATAATAAGTCATTTTTGCAGAATTTTCATTATAGTCAACAATGTTATATACTTTAAACATGCACAGTTTAAATTTGCTTATAACGTATTTTCGATTATTTTACATAATTATACATTTACAATATCGCTCATAATTATTCAAACATCTTTTATACTTTGCTTCTGCCATAACAATTAATTAGTATTGTTAATTTTATAAGTCAAGTATTATTTTTCTAATTTTTTATTCTCAGCTCTTGAAATTCTTCTTTGACGGTTTCGATGTCCTTCTAATACAGGACATCGTTTCAAATACACGCGCGATACACGATTCTTACCAAATTTACAAATCAATAGAAAATTCGTGAGAATTGGAAGCGATATTTCTCATTTCCTCTTTGAAGTCGTTCGAATAATTACGTGGAATTTTGTACGTTTTTACTTTGATCGTAATTTATAACAATTTTTATGAGAAATGTATTTTATACCTATGTCAATTGCATGCAATGCAACGTACCGTGCAGATCGTAATGCGACAAAACGTGTAACGATCAACAGAGGTGAATAAAATCTGCTTCTCCGTGTCAAGTGATATTTATTGTAGAATATAATTTTCAATACAAACTACGTCGAATTTAGCGAATTATTTACATTGCGACTAACCACGCCTATGTCTAACATGCTGCTAACGGTGTTGTCTGGTTTTGCGCCTGTGTACCAATATCAGTTTTTCATCGATGTTATTAATGTCTAATCTTTTCTCGTACCTCAATATTTTGGAAAATGTTGACCGACAACACTGGTGTGCTATACTCGCAGCGTATCAAACACATAAATTTCAATAAATAGTAGACGGGATAAATAAGAGTTTCATCGAGTTTCCTTTTAACATTAAGTATTTTCTAATTACGTTTTCGTCATCGACGATTCGTTCGAGTAATCGACCATCACCAGCCTGAATCGTACATTTTCCACATTTTTCGATATAATTACACAACGACCTCTAAAAATAACTACAAATATGCGCTTCCAATCGCGATATCCTCCGATCGTCCCGAATTATCGCGACGATTAATCACACCGCGTAAGTTTCATGTTTTTAAACGCAATGGACAAGTTTGTCGTTTACAGAGTTGCCCGTGAACAGTTTACATGAATTCTTGCCACTTGAGCTTGATCAGGCTTCAATTCGAGGTTTCTACGAATCCGTGCATTCATTTGCACTCGTACGTTTTCATAACTTTTCTGCATGTCTTGCATTTGACGTAACAGCAGCTGATGTACTTGCAATCGCATCGCTCTAAAACTTCTTCCGTTTTCGTCACGTGTCCACGGCCGCAACAAAGGTACTCGCAGCCTTCGTATCCGGTACTGCTGCCATTGCATTGCCTGAAAGGGGAAAATCGAACGTATTAGCGTTGCTTTACATCCTAACCTATATTAGTATTTTTCGTTTTATAAGGAAATAATATATATACATTTTCTATTTTATGTTATTCTATATGAATTACGATCTACGTTGTTCTATCGGAACAACAACAACTGTGCGTTTATTATTTTCTTATGAAACGAAAGAAACTATTGCGACAACCTGATACTTTCTTCCGCGCAATTCCATTTCGCCCCATTATATCTATTTATATCTTTTTCATTCGATTTATATGTTATTCGATATGTCGTTCGATATGTTTATATGTTGTTCGATATATATGCATTTATATATTTAGTAGCTTGTAATTCTCACGCGTTTGTTTTAATAGGTTATTACGTTTATCATATCATTTGTTGCCAGTCGATTAAACGCGCTCTAATGTCACGACATCGGATATAAAGTTGGTATTTTAATGTCGCGACAAATATCATTACACGCGTATACATATGCCAATTAAATTACGAGCAAATTGTCGAATGCCGTTTGCTAGGAAAGGAAATAAAAATACGTAGGATATCATTGAATAGAATACGTAAGTAAGACCGTATAAATTCTTCGACGGCTTTAAACGAAATCGTTAACGTCTCAATATTACCGGTTGATTGCCCGATCGTCGATCGCGCTTCCATAAAGATGCGCAGCCTGCGACACATTAAAAAGGGAAAAAGTCTGCCAAGTCACCTGGCATGTTGTTGCGGCCCACGTGTTTTTACACAGGCGTAGTGTTAAGAAAAAACGATTTCGAAAAGTATACGGTGAAATGGTCGAAGGCGTCCCGTAATAAACATTCACCACGCCTACTTTGTATAATTATACGGAGGGTTATAATTACCGGTTGTAAGCTGTAACCGGCAGGCCAGTCAGTGATGCCCAAAGAAACCAGGTACTATACATATATTAACCGGCACAGATGAAATATTAACATGTCCAGAACTAGCATCCGATTAGCTTACGAATTGCTCACCAGTTTGGCTCAACCGTTCCATTCTTTTCTTTTTTTTCTTTCCCCCTAATGGTACATAGGGAGAAATAAAAAGAAATTAACGCGTTTTCTACGGCAGAACTACGCGTAGGTGAGAGTAGTATAGTACCGACCACTCTAAGCTTTTGTGCTACGAACAGAGCTACTCTTGGTGGAAGTGGAACTTCGAAAGAGTAACTTGTAGCACAAGTGGCGCTTAATAAAAGGGAACAAGTCGTCTCATCGACGATCGACGTGGTAATCGAAGTGGTAAATTTCAACTTCAAGGTTACTAGCTTCACCGGAGCATTCTTCCTCGGGGGAACATTTTCTAGCAAATAGGTCGCCGACTATCGGTTTGCAGGACGCGTGAAACAGTTTGACGAAGGATAAATCGATAGAGAGGCAGCGACTCGACGTCGCATCGTCAAACAGCAAAGAGCAGAGATTTCGTCGAAGGCATCTGACCACGGAGCAGGAAAAGCAGCGACGTCTTTCGGTAAATGAACAATTCGTTCCAAAATTCACTCAGCTAACCACTGAGATAACAACCGACGTCACGAGCAGAAGGTACAGCCGCTGATTCGATGGGTGATTTACAGGGCGGGCTGAAGGGAACAAAGCATCGGAGCCAAAAGGGATGACCACGTTGTCGCTGTATCTTCTGCCGAAAACCAGTCGCCGTTCCCGGGATGCCGTGGGTGATTTTAATTCACGAACATCGAGCCGTGAATAATTCAGGACGACGAAGACGCTGCTTTCGCGTGCTGCCGGAAAATCCGTAGCGAATGCAATCACCGACGAAAGCTCGCTTTATTCTTTCTTTCTCGCTTTATCTCGTGCCAGCTTGCGCCAGCAGCGATCGTTGCCCGAGCAAACCTTCGAGGCGGCCAGAATCCTCGCGATACTTCTTGTTAAGAATCACCTTTCGATGGATCTTTTTTGTCGGCGTAAATATCGTTAAACATTTGGCTACGAAAGCTGTACACTACCCCGAGGAAACAGTTTCACGGCAGTTCGAGCGCTATGTCACTCGTTTTCCTTCTATTCGGCTTTCTGTAATATACAGCGTGTCTGCGAAATCCCGGTACAAGCGGTCGGCTGGTGATTGCACGTGGAAAAGCAAGCGGAGGAAAAGGAACGACATTTTCTCGTCTAGGGTTCCGCTGTTTTTGATTCGCGATCGCCGACGACGAGAATCGGTCGGCTGCACGTCGCCCACCTTGCGCAAATTGATACTCGTCGATTATGGTTCGAATCGGACAACACCTGACAACAGAAGGTTCCTCGTTGTCGGTTCAACGAGCACGCGGCTTCGGCATTTAACCGTAAGCGAAGAAAGATTCCGCGTCGATAGCAGAGGGGCCGTAGAATCGTCGAAATATCGTAAAACAGAGGATTTATTCGGTTTGGAGAACAGGTTTTTCCATCGGCCGGAAAAATCAAGTTCCGCCCTATCTGCAGGGTCTTCCCTCATAGGTAATTACCGATACAGTCGTATAAATAAGCGAGTATCCGATCACCGATACCCCGCGGTCGGTGATCCGGCTATGCCGAAGATAACCGAGATCGAGCCGAGAAATTCGTTGTGTGTGGCTGTTGCACAAAAGCGAACAAGCCGAAGGATCGAGTCGACGTACAGGATGGAAGTATTTTATTAGCGCCAGGTAACGATTAGTTGACTAGCTCGGAGACAGAAATAAATGCCGCGATCGCCACGAATCGCGCACCGTAAACTCTTCTGAAATATCACTCGTCTGATATCTGCATTATGCATCGGATAGATATACAGGGTGTATCGTAACGCGTGGAATCCGCGTCGTGAGAACGCGTGTCCTGCCTGACCTTCTTTCCAAGTTACAGCCATTTTCGCGTTCCAGTAATCTGCGACTGCTCGCATAAACGCGTTAAGAACTTGCACAGAGAAGAGAGCAAGCAAACTGTATAGGTTTAAATATAGCTCTTACCTACGGAACAACCCTGGCACGAGTAAGACCATCGAGTAAACGTCGAGGGTGTTACATATTTTATTAACGACAATGCAAGTTGCAAACTGTGCAACTGGAACAAAGCGGAGACATTGAAACATACCGTGGTCAAGCGTCCTCGATATAAATCTAAACAGAATTCTCGACAAAGTACGAATATTACAAGTATCTTTTCTTTTCGAGAAGAAAAGCCAATAAAGGATACATACACGCGTATAAAATCGTGCGTGGGATTAAGATCTTTCTGCGTGAAAGAATGAACAGGAAAATAAGCCAGGCAACGCAATAGAAGCAAACCGAACGAGGCTAATCCGGCGAAGTAGGTAACAACAAGAGACTACAGCTTTAACGAAACAGTTTATCCACTGTATAAACCTAAAACACGATGTATTTGTACCGTAAGTTTGTATATAAATATTACTACTATTATTAACCCATAAGTTCTTATCTTTGTAGCAGGTGTTCGAAATGGCCACCTTCGAAGTCTGTTTACAAACTTGCTATCGTCGCGTGAACAGAGTAAACAAAGTACCACGATGTACGAATGAAGAATTACGTCAAACACGTCACAGAAAGAAAGCAGAATGGGTCGAACGCTTGCCGAGGAACGTAATGGAACGTAAATAAAAACAGTAGGCAAATTAGGGAGGCGAACAGAACGCACTACTTCGTACAGAGTGTACAGTAGAGGTACAGTATACATCAACGCCGTATGAAACAGAGATGCAATGTTGCTTGTGCATTTTTGCGACGTTATTAAATAGTTTCTTACTTTTACTCGCAACCCACTTATTACCGAAGCTTACAGCGGGCGAAAGCCAAACGCAAGGACAATAGTAATAAAGAAAATGTTTACGAGCAGCTCGTTCATTTTTACGACACGCGTACCATTCTTCTGTGTCCACGCAAATAGATAAACGAAGATGCAACGAAGCGTCGTTGACTGGCTGTCGTAACGTAATTTTACGATTCTTGATACGCTTGATTATCGCTGAATTTCCATTCTTTTCTTCCCCGTAAAGCATTTTCTCCGTAAAAAGGATTCGTTACCCATTACGTTCCTTGAAAATGAAAAAGATCATTAACAGTATTCCATGTTACGTGATCTCGTTCGTAGTAACAGCTAATCGGTTGATCAACGCCGAAGCATTCGTTTCTATACGTTCAGTGTCTTTGAAAATATTTAATGAAATTCTAATTAAATCATCGCATAGGCATATATACATGGCGGTACGTCGAAAACGTTCTCCCTTAAATGTCGTAACTGTCTTTAGCCGCCAGGGTGTTATTCGTGACGGTTGGAAATATTACGACCAGTCGAAAAAAGAAAAAGTCAATTACTTATATTCGCCAATTATTCAGAAAGGCTTACATTTCGCAGAGAATTGGCGACGAGAAAATTAATAAGACGATCAACGAGAGAATTAATCGCTTCGGATCCTTTTCAACGGGAAACCTTTCCCCTCTAACGAGAATTCTACGAGATAAACGAAAGCTAATCTCCGTTGGAGAAGTTTTACCAGCGTTCCGACACCTTCTTCTTTATTCTTGCCTCTAGCCTGCAACCCTAGCGTATGGCTGTTGCACGAGACGATACTCGTTCACCACCGTAGATACTTCAAATGCATTGCTTTCAGCGGATTATGTAACCGGTCGTGCACCGTGCACGCGTATGTCACCGGATTTAGCGATGAAATAAATTAGCCTACGTTACGTGTCATTGATATCCATTCTAGATGACGTTTATCGATGTAAATCTTCTCGCGAGGGTTGCTCGATTTTTCCTTTAAATTAGCCGACACGTGCATTGGCCGCCGGTAGAATCGAGAGATAAACAGCGACGATATTTGTATAAATTTGTTATATAATACCCAGCACATGCACAGGGTGTCTCGGCTAAACGGGATCACCTAAACCTCTGATACCTTTCGTCTCACTGGTGTTACGGCGGTTGCACAAATTTCCACCAACTCTTACGCGGGACAAAAGATCACGTCGACCGGTATAAACAGATATGCAGAGTTCTATTTAAAAGAATACCGATAACCTTGTAGCCTTCTCAAGAAAAAGAAAATTGAGAGAAGATTGTTTCCTCGTAAGTAGTCCAACTTTGTCCTGAGAAGCTTCCTTATACGATCGTAAACGAGGCAGATATCTTAGGCGATTTCGTTTAACTGAGACAACCGTGTACAACGATTATAGGTAACGCTGCAACGTAGTAGCATTGAATTTTCTATTGATAATACATTCTTCTGTAATACGAACGGTATGAATAATGTAGTTTGTAGATTGATCTTTTTGCTGTTCCACTGACAGCATATTTACGGAGCTCAAAGCATCGACAAAAAGTACAGTAGTTTATCTCATCGGCAAATGGAGATTTTGTTAGATACAAGATATCTCAAGCTTTTTCTGCTAAACGGTGTTAGAATATTTTTTACTTTGGGTCGCTTTAATATTTTTTACGCACATTTTTTTACACACGTAGATAATTTTGTAGCGCTATTTCAACTTTGAAAACACGTTCGCGGTTACGTTTGTAAAGAATTTTATTTCGTGCATCGTTATAATATACAAAAATTGCGCACTTTGCCTATCTACAATTGCACGTAACACGAAAGGACGTCTGTGTTACGATATTGTACAATATATGCGTAATTGTATCTTTCTACGTCAAATGCATCAAATGAAAATTAACATTCTTCGTAATTGTATTATTTTCTTGAAAACTGCACGACCATTAGCCTTCAAGATTTGACCGAGAACAAAATTTACCCGGCAAACATTGATACGCGCGAACAATTAACGCAAAAAATTAGTAGCGTACATTCCCCGAGGCTGTAGGGAACGAGCAAGAAATTCCCAATATAAGAAACATAACGTTTCCTACAGATGTGAACGTAAAGTCCTGTGATGTAAAAATCCCGTGTTCGTAAAGGCAATCAATATTTACGTACTGTGAAATCGAACGAACACAAGCGTCAATTTACTTTTACGCTTTCTCGACGGCAACTTATTTCGTATATCTCCCTTCGACTTCTTGGCAAAATATTTATTATTTCTGTTCATCGGATACTTCCATCAGGCCCGTACATTTATACGAGTGCGTCGCTGCTACAATACTGTACTACAATACGCTACTACAATACGCTCGAATGGAAAACTCTGGCACACCCCGTACGTGTAAGATTAATATCCCACACGAATCTATTTTAGAAGCGAAAAATATCGTTACATATGTAAGCATATTTGTATTTCGATTTTGCCTCTTAATACGAGCTTCTGACAAATGGAACTACCGTAATGAATTCCACTCGGCTATCTACAAGATACTTGTTGTACGTTGTACATGTACCTTACTAACGAACTGAATAAAGTCGCTGACAAATGTAACGAGATAACACCTGACTGCGTTGAAAGGATAAGGAAATCAATGGCAAGGTGGTCGCGATCCTATATCAAAATGCAAAGTCATTTTCAAAGCAAAGCTACTTCCTGGCCTCCTTACGCCACCTCTTGCGGATAAAGATACACAACTTATCTTTTTCCATTTTCCCTCTTCTTTTTCCACGCGCGTACTTAACGATTGCGTTTATTTGCCGAAGAAATGGGAATTAGCAAACGCGTATCGGCGATCGAACGAACGCAAGTTAAGATTTGTATTTTGAGCAATATTCTTATATTTCAGAACGCGAACCGTACGTACAAAGTGTACAGGCTAACGTAAGACGACTTGAAGCTAAAAAGTTCACTCAGATAAGGAGAGCGTATTAAAGGAAATGTTTATACAATATTTCTCACATAGTATTAAAACGAATCTACCTCTGCGTCGTAAATTCTGATTATATTTTGCATTAATCGGCTATTTTTCTAGATACACTCTACTTATGTAAATGTACAAATGTATCGATATATTCTTACGAGTTGGCTACAGGGAAACTTGGTACATTATGTAATGCAATATTCACGAAGGATCTGGATGCCTACTATTTATTACTATTCACAAAGTATTTCGGCTACTAGGAATTCGATCGATCACAATCGCTATCGACGACAGGCGTAATTTAAGCGACAGTTCAATTGGATTTGTGCCAATCTATAGGCAATGCTACGAAAGAAGCGGATACATTTCTCAATAATAATTTACGAGTATAATCCATTTGGAAGCTTAGAAAACTAGATACATGAGATTTCTCCGAATTGGCAGTAAGCGTGAAGCGTGCTAACTAGATGTTTGTGTACTTCTTTCTACGTGAAAGGAAAGCGAACCACTTATAATAAAATATGATCCTGTGTCAGGCTCGCAAATGATAAAATATTCTTAAATCCGTTGAAAGTAAAAAATTTCTGGATATATCGATCAACGCATTTTAACTTACTCGTGTCTAACTCGTACCTTACTGAAAAGGATTTAAGGCAGACATATAATGTCTCTTTCTCATATTTCTTTCGCCTAAATAATACAGAAAATAAAATACTGCAAGATACCAGAAATGACAAAGGACAGCCAGGATAAAGGAAGGCACAAGGAGAACAGTGAATTCCTCGTACAAAATCAAATACAAAGACAAGGAAAGTCAACAGACTAAAAAGCACGATATATAAACGAAGAAGGGCAAACATGTGACAAGATAAAACCAGAATCAGTACCAAAAATAAAAATACCCAATACACAGGGAACTTAGACGAAAAAGACAAAGAGAACTTAGACAAACAGAAACAACAGGCAATCGAGAAGGATTTTGTAAGGAGCTCGTTTGGAACCATGCGTTAATTACTAGTAATAATAACGATAATGGAAGATAAAATTGAAAATTTAGCCTATAATGGCCAACGTTGGAAGGAAAGAAAGTACAAAATCGTGATGCAGCGTTGCGACACAAACGTTCTGTATCTTTACTTAGAAAGGAGTTGCTGTGCACTGTAACTTCTAGAATTGCATTCAACTATCTTTCTTCTAGTTTTGTAAGGATTGAGTTACTCGTACAAAATGTCCATGTTCGTGAAATGTTGGTGGAAAGTTAGACGTGAAAGGAAGGATTTGAGAAGATTAGCCTGCAAAGTGCACTCATGTGTATCGCATAGAACGTTTCAGATATTCCGTATATTCTTTATCGCTCCATCTACTGTACATCAATTTATCGATTTGTTATTAAACCGTTGGTGTTTCTGCTTTGAAAATATAGCAAAATATGCAAATCCATAGACCTTGGATATTTATGCAATTTCATACTTCTAGGAAGCTAACTATGAAAATGGAGTCTACGTGATCTGTATCAGCTACTAACTAGCATAATAAATATTTTACTTCGAATACATTAGATATCTCTGAACATTGTGTGCATCCTATGTCTTTATGCATATTTAGATTTCCAGTAAGCTCATAAACATTCACAATCTTCGAATAAAATATGCGCGGAGGCATATGCAGAAATATCGAGAATATGATAATGCACAAATTTTTATTATTTAGGCACCATGATTATAGTTTGGATTACAGTAATCTACGATTGTATAATTAATCCGTAACCTTTATCAACTAGAATTTTGAATTTCTCATACTACTGTACGATATTACGACGTGACGAAGACACGCTTGATCCTGCTCCAGCTGCGTTATTCAACTCCTGTTCGTTTCAGATCATTTGACTTCTTCGTTTATTCTATCAGAGATTTTCCACCTTGAGATCACAGTTCGGTCAGAATCGCCCGTGGCGTGAGAAGAAAACGCGACAGCGAAGCGTCTGTCATATGGGCGAAACAATCGCCTGCAAACCACTATATAGCACGAAACCGGTTCTACGATATTAGCGAAACAAATAAAGAAAGAGAAGCGTGATTTACCTGCCGACAGTTCCAAGACTCCCCCTCTTCTTGTCAGGAAGACAATAGTCCGGGCTTTTCGTGGTGTACAACAGATTATCGTGATGATATAGAGGCGGTAGCCTGCCTCCTGACCTCGGCCGAACTTCCGCCGCAGTTGCGTATCTCCGAAGCAATCGACTTCCTGCGGCTGCTGGCCCCGAAGAACCAAGACCTCTCCAACAGGTACGCACGCTGCACGACCCGGAAACTCCGTGACATTTGCATTCCAGGGTCAAGGATTGTTCCACTGCCTTGTAACGATTAAATACACAGAGATCACATGAGAATTCTGTTGACTTGTGTATTTCTTATATTTTATTTGAAGCGTACGAACGAATAATTGAAATTCCTCAGTGAGGCTCGGAGTCCATTTAAAGAGAGCAGCTTATTAACGCGTTAATACGGTAATTTAGTTTGCCGTGTATCAGTTTTTCCTTTCGTTTTCGATCTGTTCTCGTTTCTCACATTTTTGATCCAGAGTACAGTTTCTACGTTTCTAATTATGCTCTGAAATGTATGAATTTACGTAAAGATCCGCAGTCTAATAATTACCACGTATTCCTAAAGCCGAAAAAGCTACACAAACGAAACGTATAATGGCGAAATGATTATCAGCGTGGATGCGAAACGAATGGAAATCCTCCGTCTTCCTCTTGTTCGTCGCTTTAAATTAATACGATTATTTCAATTACCCTTCGACCCGCCCGGTTGTTGTGCATGTTAACAGCGTGCATAAACTTCGCGGTTGCACCTGTGCCAGGAGGAGTGGCGCCTTGGAGAAATCTCTTGGCCATCCTGGACGCGGATCTAACGTCGTCGCCGCAGCCACCCCATTTGAACGAGTTCTTGGCAGAAAGCGTGCCGAACGAGAGCGACGTGGCGGTGAAGGACGAAGGTGAAATCAAGGCGGACGGTGACGGTGGCTCTCTTCGTGGTGGAGTGGCGCAGGAACAAGCCGCTAGACTGCCCAGGGCGCATCCTCTCGCTAGCCTCCAAACAGCAGCTGCAGCCGACATAGCGTACACGAATGCTTGTTCTCTGGTTCCTGTTACGGCAGATTGCAAAATATGTTAAGAGTTCTCTCCTCTTTTCTTCCGCGGAGAATTCTACAGGCCCTTTAGCTTTGACTCTATCTGATTTAATTTTCTAGTTACTCTGCCATCTCATTGTAAGATGATCTGAAATGGAGCAAGGTTTGATACGATTTTTCGTTAAGCGTAACCCAATACTTACGACAGTGTACCTTTCGAATAAGCATAATCAATTAATTAAAACGACTCGGTATCCTGATTCGTTGCTTCCATCCTCGTCGCAAACGAAACCTTGCCCAAGCCTGTTCGAGCTGATGAAATTCGTTATAAACTCCCGATAAATCCGGACTTACAAAGAAAAAAGGAACGAAAGAAGAAGAAAGCTAAATGAAAACGTAGCAAGCCGAACGTTCTCTCTTGCAACGGGCATTGTTCGGATTGTCCATTGGCAAATTTGCTTAACAAGCTCGCGTTTAATTCTATTTTCGTTACATAAGAAGCTTTGCCGAGGCTGCTGCTAAGAGCAAAGGTCTTCCGATGAATTGGGTCGAAGGTCGAAGCGACGACGCTGCGATTTTCTAATAAGAAATCTCCGAGGCGGGCAATTAACGTGGCAAGAAGTCGAGTCTCTCGAACGGCCCCGAATAAAATCGGTAATGGCACGGTCCGTGGTGCCTTTAGAGGTCGCCATTCACGGTCTCTCCTCCAGCCGGTTTGAAATAATTGAAGGAAAGCTGATTAGCATAGCGGCAGCGAAAGGGCGGCTTTTCCGCGCTCCTCCGATACGTATCGAGCAACCGTGTGTTTTTCATCGCCACTGCGAACCTCACGGGCCGAAGCTTCTCGGTTTTCTCATTAACGAAGGATCGCTTCTCTTGCCCCGAGGGGAACACTTTTATTTACAATATATAATTATCGTCAAACGGCCAACAGTTAATCCGACATTCGCTGGCAACCGCCGCCAGAAAGGAAGGAAGCAGCAGCTTTGATAATGACCACTAATTGAGCCGCTTCTTCGAGGCCTTCCTATTTAACCTGATACGCTTCGCGGGATATACGATCCTCGTTTTCAGGCTCGTTTGACGTTTCTAGCAATAATTTTTCGTTCTACCGGGGCCCTCAAAAAAGCTTTCGCAGAAGAGCACAAAGAATCGAACGTCTTGTTCGAGGGCATCTAGTCCTAATTTATTCTCCTCTTCCGTTTAGAAACATCGATCGCTCAGTGGAGCCTGAACTTTTCTAATCCCAATTGCAGCGTGCTTAAGAAGTTTCTTAAATTGTACGAGCGTCTTTGCTCGAGGCAAACGATTACTCGAAGGCTGATTAGAAGAAATGGCTTCTAGCTCTAACTGCGTCAGCTTCGTTGAACGAGAGAGGAATTTTTCTCGAAGCTACGCAAGTCGAGTAATTGACGCTTTTCTACTCTAGACTTTTTAGTTCGAATTAATTCCCTGAAAAGTTTACCTTTCTTCGTTTCGTCGCTTTTCTAGGAAACTAACACGACAGTATGAAAGGCAAATAGGGATTATAGAATAAGGATCTTTCGCAGGAATAGACGACTTTGCGCGGCTCCACTTTCATATTCGTGTAAGTTCATATCTAGGAAGCGATTTCCAAGAACGATAATACGAATAACTTCCAAGTGAAAGAGAAGGATTTAACGTTGGCGACATGTTCGTGTCAACTCGCGAATGTTGTTCACTTTCTCTGATCAGCCAGTTCATGCATTAACGAAACAAATACATTACGACAGCTCGATGTATCGCCCCGAACCGTATCGAATCGTCGTCGTGATTTACCTACGCCTTTGACAGAATTTAGTATGCTAAATATTACAGTCAATCAGATATATATATACCCATATACGTAATCGAAGGATTTTCAATTAAATTCCTGGAACCCAATAAGTTACAGGACATGGATATTTCCACGGAGATAAAGAGACACGTTGTTTGCCATATCGTGCCATGTTACGTAACTTTATCTTGTTTGATCTAAAACGTAGAAAAATTCTATACCTTAAAATTCCATACAATATTTATTTATCGCATCTAGAAATTTTTCTACGTTTTCTAAGATGAAGTGAAATTTATGAGAAAGTAAACGTTAAGCAAACACGTAAGAGAGTATCGTGCTTCGCGAGCATGTACATCGCGAATTCTGGTTTTTCGCCCGTTATTACGTTCGTGATCTTGAGCGATCTTAGACCACCATAGTCACGATCTTCTTCAAAAGGGCTACACGATCGTCTGTGTTGAGAAGTACACGGTTCCGTTGAAAGAAGACGAAGATGGCCTCCAAAACTCCTTCGATCACCATGACCAATGGCTCGTTCGAAATCGAAAGTTTCTTCTTATCTCAAAAATCGAAGGAGAAGAATTAAGCTTAGCCGACTGTTCAGCCACCTGAGAAATGCATCCTCGACAACACCATCGTCCTCTCTCTTCCAACAATTCCTCCCAATTTTCTCGACGCTCTGTTCCAACCGCGTTTCATATTTCAGCGAGCATCTACGACTCGATATCTCTTTTCGCGTCAATGTCTGACGAAATAGAATCTTAGATGAGCCGGGAGGGCAGCTTCGTGACTGGCCTCCGCGGTGTTAAACAAAAGGTGTCGAACATCCGACACAGAACGTACCGGTAAGCAATTCAGGCGTATAATCCGGCGCACGCTCGATGCTGCTGCAATTCCACCTACGATGTCGAAATGCTTGCTGGCATACCGTCGATGTATCCCTGGCCGCTTGCACCAGGCTGGCCATAACGTCCGGCGTCGCTCTGCACGCCCTTGCCTGCTTCCTCTCCAAAAGGCCGGAGCTTTTCGCGCTGGTGCAGGCCTCCCTCGTCCACGTGTAGCCATCCCCGGTACGACCGAGAGCCCTGCAATTAAACGGCTCATGAGACGTCGATGATACGTTCGAACGAAAAGGGCAGCACGACTGCTCGATGCTCTAAAGTTCTGCTCCCGCTGAAGCAACTGCGAGTAATTTTTCGTCATCCGAGACAACTTTCCAACAACATTCTGTTCACACGGAAGAAACGTAATCCTGGGAACATTTAGGTATCGTTTTAGCAACGTTTGTTCATTTATGTCCGTCACGTTGCCAATCGAGTTAAAACTTTCGAAAAGGGAAGCTCCTTTTTGGATAAATAGAATTTACTTGCTCGTCAAATATTTGCGACAAGGATAGAGAATGCGTATGTCGCTCCAAATTGAACGATAGCAGGCAATACGTCGAAGGAACGCGCCGTCGAAAGCAGAGAAGCCGAGGATAACGTATTGGAGTACTCGTCCAACCCCACCTACGTTTACCAAACGTTTCTCTTCAACCTTGCAATACCCATCCACGCCCGAACGATGGTCACTCTCCGCGTTATAGCCTACTGGCCATCCATACACGCGAGAAGGGCTTCACCCTCCATCGTAAATCCGCCTATGCCCAAACAACTCTTACCCTCGCTACGAGTCGACGTCCTGAATCGAAGGTCGAAGGACGAAGAGGTGACGCGGTCAATTTTTCAAAGAACGAAAAGCGAACGATTAGATGCGACGACTGGTTCCAAACGTCACCTAACAGAATAGCTGGATGATAGCAAAATGTGAACATATTTATTGATTTTATCGCTATTACTTTGTATAATTAGTATATCATTGCGATACGTAATAATACGACGAAATAAAACGATAAGATCATCTTTAATATCCACGTGTATACGCGCATAGCATAAAATAAAGTTTAGCGGAAGCATACGCGTGCTCGGACTACCCCTACGTAGCTCCCGGTCGCGTCCGGTAGCGACAGGCTCTGAGGTGACCGAGCGCGACGTTCGACTGCCCGACTAACGGTTCGCGGCCAATGAAACAGAGCGCGCCGAGTTTAAGGAAAGGAAAGAAAGGCCCCTCGATACCAAAAAAATTCTGCGTCGTTGAGTTTTCCTTAATTATAGACAGTCATCGATCGCTTCAACCGCGATATTTCTCAAGATTAGACGACTTTACGATGCTGTTGTTGTATCGCGACATAATTTTCCTGTCCTCGATGCTCGTCTTTCCGTGAGCCTCGTAATCTACTTGGCTTCGCTCGTGCCTCGCGTTTATCCTACGACGAGTATCTCCGCGCGGAAGCGGCGTAGGACGCGGCGAGCGAGCGAATCTCGTAAATGGAAACTTGAGGTTGAAATTCACGGAACGGAGGTGGTTCTATCGGACGGTGAGTCGTTCGCGCCACGGTTCGAGCAGAGGGCCGTAAATCAGGGGTGAATTTCGAAAATTATAGGGCGTGAAGCTGAAAGGTGGCTTTAAGCGGCGCGGGTGGATACGTGCGCCGCGGCGCAAACCGTACCGAGGATAATTACGGACACCTGAAAGTCGAAATGGCTCGGGCACGGGATACGTCTAGACGTAACAGCCCTGGGAATGGCCGGCTCGCCAACCCCGTGTCAGCAGCCTACCCTCGAAATTACCCTATCAAAAGGCCGTACCTCTAATTCATTATTCCGTCGCCGATCGCACCGCTGCTGTCGTTTCCAAGATGCCATTCGCGTTATGTGCTCGTCCCCGTTCATGACGCTCATACACCGGGACAATCGTAAATGCTCGCGTTCCCCATTTCTGCGAGGATTTACGTCCTCCTTGGCTTCGATATCAACCAGGCATCCCCTCCTTCTTCGTCTGCCACGCTCGTTTAACGATCAACTCGCTGCACCAAGCCTCGTTTAGATTAAACAAGTTATACGAATTCGAATTAACGTTATACCGCCTCACGAAAGTAGTCGAACGCTTATCGCGGCAAATCGAGTTTATGCCGGTGTTTATGCAGCCTGTGCCGGCTGACGCGACTCGTTATTTCTCCGCTGTTCGCGACGATGTCCACCTTACTACGAATGACGATGAAATATTCCCGAAATACTTTGTTCTTACAGCGAAACCGAAGTTACTTATCTTGTTTGTTCTATTTTTTCCTTTAGAGGGGGCTAGGTCGGGGTTCTAGGAGACTTTAGGACAAATTCAACGAAGCATATCACGTGATATTCTTATTAACTCGATACCAGGTTTTCAGTAAGCTTCATTTTAACGCCTGATCGAATTTCATTGCGCAATGGCGTATTCTACTCTTTTGCAGAAGTTTGAGCGAGTTGTTGTCAAAGTGGCTGGATGTACCAGTCGTACGTAGAAGATCACGTAATACGCATTGAAGTTGTCCTACAGTCCCCTACAATCTGGTGAAAAATAGTTCCAAGATCTGACAATGTTTTTCGACGTAAGATCTCAAGAAACTGGTTCAGATGGCCAATATTATCGTTGATGTTTAAAGTACTCGATATTGTATCGACGATAACGTTGAGAATCCGAAATATTGGCAACAATATCAGTCATGTAAACGCTTCTTAAGAATATTCTGAAAACGTGTGTAATTCGCTGAAACGTTAAAACGATAATGTCTAGTGAAATTACTCTTAAGAAGGAAAGAAAAAGGAAAGATGCCGTGTTATATTTGTGCGAGGTTATTTATCGCCTTATGCGAGAGTGACACGTACCACGAATGAAAGGGGACTTTTTTGTCAATGGAAAAAGAAGGAAGCGAATTTATTTCACGCGTCAAGCGCTTCGGAACGGAACCGAGGGACGCATTCCTCACGCATGGCTCATTAAATTCACGCACACTGAAATAAGGACGCGCACGAAAGACCAACCGACCATGTTCGTGCGCTGCTCGCCAAATTGTTTGCCTAATTTTTCATCGTCTCCTCGCAAAAAGATAAGTAATTCCAGTGGCCATTGAACTTCCTCCGATTCTGGTTTCAAGCTACCGGTATAATCAGAATTAATCGGAAGTATATATTTAAAAAACTCGAAAAATGCTCTCGAATAATGCATTTTATATCTTCTTCGATTTAAAAAAAATACGATAAATATTTGGTTGCCCCAAAAGATTCTTTCGTTTTACAAGGAAATAATAGACGCGCGACATCTTTTGTTTTAATGCGAACGAAACGTATCCTACGACAGCTGGAGGATGATTAGGTTAAGTTGACTACACGACGACAGCCAACGGGGCTTGTAGAGGTTAGAAAAAGTTTCTAATAAATAATACTGTATCCAAAGACATGTGTAAACCGAGCAATAAACTATCGTATTATATACAAATAATATAATACTATAATAACACTACTAATAATAATACTAATTATTAGTAAGAATGTCATAGATAACATAGCGTATATCATAATTTTGATATGTATAGAGATATTGAAAACTTAATTTGTTTCTCATTGCGGTTTCATATAATTATTTCGTGATACTCGTATTTCATACTTCTTTTATATTATCTCTTTGTTTTTTACGTACCGTTAAAGCCATTCTCTTTCTTGCAAAATTGAAAGACAACTGAGACATAAAAATTAAAGTAGCTGCTCCACATCGCCCTAACCACTTTTCATGCAAAGCTTCAACGTCGTGATACATTTTCTTCGTGTTTTTATTTACGTACATATGTATATAGAAGTGCATCGCGTTTGGCTGCAGGCTTCGAACAAACTAAGAGAAAGATAAGAAAAATTACAGGCATTGGTGCAACCTAACGGAAACAAATTCAAAGGAAGACAGATTCGGCGTTCAACAAACGACACTTGACAGATTTTCCGTACAATTATGTAAATTGCTCGTCTGAAACATGCTGCTTGATAGGCAGCAATTATTTTAATGCGAGTGTGAGGTTTGCTTTCGATTAGTTTCTTTTTTTTCATTACAAAACATGATTGACAGAACTAAAACAAGCAGCCTGCAGTCCTCTCTTCGTTCCATTTAATTATAAATTGTAAATATATATGAAATAATTTTTAATTAAAAAAAAATTTTTTTTAAATAATAAAATAATTCGAAAAAAAATCAAATGCTTATTCAAAGAAACTAACGCATAATCATTGTAAAAATAACATCCAGCCAGATGAAATAAATATTACTTAAACCACTATTTGTCAAATATTTTACTTAAATAACGTTCAAGTTAAAAACTGCTCTAACACTTTGTTAATTTTCTTCTTCTTAAGCATATTCTGGCGTAATAAATCAAACAGCATATTAACAGAACATTCTAGGACATAAAGGATACGTGCAATTGGCTTTCTCAATTTCGATCATGAAACGTGCGTTGATAAATCATTCGCAGTGGTAAATACTACGACAGAAACTGTCCGATATCCAATTTGCAACGACCGCGCTTAGATTTGTTACGAGTTATTATTCACGTGCGGCGTATATCATGTCGGTAACCATTTCAATTAGCCAATGAACGCATTTTCGAGGCACTTTCAACAATCGCGGCGAGGTCTTGTCTCGCGAGACCACCTAGTACGCAACAAGTCCGACTACTTGTAGAAGGTGTCACGAATGAAGAATATATCGTTTGCCATTCATCTTGTTTCTTCGCAATCACTGAGGTTTATATTGATGTATCTACCTCCTTTAAGAGAGCCGTGTTCGGTTTTACGTTACTTCGCAAAACGTACAGCGTCGTTTATAGAATGGCTTAAAAAAGTATTCGAACGCTCTAAGAAACTTTTTATGCGTACGGGAGAGTCGTACAGCGCCAGTTGTTCTCGCTTCTACCGTTAGTTAACTACGCTACAGGTGGAGAGTTAAATGCATACCGGTATAATTTTCGATATTACAAGAGTTCTAAGACGTTTACGCTGGTCTTCCCTACGTAGTCTTCAATTATCCAAATATTACAATTATTCGGCTAACGCTATGCAAATTCCCACGAATATTACCACCCAATCTCAGCATTCTGTTAAACAGCAGCTTAATTTTCTCGAAAACCGACAACGAGCGTGTCCAATTATAATAACCAGTTTACCCGCTAAAACGCGAGACGTAAACGCGACGACGTGAGCGAATTCGTGCGAATAATCCGCGTGGAAGGTATGCTACCGGTTCGCTCGTTTCCTCGGAATCGATCGGCAGCCGCGAGCTTTCTCGCAAAATGCCTCCTAAATTATAGAATCCTAAATTAGCCGGGTGGAAGAAGAAAAAAAGAAAGGAACGTACCCATAAATTGGAGGAGATTTGGCCGGCCTCCTATACGCGATCCATTACGTGGAAGAGTGTATAAGGACAAGCTTATACTCCCGAGGAAGTTCATGGTCGTTCACGGGTGTGTACATTCTTATGAAAATGCGGCGAGCTTCAATAAAACTCCATGATGTACGTTTCGAAACGACCGAATGGACAAGTACCTCCGATGTCGGATGCAATTTCGAAATTCGTTTTGACTGGTGGAATCGTAAAGTGGCGTTTTTACGGGGCTGATAATAGGTCGGCGCCTACGATTCCCAACCGAGGACCTCTCGTGTGCGGCCACCAGCTCGTTTTCAACCGAAGAGGAAACGAAACTGAAGTAGCCCTCGAGTTCCGTTAATATTACAATTCCGGATGCAGTCATTTTCACTCTTTATAGTTCTTTAATCTACCTCGTTATCTACACTGACTCACGAAGATATTTGAACATTTATCATAGAAAACATTCGCATTGTACGCCTTATATAAAACATTTTGGAAAGAAGATATTAAGAAATGGCCGTTTATGTAACTCCTTGCGAGTGTAAAATTCTTGCACAACGTTTAAGAATATCTCTCAAGCAACACAAAATGTTCAGCACCTATCTGAAATATGAAAGTGAATGTTAATTTGTATAATATAATGGGTAATTGACTTTCATGATTTCTGTGAAATACGCATACTAATACTAAATATCTTTCAATTTATATCCGTTTTAGTACTTGCGTCTTAATGTTTGTGTCAAATCTCATAACAGTGCTAATAAAATTTTAGGATGTATCGTATAATACACATAATGTATTCATAAAAGGTGTCTGCAAGTATCCAAATACTTTTAAGAGCTTGTGTATAATCGTTATTCTTCTTACATTACTCCTAATTTGGAGAATTTTTTATGATCAAACATTGAAATAGTACTTCAAAGTTGTGTACAAACTTAGATGAAGTAAGATTAGGTTTTATCAAAGTACAAAGTACATTTGTTCAAGTTTCACAAAATTATAGTATTTACATAGAAGGAAAAAATAATAATGATGAAAAGAATATTAGGAACTTCTTGGAATCCCTTCTCAGAGTCATAATATGAATTTAATAGAGTTTACAAACACAATATATACAAATGAGATAATAAAACATGTTAAAGAAGATAACTTGAACATTTTCAAGTAAACATTGTGAAGTATTACACGATAAAGAGATACAAAGTAGAAATTTTCAATTTTAAATCTTCATGGTGATTAGATGACATATTTCTGGTTCTTTAGGTTTCAATTATGTTTTCTCAACACGTTATTATATCATAAAAGCCATCAAACTTAAACATCAAGACAGACCTTTAAATTCACAATGAAAATTTTCTAAAAGTTTGTACTTTTGCCATTGGAATACCACAAATGGATTGTTAAAGAATGTCATTGTCGAATCTAAGAGATCGTCTATCTGCAAATTTGACTGCTTTTATTAAACAACGTATTAATAGAAACGCGATTGAGATCCGAAGAACCAGAAATATATTATCTAGTGATCATGCAAATTTGAAATCTGCAATCTCAATTTTGTTTCTCTTTACCGTGTAATACTTTTGAATTTTTCGAGTTTAAATCGTATATCTGCACTTGCTAATTATCCTGTCACTACCTGCTTCATAAGCTTTTTCCCGCCACGCACAGTTGCCTTCTAACCTAACCTCGCTTTTCTTCCTTATGTTTTTTCTACTTACCTCCTGCTTCCTAGTATAGAATCTATCTTTCCGCCTTTCCGCAATCATATTCGCTGTTTTTTGCATCCACTTCTAGCTTGTATTCCCTTTTTTTACCCTATCTATCTCCTTAATTATTCAACATTTATACTTTACTCTATCCACGCACACGATTGTACACACTATACACACGGTACACACTATACCGTTAACATATACAATGTATTAATAAAACCATGATTGAAACCCGATAAAAAATTGTAAATGTGACAAAGCTGAAATTATCTTGTTGTAGTTGAACATGCTAATAATTCGTCTTATTTTACGTATTCAGAGAAATCAAGGTGAAAATACATTTGAAATATCGTAATTCTCCATATTCGGTAGCAATCGATAGTATCGATACTTTCATCGATGAACGTCCGTTACGTTTGAGAATTCTTGTGGGAGGACCCGTGCGAAGATATACATTATAGATTTCTAAATTGGTTTTGACATATAGATCATAAAATACGATGTTTACAAGCTTGATAATAGCCCGGGTTTCCGAGGTTCTTTGAATACTTAAAAACCGATTACCTATAAATTTGTGAGCCCATAACTATTTGATGTCTCAAGGAATTCTGCCGCCATTGGGATCGACCAACGTAAATATTAATATTCTTCTATAAATTAATTAATATAGTTGTCCAAGATAATGTTATTCACTTTTAATTATATAAATACCCATACGTTCTTACTGAAGCCTGTTTTCATAAAATTTACACTTTCGTATATATATGTATATATATATATATATATATATATACACAAATCTCTTACAATTAAGATGGCTGCTTATTCATGCTGTATAATATTTTTTTACTAAATATATGTATGCAGCAAATATCTTGTAGTTTCTATATATATTTTTAGATCAGCTGCAAATTGTACCAACACATATAACCATAGCAGTCCTGTCCCACTGGGGTGATAATGAAGTTTCAAAATGTTGTATATAACACACACAATATGCACCTAAAAGTTTCCTGTGGTGAGTGTTCAAATAATTTCATAAGCTATCATTATATGTAGAAATCTATCTCATCCTCTAAATATCATAGCAAATACATTATCTTGAATATTTTATACATTTTCATTTATAGCGTGTATTATATACATTATTGATTACACATTTAAATTAACCATAAATATATAAGTATTGGCAATCTACTTAGTACAATGTATCATTTAACATAATAATAATTGTACGATGATAATCATTCTAAATACTAAGAAACATTAATTTGATAATATTATAAATAATATAAATACTAATAATTATTTAATAATATGTACTTTGATTAGTTCTATTCAACGAATAAGTAAGGTTAGGTCTCTTACAGTATATGTATCAGAATATTGTAAATGTATATAAATAAGGTTCCTACCGCATGAAGGGCATCTAATTACATGATAATACCTCCTACGTTTCGCACAAGAATCGTGCAACGGATGATTTACGAGAAAACGGATCGACGATACGTATATCACACTTACGTGCGAATTTTATAAATAGCAACATTCACGCGATCTTGCACCAGTCCGACGTTAATCAGGATACTGATGCAAATTATTATAAATCGATCGTTAATCCTCGTTCGCAACGAGCCTCCTGTCCAGATCATTTTACAAGTGGCAGAGATTGCGCTGAAAGAACGGCAGAGATGGTTCTATAGCGTAAAAACGATTGCTGATCTTGATCCAAATGATAGATGAACGTCTTCGTTCGAATCGTTGGATGAAGCATCCTCCAGTTGCTTTCGATTTCAAAATTACGACGCGAGGAAAACGAATTCACAAATATTTCGCTTCGACGTGTATCACGCTGTCATAGTATTGCAAATGCTATTCAGCTGTCTTCTTAAGTTTGCTTCTCTGTGAAACTGGTTTCTAGGTGGTTTGTTTAGAAGCAGTTTCGTGAGAACTGTTAACCTCTTCAGGGACAAATTTATTGAGATCAGGAACAGACGATTATAATTTTATTTTTGCGTAAAAAGAAATATTATTCTTCATATTTCATCGTATATTAATAACACATACTCCAGCAAAGTTATCAGGCAAAAAGGACATTCTATCAAGTATTAATTTCATCAAATTATCTATCTGACAACTATAGAAACTTCTGCAACACCACTGTACAAAATTCTCGCTGTAACCTTACATAAGAGGCTACATCCGATGGAGACCAAGCGTATCAAATTTTCTCCCGAGCTGAATGCTTGACTGTGAAAAGAAAGTCCCTTCGTGAGGGCACAATTAACGGGCGAGGCTCATAAATTTCCTTTCCAAGAAAGGTCGACCCGACGAGAGCACGCATCTTTCATAGGGCTGGACGTGACAGGATCGATGTAGGATTCCGAGCTGTATAGCGACAAAAACAAATCGCGTTGGCGACTTCCGAGATCGCCGTTCGATTGCCCCCGCTAGGCGGTCGGTGTCGATGATTATAAACAAAAGAAAAGGGGGGGGCGCCCAGATGATGGGCGGAGGGCTGGCGGAATGACGGAGGGGAGGCCTCGAGGAGAAAGAGGCTTCTTGGAAAGGACGTTTATAAATCACGAATCGCAGGCAACCCCTAATCTTCCACCCTGTTCGAGCCGCGCTGTCTTCCTCTCGTACTTTTCTTCCCCATTCCACTCGTATTTTGGTTTTGCACGCGAAACCACCATCACTCCTCCATTCATCATCCGACGGCGAGCGGCGTTCTCTCTTTCTGTTTCCGCTTTTCCAACCCCTCTCAGCGTCCCCCATGGACGCGCCCGATGAAATTCGCCCCGAATCACAGGACAATTAACGTCACGGCGTGCAGCTACGTGAAATAAAGGAGGTTCGAGCGATCCTACGATCACGTCTGTTGCCGCGTGAACGATAATAGGATATCTTCATGGTTCGCGAGCAACGGCTAGTAACACTAGGATTTCACATGTAAGCGTTAGATGCGCCATCTATACGTACATTTGATAAAAGCGACCCAGCCAGATCGTAAAATCGGTCACTTAACGTTTACAATTTTCCGTGACGTTATATTCGCAACCATTAAGTCTGATTCACACTAGCGGCCAAAGGTGCGGTCACAGGTCACGATCAATCAAAATGTAGGATTTGACCGAGGCATTCACACTGAACGATCAGAAGCAATCAAATCTCGTCGCCAGTCGCTCTCGTCTTTATTCGTTCGCTCGCACGAGGAACAAACGAAACTCGCGTTAATCTTTTACGAGGATGCATAAGATGGCGAATGAGATACGTTTGCGGTAGTAATGCGATGAGTGGAAATGATAAATGGAAGTAATTGCGATAGCTGCGTGGCTGTAGAGGTTTTCAGGTCATTCTTCTCTATTTCCATCCACCGTCTCATCTTGTCAGATGTGTCGTAATATTTTTTGCCACTGAGATCATATAGTTCGCTGCAATTTCCTACAAATTCGATTAGACGCTCGTTCTCCGTGCTCCTTTCCGACTGTCGACGGTGATCTTGATCCGGCGCCGTGGTCGACAGATTTTCATTCGACTCGATCGAACCGCCTGCTGCGGATGCTCTCGTTGGATTGCGTGCAAGTGATTTTGACCGGTGCTTGACTTGGCGTAATCTTACCGTACCGTGATCGCTGGTGTGAATCTAGCTTTAATCCTTAACGGTAGAGAGGCTCCGCTATGGGCACATCATACTCCTATGTACCATAGAAAACGAATGACTTTACACATGAAGGGAGCATATGAAGAATTTCTATTTTTATTTCCATTCATCGTCATGTTGTATTCTGTTCGACGGTCGCGCGTGTTTTGTGTTTTGCGCCAACGCAAACCAATAACGTAGCGTCTTAGCTTATACTTTACCATTTTACCTTCGTGCGAAGGGGCATCACGAGGAGACCGGCAGATATAATTTTTGTAAGGCGTTTGAATATTTTTGTAACGCCAAAGCTACACGTTTCTTATTCGCCGTTTAACGTTTTATTAACTCTAAGAGATCGATAAGCGAATGAAATATTCATATCGACTCACGATATAAACCAATTATTAGAAACATTGTAGCATCCGGATATTTTTGCAACAGATTATATTTGAGGAAGATTATCTGCTTGTAAAAAGGAATAAAAATATTATAATCCGTTTCTATTTTTATTCCAGAAGCTGCAATTTTATGACTCGTCATTGTGCGACGTATACAGATGATCTTTTAGTTATGGCTAGATTAATAGATCTAGCTATGACTAGATTAATTGCTTCTGATCAATTCTACATGACGCTGTTGTGAAAAATTGTAAACTTCGATCGCTGGCCGATATTACCACTATCGCTGTCTTCGTACGTTCACTGCTTCCAGCTAAACGCAACGGTTACACGACCAGATGGGATTTTCTATAAGCATCAATTGTATCTGTCTGGATATACAGTTACTCATGAAAATACTCAAACACTTGCCACAGACAATTTTTACGAATATATTATGAGTGTTATATAAATCCTTCTGAAATTTCAATTGCTTCGTAACGAGACACTACTGGCGTGACTACGATGGAAAAGGCAGTTTCGGTATTTGATACGCGATTGCTCGATAAGATGTTGGATTTTAAAACTGCTCAACTTCTTGTACGAAAAACATGAAATACGACATATCCCGTCTTTGTTCCGTGGTCTTCGTACATTTTTATATATTCATATATATTTCATATTTTATATATTCGTACGTATCATATATCTTGAGATATCTCCTTAATTGTTCTTCTATCGTTGGTCTTATGAATAATAATCATAAACAGAGACGTGGGTTCTATTATTCGAAGATTCCCTCGTACCAACAGTTAGGCGTGTCTCATTAATTCGGATACTGGAGGTTCCACAGTACTATAAATACGTCAAATTATAAATGCGTGTATATAACACACTGTATCTGACATATTAGGATAGAAAGAGAATGGAATCTTATAGGAAATGCCATCATAACGATTCGTTCGTTCGCCCGCGGAAGAACCGGCCATGATTCATAAGAAATTGGCCTCTGGAATGAAGAGAACGATCGGAGGGGAAGCATTAGGATTAATTGGTACGAAGAATGGGAATTAAGGCAGGAATCGACGAACGTAGAAGGTTCCGTGAAGCTCCTTCGCAGAAGATTAATCGCACGGAATATTTGGCCGAGGCAAGGGAAACGGAGGAAATTAGATGATTGTTGATTATGTTTAATGAATTTTGATCCTTCTTTCTTGCTATCGATCTAGCGTAGCCGAATTTCTATAGCTGCGAGAGAAACGAATGTAAATTGCGCTCAAAGGCAAACGTATCATTAAGACGAAAGCGATTTGTACGATCGTCAAGATGAATTTAACTGTTTCGAGTATTAGTCGGCTGTTGCACGAAATTTCATTACGCTCGTTGATTACGTTTAATGAATTCTAATCCTTCTTTCTTGCTATCGATCTAGCGTAGTCGAATTTCTGTAGTTGGAGGAGAAACGAATGTAAATTGCGCGCAGAGGCAAACCTATCATTAAGACGAAGGTGATTTGTACGATTGCCAAGATGAATTTATAATTGTTTCGAGTATTAGTCGATCGTTGCACGAAACTCCATTATGTTCGTATCACGGTGTTTCTCAAGAGTTCACGATTGAGAAAGAAAAGGTTCACCGGCAAGCCTAAATTCATTTTGTTAAAGAAGGTATAATAAACATTCGCACTCTCGCGAATCGGTTATTCGATGATATCCATATTAACAAAATACACAGGATGTTGATACTTTTACGTGATTTTCTATATGAAATATTTTACGTTATCGCGTTGCAAAATTGATTTCCATCGCGAATCGTCTTCTTATTAATTCTACGTATATCTCGTTGCGTTGTATTCGTTTACCATATATTGCTGTAATCGTAGTAGCGAGATACAGAAAACAATAATGGATTGATCCAGCAGATGTCCAGCAAATCAAAGTCGTCATTATCTCGTTTGGATGTACATTGTACGTACTACATGTTGCGTATGCTTTACATGTTCATCTTTATCATGCCATTGTTCCAAGTATCTCGTTACCATACAAGATCCAATTTTCACCGCGAATAGCAATAAGTTTGAAGAACAGATCCTGTTCATTTCTTTCAAGTAACGAGCTGGCTATCTCCATTCCCCTAAGCTTCTTATCTATTTTCTTTAGCCTGCCTATATGAGACAAGTGATAGAATGACTTACCTTCGTTTGAACGGCCATTTGTCAGTCATATATTATTCTCGTTGCCTGCTACGTATTATTTTCAGTAATATTTCTTAGAACGTTGTTATCGATGGCGTGTCACAGCCCTTCTTTCGTCTCATCTTCAAACAAGAAACCATCGTATTTCTGAAGCTACCAAATCAGAAAATCTCTCGGTTAATCGTATTCCTGCCAATTTCTCTCTAGTCTCTTCGATCGTATACTTTTTCATACTCCAAGTACCTGCTATTACGGATAGCAAAACCGCAGTTGCTATTGAACGTAACGATCGAACGTTTCGAAAGAGGCGTTTCAACGTTGGCGTCCCACCGCCAACGGAGACGAATCGGTAACGAGGAGATATAAATCGAAACTGACGCAGATTTCACGAAACCTAAGCGTCGTTACACATCGCAACGTGTTTCGCAAACGTGTAAACATTGCTATAAAATATTTTCATAGGGATTTACGAGTCGGCCGGAGTACAAGGGACGCCCTGATAAACCTAAATTCGATGCATCACACGTAAGAGAAGCTCGAACGCGTAATAAATCCTCGTTGAGACTTATTGTTCCTCGGGGCCCCATGGCGCGGCCAAGAAAACAAGCAAGAAGAAAATCTTTATAATAGAGTAAAATGATCCTCCTTGCTCCGCTCCCATTCTTCTCCGCGCGTACGTACATCTCGGCTGGTAACCTATTTGTTTCTCATTAACGGACCTACATTAATCTTTCGATTCCTCCGGAGGCCCCGTGAACAACGTGAGAACATCGGGGCTGCTTGTTACCGAACGATTCATGGCAGCTTCGACAGAACCAAGCTTTTAGACCTCCGTTTAAATTACTTCACACAGGTATCCGGTATACAGTATACTCGCAAGCATAACTTATCTCGTAACTGATTAACGACTATAATAAGCTTCCCATAAAAATTGGAAGCTTTCGTTTCGTCGATAAAGTTTAATTACCAAATTGTAGCTTTTGGATGAAACGCGGTTCAGATCGTAGCTTTTTTACGTTATTAAATATACTGGATTTATATTCGTTGTAATTAATGTCACGTAATTTTTTACGCTACTGTACTAGCTGTAGTTTAGATAGATAGATTCTTTGATTAGGAGATATTTTAGATTTCTTCGACTACTATTTAGATCTTCCGGCGTAAATTATTGCGCGCAAAAGTTCAATGGTCAAACAGATTTTTCATTTTATATTCCAAGAGCGATATCTTAAAGAAGTTTAACCAATATCACGCATCCTTTTTAAATATCGTTTCTGGAATACAAAGCGAGAAATCTATTTGGAGATTTCTAGATATAGCAAAAGTTTCTCGATTATAGCCTAGACGATAGTCTCTTACATTAAAGTTCCTTCTTTCGTCTAAATTATTCTAGAGAAAAGCTGTAATATTTTCTTCACATCCATGTTGGATAAAGTTTGAACATCGAATGGACGTATGTCGTTCCGCCAGAGAATTTTGCGCGTGCTTAAGATAAAATCTAGACGTAAGAAGCGATTAAGAAATTGTATTGTTACTTACAACCACTTGATGCACCTGCCATCGTGAATCAGCAACAGGAACAAGAGCAGCCAAGCTTTAGCACCGCTTCTCTTCGTTGCCGTCATCTTCATGCACTTTACATTCTAAAAGACTGGCATTCGTTCCGCTGCTTCGCGCATTAGAACTGCTCTATCAATTGTCCAATGTTCGACGACTGTCCTGGCACGCGCGCTCTTTCAGGGACCACTGTGTTTCTCTCGATGATCGGTGGATATCGTAACGTAGAACCGCGGTACCTTTGGCGTATCCATCTTCGACGAAGCCAATGAAAAAATACTCCAAGATCTCGGATCAATGCAATCGGCGTAACCGAACTTCGCTTCCGATTATTCCGCTCTCGATGTAACTCTGTTAAACGCTACTTTAAATTGAAAAAAATGTTAAAGAGAAAGAACAATGAGAACTGGTTCGAAGATACAGCCAGAGATACCGGGGGGAAAAGGGCAGCGCGTCCGAAGGAAGATATAAATTCCAAGTCGGGAAACACTGTACTTAATTGCAGTTGTCGATGGGCCGATAAAGCAGTCGCTTAGAAATCACACACGCGAGGCCCTGATTTATCACGGCTGATCACCGCGTGCGGTGCAATTATCGTCGAGCCTTTTTCTCTGTTTTTCTTTTTTTTTCTTTTATTTTTTTCCTTCTCGAAGCGAGCTTTCCCACCGGCGAACAACGTACCGTGAGCACACTTGGCGAAGCTAAGCGGGAAGCGAAGGAGGCCGAGTGTAGCAAAACAACAACCGGCACGTCCACTGTCACTCGACGATTGATCGGAGGATGATCAATGGAGGCAGCGGAGCAGACGTCAACGCGCGGTATCCTGAATGATCTGCGACCGATACGGTCCCCTATCGGGTGAGTTCCTTCGCGCCGTCCCGTGCTGCAGGGAGTCTGCGTGGTTACAGGTGTCCGTCGAGCCGTCCCGCAGGATTTGCCGGTCGCCGTGGAGGTGGAATCCTCCTACTCTACTCTATTTCCTCCTACTTCACCTACTCGGTTTTCGTTGGACGAGGAACCGGCCACAGGGATGGCGATCACGGTGCGAACGCGGCCACGCGAACAAGGGAGGAGGCGAGAAACTGGTCAAAGATCGCGTCCACTTGGCCCGAGAGGATCCGTTGGACAAAAATCGGGAAAGTCGTTCTTCCATGTCCGATCCGATGATACGTCGTGACCGTGTCCGGATATCTAAAACGACACAACGTTCGTCGACGTAAGATTCTCACGAATATCACCGACTCGTTCGTTCGACTCTCGTTTTTGCTGGAACGAACAACGAGCTTCTGGAATGGAACGTCGATGGTCCGAGGATTCGATACGAGTTCCTCCTGCTGTTTGTAAATGCGCGCTATCCGAAAGTCTCTTTTCTCGAAGAAATCAATTCTAAGGGATTCTCTTACTTAAACTAGTTGGATATCGTTTACATAAACAGGTGAAATACGTAAAATTGCGGAACAATTTATATCTATTAATAAGAAGCTACGTTTCGTTGAACCACCAATCCAAACTAATCTAGAAGCCGTCGCGAAAAGAGCAAGTTATTCTCACCACACTCGGAACCGGACAACTGTCGTTTAATATTCCTATTTGTTGTAAAAAGATCATTATTTGCCTGTACTCTTTTGCTCTTTCTACTCTTCTGATCTTCGATAGTTGGAGGACATTCCTGCGTCACACGCTTGATAGTTATTTTTACACTACGACTACTGCAGACAGATTTATCAATTTTTGTAATTATATTCTATCTCGTAATTATGCTTATGCAATGTACATAATTGCTAAGTCAATTTGGCGCGCCCTATTCTCGATTTCGTAAGGATGGTTTAACCTACTATTAAAATATCATGACGCGCGATTTTACACTTTCAAATTCCCTATAAACGCACCAAAATCCGCAATCTAACGATGCAGGTGTCCAACGATGCTTATATCCCAATACCATTTTAACGCTAGAACAATTGGCCTTTAACATGCAGCTAAATGTTTTACGTATATATATAAATTGATATTAATTCATACCTGATGATAATAGAGGCAAAGAAATTACCATTAGTGGAGGATCCTTACTATTTTGGGACAGTCGCATAATTGTCATTTCTGCACTGCCCTAGATTCGTTCTTTGTACGTGAACAACTTTATGATTCACCGTATATCTATTTGTTTCCATCCTGCCACTTTAATTCTGATCATCTGCGTATGACATATTTAGGCAAACATCGCAGGTCAGTAGATCTAGTGTCAAGAAACGATTGTATTCTTCGAGGCATTTTATGCATGTACACTGTACACTACCGCTCAAAAGTTTCCAGTCGCTTCTATTTTCTCGATGCGGATTTTCACGCAAATTTACATTTCTATGGACGCGCTAAAGAAATAGAATTTAAATAGAAATTTGTTTGTCACATCGAAGATTATATAACGAATGCTCTGCTTTCGATATTTTTAATATTTCTGCATATAAATGCACATAAATGCCTACCAATCCGCAGTCCATTTACTTTCTTTTCGGTCCTACTACTTTTCAGTTCTTGCTGGCTGATAAACAAGTATATTTATGCTCTTTTTCATTAGCCTTGTATCGTGACCATTCGCGCTTACCATTTACGGCTAATCATTTCCTTCTGTTCCCTGTTCCTGTTTATCGTAATTTTATCGCACGTCGATATTAAAACAAAATGCCAGATATCCCTACGTCAGAAGGACAAGAAGAGAAGTAGGAACAAATATTAATCAAGAACGTAAAAATGAATTACAAACGCAAGCTTCATTCTTATTCTTATACCGTGTATTCTTTTTATTTATTACATATGACACAGGCTCGTGAAAATGTTCAGACACGCGTAGACACCTTTTGCGAATATATTATGCGTGTTACGCGAAGCATACATTTAAGATGTTTCGTTAATCGCCGTGACAGGACTATTGTAACTTCCTTTTACCTGTCGTTTATCGTTGCATCCACTGACAGAGTATCAACGATTACAATTGCACGTGTTCGTTGGTATACCAATATTTGAACAGCATTTACCAGCTTAATTTTCTACGGCTAATTTAATTAGTGTTAATTGGTAAACGATTAGTTAGCTACCAGTTAGCGAGAGAATTAGGACAAAAATAATGCAAATATATTTCACATTGCGTTCTATTGCAGATCAGGTATTTTTAATCCTTCAAATCTGGTGCACCAGTAACGTAGATGTTCGATAGCGTTATTTTTCGATACACCGTCCCATGCATTTTTTAACTCTCTAAGAAAACGTATCAAGGTACCTGAGAAATGAAACAGCGAGCAGTTTAAAAAATACCTTAACTTTAATCTCGTGAAACTCATCCTACGAACGATTTGCGCGACTTTGTGTGATTTTACCTCTACGCTGTGTCTTGTCTTTCGTACACCCCGTACGATGGGATTAACGTCGAAATATCTTTTAAACCAGACAATATTTTCGCATACAAGTGCCCTGATAGATTTTTGTAGAGAAAAAAAGCTGCGTAGGATAGCGTATAAAAAAGAAGTATGGTTTCGAGCAAAGATTACCTTGAGATCTCGAAAACGCCTGCACCTAGACAAATCCGGTGGCCGCAGTAAGACGTCTCCTCCTTGAAACAGAGCAAATTGCGTTTGAAACACTTTCTCCGACAACGTATACTTTAGCCGACATACTTGCGTGGATCGATTAAAAGCGGACACCCTGTGTGCACTTAATTCACATTTTTTCTACGTTGTCGTAAAGATGGAAATTAATTTTAAAGTCAACACTTTGGAAAATATTTTTGCTACATGTTCACCTACGCCATCGACGATAAAACCACGTCTTATAACAGTAAAATTTTCATAAAGCGAGTAGCGCTACTCTTTACTGCGCTGTTCAAGTGGAGCAGATGCAGAAGAAGACGAAAGTGTCCGGAATTTAGGACAAGTAGTAACTCTCTAATTAAGTATTCTAATATGACTTCCTCGCTCATATTTAAAGTTCCATCAAAACGCTTACTTCACTCTCGACGTAATGATACGTGAAACACACAGGGTGTCTCGTTGTTATCGACCCACCGAAATACCTCCCAAGCGATAGATTAACGGAAAAAGCGTTTCCCTCCCTATTAGACTGTACCAAATGTTTCTTTCCTCTTACAAGGAAATAACAGACGCGCAACGTTTCTTATTTTCTATTATTTTATCGAATTACGTGCGATCCATTTTGTAGTAATAGAACAAATTAAACACCGTGTAAAATAAAACGATCGATAAGATAACGTAAAAGAAAAATGCGGCGCGTCTATTATTTTTTTAGATAGCGAAAGAAACTTTTCCGACTAGCTGCTGATACAGTTTCCTAGCGACGAATAAAATGAAACGCGCAACTTCTCGTTTCGTGGAACGCGATCCTGCGATACGAAGTTCGTTTTCTGCGATAAGAGATAGAGCGAAGAAACGCCGTGTTTCCCATTTGCAACATGTGTGCTCTTTACGCGAAGAATGCGGTAAGCCAGGAATCGTAGCAGGCCTGTGTCACAAAGTATCGAACCAATTACGCGTACGATTTGCCAATTAGTTTGGAGGAGAAAGTGGGATCGTATATTTGCCGAGAAGCCCAACTTACCATTGGAAATATCGCACAGAAAGTATCTGGAAAGGTCTAAAGAGCCGGTTCATTCTCCAACAATCATCCGGTTTCTATTTTATCTGAAATTAGCCTCACGCTCTATCGTCCTTCTTGCATCTTCGTTAAACGCGGCGGACTTTTTTCTAATATCTGCTCGTCCGTTTTCGACGATGGGTATATTTCGGTTGGTTTATAATAGAGAGAGTCACAATGGATCAGTCGATTCTCCGAATACGAACGTCTCTGTATTGTCAACGTAAATACGCAACACGCTCCGCGGACAGGCTCAGCCGACACACATCGTACACGCTGAAAAATAATTCTCTCGCTGAATGTGACATCTGCGACTGTCGATTAGCCACGTAATCGCACAGTATCCCGTATACTGAGTGTACGTGTAAATATAAGGAAGATTTTCCCATGAAACTGGAAGTTTATCAACCAGTTAGCTGTCGCGACCTCTTCGAAAAGCGTGTACCTACGATAGAATGCGTGGCAAAAGGTAAGCGACGACGAGTATACTCGTCGAACACAGAGTACGCGTGACTGTATAGCATAGAATTAGGCGATACACTTCGATCGTTTCGCGGCTAAGAGTCGCTCGAGCATCGATAATGGCGTTTAATAAATCGTCACAAGAGCGTTAATGGTAACTAACAAATGAGGCAATCAATGGTAATGACTGTTCAATTTGTTGATTACTCGAAGTGATTAATTAGGCATGCATACGTATACGAAACTTCATTATGAAATTGTACGATTCGATATCCCTTTTTGCTCGGAAGTATATAGCCATATACAGGGTGGGTCGGTAGGAACTAATATCCGAAATAGCTCGTTGCCTATTAGTTAGTTTTATCGAGAAAGGCACTCTCATCGAACGGATGCGATTTTATTCTCCGATATTTTACACTCTCTGAGATATCAAGCTGAAACTTGAGCTTTTTTTCAACGACACCGTACATTTTCTATATATCAATCGGCTCAGCTGGACATTTTTCACGGTACTCGATAAATATTCAAACTCGATTTTCTCGAAAACCAAGCCGAAAACTCGAAAATGTTACTCCACGTTATTTCCTTATTGTTCCAGGAGGAATCACCTCGTGGCCGCTTTTACCTGTTATTCGGCCGGACCCTGTACTAGTTTCATCGCGCGGTAGAGCCGCGTTCGTCCGAACAGGTCGAGAAACAACGCAGTTCCTGTAACGAGCGGATCGGATAGTCGGTATGTACCTTCGACTCTTCTTATCGGTTCGAACGGAGAATTTTGGCGCATCACGCGCCAAGCGCCTCTTCCTAGACGCGTCGAAGCTGGCAGCGCGCTTGCACGTGGCGATCATCGCGAAGCAACGTGCACCTGTCCGCGAAACAGCAACAGCGGAGCGTTCCCGTCACGATGGCTGACGTCGTAGCTGCCCGAAGAATCTAAACGCGTGTCAGAGTTGGGAAAAGATCGGAAGACGCGTTGCGAGGCGACAGCGTTTGCCAGTTTGTCTCGCGATCCAGGACAACGTGACACGCGAATCGGCGGAAGAAGGTTGGCGTTAATTGCGCGAGTACTTTCACTCGGCGCTGTTAAAACGACCGGCGAATCGCGTTGACGCGCAAAGAGACGAAGAGAACGGGTTAAAAGCGGTTTATTGCAGAAGCAGCGCAAAGGATGGCCGCTTCTTTCGTTCCAGATTATTTCCTCCCATTATTCGTCGAAGACGTCTACCATAAAAAGGGGGCAAACAGATCCGGCGACAGCTGCTTGGCTATTAAAAGCGACTTAAACCCCAAACCCTCGGTGCGATCGCAAAAGTTACCTCGCTCGTTCCATCGAGCCCCCTTCTACCGCGTCTCGGCTCCTCTTCGCGATTACGCACAAAGCCAACGCATGTATACCGCTCGACAGACTTTCCTAGCAAATAAGCAAATTGCTAAATGAGCCGTAACGCCAACCCCCGCCACCGCAAAAAAAGAGGAAGAAAGACGAAACTTGCAGAGGCAGCGATCTTTCTTTTCGCAAATTTTACGTTAAAATGCTACTGGTTTTACAGTGCCACGTTTACTTTCCAACGTTTCGCGATCTTTCTTTCGCGGTGCATAAGCCGCACCAGCTTTGTTATTCGACGCTAACTTTACCAGGCCCGCTTTCGAAGTTTAATTTGAAATTGTACATCCATCGTTATTTCGTTTGTTCGTCCAACTTGTGTTTTGCGATGGATAACTCGAACGAATGATCGAGCTGATGTATCGGATGAAAGAGTGAAATTGTATAACATCGTTTGGTTAATGGTTAGTCATAGCGATCGTGTGCACGTTAAATTGAAACAAATTGAAGGTCGGAAGTTGTGTATCCGCGTGGATGTAGATTAATTAATTCGATACCGACGCAATTAAATTGATATCAAGGTGTTTCGTGAGGACGGCTTCTCATCTGCATAATCTGTATATAATAACATGGGTGAAAAAAAGGAATTAGTCCCCCGGCGATAAACTTTTTCCCACCCCATCGCTTGCTTCTCGAATCTAGAGCCTCGTGCACTCGCTTCACTGGCTCTTCTCCCAAACTGTTAAAGCAGCGGATAAATTAGAAAAATACTCTTTCGGCTACTGATACCTCATATGGTTCGTTAGTTATCAGTACCTAATAAATTAGTACCTAATGGCCGTTTCATCCGGTCGATTTTTTATTTAACAAATAAAAACGATGCTTTAACAAACGAAAATTCGACGTATAGAGGCTTCGTACGAAATCGTGATCAAACGTGTAAAGCTGCTTCTCTGTACACGTTGATACGTGTTGCGATGTATCGTTCTTCCGTATTCTTTCCATGCAGATTATCGACCGTTAAGAAGTCGAATTTCATCGTCGGGTAATTTTATCCAGGGCATCCAGGTTCCATTGAAGTGCTCGGGATAAGAACGTGGATCCACTAGACCGGACGTTTGAGTCTTTAGAACTGCGAAGTACTCAGCGATGAAGCGATTTAACTCGTCGACAACCTACGAAGAAAGTAACATTTCCTTACAGAATAATCTCAAGTCGAGTACAACAGATACGATTGCAATAGATATCCACTAAATTTGGTAGAAAATAAACGTAGAAAATAAAAAATACGTAATTACGGCGATAATGCTTGATTACTTGTACCGATTTTTATCTCGTACGAAACGTTAGATCTTCCGGCCTAATAAACAAATTCCGATACGATCGCTTCGTCTCCAAACAGTTCGGATAAATACGGTCTCAGCGTGTATATTTACCTCCGGATGTTCGCGCGACACGTCCGTAGTTTCGCAAGGATCGTTGTAGACGTCGAACAAGCATCTGTCCAGACACCTAGGATAACTTGTAAAATTATCGCAAACAACCGTGGCCGCTCGTCGAAGGTCGATTATACGCTCGCTGTTGAACGTCGCGTTCGAAACGCTGGCAAGAGCGGAACCGGCTGCCGAATGCAAAACGTTGGATACGTTGTACTCTGGGTACGATTCGCTCGTGCCGCTGTCGCCGTAGTAATCGCCGTACGAAACACTCGCTCCTACGTACAAGAGAGAAAGTTTAATTGGACAGGATCATTGATAGTCGATTTACGAATCGACAATACGCGATTATTTACTGGCGATATTTGTCAGTAGCGACTAAACCTAATTTGCTGTTATAGAGGGTGAGCCGGAACATGCGAAGGCTACGACAGGAGCTGCTTGAACGCGCTACAAGGAGAAGAAAATGTATTATTAATTAAAAAAGGATAATTACCATTGATCAATTTGTATCTTCCCATTAGAGCTCCAGAAAGAGCTTGCTTCTCGTCGATGTTCAATAATACGTTCTTACGCCTGGTCTTTTTTTCAGAAACGATAGTGGCCCATTGATCCACACCGTCAAGATTTTCCTCCAGATCTTCCAAATTACCGCCGGCAGCTGAGTAAAATGTTGGTAGCCAATCGGTCACGTGAATCAATTGGTTTGAAATTCTGGACGGATTTTTTATCGCTGGCGAGTAAACGCACGCTACTCCACGAACTCCGCCCTCGAAAAGCGTGAACTTCAGCTGAAAATGGATGCTACGATCACTTCTATTCTACCTTAAATAGAATAAAGTATTGATTTTGCTTATTTAAATAACTCCTATCGAACTGAATGACATCAATTTTTGTGTCCTGTATAAATACCTCATAGTCTAGGCTCTCAAACTAGAGGATAAGCACACTAAAGATTTTAACAACTCCTTAATTATTTTGCAGATTTATCTCGTCTTTTTTTAAACACCCTGACACGTACCAACGAGAACGTACAAGAAACCGCAGAGTATAAAATACAGCGTTATATTACCCCACGCAGAGGATAGTTTGATCCATAATTGTTCAAAAGACCCACAGTCTGTGCACCGTTATCAGACATAAAAACGATAATCGAGTTTTCCAGCATGTTAGTCTGCCTTAACGCCTGGACAACTCTACCGACAGATTCATCCATGGCGGTAACCACGCCTGAAAACAAGGAAACATACATTGCAATAAGGTAAAACGAGTTAGATTTATGGCGTACATAAATACTCATATTTTATGTTTCTGTTTGGATTCGCGTGTTATGAAAGTTTAGATGCTGCGAGAATATAACAAGCAGTAGTTGATGCACTGAAAACAAGGCGACAAATATAAGAGTCACGGTCCAAGCTCGAGTTCAAGTTGAAGGTGTCAGGTCTAAATGCAAAAGTACGAGGAATTACAAGCTTGTCGATTGGAAAAGTAGACCAAGACTGTAACCCGAAAACAAGGTCGTACGTTTACATAAACTTCTCTTTTTATTTTAGTACGCTGAATCAGCCCTTGCTGTGCTTCACACGTGTTCTCATTCGTCCTATGTATTTTCAGATTGGGCTTAAATTTTACCAGCACAGGGTGTACCGTAACACCCCACGTTGGATCCACTTCAGCAGAAGACAGAAAGGACAAAAACAACGAGAAAGGTTCGTATGAACATACGTTGACCAATCTTGAACATATTTGACCTTGCCTCAAATTTACAACCAGTTTGTGATTTTTTTAAATGCCGCGAAATTCTCTCACTCGATAACTACGAGGTTCCATGCAGACGAGTGTGGCGATTTCGAGCAGCTTCCGTGGAGCTAAGCAGTTGCGTGTTCGTACGAACTTTTCTCGCCGTTTTCGTACCGTCTGCGCATTATTGAAGTGGCTCGCGCGTGTCACAATACACTCTGTCTAATTAGATCACACGATGATCGGCAGCCACGTCTCACACGGTGTTAATCAGGCTTCAAAATCTACTTTATATAACAAACGTAAAAGTTTTCCGTGGCAAGCGCGCGAATACTTTTACTAGCCACGCTGTATACACATATGATTAACAAAGTCAGTGCTCGTCTACGATCTAATTGTTCTCGTCGCGTACCTGCCAACTTCCTTCTGTCAAAGTCTTCGATATAGCCTAACGTGGCGTTCGTTTCTTCTTCATCGCGGACTTCCATATTTGCCTTAGCGTCGCTAGAATGAGCGGCAACATGGGATAACTGAAGGTACAGAGGTTTGCTGCGATTGTGATTGAAAATTATATCTTCGGCCCTTTCCGTTATAAGGTCTGTCATATATTCGTGGCTGTACTTGACGGATAAGTTTCCTGCGACATCGTAATGTAGATCATATCCAACGTGGAGCTACAAAAGAATTTTCATTCTCCTTGATCGTTTCTTTTGGAAAGGGAGTTTTCATCTACGCACAGCTCGGGTCCGAACCGATATCAGAGGATCAAATAGATGCAAAAGGACGGCGATGATGAAGTCCCGCAAAAATAGGAATATATTTGATCGTTACTTCAAAAGTTATCGAAATTATCGAAAGATATATTTGATAATAATAAGATTATAAAAAAGTGGTCATCAAAGTGGAGAAAATATTCCGTTATAGACAAAATGGTAAAAATGTCCATGATTCTCGCTATTTTACAAAACTCACGTTTTGCTCGATGGTGTGTTTGAAGTATGTGATGTAACCACTGTAATATCCCAAGAAGGTGTCGAAACCACGATGGGCCGGTGTATGATAATCGCTATAATAGCCAACGTGCCACTTTCCTACAAGATGCGTGGCGTATCCCAATTTTCGTAGGTATTCTGGCAAGAGCGTATTGTTCAAAGGTATCGCGCGTTCTTCACCTGCCTTCAGCGGGTAGCCTTGCATTCCTGTTGTGCAAAAATGTGCACGTTACATTACGAAACATCCCCGATAATTAACACTTATACGTGAGACAGCCTATTAAACGATAATTAAATCGAGAAACCTATAAGTACTTGAGTCTACATCATCTTCTGTACAGGTGTCGAATAATCTTTTTTCTTGAGATTATTCGTGATCGATACCATGACATTTTTTATTTGAGTTGAACTTAATCATTGCTTAATTAGGTAATTAAAAATAAAGAAACATGTTGTAATATATATACATAACATATAATATGTAGTATTAAGGTCAGGCGGATAAAAGCACGGTATATCCCTCTCGATATCGTACGACTTTCGTTTGAAACATTTTTCCGTGTCGTTCGTATTTTTCCAGACGTTTCTGCGTTTCCAGTTGAACAGAACACGCTGTATACAAATGTACATTTTTACAATATTACGTACAAGGCCACTGAGCAAGAGACACCGAAGCAATTTAAAAATTCCACGCATTGATGATAAGAAAGAGGAAAACTAATTGCACTATTAGTAGTCGTTTTGAATATACGACTTCCTCGTTATCTGTCACAGGTGAATAAAATAATTAAGCGCGTAGTTCAGCCACGCGTATGTTCTTCGTTGTTTCCACGTAACATGGCAATATTCTTCGATTCTTTTTTCGATCATTCACCTCTTACAAAAGACGACATTGAGTTCCACTTACAACGCTTGACGAATAACGATCATACTTTGGCAATGGCTCGAGCAAATTTTATTTATAGATAAGTGTTAGTTAAGCGTTGAGAAGTCAAGAGTTAAATAAACATAGTTAGATAAATGCATAGTAGACGGGATAAATAATTAGATTAAATAGACGATTCTCTATAGCTGTAGTTAAATAAATAGTTAAATAAATAGATGTCTGATTAGAGAAGTGCGTAAACATCCATATCAGAAGGATATACTATCGAGAGTACATGGCAAATAAGAATAACAATTGTAAACCGAGTCTCTCGTGATAGCCAGCAAGCTGATACGAATAAACTACCATCGTTATTAATTTGTAACGCAAAATTGTGTCAAATTTTGCGAGTATTTCATTCGAATAATTCTAAGCTTGAAACTAGCTCCTGACTTGAAACAGGTTGCTGGTTTTAACAATCGCGGCTCGCGATAAAAAATTGATAAAAAAGCAACGAGCCAAATGCCTAGCTATCGATCGCATAAATCGTATTCATAGAGTACCTGTCCGAATAGGATAACGCCCGGTAAGAAAGGCTGTCCTCGACGGTGTACAAATCGGTAAAACGTAATGTCGTTGCAGTATCACGCCATTGTATGCCAGGGCGTCGATATTCGGCGTAGGTATTTGATCGGCACCGTGAAAACTCACGTCGTTCCAGCCCTTGATGAGGAATTCCAGCAATTCAATATTGTCTTTCGTTCGCCAATCGATAGGTTAGTTAAAGAAGGTTCGATGAAAACCTTTATCTCTGGGACGTGTAAGGAATTGTCGAAATTTCGCTGACAGCTCGTTTGTCGTGAAAATCATTTGCGACCGGAAACGATCAATTAGAAATCTCTTACCTTTGGATCACGTAGCAAATTTTGCCGATTTTTCGTCATACATCTACTTGAAAAAGATTCGATAAAAATCTTTAGATCGTGTAGCGAATTATCGAAGTTTCTTGATTGTAAAAATTATTTGTACTCGAGAAAGATTAACCGAAGATCTTTATCTTCGAATCGTGCGGCAAATCGTCGAGATCTTGACATTTCCTTGATCGCGAAAATTACTCGTACTGGAACGAAGTTAATTAAAGAAACCTTATCTTTGGCTCGCGTAGCAGGTCGTCGAAATTTTATTGACAACTTCTTAGTCGTGAAAATCGTTAAACAACACTGTTGTTGAAAGCAGATTGTTCCCAAATGTTTGAAGAACATAGATAAAAAAAGATCAAAATTTGTATAAACATACATAAAATTTACGATCGTATTTGTCAAACGTTCTTAGATACGATGAAACGAAACGAAACGAGAGCAAGGATTAAAGAAATTATGTCAAGTTTGCTCTATTATCTATCTTATTGGTATTCAAGAACGAATTGAGAGTGCAACATGCACGCGTGCCTTTTAATCGATCTTCGACTTGATCTACATGCAACGATACACTGCTATGTTTTTGCAGGTCAGCTGCTTTGTTCGCAATTGCAAGAATGCAAAAACATATGGTCGAAACCATATTTGTCCGACAAATGAAATCGAGAACATAGAAAGCGTAGAGGAGCAATATGTGTGCATTTCCACGAATCGAAATATTTATTTCATAAATATGGAACCGCGTGGATATCTTCATGAAGTATCGAGAAATTAATTTCTACCTTATCTTTCAATCGTCTGTGTGCAATATTCATGAATAACGAAATCTGATCGAATATCCGCGATTATGAAACACAAATGAGGCAAACTGAAACGCTGCCCGATTCGTGGAAAATAAAATTATCAGGAAACAGGTCGATAAACTCGCTTTTAACATCGATCAGAATAGAAATGTTACTTTATCCATTTGTTCAAAAGAGATCGATGTAAATCATTGGTGTGAGCATGTCGTACAACGTTTGGCGAACCTGTTCCTGCAAAGTGAAAGAAAATTCGGCTTGCGTTTATTGCCAGATTTCCTGTTAAACGCTTTTTGTTCGATTTCACGAGCCACATCGACAGATTTGTCCTAGGAAGCAGGACAAAGTGGAACGTCTTCGAAACCTAAAAAAAAAGGGATAATCTTACAAGGTCATCAGCCATGATAACTATAATATTTGGCCGCTGCTGGCCCTGCGCTTCCTCTTTCGCCAGTACGACGTAGAAGTAGAACAAGCATCCTGAGGCAATAATCACAGACATTGACACTATGCAGTTAAGGATAGAATTCGACATTTGTTTTTACTCGTGTTCAGGTTTCTTCTTCTAGCCGTATAAGAATCTCTGGAGGAAGATTCACACGATATGCGATAAGCAAAATTGTACACTGTAAAAACTTTCGTTTTACAAGGAAATGACAGATTTTGTTCTATTGCTATAAAATGGATCATACATAATTCGGTAAAATGGTATAAAACAAAAATGGTGCGCATCTGTTATTTCCTTCTAAAACCGAAGAATCTAATGCGCGTACGGACAGGAAAAACAACACGTTACGAGGAAATACGAGACGCGTACAGAAAATAAATTCCGATTGGCTATCATATCGGAAAAACAGAAGTTTGCTGCATTCTACACGTAGTTTTTATCTTCATCGAGATACTTGCCATAACAATCCCAGTTACCAGGTACCCTGGATCGTCGATATCAAATTGTATCGGACAGAGTGCGAATGGATCAACGCGTTTTTTCAATTCGCTCTAATGCAATCGCTCTCGTGACGAGTGCCAGAGCAAAGAAGATTCAAGAGAAAATCTCTGTGATGAAGACCGAGTTTCGTGACTTTTCCTTCCTTGCGAAAGAGATATCGTTATCTAGCAAAATCTAACTACTAAATCCCTATCTCGTCGCCTCTAATAGCGTTTCAATGGTGTTAAACACCTAGTAGCAAAATAGGGATTTAATAAAACGTTCGAACTACGAAAGTTATAGCGTGAATGCGCGAATCTTGGAGGTATTTTGTGTCACTAAATCCGCAAATGAAGTTTGCAGCTATCGTACGGACAATTTCTATGGACCAGATGTCCCTTCTGCACAAACCGCGAAGATCCTCGGAATGGTAAAAAGCCAATCGGAACTTACTTTCGCGGATACGCCTCGTAGAACCGCGCGTAATCGTAATATAAACGCGTTGCCGGAGCTAAGTAAAAATCGACCACCACTCGACACAACGATTCACCATCAACGATCCTGCCACGTAATACCGCGCCACTTATAACGCGCTGGGGCTTTATACCGCCGGCGGAGAAAGTATTTTCCGGGATGCTACTCTCTAACTATTATCACTGGCCGACCGTGCGATCATTTAACTCCGAAGCCTGTACCGCAACTATCGAGAGCACGCGTCTCAAGGAGAACGTTCCGCTTTGTCCTGTATTCTTCGCAACTATGGAACTGATCTGTCCTTGCGATTTTCTGATAATACGCTCTTTCGCCTTGAGTACTAGCACGTTTGCACGGGACCGTCGGATTCCTAACTATCTTTAGGATAATTCAATGCTCGATATTGCTTATTGGACATTTAAAAAGAACTGATAAACAGAGATATCGTTAATCTTGCGATAACTGTGCCATGTATTGTTTGTTATTATTGATATTATCGAATTGTGTAGCTGGCTTGAGTATTGTTTAAGTAGGATGTCTGAAAAATCAAAGCATATGTAAACTGTAGCTGTTGTTTGCGTTTACAGAACAGATTAGATATATAGTTTAGATATGCAAATATGTATGGGATAAATGTAGTGAAAAATAATATAAAAAAATATTCAAAGTGGAGTATTAGGTATAATATTTAAAGGACAAAACAGATGTTTGTTTAAACGTCGTTTCTTCAGTTTCTTCCATAAAAATTTCAATTTATATCAACATCAGCAGTCTAGAAATATATTTCTTTCAAGACATGTACTTTCGGTTCAGTTACTTTTGGTACAAAGGGAAATGTGCCAGCAAATAATTGACAAACTATTTTGTATTCGATAACTTTATTCTCTCTGTGAGATTTACCACTTATTTTATTCGTATTTTAAAATATCCTATGGAACTCGTATCGTTGTATTTACGTAAATAAATTAATCGCATGTTTAAAATATTTGCGTATGTACATTAAACTTGGAATTGTAATGCAAATGGAACGTTTTCCCAATTCTTATCAGATGTATAATTTTTAATTTAAACAGAATTAGTAAACAGTATGGACATTTCGTAAATAATAAACTCGTAAAACTCGACTGCTAAACAAACGACTTAAGTTATGGCAGGTAACGAGTATACTTCGCTATAAGGCTATCGTCCAAAGCACCTAAATTACATATTCGTTTGAATTACGCAGCAAGGTCGGCAAAATCGTTAATTACAACGTAGATATGAAGCCATTTATTTCAATTTCTGCCTCGCTAATCATATTTATCGTCATAATTCACCAGTTAACCCGAAGCATTGCCAGCCATATTTTTACATTTTCTTTCGATGAAATCGCTCGACTATGAACGTTATTCCTAGTTGTTTTAGTAACAATAACAATTTACGTTCCAAATTGTTAGCGTTCTAACTGTAACCGCTTTGCTTTAACAATCAAACCGATTGCGCTGTTAAATATTACATCGCTAGAAACGTCTAATTTTATATAAATTTAATGCAATATAAAATTATTAATTATAGAACATAAAAGATTGAACTAGTTAAAATACAAATAGCAGCATAAAATATTAAAAATTGTGCTATTCTTTTAAAACGTTCATTTACTTTGCTAAAATTTCTGATGATAAAACGACCACAAATAGATATGTTCTACTTGACTTCAAAAACTGTTCAGTTTGGCAAATTATTACCCTGTTGTTTAAAACTCTGTGCGCCATTTCAAGTTGAGTCAACTGATTTTCGATTTTCGACAATCATTTGATGCTGCGACAATATTTCCTTATAGAATCACTGCTCGAACAAACGTTGCATGGTCATATAAAATTGCTCAGTAATATCGAAACCAAAATCACCGATATGTGGATGTAGTAGACTAAGTTGCCAAGTACAGCTGCAGCGTTGCACAGCGCATCCCCTGATTTCACCCACGGTCCCCACGTATCGTTTCTATTTCTCGGATCTGCCGACCAATCGATCGGTTTTTTCATTTGCTTCTTCAAACTGTGGCTATACTGTTCCAGATCATAGTTCAAGTCTCTGGCGATCTGCAGACGACAAATCAGTACATTATAAAAATATATAGAATATCATGTAGCAAGATCGGTGGTCGTAACGACGATTTTTAATAATAATAATAATAACAACAACAATAATAATAATAATAATAATAATAATAATAGAAAGGAAACGAAAGGAGAGGGAGACGCAAGGTCGATCATTATAGAAGACTGTGACTCGAAGAACATCGATAATGATGGCACAACGTTGGATGGCATTAGCGATGTTCAGCTGTGCTTACGTTCATGCTATTTACTGTACGCATTGTCGACATCGATATGACATCAGCATTACATCAGCACTGCATTAACACAACGTCAGCACTAGATCAGCAACGCATTGACATATTGATATCGTTTTGACTAGCCGAAATAACGTAAAGGTATTCATACCTATTACTCACCCTGACATACGTTTTCGCGATGTTCCTTGTTTCGCATGGATCGTTCACTATGTCGAATAAACATTCCGTGACGTTGCAAGGCGTGAGCATCTGTCTGCGGTAATACGTGAAATTTGCATTACACTGAACCGTTGCATCTTGCCGTAATCGTACCATTGTACTCGGTTGTGTCACCGGACCACCCAAATGATAAGTGAGACTCTCAGAAACGGTACTTTTCATCACGATATCCGTGTACGTAGGTAGCGTCTCTAACGTCTTTCCAGAGTCGCCATAGTATCCGTCGTAATAACTATTTTCGTTGGTACCTTGAACCATTTTTTAGGAAAAATCCCTAATTATCTAGAGAAGGACGAAATCTTCGTCGACTTCGATCACCCTAGCGGTGGTTTTTATTTTATTCTGCATTTTAGTAGTTACCCCTCAACAATTTAAATCGACTATAGATCGCTCCCTCAGTTTTTAAAACTTCGTCGATATTCAACAAAATTTTATCTCTGCCACCTCCACGTCCTTCACTAAGTAGACGCCATTGATCGATTCCGTCGATGTTGCATAGATCGTTCGGATCTCCACCAGCTGCAGAGTATAATGTTGGCAACCAATCCGTTATGTGTACCAATTCATTGGATACGCGGGCTGCTTTCTGCAGCCTGGACGACCACAATGCCGCGACTCCTCTCACGCCTCCTTCGTATAACGTGTATTTTGTCTGTAACAATAATATTCTAAAATGTAGATGTATACGGTGGACTCTCGGTTATCCGAGTCCCGTTCAACCGATATTATCCGAGATGCTTCGAGCTTTAGCGTAACTTCACTTTCGTCGAAATTTTGACACGAAATTCTGACGTACAATGTCAATTATAACGTATAATAAATTCGATTATTCGAAAGTTTGAAATTGAATTTGAGAATGCTGAAACTTAGGTGATTCATTTTCAAGTGGATAGAAGCTCCGTCTTAATGACGTGATCTTACCCCTCTTAAGGGATAGTTGGAGCCGTAGTTCCTGTATCTACCGACCGAAGCTGCTCCGTTATCGGTTAGAAACAGAATCAAGGAGTCCTTCAACATTCCTTTCTCGCCTAGCGCGTGAAATATGCGCCCAACCGACTCGTCCAACTTCGACACCATTTCTAGAATAAGACAAGCGCATTCAATTAGTCGTGTGATTTATGAGATCGTAAACCGTACAAATACGAACTAAGATAACGAGATCTGCCACAGAAAAGGTGAACTATTTATGCGGCTTTTAGCGACCAGCCTATTTTCATCCGACGAAGCCAATCTGAATTGTTTCCTTCGTAAATTTCTAAAAGCCTCTTCTCTAAAATTTCCATTTTTCCAGTTGTACTACTGTCAGTGCGAAGCAGCTATGTCTAAATTAGACGCGTCTACGTACTAGCGTATTTGCGACGATTCGGCTCGCGAATGTGTATAGGCTCTCTATCGTTGTACACGTTCGTTGGTTGTTCTAAAGGTGCGTGAACAGCAAGATGCGATAACTGGAGATAAAGAGGCCTATTAAGTTCGTGATTCTCGATGATGTTGATCGCTTCACGGGTGAACATGTCTGTCGCGTATTCGCGATTCATCCCGTAAGCTGGATCGTCTCCGCGATGCATATCGTATCCGCTCATGTTCTGGAAGTGTACAAATAAGATATCTTATAAAACTTCTACTTGCTTTGCTACTCTCACATTGCTTTTAACATCTCACCTGATTCGAATAGCTATAATCGTAGTAAGAAATATAGCTGTTGTAAAAACCGAGGAACGTATCGAAGCCTCTGTGCAATGGCGTGTACTGAGGTGTATAGTAACCCATATGCCATTTTCCAATTAATTTCGTGGTATATCCTAAGTCTCGTAAATACTCTGGTAAAATTTTGACGTCGAGTGGCAGGCCACGTGGTTCGCCACCGCGAATGTCAGCTCCTTGCATCCCTATATATAGATCAACAATTGCAAACAAAATTGATGTTGCATTAAACAAGAATATTCATGAGATGTTACGTATACTATAGGTGTACGCAGCATAAATTCGTAGTACGATTTAGAGTCAGGTAGAGTCCCGTAACTCAAAATAATAATACTTCTAAACGTGTACAAATACGTACCGATACGGATTGGATACTGTCCAGTGAAAAAAGCTGTCCTGGATGGCGTGCTTGACGGTAGTACATAGTGTCTGTTTAGTATAATCCCATTGTACCCGAGTGCATCGATGTTAGGAGTTAGTATCTGATTCGATCCATGAAAACTAACGTCATTCCACCCCTATCAGACAAAATAAACCTCAAATCGTAAAATTATCTTCATACCATTACAAAGTAAGTTAACTTATTTTCTACGTAAAATAGGGTTCATAATTTTAGACGCAATGTTAAATTATAATGTAACGTAGCATTAGTGCTAGTACTAATTAAAGTTATTGGCAATTGACAAAGAGGCAGGAAATGTCTGTTCAATGTAGAAGTTCTAGAACAATTGAACCCTGTATTTGTTCTAAAAGTTAAAATAGATTTCGTGAAATGTTAGCTACTCATTAGACATAAAAACGCAGCTTAAATGGTGCAGGTATATTCCTTGTTTCGCTTTAAATTTAACAAACTATCTAATCCCGCTTGTGGCAAGAAATAAAGGATTAACAGATAAGTCTTCGGAACTCTGCACGGAATAAGATCTAAACCTAGTAACCCTGAGGGATTATCATTGGACAATACCTTCTCGTCATATTATCCAAGATTACATTCGCTAAGTGACCTAATTGAGCCAGTTGTAAATTCGAGAAATAGGTTATATATGTAAGAAAGAAGCTAGTATATCCGGTGGTACATTAGTGAATACCAACGTAAACTGGTTTCCTAACATGCCAAATGTCAAAATGATATACTCCCAAGGTAAATTACGCTTATACATCTATGGATGAGATAATAAACGATTATGTAATAATAAAATATGATAGCATAATAGTAGTAATTGATATGTCATGGTAGATAAGAGGGAGATTTTTGTTTTGCGGTTAGGATGAGTCACAAGCACTAGCATCCTTGTTAGATGAGGGGGCGTAAGTAATTTTCAAGTCACGATAATTGCCTTAACTAAGGATAATTTTAATTCAAAACGCTTTCGTACTACAGATTAATTGCAGCGAATTAGACGAAGCAGACAAGCATAAGTAATATATGGACGGTTGCACTTTGCATAAGTACAACTTTCGTAAATTTTTATTTCGATTTGTAGTTTTCATCTACTTTCTGGACTGGGCAACTATAATAGGTCATGTCCTGCTTCTTAAATTAAATTGGCACGTGTCGATCTAATGCAAAACGTTAAAATATCAAGTACCCATTTCACGCGATGTACCTGATCTTTTACCAAATCACTTGTTTTATAAAATTCTTAAATTTATTTGCTGTACAAATAATTTACATTTTGATTAACTCGTCAGTATTTAAATTCGCTGCAAATATTATAAAAGTTTCGTATACGATATACCAAAACATAATAAAGCTGAGGTTTAATAATTTTGCTAAAAATATATAAATTTTAAATGAAATAAATTTAAAAGTTAATGAAACTTATTTGTTGAGCATTAATTTTAAATAATATATTATAGTCTTACCAAATCGTCAGCCATAAACACAATAATATGAGGCGACGTTTCATACAGGCCGAATGCACAATCGATGAACAATATTAGGGACAGCAAAGACGTACTTATCCAAATGATGGAAAACCGACGCATTCTTCGCAGAGTTGAACGAAAGAAACAAAGTAAACAAAGAAGCAACAAAGTAAAAATATAATAAAAATTTAACGAAAAGTTGAAAAATGCTTAACACAGAGCACTTTTTCTTTTTGGCACTTTAAAACACGGTTCACCAAGGATGATGGTCAGAACATTGTGCCCGCGATATTTACGAAGGAACTTCTAGGAATGACGAAAGAATGAGGAACAGAGATAAACGTTTATATAGTCCACCCACGAAGAAGCATGTCATGAATGGATCACTCGAAAGGGGAGGGAAAGTACACTAATAATTACGACAATAAAGAAGGTACGTGTTTCAGCTGGGTTGCTTCTCGTCTTACGCGTTATTTTCCGTACTTATGTAATTGTCTATCTGCGTACGAGATATTCTGTACGTGTCGACTAATTTTTAAGTGCTATTTAAGTTATAATAGAATATATTATAATAACTGGATATATATTAACTGTTAGAAAAAATCAAGGAAACGACATACTGATCTTGATGTCTGATCAAAGTTTTATGAAATTCAAACAGGTTCACTGATTCAAAGTAAGCTCCCTTATTGTCTCGGTGGTAACTAAGGAACGATAACAAAGAAATTATCAAAATATTTTTTTTAAATATCTTGATAATTAATAATTTGTTTACTATTGTACCCCATTACTCCTTTGCGTAGAATGACGAGGGGAATCTTTCTATATAAAAATAAGTATACATTTTCATTCAAAAATATAATGCAATTATTGATTGTACACACACCTTTGCACTTTTAAACAAAACACGATCCTGCGGATGCACTCTCTTAACTATTCGTCTTTCTCCTTTGACATTTTTCTGTGACTGCACTGGTTACGAAGTTATAACCTAACACAATTGCATGGACCACCCTATACACATTTCCAGACTGCTTTCAAATTTACCAATATGATCATGATAGTCGCTTCTCATTACACTGATAAAATTTCAAAATGCTTTGTATATCATAATATATGTATATACATAAAAGTTTTCCACATATCTTAAAGTGAATGAATTTCAAAATATTGAAATAAACGAAAAAAACAAATTACAGCTAGATGCTTGGGAGATGTATTTACAATTTCAAAACTCACAAAACTCACAAAATGTATTTAAAAATTTAAAAGAAGGAGTCGGAAGAAGATAAAGTTCTTAAGATCTTTACTAAAGGAATGAAACAAGCGAGGACAATAATTCTAAAAGAAAATCAAACTTCCGTTCCTTTATTTCTAATTCTATAATACTTTAAAATTTATTTAAAAAAATACGCAGTTTACAGTTTTCGTCTTCGCAACTTCCAATAAAAACTCATAATCCTATACTTCTGAAATACACATTGCATCGTCATTCTCATCGAAAAACATAGAATTCTGGAATAATCTTTTTTACACGTGTAATAGGTAAGTATATCTATATTACATAATGTTCAGCTAAATGTATAACTAAATAGATATTTTATTCAATAATCTCCGACAATCTTTAAAAAGATAAAAAATGTGCTTTATATTTTTGCTGCATTGCCTTATTTTATTATATAATTTATTATATATAAAATATATTATATAAATATAAAAATATATATTATATAAAATTACTATTCCCCTCTCATTGACATACTTTAATTGGAAGACGCTTATTTGCCGCAACAACGACTGGAAATTTCTAGTTTTTTTAGTTATTGGCGCAAAAAAAACAGTTGATCTTTAAGATGTTAACCTCTCCGCATTTACTGACAAGGTGTCTCGTAAACTGATTTTTACCGAATCTATGAATAAAATGTCTCGCATTAATGCGTGTTTTAGTGAATAAAACACATGTTAATGCTGCATAAATTCATAATAATGCAGCACTAATATCAATAAACATTGTATCGTGAACTATCTCGCCCATAGATATAAAGGATTAATAATAAATTAAACGAAAGTATTAATAAATGATAATAAAATAAAACCTTTATTAGATGAATACAAATATATCCCAATATTAGACTGAGGTAGACATAAAATTGCATAATTATTATCTGCCTGTAATTAAATATTTTAGCACAACTTTTCCTTTTAAATTTGTATTTCTTTAAAACACATATTTTTCTATACTCTTGTTGGTTAAAGATGGAGATATCCGTCATTTCTAATATCCAATCAATATCTTTATTCAATATATTTTCAACCCATTAAATACTAATTCTATATTAAATTATTAAATCATAGTGATATAATATTTTATTGTACAACAAGAGAATTTAATAATCATATAACAGTTTATAAACGCAATAAGGTTTATTCATAGAATCGTTGAAAAATTACGCATATTTTGTATATAAATAATAAAGTTGTGAACCCTTACAACAAACCATTTTTTATTAACCTTTGAAATACCATCAAATATAGAAATTAATGTTATTTTTTAAACCTTTAAAACCTTTTTTAGACCTCTGAGATCTTTTTTAAACTTCTTAAACCTTTTTTATACCTTTTAAACCATTTTTGAAACTATAATGAAGATATTTCTATTACATTTTACTGATCATGTTCTATTATTTTATTGCATTATTCTAAATATTATATTCAATACATGATAAAAACCATTTTTTCTTTGACTTTTTAATAATGAATAAAGTGGAAGATACATTAACATAAAGATGTAGAAAATTGTTTTAAATTTATCATTCGTTGCAGTATAAAATTTTTATATCTTCGTATTTTTGAGTTTTACTTTTTATTTACACACTTTTTAGTAAGAAAATAGTATTTAAGAAAGATTAGTTCATGGTTTACTATATATTTACAAAATTATTTTTCCTATGACAAAAATGTATTCACAAAATTTATATAAGTATACAAATTGTCTAATGGTAATTAGCCAAGTTATCAAAATTATATTAAATATTTCAATATTTACAAAGTGCAAGTTTATATGAACAAATTTACTTTTGTACTTATACTGCAATTATATTTATAGTGTACAACTTATTGCATAAAACTAATCATTTTGTACGGATTTCATCCTCAAATCTTTTGTTATTAATTATTTAAATATTTGGATGGTAATAAAATACCTTAATTAACGTTATGTGTGATAAGGCTATTGAACTTAATTCTTTGTTCAAAGGTATTATAAAAATCTTTGTATTGTTTTATGATCTTGTATTTTTTCTAATGAATGTAGATTATCCCACCACGATGACAATTTATGCTTAAGAATTAATTTAAACCAGGGACTCAATGGATTAAGATTTTTCTCAATATCTTTGATTTCTGATTTTGATACCCAACGAATTTCACTGATTTCATCTGGATTTGGATCCAATGTTACATTATCTTTTTGTATAAATAACACATAATCTATTTCATGTTCACCCCATATACCTTCCACATCTTGATAATGAATTCTTGTTAAGTAGAAAAAATCTGATAGCAAAATTTCTGACAAAGGAATTCCTAACTCAAAATTCAGTCTTCTTCTTGCTGCTCTACGAATTCCTAGTGCCTCACGTTCTTCAGTTTCTTCGGGAATTTCAAATAATGGATGACTACAGCATGTATTTGTATAACGGTTTGGGAATGTTATCTATAAAAAGAAAAATCTTCTGCCATTAATCTAATATACTTAATATAAATGTACAACTTTTGTATAAAAACTACAGAAGAAAAGCATGATAAGTCACATTTCCTAGTTCTTATAAGGCAGTGATTTTAAAATTTATTATATTGACAATAAATCTCATATTAACAAAATTGCCCTTTTATTTGATTTTGGAGCTAAATATGTATTTTTTTATCTTCTTTAAAATATTTTAGATATTTCTCATTATAATATTAAAATATTACTTATCTTAATAATTAATGTAACGGAAGTTCACCTTTGTAATCATAAAGTGACATTCAAATGAGAAATCAGCAAAAATGTACTTATCATATTTTTCTTCTGTGATCTACATATACAAGAAGTACATACCTTATTGGGAGACCTTTTTTGAAGTAATAGTTCTCCTTTACCATTGAATAAAAAGACACTAAATGCTCTATGAAGTAAAACTTGTCCATCAGAATTAACAATGTGACAGTCTCTTTTTGTGGCATTACCAAGAGGCTTGTCCGACTCATCAACAAGAATACAACGTTCCTCTAAAGCAGCTTCCTGTAAAGGTTGGGCACTACCGAAACTCCTCATTGGTGATGTTAAACTTCGTACAGCAGCACGCAATGTTCTAGCCACTTGAGCCATCACAGTAGTCTCCTCTTAAATAGTATTGAAAAATGTTCAACGTACAACAATTTATACACTCAAGCTGGCTCCAATATAGTATGATATGCAAAGTATAGGTTAATTAAATCAGTGACCTTCCTTTAAAAGTTATTTACATTATTTGAGCTTGAAGATTATTATGGATGCGATATACTCGGGGATATGCAAAATTATCAAAATCAGTAAGAAGTTAAATCTAACATGTATATTTAAATGATGGTATAAACATAAAACGTTTAACTAGAAATACGACAAGCATACTAGGCGGGGAAACTTTCTTTTTGAGAAATGCGGCCATATATTTTTGACATACATATTACATAAATCATCTTTCCTGACGTCATGATAGCATCTTTTGAATAAATACATAAGATTTTTTGATCCACTGTGAATGCTTCCAATTGTAGATCAACCAGTTCTCTTATGATAAAGATTTATACACACTGAAATATAGAGAGCGTGGTGGTAGAGTTTTGAATATACTATACTAATAACAAAATTGGCTATTGTGATGTAAAAGAAATAAGTTTTTGTTAAAAACGATATTTATTGTAAGCAATTAAAATAATCATTTAAGAATAATTTTATAAAATGTATAGATAATAATTGAAAATACTGTAATTTAATCTTAAATTGTTATGATCATTTTGTTGCCTAATAAATAAAATATAAAGGATGCAATAGACATGATATTACAGAAAAATTGCAGAAAATTTAATATATCATGAAGTTTTATATTATGTATAGTTATAATATAATTATGTCATTTGAATCGTAATGATCGATAGTTCTCGTTGGTTCTCGACTTCGATCGATCGAATCGCTTCGTGGGGTAGTTGAGTAGATTTCAGGGTTTCAGTGTGTCTGCAATAAAGACCGTTATATAAAAAAAATTATTGTTTCTTTAATGTGTTATTTATTGTCTACGTTTCGATATAATTTAAGTCATTTTATATCATCCCATTAGTTTGTTAGTATAAAGCGCAAAATGAGTGAGAACGCAGAAATTACGGGAGTAATATCGCCAGAAGATGCGGCCAAAGCGGAAAAATTTAAAGAAGAAGCAAATGAATATTTTAAAAGTGCGTTTACAAACTTTCCTTATAAATTTGATCTTGCTATTTATTTTGTGTTTAGATACCAAGCTAAGCAAAAATTCATGATTAACATTAGAATAATGTAATTTAGTCACGTGTACGTTGAAAACTAACCCAACTTCCGTAACGTAAATTATCATTAAATTATCAAGTGTAAACCTAATCATTAGAAGTTTTGAAATTTAAAACAATCAGGTTCCTTGTTATATCGCTGCTACAAGTTTATTCTAAATAATTATGTTCATTTGTAATGTTTGTCACTTTAATTATGACATTTCATATAACATGTTTTATTTGATGTGTCAAATTTGTAGTAATTTCATTTTGACAACATAAAAGTGTTAATTTTTAGAGTACTTCCATTATAGCGAAATAAAAAGTAATCTGTTATCCTTCCGGTGTATATGTTGAAAACAAACAAAACATTAATTATAATTTTTTCGCTATTATCTATCGTATATTTCATTATTTTCTTTTTAGATCAAGACTATGACAAAGCCATAGAATTCTATACTAAAGCTATAGAAGTAAATCCTACAGTGGCAGTTTATTATGGAAATAGAAGTTTTGCTTATCTAAAAACAGAATGTTTTGGATATGCACTTACAGATGCATCAAAAGCTATTGATTTAGATAAAAATTACGTGAAGGGATATTATCGTAGAGCTGCAGCTCATATGTCACTTGGCAAGTTCAAACTAGCTCTTAAGGATTATAAAACTGTTACTAAAGCAAGACCAAATGATAAAGATGCAAAGATTAAATACACAGAATGTTCTAAAACATTAAAAATGTTAGCCTTTGAAAAAGCAATCTCAGTGGAAGAAAATAAAAAAAATATAGCAGATATGATTAATTTAGAAGCAATGGGTAAATTATACTTAATATTTATTTAATGAGTTTAAATATGCTTAAAAAAAGTTCTGTTGTGATTGTTTTTGTTTTATAGCTATCGAAGATGAATATACCGGGCCTAAACTTGAAGATGAAAAAGTTACGTTGCAATTTATGCAAGATTTATTAGTATGGTATAAGGAACAAAATAAATTACACCGTAAATATGCTTATAAAATTCTTTTAGATATAAAAGCATGGTTTATGGCACAACCAAGCTTAGTTGACGTTACAATTCCTGAAGATAGTAAATTTACTATCTGTGGAGATATACATGGACAATTCTATGATTTACTTAATATATTTGAATTAAATGGATTACCATCAGAAACTAATCCATATGTATCTTTTATAATAGTAAATAAGTTATACCTATTACTACATTTCATATTTACTAATTTAATGATTAAATATACTATAATTAAATATATTACTAATACAAGTACAATAGTATCATATATTTCTTAATAGTTATACAGTTATTCAATGGAGATTTTGTAGATAGAGGCTCCTTCTCCGTAGAATGTATATTTACCCTATTTGGATTTAAATTATTATATCCAAACCACTTTTTTATGTCTAGAGGTATACTCTTACCAATCTATTTATATCATTAACATGTTGTACATATTCATAGTAAAGTACAATATTTAGGTAACCATGAATCTGCTACAATGAATCAAATGTATGGATTTGATGGTGAGGTTAAAACAAAATATTCTGCTCAAATGGCTGAGTTATTTACAGAGGTTTACAATTGGCTCCCTCTTGCCCATTGTCTTAATAATAGAATACTTGTAAGTTTATATTGTTACGTAGAAGAGAGATGTTGAATTTAATATAGTAGGTAACCAAGGAAGTTTGCGTTGTTTTAATCAATAACAATCAATAAAGAATGAAGCGGACTTTCCTGGTTTCCTGATAGTTATGCAATGGTGTATATATAAATTATGTGTTTATGGGATTTGTAGGTAATGCATGGTGGTCTATTTTCAAGAGACGACGTTACGTTAAAAGAAATTCGAGAAATTGATAGGAATAGACAACCACCAGAAGAAGGGCTAATGTGCGAATTATTATGGTCAGATCCACAACCACAAGCTGGAAGAGCACCCAGTAAAAGAGGAGTTGGTGTACAGTTTGGCCCTGATGTTACACAAAATTTCCTTGCCATGAACAATCTTGATTACATTATAAGAAGTCACGAAGTGAAAAATGATGGATATGAAGTTGGTCACTTTGGAAAATGTATTACTGTATTTTCTGCTCCAAATTATTGGTATATAAACGTGTATTATTAGTTTAAAAATAATTGTTCTTTATGAAATGAACGATCTTTAATACAGTCATATTGTATATTAATTTTATTATTTATTCTTAGTGATACTATGGGTAACAGAGGCGCTTTTATCACACTTAATGGTAAAGATATGGAACCCCATTTCACATCATACGAGGCAGTGGTATGTTACAAACTAATTAATAAGTTTTATAATTTTTAATTGTACTACATAAGGATGTACTTTTGTTTCAGGCTCATCCAAATATAAGGCCAATGGCATATGCTAATTCTCTACTAAAATTCATGTGCTAGTGGAACACCCTAGGTATTATTGATAAATAAATGAATAACAATAACTGAATACGAGTAGCCCAATCAAAGTGTGCGTAATATATTTGATACCGAAATGGAGAAGGTGAGAAACACTTAGGCTTCTCCAAAACAATAAAGTACTGTATTCTTTTTAGGAACATGAAAATCTTCTGTATCATAATAACTGCAATGAAGATGTAATATTGATGGGTACAAAAATGAAAAAAGTTTGCTTGTTTTGAGAACATGCAAACAGACATATATCAAATTTTCTTGTCTATGATAAGACTAATGCCTCATTAGCAATTTATGTTTCACTGTAACGAAATGACGCAAAGAAGAAAAGAAACGTTTCTATTTTGTACCCTCAATTGAACCACCTTATTCACTAAAGATTTTAATGTTCACGCACAAGCTGAGTAAATGATCTCAAAGATCTCAACAGATTAACTTATATTCTAATATTTGCAGAAGGTGCTGAACATATAATGAACACACCTGTTATTCTTTTAATTTATTCTTTAATGAATAATGGTGGTTTTTACAAGACGATAATTATTACGAAAATATCTAATACATATGCAATTTAGCATGACTATGTAGTACAATTTTCCAGCCAGTCACTATTTGTCACGTTATTTGTGATAACTACTTTTTTACAAATTTAACGTGATTGGAAGGATTTCTTTAATCTAACATTTTGTTTTTTTGTTAATAATAAACGATGTTTATAATGTATTTAAAATTTATATTGTTTTTCTTTAAAAAAAGGAAACTTGTGTACCTTGTGAAATGAGCGGAAAAATTTCTCCTGGTAAATTATCTCGATTTTGACGATTCACAGTTATAATTTTACATCTTTTATCTGCATGAAGCTTTTGGAACAATGATAAATGCCGTTGCGGTACTTTATGCATTTGAGGTATCGTCGCAATTACAAAAGGTATTTTTGAAGTTCCAAAAAATAACTTCACTATTTTATCATGAAATCTTTGACTAAACAATTCCATTTTTCCAATTTCATCTATGATTAATATGTCCTAAGGAAATCGAAAATTAATGAATTGATTACAATTATAAATATGTATAAAATATATAAAACTATTCTGCTTACTGCATTTGAATCAAAGACAGGCAATGCTGTTGCTTCAAAATCATTAAGAAACACATGATAATTCCCCACTTTATATTTAGAGTGCTGCGACTGGTTTATCACATTTCTGTTTACAAGTAGTATTGTCTTAGTCAAAAAGGAAATTAAACTTTATATATTTAAGAAATTAATACCAACTCAATTCGTGCCAATGTTGATTTTTCGTCACGGTTTTTCATTAGCACAACATCAAATCCAATCCTGCTACCACTTTGACCTCGAACTTCTTCAGTATAAAATCCATCAAACTTACAACTTTGTTCCTCCATCATCAAAGCTAACTTTTTACATAACGTAGTTTTTCCTATACCTATGGCAGTTCTCATTTTATTCAAAACCATTATAAACTATTTTTATTTACAATAAACGATTAGAAGATTAACTAATAAATTTTAAAGAATACAACAAATACATTACTTATTATTATAAAATTACACATGTTATATGACGGTGATTTAAATAAATAAGAAATGTAAATAATTAAAAGAAAAAATATTAAATATTTTGAACATTGAGGATATGTAAAAGTTACTAGTAGTGGGCGATTTTTTGAACACCATGTAATTTTTGAAAATCGCGGACTTACCAGGAGGGCCAGTGAGAAGTACGCGTGAGACACGCAATGCGGCGCCGGTATCCATGCTCCTTGTTTTTCTAGAAGTGTTTAAGTAACAGTTGTGAGTGACACTTGCATATAAACGTAAGAAGATAGTAGGTAATCGAAATAAAAAGAAAAAATATTTTTATTTAATGGGGCTATTTAGTTAGAGATATATGTATCGATGATATGGATAAGAAATCGAAAGGAAAAGATTGATAATATTAGCCACAACGTGGAGTCGCTGAATAGCGATCAGCTGATTGTGCTCGAGTAAGACAATCTGTTCGGGTGGGCTGAAACGCCTTTGTATATGTGGGTACCTACTACCTACATATGTACTTTGGTTGTGTTCAGAAGTGCGTTGGTGCGTGAGACGCACCTCGTGTAACTTATGTTTGTGTGAGTTTATGAGGTGTATACTCGCGACACGTCTGTCACAGAATAAATATAAGATCGGCCACGACGAAACTTATAATAGTTACAACCTATAATAATCTCGTAGATTTGATTGCGCCACGAATTTCCCTATTCTATAGGTCTCCCCGGTTTACTAAGTACGCGAGACAGTCTTAGAATCTTTGAGGTGCACTAAGGGTACTTAATCGACGAAGAGAATACGGGCGTTAGTTACAGGATACATGGAAGAAAGGGACGAAGGGTGAAGACGACGGTTCTATCCGTTTTCGTATACGTATCAGTATATGCAAAGAAATGGCTCGTCCTTCCAATTATAATCCGCTCTCGTATTTCGTCGCAAGACAAATCGACGACAAAGTCGACTACTGCAAACGCCTCGTTAATGCAAGGTTCGAAAGCTCCGAAAATCTGTTTAGGAAAGATCTACTATCGCATTATGGATGCGTCAATGCGATTGAATTTTCGAATCAAGGAGATCTATTGGTTTCCGGTAAGAAGTTAACAAATATGTTTAATTTATTTCGTTCTTACACGGCTTATGCCCGTCGATTTAGAAAATTAAAGTTCGACGGAAAATTGAAGCCTTTTGATATTTTTAAGTAATTACACGATTGTGCAAAACATGTGTTAGTTCCTGGATATATGTTTTTGTAATGTATTAAATTGATTATTGAAATGAAAATATATTTATTGTTTAAAATTATTTTATCATTAATTTAACAGGTGGTGATGACAGAAGAGTTTTATTATGGAAAGTAGAGCAAGCAATACAAGATGTAGGCAAACCCACAGTAATGAAAGTTCAACACATTAGTAATATTTTCTGTCTTGGTTACGATAATAGCAAAACAAAAATATTTTCTGCTGGAAATGACGATCAAGTTATTGTTCATGACTTACGAACGTATGAAGCTTCTTCCTTAAACACTTTTATATATAAACATATAGAACTAAACAATTATTTATTTCTTGATATAGAGGAGATGTTGTGAATCTCTTCGTCCATGAGAAACCTGTTTATGGACTGTCAGTACATCCGCATAATGACAATGTATTTGCAAGCGCCTGCGATGATGGGAGAGTTTTAATTTATGACATACGAGGATCCAATGCTATGGAAACATTTTGTTTGGCACGGTACAAAACTGCTTTTCACTCTGTAATGTTTAATCCTGTTGAGCCGAGAATGCTTGCAACCGCCAATGCTAAAGAAGGAGTTAGCATGTGGGATGTAAGAAAACCTTTGAAGTAAGTAAAAAATTCAAATAAAATCATATGAAAATGTTTCGTCAAAATAATAACTATAATAATATTTACAGACCTATATTACGTTATGGAAATGAAAGTTCAGCTCAGAGTTGTATGAATGTTAGATTTAATGCAGCAGGTAATAGATTGCTAGCTTTGAGAAGAAGATTACCTCCTGTACTTTATGATGTAGACTCTTCTACTCATTTATGTCAGTTTGATCATCCTGGATACTATAACAGTTGCACAATGAAATCATGTTGTTTTGCTGGAGATAATGATGAGTATGTCCTTTCTGGTAAGTAGTACTGCAATAATCATAAATCTTTTTATATACTTCTTCTGCTAGTATTTACATACATTTCAACTTATAACTTTAAGGTTCTGACGATTTTAATCTATATATGTGGAAAATTCCTTCTGAGGATGTAAAATGGGTAAATTTTGCACACATGGTATTACGTGGGCACAGGTCCATTGTTAATCAAGTACGATACAATCAAGCTAGTTGTATTTTTGCTTCATCTGGAGTTGAGAAACTCATAAAGATTTGGAGTCCATTTCCTCTTGGAAGCAATTGCTTAGGTGGATTAAAGGTAATTTATGGAATAATTTTATTATACATGTTGATAGCATATATCATTGTTTCTATATTTATATTTTAGAGGGATGATGGAAGACAAGAGAGGCAAAGGAGAGTATTTACACATGATGAATATATTGGACTAGTATTACGTAGTGGACAATTTATGACACATGATTATAGCCATCAATCAACCAGAGAAGATCCTAGAATGATGGCATTTTTTGATTCATTGGTACAACGTGAGGTTGAAGGTTGGACTTCTGAAGATATGTCAACAGCACCTCAAACCCCTAGTGATTCTGAAAGTAATCTTATAACTGGACGAGTTTATAGTGCAACAGATTCTGATGGTAAATCTTTTTTTCAAATTTTTACATTGAAGTACTAAACAAAAATAATTTTGAGTGAAATATTAATTTATTTTCTTGTAGACTCTACGGCATTTGACCGTCAATTGATGTCAAGTATTTTGGGGCCAGCGATAACACTGGCATCCCGTGGATCCTGTGGGGGTGGAGTAGCCCCTGAAAGACCATTAGAGTCCCCAAATCGTATAACACAACTTATAGCATATCGTAGAGAAAAACTAATGAAACTTGCAGCTGTAGATTGTGATGCACCAGCAAATAATGCCTCAGCTGCAGCGTCAGAACCATCTGCCTCAGGTTCTGCCAGTGATGGTGACAATGCACAAGTTAAGTGTAAATCTAAATCAAAAGTAAAATTTCTTAAGAGGAAACATAGTAAAATTACTGAGATAAGAAGGGCCGGAATAAAGTGTGCAGTGTTACAAATTAATAGTGACTCTGATAGTGATGAACAACCTGTTGACACAACTCAGCCTAGTACCAGTTCTGGCGTAGTTTCTAGAAGATCACGATATGTTGTGCATATTGAGAGGGAAGCAAAACATTCAAATTACAGCAGTAGCAGTTCAGAGGATAACGACATTTCTGGTAAACGTAAGCATTCGAAAACTGATTCTGATACTTCTACGAAAGTACACAGAAGGAAACACAAAAAATGTAAAAGTAACTCAAAAAATGACAGTACCAAAAATAAGAGCAAACGGCAAAAAATTGATTATGATACAAAGAAGAAGAAATCAGGCAGAGATTGGAAGCTTTATTTAAATGATGTTAGTAATGCAATAAAAATCCAGAAAGATGGTCCATCAGTGCCAGTGAACAAATCAAGCAAAGTTCCTTCAACTCCTGACAGTGGTATCACATCAGGAGTATCTACAAGTGAAAAAAATGGTGAACAAGCACAGAAAGATCAAAATGATGCAGAGAGCTCAGATCATGAGCAGAAACTAAAAAATCTAGAATATTTTAGAAAGAAGGTGAATGTAGTAAGAAGGAGCTATCGTATTCGATCTAAGCCTTTATCCCAAACTATTTCAACTACAACTGATTCTTCCGATTAAGCTCCTATTACCTTCAACATTTTAATCCCTTTCCTTTTGTACATAATGAATCTGTGATTCCTTGAAGTATATTTTTATAATACTAAGTTCGTTCGCACGCGAATATGACCGGTTTTTTCTATCTTCTTTTAGACTTTATTATTTTTCCGTTATCTTCATATGTATGCTATATTTTATTGGAATCTCTTATCATACAAGACTGTCCCAGAAAAATAAATCTTCTTTCACCATATTTAGAACAATTTTCATTATCATCTAATTACAATATTTTATAATTGGTACAAAGGATTATACGAATTTAGTAGTCTAAAATGTTTAAAATTATTAATAACTGATGTCTCAATTGTTTAGAAAATTTGATTTATTATTATAATATAAACATGTTTGGATATGACCATTAAATCATATATAATCGAAACTCCAGCAAAACACCGCCGAGAATTATAGGTAAATTGATGCTACATTAGCTATAATAAGCGATCCAGCTAATGTGTATTGTTGACATGGTTTGTAAGTGTGATGGAAAATAATAAAACAATAAATTGATATACATTTTTTTCTTATATGTTTAGCTTTGAAAACAAGTTAAGGATATTGCATTATTTAATCCTGCATTTATACGTCTTTATTAACTTATAATAAATAAAGGAAAGAATGACCTAAATTTATGCATTAATTTATTGTCCAATAAATTTATGTAGTTCTGCTTTATTTAATATCAGAACACGATTTTCCTTTTAATTTTGATAGAAAGCATAAATATACGAAACAAATATGACTAATTCCTTTATGATGTCATTGTGGTTTCTAGATATAAAGTACATCCTTTCTGTGGGTACAAAACCTTAATTCTTTCAGTTTTAGAAATAATGTTCCCTGGTCTTTCATTTTACTAACATCAGTTATTCAGAATGTTATATTTAACTTTATCAACTAAGATTAATATATGGTTTTATAGTTTTACATTTATAATTTTACAGTATAGTATACTAGCATATAATTTAGACATTGATAATGCCAAAATATTTAATATTCCCAAAAATTTTAGTTATCAACGGGGAAGTTATTTTGGATTTTCCGTTGCCCTTTATACAGATGGCCTAGATTCTGTACTACTTGTAGGTGCTCCCAGAGCAAATACAAGCATAATACAAAATGTAATTGAGCCAGGTACTATATTTCAATGTCCAATTAATGAAACATGTAAGGAATGGATTATTGATAGAAGTGGAAATTATAAAGAGGAGTATTCAACAATTAATCAAATTGAGGACAATGCATGGATTGGTGCAACAATTGCTATAGAAAATAAGACTAATCCTACAATTGTGGTATGTTGAAATCTGTATTTCTTTTTTCATATATTTATCCTTAAAAACTTATAATTACTTAATTAAACTTGTAAGTAGGTTTGCGGCCCACGATTGAAGTATAATATTATAAATAAACGCCAATCTAATTGGTTTATGTACGGCATTTGTTATTTGTCATTAATTAACAGTATTAAGTCTTTCGAAAAAGAATCTAAAAGTAAAATTTTATCATTTGTGAGGCTTAGAGAAGCTATCGATACGAAAAGATATGTTTATAATTTTGGCATGAGTCAAGTTGGTTTTTCTATGCATATGACATCCAATGACCTAAAGTGGGATTTAATATTAGGTAGTCCTGGTGTATTTAACTGGAAAGGTATGCCTTTGTTAGTTACAAAATCAGTTGATGGTAAAATGCAAAATATAATTCCATCAATTAAAGATGAGGGAAGTATTCGTGCAAATAATTATTTTGGTATGTAACACAATTTCTTTTTACTACTAACTGAATATTTTTATAATATATATTTCATTATATATCAAATTATTATTATATATTATTTATTATTATTTTTAAATAAAGCCATTTTTCTTATCATTCCATTATAAACCTATAAATTAAGTGAAATAGTTTGTGTAAAATATTGTTGGTATATAAGATAGTAATTTATCATAATTTATTTAGGGTATGCAGTAACATCTGGTTATTTTAGAGAAGGAAAATTGTGGTTTGTTTCTGGTGCTCCAAAGGCTTCACTTATGTTTGGTGCTGTTGCTATATTTACCTTCTCTCATAACGATAATGCGAAATTAGAAATAAAAAAGATTTTGAATGGTGAGCAATATGGTGAATATTTTGGTGCTGCTTTATCATCATGTAATCTTAATGGTGACAATAGAGATGAATTAATTGTTGGAGCACCATATTGGTCAAAAAATATGGATGAAGGTCGCATATATGTCTTTACTGCTTTACATAATGTATGTACATTTTGTAATATCGCTGAATTATTGCAGAAATAATACTTTGACTTGAATATAGTAGTCTAAAATTCCTTTTAAAATCTGATTAAATAAGTCTTCAATTTATAAATTAGTATAGTATGTTAATATTAAACTTAATACACATATTGATCTCAAACATTGGCGGTAGGAAATTTTTGAAAAAAAATCATTTGAAGGAAAAATATCTGGAAGTAGATTTGGATCTACTATAACTTGTCTTGGTGATATTGATTATGATGGCTATGGTGATATTGCTGTTGGTGCACCATATGAAGAAGAAAGTGGTGCAATATATATCTTCAATGGCAATAGCAATGGATTACCTAAACATTATAGCCAAAGGATAGTTGGCAAACAATTTGGAAGGAATATCCGTGGATTTGGAATTTCAATTTCCGAACCTCGTGATATAAATGGTGATAAATATCCTGATATTGCAGTTGGAGCTTATTTATCTGAACAAGCAATTTTAATAAAATCAAAACCTGTTATAACAATAACTACAAAATTGTCTTACAATGACAAACAAAAATTATTGAGAAATTCTACATCTTTTCTAATTGATGTGTGTACATATTATGATGGAATAAATACTCCTAATTATCTTCGTAAGTATATAATTTAATTTTTATATACATATATAATGAAGTTATACATAATCTGGAATATCATATTTAATAAATGATATTACATTTAGGAGTTGTTAAATCTTTGAAAATCGACCAAATATATAGAAGAGCTTATTATGGTACAGAAAGAAATAGTGATAACATTTATAAATTGTCTGATACTTTATATAAATCTAAAAATCTATGCAGTCAACTTAAAATATATTTAAAGGTAGAATTTTATACCAGTATCTTTTTAAAAAATATTTTTTTTAATTATATTTTATTTTTTGATTTTGTTAGAAAAATATCCAAAATATAATAAATCCAGTTGAAATATCTATCTCAACTAGTTTAGAAAAGGACTTAAATTTAAATGATAGTAAGATGAAAGTAAACTTTCTCTGTACAAGCTGTGTAGCTATAAATAAATTGTTTTCTAAAACTGAAGATTTAATAAAATTACCATTTGCTGTTGATTGTGGTGACGACAATATTTGTACATCAGATGTAAAGATATCACTTTCAACAAATTTAAATTCTAATAACAAATATGTTGTTGGATCAACATTCACTACCAAGCTTAAAATAGATGCTCTTAATTATGGTGAACCTGCTTATCAAGCTAAAATATATGTATATATACCAAAAATATTATCATTAGCAAGTATGCCAGCTTCATGCATGGAAAGTTTTTATACAAATAATACTTTAGAAGCAATTTGTGATCTTGGAAATCCACTTAGAAAAAATGTAAGTGTAATCTGTTAAGTATCAAGACTTTTTCAATAAAGTAACATAATTAATTATTTCTATTAGAAAACATTAATATTAGATTTGGATATGAGTAAAATTCGGTTTGATGTTGATCACGTGGATCTATGGACCAATTTTAACACACAAAGTGAACAGAAAGATCCATTCAATAATACACATGTTTTAACTATATACTTTGATGTTGATGTTGACATAGTGATTGCAGGGTTAGTATCGCTAGATTTATTTATTGTTATTATTAGTTATACTTCATACTTTCTATAATTATATTATCATTTACTAACTACAATTCTTTTTTATTAGGAAAGCACAAGATAATTTATATTCATATTCTACTGATAATGAGGATGAAAAATTAAACAATATTCGATTTCAACATATTTATGAAATTCAAAAATTTGGAGATAGTCCAATTGATGAAGTTTTACTAACAATTAATATTCCAATATATTGGAAACATTCTACTGGAGATATACAGATTATCAATATAAACGAAACAATTAGTTATCTGGATGGTCAACCATTTTACTGCACACACTTGAATTCTACACTTTCAACTGCTTTAACTAATATATCTGAAATTTACTTTTCAAATACTGAACTGTATACACAAAAAGGATTTATGATGGATACCAATTTTTCTATAAATTCTCCGCCAGAAAACAGGTCAATTTATATCAATTGTACAAATGCTAATGTCAAATGTACATATATTAAATGTGAGCTTGGTCCCTTTCTAAGTTCTTCATCTGTTGCAAAACTTTCACTCATATTGGACTTTTACATATCTGATTTTAAAAGTAAGATTTTTCTTGATATGTATCTTGATTTAACTTTCAAGATATGTTGAAAAATTTTACCGTTTCTTTTTAATATTTATTGCAGCAAAAATGGTGGAAGAGAAAGACGTAATATTTTTCTTGTCTAGCGGACACGTTAATATTTTAGAATCAAATCATGTTATGAAAAAAATTAGACACAAGTCTGATGATACTATTATTGCTACAATGTTCTTAGGTTCACCAGTAACTCAACACATTGCAATGTGGATTATAGCTTTGTCAATTGTCTTAGGAATTTTACTGTTAATACTGTTAATTTTAGCACTACTTAAAATTGGATTCTTTAATCGAAGTAGGAAAAAAGAACTTGAAGCATTAAAATCACAAACAGATGTAAGTTTTTTAAAATATTTTTTATTACATTATATATAGATATTACATTTAATGTATTTGTTACATTACAGAAAAGACATGGGAATACGTTGGAAACATGTTCATGAACAGAAATTTTTCAGAAAGAATAAATTTATTAATATATAACTTTTATATATTGTATACATATATATATATATGTATATATATATGACTTTTATTCTTCGCATAATTAAGAAAAGAAAATAAATAACAACAACTTATATTTTGTTATCGCATTTGAGTACTATTAGTATCTTTATAAAAATATAATAAATCTTAGAAAATATTAACTTGATTATAAATTTTCAACTACAAAGCTTAAAAGGATTGTATTATAAATATTGTTTCATTTTGTTTATAATCTTTACTTATGTTATGTAACATTCTGTGAAAATAATTCGAGCAAATTTATCATAAATAAATAATCTATATACAAAAATATTAATCTTTTTATATATAGCATGAGATTCGAGCAGCTTGTATTATAGTTGTGGTGCTTTTTATTGAAATATCTCGTGCCAAAAAAATATATAAATATATATATAATAGCTGCCTTTCATGTTAAATATCTTTAATACACAATCATATTGTGTACATATTTGCATATATCAATAACAGAGCATAAAATTTTCATTATACATAATTTTTTATATGAATTTTTATCTCAACTTACATTAGTCATCCAAACCTAAGCCTTTTGAAATTTCATCTGCTGTTAATTTATTTCCGGAAACAGGACTATCAGAAGATATAGGAGGTTGTACAGGCGGTGCAGAATTTGGTGTATAAGCTGGTGGAGGAGTTGGATGATTTTCTTCGTGAGATTTCTGTATGTACAATCATAATTATGTAATCAGATTATAAAATTTACATATTCACAATTTTTAGAATATCATGGTTTATACTTACATCTTTGTCGTGTTTGGTAAGACCTCCTAAAGCAGAACTAAGAAAGGCTGATCCTATTCCAGATAAAAGATCTGAATTTGATGATTGATTAGAATATCCACCAGAAGGTTGGTAATTTCCGTAACCTCCTGAAGGTTGGTAATTTGGTTGTTGATTTCCACCACCTCCAAGAACACCACCAAGAATAGATCCTAAGGCTCCTGTCAATGGATTACTTGGTTGACTTGGAGGAGGTGGTGGTGCTGCATTATGCCCACTATTACCACCTTAGATATACAAAAATTTAATGTATTAAAATTTACTTATGAAGCATATAAAAATTTTACTTCAAATGTAAAATTATCTGTATCGTGTGTTTATCATGATTCACTATAACCTTTAACATAAATATAGCTTATAATAGATGACATCATCTATGTCATCACCTAACATTCCAACACTCAATCATACAATTATGAACAAATCACTATATTAATATCTTCAGTTTGAAAGATTAAGAAAAGTATTATTTCATAACTTGTTCATGTTTTAAGCATAAAATGTATCTATATCATACCTAATGCTCCAAGAATAGAGTCTAATACACCACCACCACCGCTTGATTGTTGGATGTTGGTAGGGTAGCCTTGTTGTGCTTGTGAGTTACTTAAAGCATTGGTCACTAAACTGCTTGCTAAAGCTGCACCCAAAGAACCAAGATTTCCCAAACCACCTTCACTTTCTGTTTTTGATTTAGAAGCATCAGATTTTTCCTGATCATCTTGAACTTCTTTTTTTTTCTAAAAAATTATAAACATAGCATGCATATAACATATGTTATTATTCTTAGTATCTTATACAGATATTATTGTATGCTATTATTTCCAAAAGACTTGTAATTATTAAATTTATATACACTCATAGCGTGTGCAGCAGCTGCTATGCCTCCTGCTGCAACTAGTCCCCCTATTGCTAATCCAACTTTATCCAAACAACCACTAAATGCTTCTTCTTCTTCAGGCTTCTCATATCCAGGCTGATATCCATATGCTCTTGGAGGATTATAACCAGGTCCTCCATATACACCAGGAGGAGGCCCATACCCAGGAACTGGAGGTGGTGGACCATATCCACCTTGTGGTGTTTGTGGACCTATTGTAGGATATAATCCTCCAGGTGCTAAAAAATGACATAGAATTTATTATGCAATTATTTAGTAACAGAAAAAGGATATAAAATGCTTAATTACGTGGTGGCCCAAAATTAGCAGCAGGTACATCTGGCGTGGGTACAGCTCGAGGAGAACGAGGTGGATCAATTGGAACGGTCTCATATGTGATAGATTGTACTTCTACATCTCCATCAATAACCAAATGTGTTACTTTCTCATATGGTAGCCTATGAACAAATTCTGCAAAATGTCTGCCATTTATGGCAATCTTATAACATGGAAAATCACACAAAAGGAACATCTCAAATTCTTGGCCAGGTTGTATCCACATGGGTCCATCATTTTCCTCTGGGCCCCAAGTCATTGATACTATATGATTTCTAGTAATAAATCCTTCTGTGAAACGTGGTGAAACATGAATGGCAATATCATCTCTTGGATTTAATGTAGGTCCCAATTGATAATTTACAGCAAAACGTACAGCACTAGGAGGAACTTTGCCTCGAATTTTTACCATTTTTCCAGGTATTAAACCACCTTCAACAGCTCCCACATAAGGAATTGGCTATTAAAATATAAAGGTATTTATTATTTAAACGCAAAACTTCACAATTCTGAAATTAAATTGTATTGCATTTAGAAAAATCAAAAATGCATTACATATCATTGTATAAATTGTTCATTAATACTTTATCCATCTTTTTAAATTGAAACTATTACAGATCTTTTGATCTCTTTTAACTTATACAATATTATTCTGATATACTTGTACAGTACTTGTAAATAATCTAACGAATTAACAAATATAGTTGGATAAGTGTTTGGATAAACTATGTTTCATTGAGATCATATCAGCAGTGCAGATGCTATGTATATATATGCGTATATCCTTCCTGGATCGATGACAATCAACTTTGCCAAATGAAATAACTTTTTAATCGATGTAAATAATACTTACAGGATCCAAAACTGGCTCAAATGACATCTTTATTGTTTAATTATATTTCGCAAGTTCGGATAGAAGTTTATAATTCAACGCACTATTTTAAAATAGCGAATACTGCGTACACGAAGAAATCTTGTGAGTTGTCTTTCGTGTCTTCTTTTTAAAACATTTCTATTTAAAGTGGTGACGTTTCCAGCTTAAACTGTGCAATGCGGCACAAACTATACTTATATGATACGGCTTGAAATATATGATACATAGTTTCTTTGGCGCATGCATTCTCTAATTCCTTACAGTTACTGTAGTGACGTACAGTTCGTATGGTAGTGCCGTAATATAGAAAAGCCGCGAATTCAAACTTATCTCGTGCAGAAATAGAACAAACCAATCAAATTTCTTTATATTTTATTTAAACCAGAAACACGTAGAACCAGTTATAAGAAAGTAATGACATGATATAACACATTCACAATATAACCAATAAGTTACATATTTTTTATAACTCTTATTAGACGATTACAAATACATTTCAATATAGATAATGGCTAGATTGCAAATTTTTCTGCATTTATGGAAAATTTAAAAATACAGAAACGTTCAAAATGCATATTATAAGCGAAAGTACATAATATATGTAACGTATAATATTCACTGAATTATTTAACGTATGAAATAAATCGCTGCAACAAAACATCCGCAATAATATCCTAATAATAATTTAAAATAGTCAAAAATAGAAATTAGTCTTAAAGTACATATAAACAATTTTTAATAATTTATTCTACCTACATATATTCATTATTAGTGCGTTGCACGAATCTCTTTATTTAATCGAAGATTATAAAATAAGTTCGTCAAGATACAGAAATGTCATAAATTACAAATTTCAATTCTGAGTATCTTTTATATACTAGGCTATAAACATTGTATGAAACATTTCCACTTTTATGGAGGGCGGCGCGCTATAAACTGTCTCCATTGAAATTATTGCTTAAAGGTTGCGCAATTAATTATTGGAATAGTTACACGCGGACACACGCACGTATTATCGCCTACGTTCATTTTCGTCCACGCATTGTTTAACACTACAGGAAACTAAATAAACCGTCCATTGAGATATAACAGGTTCAGTGAGAGAGAGAGTTTTTGCGTAGAAAAAGTAAACAGTTAAACGGGAGCAAGTTAATAGTGAACAGAACCGCTGTATCAATGTAAATCAATAAAATCGATGATGAAACACGGTAAAATTCTATGCATAGGTTACTACTTAACCTTAGACCGTCATAAAATTTCAAAGGAACGAAATTTACGCTTATTTTACAATTTCTTATAACTGTAATAATTATTTCAAATTATTTTATTTGTTTTTAATACAAAATGCAATTACTGTCCTGATGTTATTTCTTAAATAAAAATACCAGAGTAATTGAAACGATCGACTACTGTCTTAAATTGCTATTCTTCATTTTTATCTTAAACAAAATTTGTCCAGGTCTGGCTTGCCACTATGTATGGGTGACGAACGTCAATCGGATATGTAAGCAGACGTATTGTGACTACAAGTTGTGCATTTTACGTGATCACTTCCAGGGACCACATACAGGGTGTGCCGCTATGAAACGTATGTGGAGCGTGCGAGGGCTAGGCACTGGCGCACCCACGATAAATAAGATTTAAATGTAACGATTCAACCGAATTATCGTCAATTTTTGTGCGCCACTTTATACAATTTTCACGCTTAATCAATCTTTTCAACAGCTGCCAGTATCCTTTTATTTCGTTGGTGCAACATTTGTAGTAATTGCTAAATAGAGGAACAGATGCATAATCATAAGAAAAAATCAAACATGTGAGTGACCAAAGAATCAACCGGTTGAAAATTTACTCGTATAATTCAAACTCGTATAATTACGTATAATTCATTACTCTATGGGAATGTCCTTGTCAGGTCTAAAGCAAACTGGATATCAGGATCAATAAAGGTTTTCCTCTATTTTTACCTATGATGATTGATACATTTTTGATAACCTTTATAATAGAATAAATACGTTTATTGAAAACAATGTGTTCGAACATATTAACTTCTAATTAACTTCTTTTGGCAAATGAGTAAATATATTTTTATTTTCATGTTTATACCGATATATAGAAATGATATACAGTGAAGAAATATTTGTTAGAGTTATTTTATTAAGACAGATATTCGTTAAGAGACATAATGATGAAAATATTCTTTCCTGTTGAAGATATTGGTAGGTATAGGACTGAACCAATGCAGGACTCACCGACAAGATCAATAAGCAACGTAAGCGGACCCTTCTTCGCAAGGCATTCAATGCTTTCTTATAAACGCCCTTTCATGTCGCCTTTATACTGGTCTTATCCTTACAAAAATCCAGGTGTCTGCTATTGCAAGAGTGGCCTGTACACAACATGCACAGTACATACATATATACGAAGTCGTCAACGAGAAATGTTCGTAAATACGATTGTACCTTGTAAAAGCAACAACTGCGTTCTATATACTTGATCCATAGTGCTAATTTTTATAAAAATATACCTGTTGTGCTTCTTAAAAATATGCAACATTGGGTATATGCATAATATTTTACTATTTTATGTGTACCATATAAATTAGGACTTTATCTGAAAAGGCAATAAAAAATTTAACACAAAGGTAAGGTTATTATTTCAGAATCAATAATCTATCAATACGGAACTCAATCGCCAAATCAGTGACTGGCACATCTAAAAAATTTGCAAATCCAGCTACGCAACGGCGCGCAATGCAATTTATTCCTCTTTTGTAAGCCCAAAAAGGTTTTATTTTTTGACAATCTTTTTTCGTCGAGTACTATTTGTTACATGTTTTATTTGGCATCTGATTTGGGATTGGAGTTCCGTGCATACAATGTATATGAACGGTTACACGTTTAAGCATTCGTACTCTGAAGCAGGTATTCTTTTTTCTAGGGTTCTTAGCTGCTGAACAGTAAAAGTACGCACGTGAGCGCGTTGCACTAAATGCGAATAGACTGAAGACCGATCGCTAGTCTTGATAGATTATATTTTATATACGGTACTTTCAATAGTAATTCCCTTTTAAGGATTCAAGTTAGTATCTTTGTTTAAAAGAAACTTGATAAGAAGCTCGTTAAAATTTATCATCGCTTCGAGGACAGAGAACCGTATTAAACGTAACAGGTACATATTGTAACAGTTTAAATACCTCGCGAAAATTCTTTAATAATGTAATTTAAAATGAAAAATTATTACGTTGTCCAACATCAATACGATATAAAACCAACCATGCCTTGAGCACAGATTAAACAATTGTTGGCGGCAAAGATATAAGACAAGTACGAATTGACATAAATGATACTGTAAATTACGGTAGCGGTGATTGAAGTAGCAGCTAGGGGTGAACTGGTTATTGGGGAGTTTAGAAAAATTCCTGGTTGCTCAGTATTTGGGGCCGTTCTACGTAGGATTTGATTAATGAATTAAGAACAGGAGACCGGTCATGTCGGTAATCTTCCGGTAAAAATTTAAGTCCCAGTCCGCCCCTGGTAGCAGCAGTAGAGAACAGTGGTGGTAGTGGTGCTGCCTAATACTCTTTTCAGCCCTCGGCCGACAGTTCAGCACAGCCCGTAGTCTTCGACGGTTGCACGTCGTTCAATCCGGCACACTTTTATAACCATTGCACACTTCCTACTATCTCATTCACGTTTTATAAACAATGCGACAATCCACGGTTTCTTAAACGAACATTTCTCACTTTTGCCGATTCGTATCTCCGTAATTACGATGCAACCAGCTGATTTGTTGAGAAAATTAAACGTGACTGAAAGTATTTTGTGCCAGTGAATCTGAACATGATATTTCAAAGGATTTGACCGAGAAAATGGATTTTATGCCATGGATTGTCTAAGTGTCCAACAAGAAGAAGTAATGGTGAGGAAATATTTTATAGTCTTTGTATTTACAACGTACGACATTTTGTGCGGGAAATATCAGACAGGATAAAGGTATTATTGTAAAATCATTTTTCTGAAGAGATATAACATTCTGGGTACTTTTATCGTTCGTTTTGCAATAATGTGAATAACATACTTACTTTTGAGATTAGCTTTTGATAACTTTCCCCTCATCGTTTTTTCCTTGGTTTTCGTAACAAGGAAACAGATAGATAATTCGGTCAAGTCAAAGGTTAGCTGGAGATAAAGTGTTCTTCCTTGAAAATGTATAACGAAAAAATGACTTCCGATAGGAACGCCTTACTTTTGATCTTTGTTCAAAGATTAACTTGTCGATGTAACATCTTTAAATAAATGTTGATGTAACATTTTTATTCGTCCTAATATTGAAGATAAGAAGGCGAATACGCGAAAACATTTTCTTATTAATAGACGGCGGACGTTTATGAATTTATAACAAAGTTGAAATGTGCAAAAATGCATAAAATACATATAGTGTGCAAGAACATTTCTTTAATGATGTATAGGAAAATTTAAATTTACATAAACATTCGCAGTTTACTTGTTAATCATGTCTGGTGGAAAACAGATTCCAACATTAATCGTTAATTAAAACGAGATATTATGATTTCGTTCTTGAACTATCGAAAATTACTCTGAATTATCGAAAATTCAAATTTTCTTCATTTACAACTTTCGTAAAAGTTAAACTCGATGGTTTTGATGTCTTTGTTAAGACGATTTATGCTTTGTTGCCTTCGTTCATTCAATGTTTCCTTGGAAAAGCATGAAATACAGGTGAACTGATCTAACAATTGATATTGTATCTCTATTTGTGACAATTGTTAGCTACCAATTTGTAGATAAACGTAAAATATTCGGTATTGCGTAGCTCGCTCTACGATTGTAGTTCTCTAGCTAATATCTTTCCTCGAAACGTTCATGCAACCGTACGAAATGCACGGAAAATGGGAAAAGTCCACCTACGCTTAATTTAAACTCTGCCAATGATATTTGTTTCCTAGCAGCGAGTGGTCGCGCTATAAAATTGCAACATTCATACACTTTTATAACCAACCTTGACTCTATGTAGTTCAATATTCTCGTCGTTATTCTTACAATACACTTGGTTCGCGTCTTCTTCTTCTTCTTCTTCTTCTTCTTCTTCTTCAGAGTCTTCTTCGGAGTCTCCAGAAATGACGTAATTGCTCAAGTAGATAAACCGTGTCCGCTTTCTGTCATATCGCGTTCAATACCTTAATTAACTTTACGTTTTACGTCTTCAACAGTTTTGGGGCCAATGTTCATTCGGTATCGATCTTTTCCTTCGATCCTTAGGAAAAACAGGAACAAAATTTCGCTCTTGAAACGAGGACGCAATCAGCAGGAAGATATTCGGCGATGCCACCTTGATTCAAAAACATGTCCAAGACGTCCGTGTTTCGCGTACAGGGCCCTTAATTGAGCTTAATTAACGATTGTCCGTCTTTGTCATCGTGCCGTGACTCACAGCGAATGTAGCTTCTCGTACTTGTCTCGTTTTTTCCTTCACACTATTCTTTTACTTGTACTCGGTAATTTTTCTTATGTTACTTCTTTTATCAGAGTTGCACGTCTCCTAACAGGCTTTGATATTAGAAATACCGCTGAGTCAGCAGTGCCGGTCGTACTTAAATATTAAGACGCTTGTTGTACGTATTTAGCACAAATTTAATGCCTTTCGCTGCTCTTATTTCCCAATTATTCTATTATCAGACTGTGAATGTTTTGTGCAACTATAGAAAACTTGAAAGCATATGCAAAAATGCACATAGTGCGCATAATACGGGCAAATTTATGAAATACCCAAATATAATAGTCATTGGAACATACGTATAGCAAGTGAAATAATCGTCTCCGATTCAAATTTCATTTTTTCAATTGTATTCGCGAAGATATTAATTTACATAGATGTTCATGGTCTGTTCATTGCGAAATATGTTTTCGTGATTAATATAATTAAATATAATACTGAAAATAGAGTATTCAATATGCAATATAATATTCATACAATAAGTTGTTGTGTTCATTGGAATGTAAATTTGCATGAACATCCGCAGTCTGTCTATTATAAATCATTCGCGTATACGCTTCATAAAATGTGCAAATGTAAATGTAATAGGGTCGATAAAGAAAAATTTGTTGAGGTTTATCATTAAACGCGACGAACAGACAGGTGTCCTGATATAACTGGCAGTGAGTGTTCATCGAATAAACATTCACAGATTCCCTGCGAATTTTTTAATCAAATCTATCGCCTAATTCGCTTCAGCGGTTGTCCATTCGATCGAACATAGCGAATACGGGAAAATATGAGGTTACACAAATAGATACGGGTATTTTGTCTGGATAACACGGATCGTTTCGTTTGTTTGAATCTTTTCGTTTATAGGTGTACTGGACTATTTTATCGCCATCCTGTTTCCATCAAAATACGCAGATTCAAAACCTATAAATAATTTTTGGAAATCGTTTCCATCACATTTTTATTGGTTTAATATTTCTATGGTCGGTTCACTAATTATTTCTGCGTTTATATGAAACGAATATCGTCTAATATTTATATTATAACGATTACAGAACATCGTTCGCTTTACGCATTTTTCTACCTAAGTTGAGCCAAGTTGGCGAGCACAAGAGGGTAGCGAGGGATGAATCACTCCCGAAATGAAATGAATACGCACGATCGATATTAAAACCACTCGTTTCAGAGCGGAACATATATTTTCTGTGCAACCTACGACATTAAAATACTACTCTATCTTGAGCAACAGATGCGAGGATAATATAACGTAATTATACGACCTGGCCATCGATTTACGTTGTAATTTTCGCCTCTAATGTCTTCGCGATAACTAAACGAGATATATTATATTATTGTTATTATTATTATATAAAAATTCATTAACATTCGCGGTCTAGTTATTAGCAACTGAAACGAGATTTACAGTTTGTAGCGCAGTTTGGTACATTTCAGCTAGTACAGTAGGTCTTGGCCCTTTAAGTTGTCTCTCAAGCTGCGTTTTATGCTTATAATAATCTTCTTAATAATAAAAGATAGACGATAGAACTTTCCAATTAGCTAATAATTATCTCATTAAGAGGAGTATGTTGTTGAACGTACTTGCATGTTTTCACAGCATCGTACTATTCAATAACGCAGCGGAAAAAATTGCTTGACGCAACGATTATACAGCTGGGAGAATATTTAAAATGTACACATTGATAAAACTCGTATTAGGTACAAAGGGGCCCTTTTAAAACTCACCTTGGATGACGATAATACGACAATCGTTATCGTTCATATGGTACTGTCCCACCGGTATTCTTATCCCGTAATCTTGCATATACTTCCGGTTGCGACAGTCATTATACTACCATGCGTATGGAATAAGTCTGGGTAATAAAGAAAAGGTATAAAAACCGTGGACAATGGAGCGCAATTAAAAGCATAAAACCATAGAAGATTAAAAAGAGATATCTTGCAAGTAACGATTGGAATAATTATATAATTGATTCGTAGCTTCGATAATCTAGATATCGTTATACATTCGGTAAGCAATATTACGAAAGATTCCCAAATAATCACAAATTGCTTATTTCTCTACGCGATTATGAAACAACAAAATTTGGGGGATACGTTGCAAGTATTTTGAAACGATCGTACGATTAATTCGCAGCTTAAAAATTTAACGATCTCTCACATCCATTAACGAACATTCCAAAGGATCAAATGTTTAAATCCAGGGACATTGATCGAAGAGTGCTCGTAGGAAACACTGCGAACGCGAAAATGGAAAATCTTCGACCTTTTAATGGAAAATGTTCTACGAATGAGAATAGAGTTTAAGTACAATTTTCCTTCCTAAATAGATATCAGTAATTCTAGAAGATGGTGTCACGACGTCGCCTCTGTAGAGAAAGATATAGTCACCAATGAGCTCTGGTTAATTGTATCGCGATTTTTTCCTTTGCTATCTAAATGACATCTAAAAACATTCCAGGTGAATGATCCAAATGAATGAAACATTCTTTTTATTCTTTTCTTTACGACTAAGAGGTCACATATACCGGATTTTCCACAAATACTTTGCTTTTCAATGAATTTCGACTACACGAATGCGCGAATTCTCTTTCGCTCCTGAGGAACTCGTTCCGCGAAGCTCGCAGCGTTTTCTACAAGCACTTTTCGATCGTATTTCGAAGACAAGCGTGTAGCAACGAACTTGACAAGTTTCGTGTTTGAATTTCAAGCAGCAGATAAAAGCGGAACTCTCGTAAGAACTGCGGAATCTCGATCATCGTCGAAGATGTCGAAGAAGAGGCGTTAGCATGAGCCACACCACTGCATTCAGAGTACTGACGCTGATCCTGATCCTCGGTGATCTCGAGTCGATCACGGTGGTGAACCACCATCCGGACGAGGAATACTTTCTCGAGCACGAGGTCCTCTGCGAGGAGGCAATTACGGAGGCGAAGAAGCTGCAGCTCTATCCTGGTAGGAAATTTACGCGTTTCGCTCTCGATACTAAAAGCGTTACACATGCCAAGCCCCTTGTCCGACTTCATTCTAACGTCTGGTCTATAAAGCATCTTTACGAAGCACCGAAATCTATTTATCTTTCCTCCGAGAATAACCTCCCTTTGATCCGTTTAAACGGATACTTGGGCCACGTCCACCTACCGCGAATTAACTCGACGAATTGTCTCGTTTTATTAATTTCGTCTTTGTCTTGCCACTTTGCAGCCGGTACGGACAAGAAAGGTATTCGATCGCTTCGAACGATCGTCGTTCTAATTTAGGCTCAGTATGCTTGTCGCACGCCAGGATCCAAAGGCCACCTTCTTCCTTGATGCGATCGTTACCTGAAAATAATTGCTCGAGAGACAGGAACGATGTTGCGATTTTCAAACGTAAGCACCGCGTATCGTCGACAGGAAATAGAAATCAAGGTTACTCGGTTTTGTTTGACAATTTCAGCTAGCCGGCTATTTGTAACGATACACAGGATTCTAAGAAAAGTTGTATCTCCGATGGTTCCGCGAAGTTATCCTTGCATAAATAGATCTCTGTCATTTTTTATTTGCGCCGAACTACCGATTTTCCCGTTACTCGCTGCGTTCGCTCGTTTGTTTTATTCCATTTAGACTATTTGAAGTTATTCTTGTAGAAAATAAAGCGCGATTTACTTTATCTTATTTCGTGATGTTTTATAAGCATTCTGTATCGAACGACGTAAAACGAAATATTCGTACCCAGTCGGTTTGATAAATGATAATAAATGTTTTAGGTGACATAACGTCGGTATAGCGTTCAACATCAACGACATAATTTCAAAGCAGTTGCATAAAACCTGCAGCCACCAATTAACGTGAATTACACTCGTACTCCCTCGATTTGATGCGATTATCGTTTGTTTTAATAACAGCTCTACGAAACGAGGATAATGAAATGTAACTCTGAATCGGTCGTACAAAATTGTTATTTCTCATTTCAAGGAACATGGTGTCCTTACCGCAGCGTAGTAGAAGGCTACCAGCTCTGTGTTCTTCTTCCAACTCGCCACAACGTGATTACCCGCTTGATAGCAGTAGCAGCGGCAGCAGCTTTCCATTACAATTCAATTTTAATATTCATTTTTTAATCTACATTGACGGATACGAAGATGTTGCAATTAATTTAGAGATCGAGGTTTTATTTAGTGGCACAAATAGACGAAATGTTTCATCGAATAGAAGAAATATTATATTTTGACGAATTCCACAGGTCCTATCCCAGGATGCAAGCCCTGCACCAGATCAGAGATGACTTACTGCAAAGATGGAAGCGTGATAAATGATCACTGTTGTTGCGATGGCAACTCCAACGGTGAGTAAAATTTATAACAACGATAAAAAGCAAAATATGCGATATCGATGTTTTTTATTAGTCTTCTATAACGAGTCAATGATTATAGCAATAATCGGAACAACGATACGATAGTGAAATGTTTGAATCGAAAGGATCTTTTAGAAATTCTCGCAATTCAGACTCTGAGGTTTCTTTCTGCTTCAATTTTCTATCGTGAAAATTTCTGTGACGCATTGCCGCTATACAAAACTTTCTATATTGCATAGTACGCTGCGTTTAATGTTGCAATAAATATAGAAAATGGAACGATCACGTTGATTTCTCATCAGTTTCGCTTTTTTTTCAATTACATTGCTCGTATTTTAGGCTCGTCCTTCGTCGATTTACGTGCATATAAGAATCGCCTGAAAAACGACAATCGCGTGCAGACAATTCGTGCGTGAAGAATTGACCGTGCAAATGCTGGTGGTTTGATTGTGCAACTTTTCACGGAATTTTCGAGCCACGATAATAGACCCTGAAATTGTCGTAATACTTGCAATTTCTACAACCGTGTAACAACTACAGTACAATTCCAATTAGAAAATACGAGGGAAATGCACGTTAATTTCCTACGTAGCAAACAGAAGTAACGCGATATTATTTATTTTTAATAAAAACGACAAGACGCGCCAAAATATGCGTAATCTATAAGCGAAGAAGTCGATGGTTGGTAGGTTGCCGCAGAACTTGGCCCAGTTGTTCCCCCCGCGTAAGAATGACGCGTGAATTCGTGAAACACCTTCGAATCCAGCTGAACGGAAGGACAATCACCTGTTCAGGAAATCATCGTTGTTCGTTCGTAACGATTGTTCATCGTAACGATCTATCCTTGTCAGACACGCGCTTCTAAATGCGCTGAGACGCGCAGGGTGGTTACACATACCAGGTGATTCACGCAAAACGACCGGCCGTTAACAGGGACACTTAGGTATTCCGCGCATCCGTCGTCCCAACTCTTTAGTACTCTTTACGTAGTTATCGGCCGTTCACCTCTAACACCATTTGCTCGAATTTCTAATTAGCATAGTTTCTCCGATGGCCTTGCTTCTCACACACGGACAAAAGCGCAATTGGTCTGCTTAAAATCAGTTCCTCTTTCTGTCTATCTTTGTCATTATATTTATCGCCTTTTTATTGGTAATTGGTAATTGGTACATTGCAGATATCACGATTATCGATTTGGTTTTTTGAAAATATATTCATATTTACAATTAAACGTCTGTTACAGAAACACGTGCAGTATATTGTCTTCAGAAAGGTACACGTAAAAGGGAAAAATACCAGAAGATAGATTATCGAGTTCGGTGAAATTCGTTGTAAATTAGTCGACGGGTAAATTTCAAGTACTTTGAGAAGCAAATAGATATTTAAAAAGTTATCTTCACGGCTAAATGCTTTTCTGTGTCTGGAACGACGACGAAGATAATTAACCGTTATATCGCTGAAACACCGTGTAGCGAAACGCTGACAATAAAATGTGTGTCATACTAAAAATAAACGAATATGTAAAAGGATAATTTATTTTATATTGCACAGGGCGTATCGTAACACGTGGGACCCGCTTCAGGACTGGACAGAAGGCACAAAGACAACGAAGAAAGTTCATACAAACACGTGCTGCTCTATCTGATCTTATATAAGTTGCATTATTTTATATTTTACATACAAAGGCATTTTCGTGGTTCACTAATCCGTAACTGCTTATCTTCGCAGAAGGTGCTCGAGATGGCTATCCTCGGTTATCTTCTGTCCTGAAGCGGCTCCCACGTGTTATGATTTACCCTGTATATTAGGTGTACGAATGAATAGTCCAAATTTTTCACTCTAACTCGAGGTTTAGTCTTAATAAATAACTGATAGATCCACCATGGAAAAATGAGTGTCTTTAAACAAGATCCAGTGATCAAGGCATTGACAAAGGGCATCGACAAAGCAGCTAATTGGTTAAGCCATCTGCTTTAAAGTTACAAGATAAATCAGGAAGATATAGAATAGAAAGTTTGTAGAGTACATTGACTGAACTTGAACAACTGACGTCGATTGAACGACTTGCTGTATTTTTAAAAAGTAAGCTTCGAGTTTCATTGAAAAATTGCGATTGCAAGGTTAACAACGCGAACGATTCCCGTACAAATCGTAAGCAATTCTGTAACGATTCGTTTGTTATAATAGTTTGACCACAATGTTCGTCGTTAAATGCTCGTCGAGCGTACACGAATGGCAACGGCGACAGTAGCAATAAAATTGCGTTGCTGCACGCATCGCGTGCACGAATCGAATACATGAGTCCATTTCGATCAGTCTTATGAATCACACGTTCTTCTTTGCCCATTTCTAATCAACCGATTCGATTACGCAGAAGTTACAATACGGTAAATAAGAGTATGCTAAAAGTAACAGAATACGTGCACGTAGTCCCGTATTAGTCCAACGAAAAATCTGAATTGTGCGACGTATTTCTTAAGTGAAATTTCGAATTTTAGTTATCGTAGTCAAAAGACAACTTTTTACGAATACACATCTCGCAAACTAAGGTCGAGCGACGATTACAAACTGTACAAATAATTGCACGAGAATTAAAATTAGTAATCATAGTAATTATAAAATATTAGCAATAGGAAAAAGTTGTCCAAAATTTTGATTTCTACGACATATACAAAGATTATGGAAATCGGTAGCTTCCTATTTAAAAAATGAAATTGAGCTTCAAATTTCCTCCTCTGCTACCGCAGCTAAGGGAAAGTTATTAATACAATTCCTTGTCGCGTTAAACAGCTTCCGTAAGAACTGTCTTTTCGATATCCTTAATTCTTAATGACTGACAAGATATCCCAGCGATATTCCACTTGAAAGATACCACCCTGTGTATAATCCTTTTAAATTGATCATAAGGTTTCTCTGATTCGTCGAAAGTCTGTTCCTGACACTCAACAGCCTATTGTTTCAGAGGTATTCCCCTTCGTGAAGCACACTTGTCGCGTGGGGCCAGAAGAATGCGAAGTACAAGCTGGAGACTGTGCTGAATACGCGAGGCTACGGGAATGCTGCTGTCATTCCTACTTAGCTTCTGTATGTAAGTACTATTTCTCCGCTTACGTATTATGGTGAAACGTATTGTCGAGCTAGACGTCGTTGCGTAAGCGCGAGTAATCTAATATCTTCTGTTTGAGATGAGCACAGAACTGAAATTAGCGTAATTCTATAATATAATTAACGAAAGAGCAGAGAAGGAAAGATCATTTTTCTCACAGGGAAAGTACAGTGCCGTGAGTATAATATAAAATGCCGTGTTAAACTCAACCCTATTTTTAGACGTTCGAAATGCTATTAAAAGAAAAATTGGCAAAATCGTTTCTATAATTTCATATCACAATATAGAGTTACAGTACTAGTGAAATAACAGTAACTTGTACAAACTTAAGATCTGTTTTCAATCTTTTGAAGTCTGGAAGAAACGGAATTTTAACATATCCATGATCTTCTTTGGTAACATCGAAGAGATAACGCAGTGAATGTGTTGGAGTCTATAATTATTCACAGCGCTATATATGTCTTTTGTTAAAAATTAGGTATTTGGAAAAACAACTCGTTATTAATTGGACTGCACAGTTTTATGCATTTGTGAGAAGTTTGAAGGTGCAAAAATGCACCTTCTTTATCGTAACTTTATCTGAGATATTACATAATTCTTAAAATCTGTTCCTGCATCGATATAATTGACAACTGTGTTTTTTTCAGGGAAATACTTGGCGAACGACGCGGTATCACCGACGAATACACACTTTATAAAGTTCCTGGCGATATTAACGGTGCTCAGGTGGCTCTCATAGCCGACCTAAAATTCACAGTACACATTTAATACCAAATATTTTTTGTATAGGACGAGTTATTTTAATAAATTATTTTCCCATCGGCACGGGAGAAATTTAGAGGCCAACAAACGTTTCTAACATGCGACAACGAAGTGAAATTTCTAATAATTTGATAAACAATTTTTGCGGCTTCACCTGTACATATGAGAAAGTGTAATTGTACAAATAATGAACATTGTCCGACGGCAACATTTGTATTTTAATGGATGAAATGCAACAAACTATGTACAAACGCGTACCTAAGAGCCTATTTCAACCTCATCCTCTTCTTTTCTTACGGATGTGATGCAATACCGCTTAAACGACGGTTGCCTAACTGTAAACATTATCAGCACAAAACGATTGCACGTAGAAATGTACCAAATCGAATTGTTACAGCATTGTCGGTTCTCGAGAGTAAAACAAACGATTTCCCATAAAATGAACTCGTTGAAAAAAATGAAGGACGAATGTTATCGAACAGTCTTAATACGCAACAAGTTGCACCAAACTTTGATATGTACTTCTGCGATGTACGAAATACGCGATCATCGTCTGACAATTACCTCGCAGCGGCGAACAGCGACGATTAATATTACTCTCGATGTATGGACGAATCCAAGATTTTCTTTTCTACGTCATCGAACGTAGCGACGCGGAAAGAAAGCGTCTTTCTCATCGCTCGACATTTTAATAACGGGACAAAATGTATCGTTATTGAGCCCTATGTACACCGAATATCGATGTAGACATATCGCCATGTCTGATAAACTGCGTTTACGCTTCCTGAAAGGCAAGTCCTTATTTTTGGCGATTGGCAATTGCGAAATTAAACCGGATCCGTGCAATTCGACTTTCATCTGTGTCCTTGACGCGCCTCCGCTCGCGGTTTCGTCCTTATTCTCTCTCAAAATTCGCTCTACCTCCAGACACGCTATCGAAATGTCAATGTAAAAAAGAAAATACACGCTGCAGCAGATTCCGTGGAAAATTATCAAAGATATGTCTCGATATTCGTCGAAGATTTCCTCAGCGAGCGATATCGTTTCCTCGTTTTCTTCTCTTTTTCGTATCAGCTCAGGAAGAGAGGAAGATCTGGATCTGTTACGAGTAACGGGTACTGGTCGACCGTATTTAAGCGATCCTCCCGTAAGCAAGCAGAGCTGCGTGTGTGTCAATAAACGTTGCGTGGGTTTTAAAAAGAAATCTTCTTCGGCTCAGTCTGTCCGTGTTCGAAAGCGTTAGACGAATGTGTGACAAGACGATTTCAATTGAAAAAATGCATATTCTAACTGTGATATTCGCCGGCATTGTGACGCTATTATCGCACGTTGCTACCGCATCGAGTAAGTACTACGAATTGACACGAAAAAGTTTTCGTTAAAATCGAATATATCCACTTTCGTTGGTTGTTCGCAACTCTATCGATCAGTCTAACAGATTATTAGTAGTCAGTGGATTTTTGTGTATTTGTAAGAATTTCTAGAGTGTAAAATTGATCAGAATGTACGTAATATGAGAAAATATCTTGAAAGCGTAAAGATTTTAATAGTTCAAAGACTTTTTTGATTTCTAATTAGCTATTAAAAAATAGTTGTTTTGTTTCAAAGTTCCATTCGTTCAAATTTCCTACTCTATTCGTTAGTTATCAAGTTTGTTCAATTTAAAATTTACGAAGGAAACTGATGGTAACATTTTATTAACAACAGATGGTAAAATAGTCGGTTTCATCTTAAATACTCCGTCAATATGCGAAACATCATTGTTTTAATATTAAAAATTGTTTTGGCAATTTGTAATAATTAAAATATTAAAGTATCGGTATTTGATAATTGACAAACTATTTACATTTTTGATAATTTATATTTCTTTTCATAATTCACCTCGGCAAGGCGAGCAAAGCGCCATGGCGGATAGCCAACCGAAAGGGGCCAAATTGGCATTATCGCCCACTTCGTCGTTACAAACGGAAACGTATCAAGACAGCATCGATTATTACAATTTCCCAATCGACGATACGTATAGACCGCTTCAGAACAAGTAAGTATATAGGTTTTTCTAATCATATGATAACATATTTTTTAAATTTCCTACAAAAATTTTTTCTTAATTTCCTATTACAATTTCCCAAATTATAGCTCGTTTAAAGAAATATTTCAAATAAAATTACCGAGCCAATATTTTTACGCTTAGGATTTTACGTTATGATCTTCTGTCACTAAGAATTGTCTTTATTTTCCAGAAAATGTCCACTATGCGACAGCTCGGTCTATCCCTATTGCGGAGAAAAATTGTTGCACGACGCGTGTTGTTGCACCAATCCCTATACTCACGACTTACCCTATCAGTGTAAATTAGCAGATTGCCGATTTTTGCATGCAAACAGTTGCAGGGAACATCGATTAATCGCAACCTGTTGCTGCAGCGACGATTATCGGTTTTTATTGAAAAGTTTCCCGAACGCTTAACAAGCGTTAACTGCCAGGCGAATTTTCCGAAATCTGTCTATTTATTTTCATCATTTTATATCATAACATGGTACAATAAAAAAGAAAAATATCGTTAACGAGCGAAAATGAGTGAAATCGTCATAATACCTAAAAGAAATTAATTCATCTTAATTAATTTTTACTTTCCTATGCAAAAACGAACGCGAAATCTGTTGGCCCTTTGATATCACTGGGCCACGTGACACAGTCACCCGTTTTTTCGTTGCAAAATCTTTCGCGCGTTACCGTTCCCATTTTGTTATCAATTCGTAAAGTTACCACTGTATCGTATCAGTATGTTTCCCAGCATTTGAGATTTGTAACAACTGTATCACTCGTACATACATTGTTATCGAATACAAGCTTTTGAATACAAATTCTTATTAATACCTAAATTTCTTTTTTTCATTAAGCAAGTAGAGACAATACAAAATTATAGATTCAGTGCTCGCAAATTTACGTTACATAGAGGATTATTACCACCCGGCAGCTTTTGGACGATGCAGCAGTGAGGGTAACCGCACGATGTCGAAAGGATTCGTTCGCCACAAATTTGAGCTCGGAGGATCGTTGCATGGAAGATCCAGCAGATGATATAAATCTTAAGCGACGCAAAGTCACGCTACATATCTGCTACTAGGCAATCCACCACCTAACCATCGTTTTTCTCCAGCCACGCCCATGCAAATATTTATACACATATGTATACACATATATCTTATGTATATATACATATATAGTTTTAAGAGGGATTGTAAACGGATTTATAAACGTAATTTATAAGAATTTTATTATACGTAATTTAGTAATTAAGTATATAACTTGGAAATTATTCTATTTGTCCGTAGCGAAGAATTCAGGTTGGTGCGACAAAACGTGTGCTGACATCTATCAAAAGAGGCAGGAACAGCGACTTGGAGAATGTTTGGACAGATTGCGCCACATGATTTGTCCGGAGGTAGAATCGCTGGGTGATGCGACAAACCGTGTGCTGACATCTATCAAAAGAGGCAGGAACAGTGACTTGGAGAATGTTTGGTCAGATGGCACTACATGATTTGTCCGGAGAGAGAATCGCAGGTTGGTGCGACAAAACGTGTGCTGACATCTATCAAAAGAGGCAGGAACAGCGACTTGGAGAATGTTTGGTCAGATGACACTACATGGTTTGTCCGGAGAGAGAATCGCAGGGTGGTGCGACAAGACGTGTGCTGACATCTATCAAAAGAGGCAGGAACAGTGACTTGGAGAATGTTTGGTCAGATGACACTACATGGTTTGTCCGGAGAGAGAATCGCAGGGTGGTGCGACAAGACGTGTGCTGACATCTATCAAAAAAGGCAGGAACAGCGACTTGGAGAATGTTTGGACAGATGGCACTATATGGTTTGTCCGTAGACAAAGAAAGCAGTTACGTTTAAAAAGGACGCGTAATTTCGCGATAAGAGTAAGCAGTAGTGTGCAACATGTGTAAGTATATAAATCAATTGCATCTTTGAAATGCATCGATCGCGATCCTATCATATAGAAAATCATTACCATGTCAACAAAACAATCACCACGTCAACAAAATCTTCATCGCATCAACAAAATCATCACCACGTGAAAAAAGAATCACAACGTTAACAAAATCGATTATAGTTAACGCTAAATAATTCTAATTACTTATAATTCATTATATTCCGACTTTTATAATTATGTTCAAGAATTAACTACTTATCGATTGAATTTCAGCAGTTACACGTTGATCTTTACGCTTGTACTTCATTTTTTAATCATTCTCGTATTTGAGCATTCGCAACGTTGTTTATCCTGTCGTAATACGTATCGAGAATATGTGCCTTGCGAATACAAAGTTAAACGAGTTTAAAGAAATAGGATGAACAGAAAATTTGCGTGCGTTAACGAGCGACGCAAATATGGAACGTAAATAACGATAAACGCATAATGAATCAATGGCGATATTTAATCATGCCACTTTGTGCAGTTGGAAAATGGGTCAGTGAGTCTGTAACAGATACACCGTTTAATTATGTATAGCAATTAGTCTTAACGCACGCCCGATAAAACGCCACCGAAATTAAACTCGTTAATGAGACGTGCTTTTCTCTCCAGAAAAAAATATCATTACGGAATTACGCGCGTCCCAAGTAAATAAATACAAGTAAATCCTTCGTCGCAAGAAGTACGAAACACTTCGGTTTAATAAGTTTATCGCGCAACCGAAATTAAATCGGACAAGCAGAAGAAAAGAGAAAACTGTTTAAACGGTATCCGTGATTAGCGATAATATTGAACGAGGTTCGAGGTCATTCGTGTATTCTTTTTCCCGTCAATAATAAGCGTAATTATATTTATTACTGATTTTCCCTTGAAGTTTGCACGCTCCCATTAAATGGCGATTTATCGTCCGTTTCGAAACTGCAAGACTTAAATAACAGTTCTCATCATTTACGCTTGAAAAAAGAAAATATCGAGCAACCTCGATCGCAACTTCATAACGTCGATCATTGATTACGAAATCAATCGTAATTGGAGAAATGACCGATCCAACGGCCTCCTTCTTTCTTTTCATTCTTTATTTTAATATCGTCCTGGCGAAAACAATATCAATCTCAATGAATAATAACGTTACAGGACGATAAGACAGCACGTTTAACAGAGAATATCGACTCCGTATTATTAAAGAGGAAAAAGTACCGACAAGCACGCCGATGATAAATATTTTCTACCATACCATACGTTAATAATTACATAAACAAATTATCACCTGCTACTCGGTTACTTCGTAATCGTCTCTCCAATAAGCGAAATATCGCATCTATCGGCTGACGAATCCCAGCCTCGCGGTGGTAGCTGCGATCTTTTCGAATTATGCTAGGCTGCGTCTAACGGTAACGGTACGTACGCCCCGCGCTCCTCTTTAACCGTGGAATCCTCGCGAGGGGAACGATCCCTCTTCTTTAAAAAAGAAAAAAAAAAAGGAAAAAAAAAGAATACTAGGAAAAGGAAGGCGACGTTTTTCGAAGTAGATGCATCGACCCTCGGTCTCGGGGGTAAATGTTTGCCAAGAGCCGAGGTCAGAGTCAAGGTCGTACACGTGTCGAGGGGACCGAATCGGTGGCCCAGCGGAACACACGTGCACCCCCACTTCCTTGCAGGCAGACAGTGGGACTGCAGGTAGATCGGGAAAACGCTTTCGAACAGTCGATTGCTCGATTCCAGACGGACGTGCGTCCGTAAATCGATCGATTGGTCTGTCGCGCTCAAAGTCAAGGACTACGGTCGTCGTCGACTAATGGAAATGCGTTTCATTCGTAATGTTTCCTATTGCGTACGTATAGTTTTGTTGGTGTAACGTTGACACGAATGGACACCGTAATCTTCCTCAGATTTCGACGAATTTCATTCGAAACGAAGTTCAAAGATAACGGCTTGGTAATACCCGGTCATTTCGATTACTTTATTGCCTTTACATCGGCAACGATATAGCAGAGTAATTCTACCGAATATAGAGCAGCGAATAATTCGGATCTTAATGTCGTTCCTTTGAATTTCGACCAGCGTATTTTCTATGGGTAAGTTTAAGTCGCGAACAACGTAGAATCATCGCGTAACGCGACAGAATTCCACCGAATTACTTCGATTTCGGTTACCTTTGAACGACGCGCGCCTTTGGACGAATTTACGCGCCAGAGATCCCCGAGGAGGCGTGCGTTTCTAACGTAGGTAGTCAACGATCGACCCGACAGAATCGGTTCATTCGAATGCAAATCATCGATACGCGGTGCGTTAATTATCTCGAAATTACATTTAGCCATTATTTAAATCACGTTTTTACCAACACCTATTTGTTTAAATAATGCTCAGATTGAAACGATTATACGATATATGTATGTACCGAACGTTATACATTTAACGTAAAAACGATGCTTTCGATTAATTATCGCAGCTTCGATAACTATCGTTATAATTATGATATATAGTTTATCACGTACACGTAAGTACGCGAGAAGAAAAACTGCACTCCTTTTTGGTACACCATGATACGCAAAGTACTTCTTTTTAACGTTTCGAAATGTATCTCTATCGCTGTAACCTTTGATTGGAAAAAAAAAAAAAAAGTTAAGAATAAATATATTATTAACGTTACTTTGATAAACTATTACCCTGATAAGGGTACGATGTTCATTAGCGTGTTACAGCTTCTGACACGTGTATAGTATTTCTTCCTCTTCTTCTTCTTCTTTTTTCAATTACATCACGAAGATAAGTGAAATGGTCGCGATAATCCGTATATACATAGTAGCAAATTCAACTTTTTTCGATGCAGATTAAGTAATAACCGAAATACACGAATATAAGTAATAAGATAAACAAAATGAGTCGGAGCGGAACGTGTGCAAACATCGTCGAAATACGTATTACAAAATGTCAGATTCCCAGAAGCGACGAAGAATTTTGGAAGTTTTTCGAAATCGATGAAATTCAACGAACGAGATAATTTCATTTTTTCGGAAACAATTAAATCTTTTTTAATGAGATTTTCGTCGTATTCGAGTCTTGGAACAATCTTATCGAACGATCAGACGATTTTAACGAACCGTCTTCGGAGTCGCGTATTTCGCGTTGAAGTGGATAGGTATTTCACCTTGTCGGCTAGCCGGCACGTGGCTCTTCGGAACGTAAACAGACGCGCAGCCAGACGCGGCAATCTTACTTATCGTAAGAACATCTAATACCGGAAATCTTTATCCCAATCTCGAAAGTTAACGCGTTAATTGCCCCGACCAACGATATCTAACGAAAGCGCGTTTGGTAATCTCGGGAAAAATCCAATCGGAACAAAATTTTCTTCCTGCGAACACTAACAAACGTTTATGGATATTCGATATACGTACTTTCTCTTTTTACAGTCATTTCCTATTCGGATACCTTCCTCCCATCTTTTAAAACTTTTTCTCTCTTATTAGATATCACAGGTATTTTTCAATTCGTAATTCATAATAAAATTCATAGTAAAACAATTCATAATTACGTTACGATATGTTATATGTTAACTACGTTATAAACGAAATAACAAATATTATCTTTATTAAAGAAATTGGTGTTGACACGACACAACACAGCAGAAATGGAATATAAACATTCGTTGTTTTTGCCTGCGAGAGGAAATAGCAATTGAAATCATTCGAAGAACGATAGTAGGCGTTGTGCCATTATCAATGTAGGTGTCATTAAGGACCATGGAAGCGATAACGTATCAATTACATCGAGAAGGCAAATTCGATGACGAGACGTTAAGACCAGACGGAGAGATAATTTTTTTCCCTACCCGTATTATCTCACACTTTTGTCGACTTAATATTTGTAATTTCAACTTTCCTTAACCTTTTAACCCCCAGTATTACAGTGCTCTATAGTGTAATGTATATCAATGTATTTTACATAAACACAGATAATTTGCAAATAATTTACAGCTGATCGTATTTAAATTACGAATAAATCAGATGCGAGACTGGAAAAAGTCGATGAATGAAACAGGAAATGAATGACAAAAGAAGACGAATGAAAAAAATATTACTACGATCTTTTTTACTAAAATTTCCTATTGAATTAATTTTCAATATCTATCTTCTACTTAATCGTATAACATTTTCGTTGCTGAAATAATATTTTAAGCGGATACGGTGACATTAACTTATTATATATATTATTGTAACTAATCTGCAATATCTCTATATCCCAGTATACTTTGTTAATATATTTGTTAATATCGTAATAGACAATGGAATTATAATATACATATAGCTATTTCTTTTCTTATCTATTAAGGAGAAACTAACAAATTTCCTAAATATTAGCAAGATGACTCGTCGAACGTCTATGCGACTAGTCTATGCGTATCCCGAGTACGATCTACCCTAACGGACTATTCTAGAAGGGCTCGTACGTACTAGAGAACTCTGCCTAAGGAGTTAGGAAGGATCGTGAGAATCTCCTATGTTCTTAGCGGACATCTAAAGACGTCAAGGACGCCGGAGGGTTACACGTGCCGACCATTTCAGGGCAACAACCCCCGACGCCAGGAACTCCAAAGAAATTCCAATCCGTCCCTCCTTCCACTCTTTCTAGATAAATTCATAAAATCGCCTTTCTCTTTTTCTTTCTCCTGCCGTTTTTCCATTCCTTCGTGTCCTATTTGCCTCGTTTTCTTTACGCGTTTATCGGAATCCTGAAACCCGCGAAACGAGTCTCGAAAATGCTTTTATAACGCTTAAATAATTTTCGAGACGTTTCAATCTTATTTTCATTTGGCAGAACCGAACGATAAATACGCATTGAAAAATTCAAGCACGTATTACGTGCAACCAATGCGTATTAGATATTCGTTACGCGTAAATTTCATCTTCACACTCTGGCTGATCTTGTCGTCCCGCGTGTACTCCTATAATCCGTAGCCTCGTTTTCCATTTTCTGTCGAGGACTTCTCGAAGAAAGTTACAAGAAAAATGGAGAATGTCAAATTTTAGAAAACGAAAATTTACTTTTTAATATCGTAATGCCACGACTTCGTATTTTCTTAAATATCGTTATAAAAATAAAATATCACTTTATTCTCCATCCTGTTCTGCATTGTATTCGCTTATAACTTTAGGCGATACACAACGCATTAAACTCTAAAAAATGGAAAGTATTCGTTTCTCGTTGCACGCCCGAATTTCTACCGCAAAAGTGAGAAAATTTGAATTCGCAATGCGAAGAGCGCATACGGAAGCATACGAAAAAACGTTAACCTCAAAATTCATTGCAATTGACAGTCGCCCTTTTTCCCTGCACCCTACGCGCGTTACCAACTTGGCTACGATATCAAGATCGAATTCAAATTTCAAGTTTATCCAAATCGGTCGGTGCTGCTGAATCGTGCGTGTCAATGAACGCGAAAATAAATCGATTCGGCCGAACTTTGTTCCACGTGTATTCCTGACGTTGAACTGCCATCTGTGATACGTTTACGGTAACTTTCTACGACTATCCGCAATCTGATCGAAAATACTTTCTCCTACTTTCGATGGCTGATGGTAACGTCATAACGATCGGTACGATCGATCGATAAAATTCGACTGGGTATCGGACTATGGTCGGAAAAAAGTCTCTACAACCGATTGCACATTTCCTACGAACATTTGCCGCGGATAACACGTCGGACGAGCGAGATGACGTAACTTTGGTATGCATCGTCGATATTTTTCTCGTACGAAGAAATCCGCGAACGGACCGCGTACCAGACCAGTCTGGTGTTACCGAAACGAATCGGGTCTTCGTCCTTGTAAGTTTCAGCCACGTGAACGACTGATTATAGGTGGCACATTCAGTTCGTACGGCGGTTTAACGAATGCAAGCGTTCTTGGAATTCGTACGACCCGACGAGAGCGGCCGAAAATAAACCGCGTTAATTGAAACTCTCCGTTACACTGTATGCCAATTTAGTTACGCAAACTGTCGGACTGATATCTCAGCAATTGATCCGTTTATGGAAATTGATTATGTCGTTCGACTTGTGAAATTATTTTAATCTCAGCGTTTTACATGGCTCCTCGAGTCTGTCGATTATAGCAGGGACACGTCCACCAATAATAAGTATTATATTACAATAAAATTCAGAGATTATCGTATTCGCGTAATTTAAGAATAGATGAACAATTTTTTAGTACCAATTTACATAGTAATCGGTCAATATGTTACGATGCAATTTGTGAACTATCAAAGTGACATAATCGAGGGATAGATTGGCGATCTTTAGGTACAAATTTACATAGTAATTAATGATATTTTAAATTACTAAAATACTAAATTGTATAATCTATCGATAAAGGTACGCTAAATTCCATCGCGAAGAAAGTGTCAACGATATGTGCATGTTAACAACGTATGCATACGATTTATTTGAACAATGTTATCATTTTAAAAAACACGCATATTGCATAATATTAATTACCGCGTGTCATCGAATACTTCAAAGATAAGAGGACTCGACGAATAATCTCAAAACGACCGTAACCGTATAAGATACAAAGTCTTAATGGAAAAAATTTAATAGTTTAAACGACGTGCCAGAGTGTTTTGTAAGATTTAAGCGATTTTCAGAATCCATTGCACAGTTTGACCGACAAAACTCTACTGATAATTCTACGTAACGAATGCTTAAATCGTTTCAAGCGATTCCGTGTTATTAGATGGATCAGTCTGAAAATACAAATTACAAATTAACTTGCAGTCAATACGGTGCTATGCCCGATCATCTTTGCGCTAATTTTATCGCGCGAAATTCCTTTTATTTATGTTCTCTTATTTTAATTGCATAACGGTCGTTTTTAACGCCAGAGCTACTAACGTCTAATGTACATTTAAATTAATAACCATATTACACACACGTAAGAATAAACATATTAATCTCAGAAGATTAAAGCAACTGCAAATTCCTAGTACGATAGTGGAAGAAAAAAATCTGAAAGCTGTAGTATATTCGCTGGCAGCACAGCTCATAGTCGAAACATTCGTCGGAGAGGAAAGAAACGACGAAGAGAAGATAAAGCGAAGGTAGAGTAAAAAAAAAGATTAGTCGAAGAAGTCGTGAAACGCAGTCGCATTTGTCAAATGCATCTGTCAGATGCGGAACGATAAAAAACCAGAGTACTAAGAGGTGTTGGCGCACTGGTTATAATATACATACATATGTATGTAATGGGAGGCGTCGCTGTCAGGATAAATGCAAATAGATTCGCAGTGATTACCGAAGATATATTGTCCGTCGTAGAATAGAACGGGATTCCCTTCCACGTGGAGACAATCGGAGTTTTCCGAGTAGTTCGCGTTACACGTGGAAATGCGTCGTATTGCGTAATATGGAAGGTCACTTGTTTGCTAACTCGCGGAAGATCAGGGAGCTGAGGTCAGGCACGTGGAACTGACGTGTTACGAGAGGACGCGACGACGCGTATATGCATACGGTAAAAACCCTTTATACAGGGTATCCTCGATTTAAACGTCCAAATTTTGGCAGCGTGAAAGGTGCTGATAAACTAAGAAAAAGAAGAAACTAAAAAAACTAAGAAAAGAAGAAGGAAAGTTTTCGTTTTTACCTGGCCGATAAAACTTTGCGTCTCAGCCTGCGTCCGATTACACCTAACCACCTAACTGCTATGTTACATGGAACAATGACCGTCCTAATTGCATCTACACGCTCCCGCGTATCTAATCGAGCCCAACGTTCCTTGTTTCGCATCGAAACTTTACGCGTTTTCGCGCTAATTCGACGATAAACCGATAATATCGAAACGATTTCCCTATATCCGACACGAAATTGACTCAACGAGAAAGATCTCGCGCGAATTATAGCGCAGAGAGGTTGTCTACAATGTACAGTGCGATTCGCGTCAGTTTAAGTTAGGCTCGATATGGTTATACGAATTTCAATAACGCTAAGGAATAATTATTCGCAGATCCTGCACAGGCTGGACGTTATCACGTTGAAAGGTGCACGTCTTATCGTTCTCGTGGCACGTGTTCCTCAATGACAAGTTCGACGAACCGGCTATTCATTGTCACAGTGCGTTATTCCTTGCATCGGAGTAAGCTTCAACTTTTTGAATAGTTCTGTACAGTTCCTTTGGTTTCCGGCTGAACGTTGCAACAGAATCAATAGGGAATAAGAATCAGCCTTTCAGGTAGCCATACATAGGTAGGGTGCACAAAAAAGTTGGGAAAAATTCGAGGCGTATAGTAGTACTTATCGAAAGAAGGGAAAAGGTCTCGACGAACATGGGTCCAAAAACACATTAGTTTCTAGGGTTAGTTTCTGAGTTACGAGGTGTCTTTGTCGGCAAGACATTACCCTTGCAGCGTGTGTTCGATACGTCCCTCGTTTATTTCAACCTGCACCCTGACGCGTATTCTCGTAGAAATAACATTTTTGAAGTTTTTCCCAACTTTTCTCTATACTTTGCATATATTCGACACATTGTAGCCTCTGTATATAGTTAATCGTTTATCTTATTTGTTATCTTAAACTTAAATTAGTCTCGAATCATAAACAGTATAGTAAGGCCTGGGATTTATCTCAGCCTATAAATAGACGCCTAACTGTTGTAATAACATTCCTTTGATCTCTATTGCAACTCGGTTCTCTTGCTCGAATTTCCTACCACATACGCGCATCTCTCTCGCTGATCTGCCTCCTAATAAACTAATCGTATTCTCCTTGCATATTTGGCTTGCCAAGTAGCGTTATCAATTTACTCGATCTTTCTAATCGCGCGTTATTTTCAGGAAGGAAGAGAGCGAGAGGAAAAGAGGGAAGATGGAAAGGAAGAGAAAGAGGAGGGAGCATATGTTACGCGTTGCATATCGATGTAATGTGCATTGACATCTAGCAGAAGGACACGATTCATTCAAATGCTGATAGACGTTTCAACGACGTCGTATAGACGAGTTTCTACGAACTGCAAATCGTTTACCTTTTATCTGCCGAAGTCCATCGTTCATCTATCTTTGACATTGTTATCTAACTCGTTATGTTGCATCAACAGCAGCAATCGCGGGTATTAATATACAATTGCTTCTTAAAAATTAGCTTCGCCGATATATCGAAGAAACATCGTCGATATATTTCTTCGGTCAAGATAAGGATGGAACTGCGTATTCGTTATTGGAAGCGTTGTTAAAGAGTTACATCGATAAAAGAAAAGGACGTAAGAAACGAACGGTAACGAACGCGCGTTAAAACGGTACAAAATACGAGTTAATAAGAAATATTTACTGTTGTAAGTAGTCGGAAGATATTATAACACTTGCACGACTCTAATTAAAATACAAGATTAGCAGCGGCAAAACATTTAATTTATGATACGAAGAAGTATCGTGATATTTCCTACTTACTGTTAGATTACACATTTCTGATCAATTCGTATTTTACAACGCAGTAACGTACGTTCGTTACAATTCTAAATTTTTGTCATAACTCTTTAACGATTCTTCCAATGGCATATGCGACACATTGTCCTTATCTCAACTCATAGAATGTACGGACGGTTGGAAAGAAATTCGGACACCCTGTACATTTTGCATCGTCTGTATCCATAGATCGGCGTTAAATCGCAGAGATAAAATTAATAAAATACGATGTAAAAGCGATCACGGGGCTGTTAATTTAAATACCAGTAGCTAGAAGCACGCAGATATCGATCGAATATAGATCGGACATCGGATGGAACGAAAGGTGTTGCAAAAAATTTGCAAATGTATTAACTGTACAGGCCGGCGAAGAGGGGAAGAAAAAATTAATGGCGTTCTCCGTTAATTGTCCTTGGCTTCCTACACGTTCTCGTTTCAATAGCTACCAAAGAGACACAATCGAATTAATCAAAGACATCGAAACTGCCTTAACTACGGTAGAACTGCGTTTATCCGAACTGATGTCATCGCAATGCCCGATTTACCAAATATGGTCATGCTCCGTATCGCTTATACGAATAAAGGTTTTTGCCAATTTTGCTTTAGGACCAGTAACGGATGCAATTTTCCGCCTCAAATATCTATGGATTTTATTAGCGTTTACATACAATGCGTTCTTTCCTCTATTCGATCGAGTGAACTCTGACTATCACAATTTAGTACGAAACTAGTGATTATAACCAGTAACGATAGCGTTCCAACTATCGGAACAAAATAACGATCAAAGAAATCGAGAGTGATGCGAATCCAACACGATTAGCAAAAATATACGATGTCGGAGAAGCCACGATCGCAGACGTTAAAAATCAAAAACACGATATCGAAAATTATCCGAAGCATGTGAATTCCTCGGATGTTGGCGTCAGTAGAAGAACCCTAAATATACCGATGAAATGGGTTTGTTGCGATAAAGACGATAATAATGACGATTTTATACAAATGGAAACAGCAAACGAAAGTGGTAATGGAGAGATGCCTTCCCATTCCGAAACATTCGTGGCATTCGAAAAAAGATCTTCGGTGATTCCAAGTACAAAAAGAACGTGACTCTATGCAGTTATTTATGTTGAAAGAATTATGCGACTTACGTGACGGGCGGAAGGATATGAGATTCACAAATATCCAAAGAAACTGTCAATTAATCTCAGTCTGTATTATTTGAACAAATGAAATTTCATATGACAAAAAGTGATTGTTCTATTATCAGAACGGTTTTGGTTCAGAACCCTATTGGTTCGTAAGAGATAAGGGGAGCTCTACTGTATTTACAAATTTCAACTTGGTAGAATCTATTTATATAAAAATTAACTCCGATTATACGAATGACAAATAGCGAAAGAAGGGAGAACTAGTGGATTATTATTATCCGACTTGTTCGGTTAAGCTAAGTCTACATCGACGGACAATTGTCCACGGACACGTGTTACAGCCAATCAACATCTGTCTTTCGTGGAAAATCCGCAGAAAGGCAGATTCTGATTAACTGTGACACGTGTCCGCGGACACTTGTCTGCCAATGTAGACTCAGCTTTATCCGATACGTCTAGTCTAGTTATCCGACACGCTTGTCCTCCGATCGAAAAATCTAGTTTTACTGTATCTAATGACATATAACCATATATAACTATAGAAAATAACCACATCCGTCTATATTAAATAGGTAATATTTTCACATTTGTACAATGCGATGAAAACTTCATTTGTATTTTATCGATACAAGATCGACAAGAAATTGTCGATCATTTGCTCGTCGCAAGACTGCAAATATTTATGCATTCATGTACGTAAAACGTAAAAGTTTGCCGAACGCGAGATGATATAAATTCTGCGTTAGTTGCGTTTATAGAAACATAAATTTGTATAGAAATATAGTACAAGAAATCGCAGTCCACTCATTAGCGAAAAACCTGTCGAGAATATTAGGAATAAGAGGGTAGAACGCGCGAAAATTACCTACGGATACGTTTGTGCGAAATACGTCGACTATCAAATTATGCAATCAGTCGTTATCGATCTTTATAGCCTGGCGATCATTCGGATAGAAACTGCTAACGAGTATCGACCGCCGGTCTTACTTGCGTTCTCAAAGATAACTCGAAATTCGTTTACTCGAAGCATCCTGCGTCTCGTTCGCGGTTTTACGTGCTTTTTTCAATCACATTTTTATACATCTCGTGTGCATCGCTTCGTCTTCGTTGTTTATCTGAACTTAGCCTTTGTTCGATCGTCGGATTCTTTCGGTTCGCGCCTAACAGTGTTCGTAATTTGGCATGTGCTTAATCAAATCAGACTCGCCATTGTCAGTGAATGGATCATTGCCTGTACAAGTAGATGATTTCGAAAGAGATGCAAAGGGAGTCGAAATCGAAAGTGCAACATTGGCACCGATTAAAATATCTTCTTGGAGAGAGAACGTTGTCAGCACGTTCAGGCAAACGTTGAGCTGTGTTTTCGTTTAGTTTGGAATTCTTCACGGAAATTTTCTGTCCATCAAAGGTAACGACTACGAGGAAACGAACGTTGGCAGTGAAAGTGGCAACTCGTTTAGCGAAGATTAACAGTTTGATTGTGTTTGGTCGTGCTCGTGGAAAGATTGTTAGAGATACGCTACATAGCTATGTATTTCATCTAAAATTCTTGAAATCATTTCGTAATTACGCGCGAAGCAAAATGATAACTTTCTTCTCGTGAAAACGGTAGCTTTCTTTCGTGTATTACGTTATGTATATTTACGATATTAAGAACAACGTGCAGGAGGCACGGTCAATGTAATTCTTAAACCTGAAGAACATGGATACGTTCATCATCCGTTACGTTTCCAGATCACAAAGGTTAAATGTTTCGTCGTTGATGATAAGTAAATTTATATGCATTTATAGGAAATTTGAACGCAGAGTACACACGATACGTCAAAATATATAGGACATTAATTTTTAAATCGTAATACGGTTTTCTACCAAGTCTGTACTTTTTTAATTATATTCTAGAAAACACGAACTCGCACAAGAATGCGTTTAGTAATAATTATCAGGAGAATTAATAGGCCTGTTTCGAGTGCGATTCGCTGATAAAAATATGTCTTGGGAAATTTACATTATGCTTCGACGAGTTCGGCTGCACCTTTGCACGAACCGCTCGAAACAACCAATTTCCAAACCAACTTCGCTTTCCTTTTTAGATTTTTCTAATCTCGCGTCAAGATCGAATTTTCTCGTATTTTGTTCGAAGTAAAAATACGTTTTTAACGCTGCGATATATAATTAGATTAGTTGAGTGATATAATTAGATTCGGATTAAAGAAATACCAGAGACTGACACAATTTGCAAAGTATATTTTGTAAAGGTGTTCGTTCATCGTCCGTTGGACCGGGTATTGGCGATACTTCTCGAACAAAACGATCAAAAAAGTAGATCACCGTATGTGACAAGTTATTTCACCGAGAAATCCTTGAATGTAAACGTAGCTTGAACCGATAGCGTTCGAATCGTTCGTAATCTCTCGTGTATCTTTCACATTGTTACTATTCGCATGTATTATTTATACGCGTGCACATAACAAACATGGACAACGTGGACGATGTGGAGAACGTACAGGTATTCACGAAACTCGATTTTCTATAGGATAACTGACCGTTTGTATTATCCCTGCAAATCGTTGCGCATAAATATGAATCGCGCGATCGAAGAGGCTGGAGCATGGTACGCGTGTACTATCGGAAAAATTCATGCGGCGTATGAACCGATATTCCGTGCAAATGTAAATTTTATACACATTTTCAGTGACACACATACAAAGAAATGGGGGCTCTACCTTTGTACGTAGAGTCAGTCGACGCCTCGCATCGTACATATACATGCACGTCTCACGTGTTTGTTTCTATTGGTGGAGGAGTTAGCCACTGGCCGCTGATGTAGTAGTAGTACACAGAGCATTCAGTAGTATATAAGGGCGACTCTTTCGTACGACCACGCATAACCGACAGGGAGTCATTCCATGACACGCGTTGCACGCGACCGGGGCAGTCTCTCTTCCTCCGTTTCTTCCTTTTCGTCGTTATTCTTCGGCCGTACTGTGATTGCCGCTTAGTTCGTCAAAGTGGTTCCTAGGGGGTAGCTTGACCCTCACTCTTACCTTCTTTGCCCCTCTTCTTTTTATCTTTTCTCCCTCTCTCAAGATTCATCATCCTTTGCACAACGATTTTCCGCATTTTTATACGAGCACGCCAGTATCTATCTTTACTATTGAGAAATCTCCTTAACAGATTCGTCGTACTCGTTTGGAATGTCTTTGTCGATGATCGCCACAGGAGGATCGTGGCTGACGTTAATGTTGTCCATGTGCTTGATGTTGATCGTTCTGCTATTGGTGGTCCGACGAGGGAAATTTCTGTATGCCCTAAGAAAAGTGCCATACCCGCCTGCTTTGCCCATCATTGGCAACGCGTATCAATTATGTTGCAGTCCGGAAGGTAAGCGATATGTTTTCTGAGACACCGTCCACTTTGGCTATTCGTAGCATAAGCTGTAGACTCTCTTACAATTTCTTTCAATTTTTGCGATACGTTATTTGGTACGTTATCTATATGTGACTCGACTCTTAGCCTAACTTAATCAAACTGGGAATATTCCTATACAAGATTAATTGCAAAACCGTTTATTCGATCGTTAGTTAAAAAATTAACGTCTCGCGTAGAACGGCTAGGAGAATGTTTTTTCGAAGAGAAATCTAGCCCTCGTCTCGTCGTTCCCGCGCTACAAATATACCTTGCACATCTATAAATTTAAGAAATCCGTTTTTAGCTGTAAAGTATGAAAACGCTGAATTACACGATCGTTTCTGCGACGATTCGATTCGCGTGTCGTTTCTTAATCCGTTGCTATACAAAGTCGAGTAATATACACGTGGCGTGAATCGTAGATTATGGTTCAAATGTGACAGACACGAATGGCACTCGTGATATAGATTATCCCGAAGAAATTCGTTTTCACAATTGACCACTGTCAAATATAATCTATTCCGACATTTTTCATTTGCCCCGCTAAAGCAATAAATTATTCTGTCGCAGATAGTTGGTGAAAAAATTGTGAGGCAATTGAATTAAGCGTTATGCGAGTTAACGTTTTAGGGAGTGTGATACAATTGCAGTGACCTGTTTCGATATTACAAGACCGTAGATTTCTACGAATTCGTAGAAAAATTGCAAAAATGAACGCAATAAGAAGTATATAAAATATTCAAAGTAACAGCGCATCCAATAATACTATGATACTCTCGAAAACGTAAATTTGCGTGAAACAATTCAACAGGTAGCCACGGCCCACGAACGCTATTTTACGCAAGCGTAACTGTCGCAGTATTGCTACGTGCTAATCATGTGCACGATTACCGCGTCATGATACACATTTTGGTATTCGTTACTCGTTGCGTATTTGTTCGAAATACGAAGCTCAGAAAATTCCATAATTGGCGCATTTTTGCAACAAGTAGATCGTCAGGTTGATAAATATTATATGGCGAATATATCACATTGGTAAATATTCCTCAAAAATACGAGATATCGGAGATATCCGTGAGATTCGACCACGTACGTAATTCTGCGTGCTCGCGTATTTACTTACTGTTATTTCCAAGTTTGTACAAGATTGCGATAACCTCGACATCAAAGAAATTCGCGCCATTGACCATGCAGGCAGATGCACCGATATCGAGAGCGGAGACACTCGCGGTCGGTATTTCGGTGTCGCGTAACAACAGGTAAACGCGTAATTTACACCGGTGAAAGCTAAATTGCGCGATGCTGGTGCGCTACCGGTACAGTACAGTGGTGCACTTGATACTCCTGATAAATATGCGGCAGATTCGATTACGTAGTTTCGTGTAACACGACGCCGAAAGGAACTGTCATCTACCGCGAACCTTATCTTCGAATAATACACTTATTTCCATAAGAGAGATTAAAAGAGAGCATCTAAATATATTTATATGCGATATCGGGAATTATCTCATTGTAAATACGTATGATTTATAGTAACAAAGTGAAGGATTTCGTAGATAATCACGTACGTTGTTTAGTATTGCTATATAATATATAATATATAATTATTAATATATAGTAAAATAGCGTAGCGAGAATGTTAACCATACGGATCTTTTTTTTTTTTTGGTGCATCGAACGAATATAAAATATTTTATAATATCGTCAACTTCGTTTCGCGACGACACCTCTTTTTAATACCTTTTTCGCATGGTCCGATAGCAATCGAGAAATATAGACGAAATATAACGGTGCAAAGTATCGGAGTCCATCGGTTCAAGAATTACGCGTTGCAACAGTTCGCGGTTAAACTTCGTTCCGGGGCGCCACTCTTTTTTTAATCTCCCGATAGTATTTGGCGAATAAGGACGAAATATAGAGCGTGTCATAACATGTGGAACCTACTCGAGGAGTGGACACGAGGCGCAGAAGCAATGAAAAAGTTTCGCGTGGACGCGTGTCCCATCCGACCTTCTTTCAAAGTTACAGACATTTTTCTGTTTCAATGGTCCGCGACAGTTTATCTTCGTACGAAGTGCTCGAAATGGCTATCCTCGGCCTGTGTCCAAACTTGCAGCCGGCGTGTCGAACAACTTTGCAATTTTTCAAAAATTCCACCGATAATAATTTGAAACAAAGTCGGATAGCTGCTGTGCACTGCTCCAGTAGGTTCCACGTTTATAACACGCTCTGTGTAACAATTCTCAGCTTAGAAATCCATTGGCCGTAATTAATATATGAATCGATACGGCAAATAGTCCTAAACATAACAGTTTCGAGTCCGTTGATACACCGATTTAAAAATCGCGACCGATATATCAATCGACTTGGTAAATATCATTTTGGACAACGTGTTCGGACTTCCGGTGACCGGAGAAGTAATAGCCCAATCAATACTACGACGATAATGTTCATAATGTCAACAGTGACTAACGCTATCTTATGTCACCAACGGTCTATCTCCAATGCATAAGATAGGGTAAGTTACACACGATAGAGTGGGCTAAAAGTACCAAAATTTGACGAGCCATAATTTCTCAACAAACGAACGTCGACGTTTAAACCCTGCACCGCGATTCTACTCGTCGATCGCTATCAGATCGTGCGAAGAAGGTTCAAATAAAGATTTGCTACCCCAAAAGGAAGTTTAGTCTAAATGTGTTAAGATATAATCTAAAAATATTATATAAAAGCTATCTTTGCGCTTCACCTTTGCCCCTCTTCCCACAAAAAAAAAGAAAAAAAAAAAACTAAATCGAAGATATAGAATGGAATTTTACAAAAGTTACATGCGCCTGATATATCTACATAAGATTAAAAAATAGTTTATCGTTATCAACCCTTTTATTCCAAAGTTACGAATGGGTAAATTTTCTTTCTCGATTAAACAAACGAGCATTATAACGAACATGGTATAATAACGTAATGGTTGTACCTACTCGTAAACTGGTTTCATTATCTCCAGAATTATCTAATAATTTTACACTCGATCATGAATTCCTGCTATCTATCGAATGGTACATTCGTGATATTGGCCTAAGAAGGACGCTGCATCGGTATCTTTTAAACCGCACACGCAGGCGCCAGTGATCGATAACGTTCTGCTATCTCTTTGTTGTTGAGAAAATTCAAGATTTTAATTTTAATTTGGCGCGCAAGTATAGGCAGAATTCTCCGCGGGTATTTCAGGAACTATGAGGGAAAAGTTGTTCGGAAACACGCGGCTGGTAACATATTCGAAAATCATGAAATAATCGTCGAAAATCGAATGGGTGGTACTGGCACGGGAAGTTGGAACTTCGAAGAAACGGTTTTTCGTATGCATCGGTCTAATAATTCATCTTCAACGCGTATCGAAAGTAGCGGTCATCGTGAATGATAAAGTTCGATGTTTGGAAAACGACTTTTAATTCGATTGGGGAAAGGCGCTCGCGAACCAGACGTTCATCCGACGTGCACTGGCGAAACAAACAGAAAGTCACGAGAAAGAAAGAGGAAAAAAGAAAGGAGGATTTATCCACCTCTGCCCGCTGAACGCTAAAGATAAATGGTTAGTCTGTCGCGCATAACCAGACGAAGAAAAAAGCGGGTCGAGGTCGTTCGCGGCCTGAATAACGTTATGATTCTTGTATGCAATTACACGTGGCGCGAAAAAGCAAAAAGTTCTTAGCAATAACGATGATTTTAAGAAAACGTTTAACCACCGATACTCTCGTTCGGATATAAACCGTACACGATGTTGTGTAATCAACATGTACATGTATCTGTCGCGTAATTATAGTTGGTATTATATCGATACCGAATTAATTACTAAGGGAACATTATCCTAGCGTGACATAATTTGGATGAAATTTCCTAGAGATTAGCAAGTACGTTCCCAATGAACGATGACACCAGAGCATAGCGTACCAGAGAAAGCAAACGGTGGCGATGACTCGAATTCTCCATGATCCGAAGGAAAGCGCAAGCGTCTCGTTCGCGCCAAGGTCTACGAGAGAGTATGCTTGTTCTTTTTGTTACGAATCATTACTACTCGATGACCTCGCGTTGCATTTTTGCCGGTCAACGTCCGGTCAGTGTCAGCGTACAGTCACTTCTCTTTTGCTAGAACTGCAATACCAGTCTTTCTGGTTTGGATCTATCCTGTTCCTTCACTTTGCAACATTTTCATTGCTTCAGAGAATAGCGTATAACGACGATCGTATTGCGGCGCTGCAACAAATTTTGAATTCGGTAAAGCCGTCGAATCTTTAGAAATAGTTCGAGCAATCAACAAGACTGTTTGTAACAAAGGAAAACCTAACGATGCGCAGTTTTTTGGAATCAGCTTACCTTCTTTCTCTTTTCTTAAACTTGCCACGCTTTATCGTTCGATTGCCTGCGAACCGTTAACCGGGCACTCGAACGTCACGAGCGGTCGCCTCAGGGCCTGTTGCTACCTGATATGACGGCGACATAGGGTTAGGTTAGGGTTAGGTTTGACTTTCTCTTCCTTCGAAATATCCACTCGTCGATTACTCCTTCTCTTCGCTTCGTCCATCTCGAGAAAATGCCAAGTCAGGAAATTCGAGTGTCCACACCCCGTGCCTAGCAACTGGCCTAACTTCCACCATTTTTTTGTATCGCCAGTCTGTAATAGAAATTCAACGAGTTTCTTCTACAAATCTACCTATGTCCCGTGGCTTTTTCTCAATCTGCCGTACGCTTCGAAGAAACTCGATTGTGTCGAGTTGGTCTTCGATGTAGCCGAGCGAGAGTTGTGCGAACGATCCTCCCGTACTGCACCAGACGTTGTTCTTAAGAACTTGGAACGCATCGGCAACCCGATATGTTCCTGCCGCCTGAATTGGGTCGGTCAGATACTTGGAAAACATATGGTTTCAGCAAGATGGGGCTACGTCTCTACGACGCGCGATACTATCGTAATCTTGAAAGAAATCTTTCCCAAATTGTGACAGAAAGTCATTAAATTCTCTCTCGCTCTCTTGACCTAAGCAGACTTTTTCCTTGGAAAAAGACGTTTTCTCTTACCCGGATGTGCTTTCACCAATCTTCGAGATAAATTTAACGTGTACGTGTTGCTAACTATTTGTAGCAACTAGCTACTTGTTCGCAGAGCATTCCAGGATTTTTCTGAGGTCATCGTTACGAACATACCGCGAACCATTCACAACTGTGTCGTGTATTATCGACTGCATTGATCCTATTTTTTTAATACGGCTGTCAGCTGCTGTTCCTCGTAATTCGATGCCGTACGTCCAGATAGGTTCTCTGATAACTTTGTAGATTAATAGTTTGTTTTCAGGATTCAGATAGGGTTGTCTTCCTGCGAGTTAATACGCGTGTCCTCTTCTTATTTTCATTTATTCTATCTTCTTTCATACGTGGTGTCTCCCTGTTAGCCTCTTGTCCAGGTACGTTTCGTGATATTTTACCGTTTTCCACTGTGGTATATTTTTGTGGTTTCTCTAAAATTTGTAAAGCAGTGAAAATCATTTGGCCAATGTCCTATCTCGCATATACATAATTGGAAAGACTCGACTAATAAAAATATACATACATATTTATCTTATTTTAGGTAGAAATTATTTCTCAGTAAAATGATAGCGCTTCTTTTATGACACCCTGTACATACATACTATCTTATTTAAACGATTTCTATAGGTAGTTATGGATCGTTAAGGATATAGAAACTTGGAGGAAGAACGAAATAATAGAGAGAACGGCGAACATATTATAACTTTTTCCGGATCGAACAATCGTTGTCAAACGCTGTGCATCGTCTTCTTAACAAGTAGGTAATTCGCGCCACGAGGCTGAAACGAGCTTAGAGATACGGCAATGACTTGATTGGCCGCGATGATTACTGCAAAAAGTCTGTTTCTGCACGAACGATGTCTGGAGTCAACGACCGCTGCAAATCACATGGAAACATCGACGATCTTACAAAACTGCGACACTTTCGATCTCCACCTCATTTCAGATAAGAATATTTCCTTCCAGACCTTCGTGAATCTCTTCTTTGTTCTGTTACTCTGTTGTACGAACTGTCTCCTTCTTCTTTCTATATCGCAGGCCCCTTCGTTCCCACGTCTCGGTGCACTTCTCCGATCAGTGCTTCGAGGTCCCTAAAGTTTCTCTCGCATAATACACGTCTGCTATTTGACTTTGTTTTCGAGTTACAGCGAGTTTTATGTTGAAATAATCCTACAGAGGGCGGCAGGAGGAGACAGAAGGAAGCAGTTGAGCTAATGTGATTTACCTTATTTACAAGCAGTACGCAATATCTGACATTGAACCTTGTATTCTAATTCTTCGTCTCAGTATCTCACGCATAAATAAATAAATGCCAGATTATTAAATGCGAAGGTATGCAGATTTAGTTTGATAAAGGAAAAACTCGCTATAACTCGAAAACAAGGTCGGATAGTCGTACGATTATGTGAGCGAAATCCATCGCCTGAGTATTCGGGACAAAGATCAAAAACTGCACATAACTTGCAATTTCTCTGAAACTCGATATTAGAGAATCTGATGTGAGCAAAAGTCTATTTATCGAGTCTTCTTTAGTATTTTCCCCACTCCGTGGCTCGATTTCAATCGATCACTGAATGAATTTCACTAAAAACATAAGGAACATCCAGTGTAGCAGCGTGTAGCATTATTATATTATGCAGCGTAACTATAGTTGAAATAAGAAAAAATTACATTCGTACTTCAAGATTATATCTGCGTGTCAGAAATCTATTTAATCCTGTACAACTAGTAGTTGGCCCAAAAAAAAAATTTTACGCGAGAATCTACCCCTCTCCCCGGAGGATGCGTCTATTCGACATTCCTTCGTTATTTGGCGAGTCGAAGAAGCAATACGAAACCGTCCAATATCATATAAAACATATACCTTCCCTGTTTATTTTCTGAATTGCTTTCCAATCACATTGATCAAACTTTCAACCGATAACTTATCTTTGTGCATTACATTTACAAATTACCGACCGAAATTCGGTATCAATTCGTCGATAACAAAAAGTCGCAACGAACTATCTCCGATAAAAATTTCCCTAGGGAAATTAAAAAGATATTACTCTTATTAAAGATTTTGTTCGTCGTGTTTAGAATTAAAGAAAGGACGTTTATGTGTTACAGAAGCCTTCAAAAAGATGCTGAAATGGGGAAAAGAGTTAGGTGATATGTATTTGGTTTGGGTAGGCATGCGACCGTTTATCTTCCTCTACAAAGCAGAAGCGATACAGCCACTGCTAAGCAGTAGTGTTCACATCGATAAAAGCTTGGAGTATGGATACTTACGACCTTGGCTTGGTTCCGGTTTGGTAACAAGCACTGGTGAGTACTACAAGGAACCACTTAATACGATCCGTAAGTTTCTATCTCGCGTCCATTTAATCCTGCTTCGCTTCTCTGGTCATTTCTCGTCCAATCGTATTTTGCTAATGTCAAAAAATATTTTCAATTTAGACTCGAGAAAAATTGGTCGAAAGACCAGGCCAGATAATAATTAGCGATTCAACTGTCGAAAAAACAGTATTCCGCATCTAGTCGAGTACCATAGCACGTTAAACCTTTGCAAGAATGAAAAAACTCGCACATGTCGAACCTTCCCCAAGCCCAAATGTTCACGCGAAGAAGAAACGATACGATCGAAAGCGATGAAAAAAGAGTTCTACAGGTAGATCGAATCAGCCCGATCTACTTGGCCGGCCACTAATTTCTGGAGACTACATTTAACCGTTGCATGCCAGCATTTTTTCGGTTGAGAAATTTCAGCAGATTGCCAGCCAGACAACCAGTAGCAAAAATTTGTGTGACGAACGAACTCGAGTCGAGTTCTTTATAACGTTCTACTGTCTGAATATTTTTTATGTTCTACGGTACCTCGAACAAAATATTCCTCGGAATTTTTAACCTGCACCCAAAGCGAAATTGCGTGAACGCGAAGAATTGATTAGGTCGAAGAAACGTTGAATGACATAACAGCTCCTTTTTAATCAAATTCGCGTTTTCAAACTCACAAAAATGAATTAAGAATTTAGATTCCGAGAATAGAATTTTATCTTGTGATCAATTAAAAAAAAATCGATTAAATATGCATGTATGAAAACTTTGTGCACTAAAACGATAATATCGCGGTCCACGATATACGGTCGGTAAAGAAGTAATTCTTGGAGAAAAACATCGATGTTTTACAATGGCTAGCAAGATCAACTAACCTAAATATAATAGAAAATTATTGGGATATGCTCGCAAGAAGACTTTACGAAGATGGACGGCAATTTCAGAATATAAATAATTTGAAAAACTGCATTGCCCACAAATGAGAAAAAATAGGTCAAAGTGAAATCGAAATGCTATTTAGATCGTTACAAATCAGAATGATAGCAGTTGTAAAAAATAAAGGAAGCTATACGAAATATTAACATGGTAATCTTTGATAAACACGAGTAAATTTTCACTCTTGAACAGCGTTTGAACTGTCATTTTAACCGACTGAAAATTCTTACCATATTTGTAAAAAAATATTTGTTTCCACTTCAAAACTATAAAAAGCTAACTTAACTTGTTAAATTAATGAAATATATCTCTGTATTTTTGTTCGTTATTCAATAAAATTTTCCAGATTTATGCCACCTGCTATCTTTTTGTCCGGAAGTACACCATTAACCGTTTTCTCATTGTGACTCTTAATTTAAACCCTTTTGATTCATTTCTTTAACCTTTCACAAGAATAACCGAGAGAAAAAGAATGAAAAATTAAACGTAATAAATCGTCCACCATGTTCTAGGTGAGAAATGGCATTTTCGCAGGAAATTGCTAACACCAACCTTCCACAGTGGTCTTCTGGAAGTATACTTGAAGACGGCAATCAGAGAAGCCCAAATATTAATCTCGTGCCTAAGTCAGGAAGTCGATAAACCAGAATTCGACATTGTTCCTTATGCCAAACGAGCGGCGTTGGATATAATATGCGGTAAGACTACTCAATATTGCGTATCGTCGCTCTAGTTCTTGACTATGAAAATTGATTTTAAAGTTTATGGGAGTACATTTCATAATACATACAATACCGTGAATAATTATAAACTCAACCTCATTTTTTGATTTTTCACAATATCAAAACAAAAATTAGCAAAATCGTATATGTATAATTCCATATTATAATATAAATATAAATATTATCTTTCTGTCATATAACATCTCCTGATATCCTCTAGCGTTCAATTTACTCTTTACAAAAACAATTTTACTTAACATATCCAGACGTGATATGTGGTTTCACGGAAACATTGAAGGAATAACGCAGAAAATGTGTTTGAGTCTATAATTATTCACAGCACTGTATATATATCAAGCGCGATATTTTCAAATAGAGCGAAGGAGAAACGCAAATCGATTGTGCGTATTGTCGCATGATCACGGATCTGCATTCCAAAGTGCATATGATGCAATCAGTATTGATCGCCATCACGGATGACAATTTCCACCGGTAATTTTTCATAGCGATCGAATAATTATTCGTACAAAACATACTATACAAAATTTATAGAGTTATTCCTAGAATAAATTAGTTTGTAAATTTCGCTGATTTAACAACGCTTATTATCATGTATAAGTAGACGTTAAAATATTACATACGGGTGGAAAATTCATTACGCACAATTAGAAACAGCGACTGTGTTATGAAACTGCGAACGACAGTGAGAAAACATGACGCTTCGTTCTCAGTAGTCAGGAATGTCGACGAGTTTTCTTATCATCCTTCAATTTCAAGCCAACCATGATAATGGTCCTGTCAGAGTTTGAAGTTTTCAATTGTCTCTTCTTGCTCCTCATTTTTCGATCATTCTTATGACGAAGCAACGCGGTATATTTATGATCCAACTTCTTTTTACCGCGCCTTACGTAACTTCTGTAATAACAAGATTTATTTTTACATCAGATACGCAACGTGAATAATTCAGTTAACTTATACGCCTCCCTTACACGCAATCATTTGAATTAACTACGTTATTTTTAGAATTGTATGTATTGTTTCAAAGCGCAAGACTAATCACGTCTTTTCAATCATACGTCGGAAAAGAAAAAAGTAAATACCTACAGCAAACATTGTTTACTTCCAAATAAATTATTAGAAAACGTAAATATAACGTGTCATTTTATTCAACTCTTCCTTATCAAGGGAAGTATACTATTTACTAATTTAAAAAAGAGCCCAATGCATCATAAAATAGTAAAGAAGAATTTTGTAGCTTCTGCTAAAAGCAGATAAAATAGTTTGTAATGCCTTACGGTGACTACCCTGCATAGTAATACTGTACTTTTTTAATGAATAAGTATGGTTTTGTCCTCCTCTTCATACTACTCATTAATATTCATATATGACATTATTTTATTACTGCCAGGTAATTAAGAAAGATTTATCGCTATTTTTATGGACATAAAGAAAGATGCAAAAAATGTGGAGGGAAAGCCGCTAGATTCATAATAATTGCGCTTATACGCGTTATTTATTATTTATCAAAGATGGTAATACTATACGAAAAAATTAGAAAATTTCAGTTTCGTTATTACCGTGACTTTTCATTATGCAATTTTGATTTTCTTTTGCTCGACACTTTCGATCTCCGCTTCTTTTTTGGTTTCGATAATTCAATTATACGCTGAGTGGCTAGCAAAAAATTCAAATTACCAGTTATTTAACGATAAACGTATCTCACAGTAGCAAATTGAACGATTAGAATCGAATAGTGAATTTAATAACCTGTCTAACTTAAGTCAACCGTTATTATCATTAATTTGGTAGTTATTTCATCGGCAAAAATGTCCCAAACTACCAGAAATAACAGGAAACAATCAGAGTTTTTAAAGAGCAACACGAAAGCGATACAAAACGGCGGAAACAATAAGCTTGTAATTCGTTAAAAATTATTTCGACGAGAAGCGCGTTAAAGAGAAGGATACCAACCGACGGCCGTGAGAGCACCAGGCGCAACGTATCCAATTGGTTTAGGGGGATACTGATAAGGAATCCGTGGCTTAGAAAGCTCAATAATACGTGACGATGCTTTCGGAATCTGTACTGAATTCGGCCGTGTCTGAGTCAGCTTTTCTTCAATGGTTCGAACACGTGGTTGGGCTAACTGATTAGTGCGATCTGTTATTTCATAAAGAAGTGCCGATGCTTTTACCTGATGCAGAAAAGGAATCAACATAAAAGTAGATCGACGCTTCGCGATAGTTCAAGTAATAGGAGTTTGGCTAAAGTTCGGTTAATCAGGCGTTACTAAAATTTCTTTAGTGGAAAATGAAATTCATATAAGCGGAGTTTCGCTATGAATCATATTTTTCAATGTAGATATGGTTTTAGATGTCATGATCGATCGATTATGATGTCGTGATCGAAGTCGTACACCTACGTGACTAGATTCCAAGACGATGTCATTGTAGGCCTTAGTCGTCTTCGATTTTGCAATTTTCGATGAAACATTCAACGCATTGCGTTTCGCTGTCTGTTTCCGAGAAATGTCTTCAGGCAGATGATCGGACGCCGAAACTGACTTGTCATTGTTCGGCTTTTCTTGTGATTTTGTGAATTTGCTCACGAATGTCTTGCTAAAGCAACTAAACGATTCGTCCGATCCCCAGTGACGAGTAGTGAGCAACATAGCCATTTCCTCTTGATAACATGTGTATGACACTTAAAAAATTTTGTACATCGTAAAAAACTTCCGTTTTTATTTATCGATTCTTCTCCTCGTGTGGCATCTTATGCACAGGGCATCTTTCAAACAACGAAGAATCAAACGTTTCCATTGCCTCCTTCAACTATAATCGAATTTTGTTAACCTTAATTCGTCTCTTGTATCAATTTGATACCATACGATAAATATAAAAAAGTAATATGCTCTACATATCTCTGTACTACGTGTAAACCATACGAATAATCATACAGGAAGCATTTGCATTTATTTTATCTTCCAGTTACTTTTGTCTTTTACCATTGTAACACACAAGTTGAAGTTAACTAGATTAGAATAATTTCATCAATTTAAACAATAGGCTTTTACTGCGCTCTTTCTTATTGTTAGACAGGTTTTGTATACTGGGGATCAATTTAAACAAATCTCCATTCACGACTATGGTCACCTTAGTCAAAGGGATGAATTGTGAAAAACTTCGCGAAGCTTCGATAGTCTACGCGCGGTGCTCTCGATTCTTACCAATTAGTCTGAATCCCTACATTACGTACTTTGTTCCGTGCAACCAGCATCGCACAACTAATTCTCACGAATGATCTTAAACGTAATATCCGCCGTAACTCCGAATGTTTGTACAAACAAATTGTAAATTACCCCGAGAAAAATATAAAAGAAAGAAACAAAAATATTTAGGAAAATTTTTTACATCTTTGTTTTCTAACATTACAGATAGTTCCATGGGATGTAACATTAATGCGCAAAAAAATTTTGAAAACGAATATGTGCTGGCTGTGAACACGTAAGAGTATTTTCTACTAAACGCACATTAGAGCAAATGTCAAGTATGCCATTTATACATATACCTCTTCCAGATTAGCTTCCATCTCTCAAAGAAGATTTCTAAATGTGTGGATGGCTTTTGACCCGATCTTTAAGCTAACAAGCTGGGGTAAGGAGTACGATCGGGCACTTCGTATTACTCATGGATTCATTAACAAAGTAAATACATATAATTTTTCCTTCTACTTTTCTCTTGGCTCTTTCTAGCCATTATCTGCTTGATCCGCACATATGAGGATTAAATTGAACTTCGAAAAATTACTTTCACTAGCAATACGACGACAATTTTAGAAATCAATAATTTTGCGTCCCCTAAAGTAATGTACTCCTGAAAAATACTAATCTCTGTACGATATTTATATCACTATCGTTTATGAAATTTCTCTTACTCGGAAAATTCGACGAGACCTTTACAATCCATAATATAAACGCACAATAGAAAATAACTTGTTAATTAACTTAACTTTATGTAAATTTTAAATCCAATATGCCTAGATAATCGCGGAAAGAAAAGTCGAGTGGAAAGCCAAAAAGGATGAGAATTGCCATGAACGGTCTCATAAACGTCAAGCTCTGTTAGACTTATTGCTGGAATTATCGAAAGATGGAGAAGTACTTAGTGACGTTGATATCCGTGATGAGGTGAATACGTTTATGTTCGCGGGTCACGATACCACTGCGACCAGCATATCCTGGTTCCTGTATGCATTAGGAAGACATCCTCAGTACCAGGTAATTTTACACCGCATACTTCTACATGTCCTGCAACCGATGATACGATTAGAGAAGAGATGGTTTTACATGATAAAACAAGTTGACAATATAGAGCAAAACTTTTTCACATATGGCTTTCCAAGAAAATTACTTTACATATTTATTGATTTCGTTGTAGATTAATAATCTCTACTTATGTATATGTTTGTTGTACTAAATAATGAAAACACTTGGATGGATAAATTTAATACGCATATCGAAATTATGTATTGTTATATATAATTGGTTTTCAATAAAGTGTGTAAAATGCTCACGACAATTTCTAAATAACGAAATTTACAATGTGTAAATATCTTGTTTTTCTCTATATTTTCCCGATGTGTAATATATATATAAATATAATTAAATGTTCCCTAATTATTAAATTACTATGTACCTTTGTCACCTCTCATTTTAGGAAAAAATTCTTGAAGAATACTACGAGGTAGCAAAAGCGGAAGAATTATCTCTAGACATACTAAGCAAATTAACGTGGTTAGAAGCGTGCATAAAAGAATCTTGGAGAATTTACCCAGTAGCACCACTCATCGCAAGACAAATTTATCACCCTATTACCATTTGTAAGTATAAATGTACACAAAGATATGTTTTCAGTGATAGAAAATTTGAATAAAGTAATTCGTTTCTAGTGGGACATGAAATTCCAGTAGGATCGACGGTTCTGGTAAATTCGTTCCTTCTTCATCGGGATATTCGATACTTTCCAGAGCCAGATACTTATCGACCAGAACGATTTCTTCCCAATGGACCAAAATATCCTTCTTATGCTTTCATTCCCTTCAGTGCTGGCTCTCGTAATTGTATAGGGTGGAAATATGCCACGATGATCGTCAAAGTTCTTATTTTGCATATATTGAAAAATTTCCAAGTCAAGTCCTTAGATACAGAGGATCAACTTCGTTTCACCAGTGAATTGGTATTACACAATGCTAATGGACTTCGTTTAAAAATTACACCACGAAAATAGGGAAGTCTTGTTTAATTTTATTGCAGCAATATATACGACTGAGTGAAATGAAAAGATCGAAATAATATATATATATATTATTATAGTGAAATGAAAAGATCGAAATAATATATAATTATTATATATTATTTCGATCTTTTCATTTCACTATAATGATATATATATATATATATATATATACATACTTTGAACTGTAAGCAAAAGGCTGATTTTTTCTGCATATCAATGTTAGAGAGACCATATTTTGTGATAACAATAATGATGCTAATTTATGTTATATTCTTATGTTTATCACGACAGTCATTCGTATTTATTTAAGAGCAAAAAAATATCATAAGAAATTAGTTTGATAGAATTTGTATAATGATCAGTAGGAAATATCTATCTGTAAATTATATAAACATTAAGCATTGACTGTATATTGTACAAATCGTATTATATTGTTGTGGAGCTTAAGAGTCATAATAATCAAAGTTTTTGTATTCCTTTTATACAATTATTTTATGTCTTTCAGATGTTGCCACATTAAGTTATTACAATTGTATCTCTAATTTTATATGTTAACAGCCATTTGCGTAATTGATAAAAATTTTGTTATTAGTAAGTAGGTTTCTCGCTGCAATTATAACTATTTTGAAGTTCCAACTCGTTGAGAAGGACTTGTGTAATATATGTATGTAATGCTACTTTAAGTTTAATCGATTTTCTACGTTTTAATCGTTTATCTATAATGGCAAAGGATGCAAAATGCTAGGACATTGTATTAGTGTACTGACTAATGACTAGGAAACTGTTGGTTATCTCGAAAGTGATATTAAATTTCGTGTATATTTTCTTATTAGATAGCTATAATACTTCGTTACTAAGTACTTTGCAATTATAATTATAATCATAATTATAAAAGCATAATTGTAATATTGTGATATTTTATAATATCTATAGTTTATAAGATGAAAATATGAGTAAGATGAAAATATAATAGGATATTATACATTTTTATTTATTAAATAAAGCACCATGTATAACGACAAAAAATTTTGATTCCTTACAGTGCAATAGCCAAACTATAGGTAACATTATCAAGTAATCAGTTCTCATTTAAAATTATTGTTCCATACCTTAGTCCATAATTAGTCCATGTGTGATGTTCGTTGAATCGACATTCTATAATCCGGCTCTTGACAGATGTTTTAGCAACGAACACTGAATGCGAACGTCGATTTTATCGATTTCTCGTAAAACAGGTATCCTATTAAGAAAATAGAATATACGTGTAATATTTCACACACTGTTAATTATTCCAAGATATTTTCTTAGATTTCCTTTCAGACATTCTTAAAATATCATAAAAATCCATCATAAATCATTTAGCAAGTTGTAGAAGTTATATGTTAGCAGCCTAAAATAAAAATGGAATACATTAGATAAACATTCAAATATGTACGTATACATACATATATATATTTTATACACAGTAACATATGTTTTTATTTCTTGTTATACCAGTTCATCAAGATCAATATCTGAGATATCCAGAGACAAAACTGATTCCTTATACAAATTAGTTTCAACATCAGCTATGTCCTCTGTTTTATTAGACTCTTTGGTATCGATATCGATATCCTCATTGACCTGCATATTATCTTGCTGCTTCGTCTCACTTCTAAATAAAATATATCATTTAAAATATATTACTATATTTTTATTGCTGCAAAAACTGAAAGCTTTAATATATATTTGTAGAGAATGCTTATATATATACTTCTCTTTTTTTGGGTTTATACTCTCTAATCGAAATAGCTCCGCAATTTTCTGCAGATGGCATTTACTTCTTTTTTTTATCGATGGTATTTCAAAAATTTCTTTTAAATAATTTTCCACAGGCGGTAATGGTTTATCTGGATTAATAGCACGATACGATAACATATCCCATCTATGTTGTACACCAGGATTTGGCATGCATCCTGGTAAAAAACACTGACACCCATCGATCTGACTATCATTTCTGTTTAATGTAATGTAAATGTGTAATCATATAGAGGATGGTTAATTATATATACCAAAATGCTAGTATCCTTACTCTGTATCCGTTAACATCAGAGAATCTATTAAACTATCTATAGCTTCATTTTGTGGAGTATTTAACTGTTTAATTGTGGACTTCATGGATCTTGTTTCCATGATCCTTCGATCTTCTGCAAATGCTAATTGTATTTCTATCAAGCACTGTATACAAATATAAATAACACGTTAAACAATATATCAGAAGATAATATAATATAATAAAAACACATATTTTACAATACCCATGGTTCATCAGGAATATCAATACAAGGAAACAATGCAACCATTCTAGGCACGCTACCTTTTTTATAAATTTTTCTCACAATAGCAACTGAATTTGTTTGATGCATTGCTTGCACTAAACTATAAAACGGTTTCACTACATTCTAAAAAATCAAGATAGATATGTAGCTTAATTCGATATAAGTAAAATAAGTATAATAAGTAAAATATTAAGACATACATTTGCATCACTATTGGGTAAAATAACAGAACTGGGACTTTTGTAAAAATACTCCAAATCAACATTATTTCTGTCTGTAAACCCGTAAATTCGATAACTTCTTTCAGTGTCTTTATGTCTCATATTCCTCTCTAAACCCTCTACATTTACAATAAAATAATATACTGATGATAATATACTGATTATAATACTTATAGTAATAAAAATAAATTAATATATACCAGGTACTGAAATAAAAACTCCTCCATATTTGTATCCCTTTTGAATGTTATCTGCTGTATAAGGAACCCTCTGTCTATCTAAGTATTTTGTTTCTGATCGGAGCTTTTGATTACCTTTGGCTTTTTTCCATGATGGAAATTTTGTTGTTCTTACCTAATAGAAACAGCAATATTAAACTACAACAGTCATAATATAACATAATACACATAAATAATTTCTTGCTCCACAATTTCTCCTTACCTTAGCATAAGAAACAACTGGTATTTTTTTATCAAGTAACTCTAAGCTATAATAAGATGGAAATGGTTTTGATGGTATTGGTGTATAAAATTTCATATCTGATATGGCATTATCAAACGTTATATGGTAACCATTAATCTAGTAAATAAAATAGATTAAATAATGATCCACAGTAACATATTATAAACATAGATAGTTTAACAGATAAAACCTTTTCATTGACATCATTAAGAAGGGTTTCACTAAGTGTAGGAGTAGGTGATGTAGTTGATTCTGATCTGAAAATAATAAAATTATAAAATTAAATTATATAAAATAATTTATATAACAAAATTAACATAGATGTTTACAGTGTGATTAATATAATTTTGTTTGTTGAAAGCTGATCTGCAATTTTATCTGCTTGAAATTGTGAAATAATATCTGGATCTTCGTTAAAATCGGACATCAAAACGATTTTCCTCGTAGAAGGAAGAAAACTAAAATAAGAAATATATTGTAATTGATATTATAATACAAATTGGAATATTTCCATTTTTACTACTTCCACGGGTACAATCATAATATATTTAAACATACGTGTTTTCTTTCATAAATAACACTGCAGCCTCAAGTGCTTCAATCCAATTAGAACAATGGTTTGTACCTTTTAAAGCCATACATTTTTTTACAAGATCCCATTTTGGAATCTGAAAATCTGTAAATTCTTCTACATATTCTGTACCCAAACGATTTTTTGTAACACCGGAACCCATTAACATTATTGCAACTTCATCTTTTGGTGTGATGAAAATCTAAAAAATACCAAATATTAATAATTGAAAATAAATAACATTAAATTAAAATTTTATAATACCATTTTCTGAATTTTTCGCTTGGCAATATGTTTTGCTTTCTCCAATAAGGAATGATTATTTTCTATATTTGGATTTGTTATTCCAATATTTATTAATAGTACTAATGATTCCTGAAAATAACATTAACATGTTTCTTGTATTATATTATGTGAATGGCTCAATTATATTGATATTCGACCATAAGTTTAAAAATGCATAAATTTAAAAGAAATGAATTAATAAAATATATTTTTAAAGGTGATAAAATATAACCTTTCGTGCTTTCGGTGGCATTTTACACAATTGGAATTAATATATGCTGCTCTCAACAATATTTGTGCTTAAAAATCCTAAAAAGGAAAAAAATTATAGTTAATTACAAAATGAAGATTAATTACTATTCGGGGAAAAAATGTTCTAATCACTGTTGCGGAAAAAGGACGTATATTTTTAACAACTATTGTGGAAACATATAAATTATCTTGATAAGAAATTTCTTTTATGCGTTATATCATATTAGAAAACTTGAACCAATTAATTGTATACAATAAAATCTATATTTTAGTTTCCATATCTTTAATAGCTGGGCAAAACAAAATAAGTCAGACCTGTTAGTCTTTAGCAGTGTCGAAAGCACTTATAATATTTAATGGTGATTAAAATGCTGATACAAAATGGTGATTAATAAATGATTAAATAAAATGCAGATATGTAAAAGTGTAGAAATGATGATAACGTCGAGATAGAAGTACTATATAGTAATGATGGGATAACGTAACGATACTCGTTTCACAAATTTCAACAGTAAAATGTCATCCCGCGCTATGTGACTTTTGTCAATTGCGAGTGGTGGGGACTTTGCAATATTTTACACCAATAGGAATGCTCGATTTGACTTTAAATATTTTTTGCACCAATAAGAGCGTCTATTTCCACATATGAGCGCGCGCTAATTTAGTTCATCCAAATACTTAAATTGGTAAGATTGATGAATAGGAAATATATTTAAGGCAATGTTCATTAACAATTACGAATAAAATTATGTTCTTAATGAAATGTTTTTATATTTTATACGCGTATAGCTGCTATTATTCAATAAAATATGGTATTGGTAAAAATACGATTACGATATATTATTTCATTATTCGTACTGTTATTAATAAATATATTTCAATAATTCAAAAATATTCACAAATAGAAAAAGATGGAAAAATGTCCTATCCTGTCTTTTAAGAGTCTCTGTTAAAAGCAAATGTCATTCTTTAAAAACTAGTAATTAACAATTTAAACTAATTATAGTTAAACATCATACTTATAAATAGATAATATAACACACACAATATTATACATTAGTATATTTCTATAATAATTATTTCGCTCTTTATGCTAGCTTCAAATATCAGTTTTTTATACAGTCTCTGTGTTCTGTTTTTACAGTCTTTTTCAACATGATTTTTATTTAACACAGTTTAGAAAAAGCGGCCGATTCACTTTTTAACTTTTGAATCCTTTCGAATTTATATTTTTGAATTTCATCCTTCGGATTTCAATACCTTAATATTGTCTATACCTAAGAAGAGCTTTGGTAATGCAACAAGAGTTGTCGTCACTATATTCCAGTAGAAAACAATTTTATTTATTAAAAAAAATGAAATAAAATTTCTTGCTATACATAGATTTGAACATTTATTGCGTAAGACGTATCTTATATAAGATACATAACTTACATTAGGCTATTAAGTTATAGTATGTATGGAGACTGTTAGAGGCTACAGTCGCATTAGTTGTATACGACCATGAAATAAATAAAGTCCTTCATATATACTGACAGTGCATTCTTTATTTTCTTCTATATATATAGAAGAAATTATGTGACGTTTAAATGATACGCGAGATTATTATGTATCGTGACTTACTGATAACTAAACCAGTTATTAGACAACACGTTTCACATAATTTTGTGGTAGAATAGTAATACTTCTGATAATACGAAGGAGCGCCCTATCGCCTCATGGTTTTAGGTTAAACCCTGTGATATTTATTAAACAATAAAATATGCGTGCAACTATTGCGATATTGTGCGTGTTCCTCGGTTGTTGTAGCAACGTCGTTTTCCTGGAACTTCTTGTTAAGTTAGTATTGCATTTTGTTTTTCAGATATATTCTATACATTATCTTTATATACTACTCTCAAAGTTATTAACATAACAACTTGCATCTTTTATAACGATATAACTTAGAATTGTGAAATACTAAATCAAACATTACCTATTATCGACAAAATAAAAATAATTACTTTTTCAGGGATGATCCAGGCAGTGGAAATCTTATTACATTTGCACAGTTCCTTTTTATATCGATAGAAGGATTTTTATTTACTTCAAAATGTGGGACTATAAAACCCAATATAGGAATAAAAGATTACTTTATATTAGTAACAATGTTTTTTGTTGCAAATGTTTGTAATAATTATGCATTTGATTTTAATATACCCATGCCATTACATATGATATTCAGAGCTGTAAGTATTTAAATATGAAGTATATTGTACAAAATTTGAATTCCCAAATAATTATTGTTTATATTCAATAATTTTAGGGTTCTCTAATAGCTAATATGATTATGGGTATCATTATTTTAAAGAAGAGATATGTTTTTAGTAAATATTTGTCAGTATTTATGATAACTCTTGGAATTGCTATTTGTACTATTGTTAGCGGCAAAGAAATTAAATCTTTGCAAGCCAAGAATGTAGAACAAGTACCTACAACACCATGGGATGATTTGTTTTGGTGGATATTAGGTATATCATTATTGACAATTGCACTATTTGTATCTGCAAGAATGGGTATCTATCAAGAAGTATTGCATAAAAAGTATGGAAAAAATCCAAGAGAAGCTTTATATTACACGGTATAATTTTCTATCTCATTTACAAATTTATAGAATATGTTCAGTTTAAATATACATACACCATTATGTCTGTAAACATTAAAAATATGGAGAAGGTCTTCATATTAGAATTGTTTCATTTAATAGAGAAACTTGATTAATTTGGATTCTCTTCAAAAGCGTTTATATAGATTTATATAGAGTGTATACATTTAAACTGGATATAATATGTAGTAAATAATATAAATTATATATATATATATAATTAAATATCTGATTTCAGCATTTACTACCTTTACCATTTTTTTTAACATTGGCTCCTAATATCTGGGATCATTTTATGTATGCTCTAGCATCAGATCCAATAAAGATATCAATTATTAATCTACAAATGCCAAAATTAATTCTATATCTTATGGGTAATGTTCTCACACAGTATCCTTTCACTAATATTTAGATATGTGATTAATATACACAATCAAATTTTAATAATTTATAATCCTTGACAATAATCTTAGATATGTGTGCATTAGTTCCGTTTTTACATTAACAGCAGAATGTACATCACTCACAGTGACTTTAGTCATAACATTACGAAAATTTTTATCTCTAATCTTTTCTATAATATATTTTAAAAATCCTTTCACACTGTACCACTGGATTGGTACAATTTTAGTCTTTCTAGGAACAGTAATATTTACAGAATTATTACCGAAAATTACAGAAAGTCTGCGATCTACGGAGAAGATTAAAAAAGCCCAATAATAAATAAAATTGTTAGATATTGTTATATGTTGTTTGATGTAACTGTACAAAGCAAAGCGAACATGGTAGATGATATAATAACGAATAAAATGCCTTATGAATGAATGTAATAATTGTAACAATAAGGAAACAGAAAAAGGATCATTTTTGTTTTTTTCAAGTTACATCTATTAGAACTAAGAAATAAAGACGATTTTTCTCTATTTTCTTGTGAAATCTATTTGTCTATAACGTATATCATGGAAAACATAATAAGTACATACATTATTTTCCCCTAATTGCGTATTTTTATTTAACATAAACAAAATTTTTTATGAATAAACAATTTATATGGATATCTAGATAATCTTATCTATTTTATCTTAGATATCTTATCTAGATAAGATTTATGTAGATAAACATATATATATATATATATATATATTAAAGAACTATTTATATATATAAATAGTTCTTTAATAATTTCGGTACCTTATATGAATATGATTTATTTCGTAAAATCAATAAGCTTTTAAATTTGTGACATTATACAAGAATGTTTTCATGGGATATAAAATATTTTAAGTTTAAACACAATGTTATTTTGATGGTACAAGTATATTTTTGTTTTATAAGATATACCTTATACAATACATACATCATTTCTATTTAGCAACAATTTATATTCAATATTAGGATTCGTTACGAATGTTGATATATCATCATATATTTGCCAGTAAAAGCTCGTTCATCACAAAGTTGTCTCAAAAACGAAGGAGGAAATGATTACATAATAATGATCTGAAAATAAATTTTATGTTTGCTATAAATCTAATTATTTTACAAGAGGTACTACATTTAGTGCCTTCAATTTAATATTAATAAAGTTGAAAATTATATAAATATTATACAGAGAAATATTACTTCGGTGTAAACTATCCATATTCGAGTTAAACATATTTTTTAAAAACAAATACACAATTTCTGTATAAATGTACAAAAAGGTAAGTAAATAACATTAAAATTGAAAAGACTGAACTGACATACTTTTATATGACTAAAATATGAGAAATGAATTGCTGCTTTGTAATATTTTACATTTTTTTTTTTACACAAAGTTAATACGATACTCAATTCTAATTTAATTCACATACATATATGTAATAAAGATTAGTAACACTTGAAATTGGAATTTCATCTAATATCTAACTATTTTTAAATTGGTCAACGTATATGAAAAATTTGAGATTAATTTCTCCCTGTTTTACATTAAAATTTTGGAACCTGAGTGAAAGACGTTTTCTTATAACTTAGTGTTTATACATTTAACCTTAAGAATAACCTTGTTTTCTCTATCAAAACATCTTAAAGGGAAAATTATCACGTATAAATCATGCAATTAACATTATTGTAATGTACATTATCGAGTGATATCTAACTAATATCCAACAAAAGAAACTTCTTGCAAAAGTATCATTAAAAGTTGACAACAATTATTAGCATACATCACATAATTATTTACGTTACAAGATTCGTTTTATAAATAATTCTCATCGTAGTTTCGTCGAATTTTATAAATACTATTTTGTAATTGTAGAATAATTGTTATATTATGTTCAAGGATCTTTTGTACTATCTCTATGGATTAAAATGGAACGGCTTCGGGTTTTTCGACAACTTTAAAAATATTCGACAATTCGTCGACTAATGTTTCGTATCGATAGGCCACCCGAATATCCGGTACATTCGTTCGCGTAATATCATTACCGGCCACACCCTCTTTTGTATAATTTGGCCCAAGCCAGTATTGTTTACTCTATAAAGTAAGACAAAATGGTTATATGGTGTTAATTTGTTTACCTTACGAGTAGCCCTAGAGCGCATACCTTGTGTGGAAAACCACTCATAAGCACGGAATTACGCGCTAGTTCACACATATCGCACGAACTAAGCTTCCATACTTGTGCAGCAATACTGTACTCTTCCATCAACGGTTCCTATAAAAAGATATTATTATTAACTTAGATAACGTAAATAAAAGAGGCGTAAGCGAGAGATATTTCGAACGAATAAACGGACAATTTTTACATCACGCTGACCTTGGTAAAGTGAAATTGAAGAGGATCATCCGTGGAAAGACTTACACACAATCCTCTTGCTAAATATTCGGGTAATGGATTACGATGATAATTTAAGAAAAGAGAATTATTACTAAGAGGCGACATTGCAATCCCAATTTGTGCTAAATAATATAGATACTGTAGTACTGGCACTTTTCGAAGTAAAAGACCATGAGAGATATTTTCTGCCATCATATAACCGCAAACAAGATGCTGAATGGGACCAGCTTCGCCACAATGAGGTCTGAGGACGAAAGTGTTTAAACCTTGTTCCCTAATAAATAATATACTCTACATCAAATGTTTGTCTAATCAGAGAGCTAACGCGAATTACTAGTCGCAGAAAGTGTATACGTACGCTCTAAAATGATTCAAGACGGTCATGTTGGCATAAGTGTAGTATTGATAATATCCATAAGGAGGATTTTCAACATCATCCCATTCTGCGGGTGGACAGACATCTTTATCGAATAAAGGATTTTCAGGTTTGCTCTCGTCATCAACTGAATCAAATCCTATTACCTATAACGATGATAGTATCGATGATTCTAAAATACCATACCAATTCCAAATATTATCAACGTTTATTGTTAAAAATCTGCTTACGTATTGGAGAAATTTATGTAGCTCTGGATGAGAATTAGCGTCATTGGTTACTTCAAAAAGGGGAAGAAAGATGTTGTTCATTATCTCTTGGAAATTTGTCAGCAATTTGTTCAATTTAAAAATGTCACTAAATGGAAACGGCAGATATTAGAACGATTTTAGCTGAAATATTAATTGAATATGCGCTAAATAACTTACTAAAGCCGAGGAATCTGAATGAGCCAGCGCACATTGTCCGAATACACGTCACTTTGAATTGCCCATTTTGCTAATTTGTCCCACTCTTCTGGGCTTTTGCCGTAAATCGAAAGACGCAGTTCCGCATTTTGGTACTTGGATTCTTCGAGATCGCTGGCGACTTCCTTGATTATTCTTGCGAAAAATTTACCATTCAAATAGTTGTCCGTTTTTAGAAACACTTCACGCAGGCGACTTTCGCCGATTGGATTGTATTTGGCGTTGAATTTGTCGAACCTATGGAACGTGTTTCTATCCTGAAAGAAAAAGGAAAAGCCCGGGTAAATATTTTATTCTGAAATTTATCTTCCCATACGTATGATATATCAATGGAAACTTACCGCATGCACATCCAACATATCAACACTGAGATCGTAAGTCGTCAGATTCATCGATTGAAATACCTCCCGTAAAGTCATTGTTTCTTTGTTCTTGGAGTACGTGACGATTTCATCTGCGTGATTCTTCAAGGTTTTCTTAATAAATCTGAGCAGATGCTTTTGATTCATGCAAGATGCTGCATGAATATGGGTATCAACCTGAAGTTAACAGAACCAACATTTCAATCTACTTGAAAGTATATTATCTCTTCGGAATTCAAAACGTTCATGATGTAAATCCGTGATACAATCTGTTTGCTGCTAGTTGTAAGTTGTAAGTACATCCGGCTCTCCCATACTAACCTTTCTGATGTTATAGAAGTCCCTATGAGGGACTGCTTTTTGACTGGCAAGTTCTCTAAGCTCGTTCAGTAACACATGCAGTTGGAACTTTGACGAAAGATAACTCAGTCTTCTGTAGCAAAAAGATTTTAATGGACCATCGGCGATCATCGCGCAAAGAAGGTTCATGTCCCTGACAAAAGTGGCTAAGTCAGGATACGAGTAAGGGACTGGCTTCCCATTAGCTAAATCTTCCTCATTAGCGTACAAATTGAAGACACCGTTAACGGGAGCAATTATGTAATTCTTTGCCATAGGAAATTCACATTCCCACGGATCTCCTCGAGATGCAGGTGCGTGCACAGGATGATCTAATAGTAACATTGTTTAGGGAGGACAAGTATTAAAACATCATTCATCTCGAGTTACGATATGCAATTACTTGCAAGGTAATACAGTACTCCATTTATTCTTTGGGAAATTTCAACGTTTTTATACGCATCGATACATGGACAGAAAAGCAACTACGTGTGCTATGTAAGATGATATGATCTAACCCTGCTGCACGTCCTTTGAATCATTTCAGATCCAGTTCTGTCTTTCTATCGTTAGAGAGCATTTCTCAAATCTGAGGAAAATATTTAAACAATCATCATTCAGGTGCATGATTTCTCTTTCCGTTTGTACGATGAAATGTCTTTCTCCGTTGAAGTTGTTTGAAAGCGAGATTCAACGATCGCAGCAGGGTTAAAGCTGGTTCAGACACGGCCAGTCAAGTGGCAAGTAACAAGTAAACAACGAACTACTTTATAATTTGCCCGTTCGCAAACGACCAGTGGTACGGTAAAACGGTTCAGCCAAGTACATCCGAATTGTTAGATCTTCCGGCCAAATAGGAGAACGGAACAGCATTTCTTTCACTAAATTTACCGGATGCGTCTCTTTAATGGAGTTCATTAGCAACTTGTCACGTTTACGCTAGAATCGCAACGCTTGCCAAGCTTATAACCTGCTTCGTTCACGTTTGGACGAAATTTCTCTTGTGACGCACAATGGAACCGTACCGTATATACTATATTTACTGAAACTTGGCTCGTTTTAAATCAAACATAAATTGACTGAACTCGAATCAAAGCTCATTTAATTGCTCTTCAGCTTATGCTCTGTATTGGATTTCAGTTGGTACTTTTAATCCGATCATCTATAAATTATCTGCAGCAATAAGCCTACATATCCAAACCAAAAATCTTCTCTCATTTCCCTATGGCAATAGCGTCAGTCGGTTAAAGCTGTTGTCAGCCAAAGCTATCGTCGGTGAAATTTGGCGTCGCTGACAAATCCGATATAGGTAAACGGTAGTCGGTGACTTCAACGATAGCCTAAATTCCTTGTTACTCGCTTACTGTACTGGCCAATCTGTGTCTGAACCAGTGCTTGAAGTAGGTTTGAAACAAAGGATAAGAAGGATAGTAAGGGAGGAGGACCTTTCAGAGGTGCGTCTTCAATCAGTGCATCGATGTATGCGTCGGATTAGAACGTCCACGATTTCGCTTTCAACTTCTAACTGCAACTTCTTACCTTGAGAAACAACACGTTAAAGTAACTTTACGTCATGAACATTTAAGATGTCGAGAACAAGACGTACAAGGGGGATTCGACGAGAGAAAGATCGTCAGGCGTTAAGAAGGTAGTATTCTGCGAATTTGAAATAAATACCTGCGATGGCTTTACGATCATCGTGCTGAACTTCGTCGTCGCTGTTCACTGGCCTCTTATCGACGCTACGTAGAAATCGCGATGTTATAGAAGGGAAGCTCTGTTTAGAATTATTCATGTATTTCTCACGTATCGCCAGTGCCTGAACCAACATCTGCGACGCTTGTTGCAGATCTTCCAAGGGTACCTGCAAACGCACGATGTTTTAGTTAGGTTTTGCAACTTTATACAAACGGTATACACAGTCTCCAGAGTTACTTCCTTTCGCCTCCGTCTGCATTTCTTTAAAAAAGTGTCAGACATTTTATAGAAAATTATACACAGGGCGTACCATGTAACCGTGGTCAGGATCTTTTGCCTATTTCCGATGGTGTGAGAAAATCTGATGTTCCAAACAAAAGTCGATCGATGTCTCGTCAGCTACAAGCCGCCGTATAAAAAATTTCCAAAAAGTTGTTTTTTCGATAAGATACCTCGAGGTTACCTTGACGTTTTTAAATGATACGGTATTTTTGGCTTCGTATCGCTGTAACCGATATCAGGACCAGTTCACCGACATACTATATCGTATTCTTCACTCTCGAAATTTCGGCCCGATATAAACGATAAAAATACCAGCGGAGTCTCTTTACCCATTATTTACCATTACCCAATATTTTCCACGATTTTAACTTGAAATTTTAATTTCGAAGCGTAGCCAGCGAGATATCGCTAAAGCGATTCATCAAACGTTCTCGACCGATTAAATAATTAATTAAACATAAATACGTGTATCGATTACGTGTGTATACATTATCAAAATCTTTTCTACGATTTCGTCGAGGTTCTACCGTGTATCTAAAAGTAAACACTGCATCGTATCATCGTATATCGTTACTTTTACGAATTTCAATAAATCATGGATTCTTTTTATAACTGTCGTTGATATTCATTGTCACATCACCACCCTAATTTTTTCATTTTTATTTCGTTGGAACGTGAAATCGATGTTTAGATCGTTACGCATCGTACGATACGATCGTGTAGCGATTAAAAGAGCTTCTTATAAAATAATGGAACAGAGGTTTGCTTACGGAAGAGAGAAATCGCAACAGAGGTTTCCTACGTAAGGCAGCGCGCTCTTAGGGTTTCCTCTCGTAGAAATCTCAAAAAAGCATAATCTCCTACGTAACACAGATTTTACGCGTGGACTCGATCAATTTGTTCTATCCGTTACAACGCATGACAACGAAGTAACGATAATCGACAGCTACTCGTAAAAGCTCGACCACAATACGGCATAATCTAGCCAAGTTACGTTTACTCGAAATAGACGATGGAACATACGAATAGAAAGTAACGAATAAACGATTAATATTATTTCAGGATGATTGTAATCGTTGGTTTTAGACTTTCACGATGATTGGACGACGTATTTGCGGTTCTTCCTGGTTCAGATCCGCGAAAAGCGGCGTGGAATGCTCGCGGAACGTTCAAACGAAGCACAACGTAGGACAACTGTACCTAATATGGGTCGGCGCTTAATATGAAACGGCGCAATATCTCTATAACCGAGTAATTGACAAAATCAATCGGTAACAGTATTTCGTTGAAAGCAAAGCGTATTAATCTTTCTCCAGTTTCGCTTGGAAATCTGTCGTTGAACGCGTTTGATCGTTGCGTTTGAACGCGTTTGACAGTTTTGAAGGGAGGCGAGTTAGATAGCGAAACTTATCAGTTCTTCGGTGTCCGAAAGAAATTTACCGTTTTATCTATTTTCTTCTTAATGTAACTGTTATTTCACCGACCAACGACACATGCATCTAATATCAGGTTGTCGCACAAGTTGCTTTCGTTTTCTAAAAAAATAACACAGGTGTTCTATTAATAAGGACACGGTTGGAAACTGGAAGAACCAAAAGTACGTCCAACGATCGTAACTTTGTCATTTTTACGAGCGTTACGAATACTACCAACGTTCTCAAACGACTACTGTGTGATTTGGTCTTAACGTACCCCGGAAGTATCTTCGCCGGATATGGAGACCCTCTGGAAGTGTGGCACGAAGTCATTTTCCTCGAGATTGAAGATATGATCGACGTCGTCGGGAACACCGGGGCCGAGCGATGGTTCATAATGGCTACGACGTTCCTCTAAATCCTTGGCAGCTCTGTAAGAATACTCTAAACATGATTTTTTCACTCGTGCAAACGTAGAAGCCTGAATCGCGATCGAACGAACAAGCGTCGACAGTTTTTACGAGATACGACACATACTGATATATATTAGCTATATTGGCCAATCTGTGAAAAATCGATAGAAAATAACGAGTACATAAAAAACTTTATACAGAGATCAAGTTATTTGCATCGGGTTATCGTTTAAGGATCCACGAACGAGCTACAGGTGCTGCTACGTTGTAAACAAAAAGTTGATCGCATTCTTGCAGGGATCACTGAATTTTTCGATGCTCGCTAAATTTTATGGAAACGTACGTTTTCAACCTCGTATTATCATACCAAATATTACGAAAAGGCAGGACATTCTTTACGAAATCGGAATCAGGCACGCCAGCAAACAACCTTTGCCTGCCTCGGTCTTAATAAAATTCGTTGCTTTGCCTTTGAATCAGCGATCCAACAAGTTGCACTAAACTTTGACACGTAGTTTTGCTCATCTCGTACGATATATGAAATACGTGGTCGTCCTCCGACGATTCTCTCGCAGCGACAAATAGTCGACGATTAACAGCGTGGATGAAAATTCACGCGCGTCTTGTGACAAATGCTCAAACTTGATCCTCCGAAAGGAAATCGAAGCCTCCAACGAAATTTCGTTGTTTTCGATTTTCGTCTTGTTTTCGGCTATAGAATCTGCCTGGCTCCATTCGTACCACGAATTACGAACCCTGTACAGTTCCATAAATTGAATCGATCCAGTGACAAACCATTAGCGTACTTCTAACGAGACAAATTGGAACTTTAAGCTACGTTTAAATGGTTGCTGGCTAGCCTACGTCATTCGAACATCGTGATTGCGAACTATCGTTCGTACAGAACAGCGCTTCTTAAACTTTTCCTATTCGCCACCCCAATTATACAGACGAGAAGGTACGTATAATACAATAAACATACGAATGAAACGTTAATCGGCGACTAGATCAAAGAAGTTTAAGTTTAAACAATTCTCCGTTATATCTGTAACTTTATCGCTCATTACCACTTATCGGGACAAAATTAAATTTGCATATTTATTTTTGCTCGAAGAGTTGAACATATTCGTGGAAGATATCTTGGTTTTTAAAAACCATTTGAACGATTTTTCAAAAAGCCGATGGTTCATATCCGTGTCGATTAATAACTGGCGGAATTCTCGATCCTTTGACGACGAACGATCGGCATTGTTCGTTTCACCGGTACAGCGTGGCATTTACAAAAATTTCGACGACCCCGTAATCCTGTTACGTAACTCGCGTAACACGGGATCGCGACCTACAGATTAAGAAGCCCTGGTACGGAACAAAGTCCTCGCATTTCGTCTTTGCTCCACGAAGAAAGATAACGATGAAAAAGTGAATTACGATCGAACTAAAAGTACGTAAATGTAGAAGAATAGCGTTGCTATCGAACGAGAAAAGAAAAGTCATTGAACACGCGCTAACGTATTTAAATTAGATGCATCGAACCTGTCGTTTCTGTTTAACCGGTTCAGGACGGGTATGCGCTATATTTATATAATACGACTCGAATATTTCAGTATCTTTGAGCGATTAAGTTTCCTTTAAAGCAGGCTTTCTGGCCGTGCGCTTCCATGTAAATCGCAATCAACTTTTACAATGTACTTGAAATATACGTGTCGTAGCGTCGAATTTCAAGTTTCGTTCGCTTTACGATAAGACAAATGGCAATGAAATCGTAAAATAAGTGCGTTCGGTCGGATAACGCATTGTAATAGAATATTAGAACGTACGATAGCGATAAAATGTATCGAGTCAAGTAATTAACGAGATAAGAGGAATGTAAAAAAATTAATAGCCGATAATCTACATATACATCAATAATACATAGTTACAAAGCGGGGAAAATTTGTCTTTCTTCGTTGGTATCGTTGAGAAAAGATACAAATTTTACCGAGAACAACGGAAAAAGAGAATCCAACTATGGTCGAAATTAAATACAGACCATAAAACACACAGAGAAACCACAAAGCTTGGACGTACGTGTAATTGACAATTTTAACGCAGTTGATAACCGTAATTGTCGCAACAATTCTATGGGAATTGTCGACAAAGTTGATATCGCCGTTTCAGCGCAATAGCGACGTATCCGCAAATTTGTGACCTTCGAAGTGAACGCATTGCTAGTCTCAGACATACCTGATCTTTCCATTATAGAGGAGCGTACGAACGATCGATATTATTGTCAATATTTAAGTTTCTCGATATTGTAGTGGCGATATACAGGGTGACCTCGGTTTTCCCAACCTTGTCGATATATTCTGTAGGTCAGGATAAGGGAAAAACGTCGATAAACGTATCGCATATCTGCTTCAATAACGACGCGACGTCGTTCAAGATTCGTAGAGTTTTTGAGTTACGTTTCTTTCGTTTTCTAAGGGAATAATAGATGCACAACGTGTTTTGTTTTATCTCTACGTATCGTACGCTGTATTATCTCTAATATTTCTATGTATCTCTATCGTATGATCAAAACGGGTCATACGTAACTCGATAGAACAATATAAGCAAGAAATGTGTTCATCCATCATTTCCTTGGAAAACGAAAGAAACTTTCGGGACAATGTAATATTTTCTACTGATATAGAATCCCCTGAGTGAAGCTCTCAAAGATTCACCGCGCGAAGACAGCTGTGCCGCTACGCATCGCATCATCGCGAAACCGGAACAGCTAGGAACGTTCGATCTCGTTCACGAAGCTTCGTCGTGGAGTCATAATGGAAAAAAGAAGAAAAAAAATTAATGAAATAAAATAAAACGACCTAGCAAGCCAACCTTTCCCTGGCGAACTTCCTTTATCGCTGCATAAAGTAGGAATAGATCGGGAATATTTACATCTGGTAGTACTCAGAAGATATCGTAATATGTACTTCTACGACCGCAACTCGAACGAGTAATAAACCAGGAACTTCAAGGGGTAATAAATTCGATCTTTCGCCGCTGCCAATCTCGTATCGACAGGAATGCCGAACATCTTGAAACGAACTTGTACTCCAAGTCGTACAAGAATCACGATAGCTTCTGGCTACTACCAGATACAAATGTTTCTCGTCTATTAATACCTTGCGTCGTGGTAATGCACGTTCGTCACCGCTCGTTGCGTATATCTTTTCTTTTTTCTCGTAACTCTTTAACGACTCTTCCAATGGCGTACGTTTATGTAACTTCTTTTTTTCTTATCTCGGCCCGTAGAACGTGTATAGACAGCGTCTGGCCGGGAAAACAAAACTAGGACGGCAAACACCTTGTATATCGATCATCCGCAGCGTCTGCCACGTACGATATCGTTGAGAACCTTAAATATTGACGATAATATCGATCGTCTGGACGCTCCTTTAAAGTTTCATAATTTTCCGAACGTTGTTGACCAGTGGATGAGAGTAACGTCGCTACTGAAATATTTGTTGTTAGCTGACGCGCTTCGTAGCAATAACGGCGTAAGTTGTGTCGTAAACATAGCTAAAAGTAAAACCAGAGAGAATGCGAACCACGTTGTTTATCTCGACGTTGTACATTTCCTCCGTTATTTAATTACAAGTTTTACCGGACGAACAAACTCGTTCGCTTCGTCTCCTGAGAAATCACCTTTTTCTCTGCAGTTGCGTCATCGCTGCGCTGGAACGGCGAGCGTACGTAAGGTGCTCTGAGTTTCTCCAAAAATCTGCATAGAGATTATATCTCTTGCTATTTATAACGTTTAGTTAGACGAAACGTCTTAAATTCATCTCTCTGCTACTTTCAACCGCAATTAACGAAAAGCGTCGTCAAACTGCACGATTCAACGACCAGATCTGCAATCTTATCGTTTATTATCCAAGCTAACTGTTAGACTGTCTCAAAAGTCTCATTTTCTGTTTTGTATTATTTCGTTGAGCTATGTCGTTACGATCCATTTTGTTCTACCGCTACTTTTGTCTTCTTACTATTCCTCCGTAGCAACAGTGGTAGTAGGACAAGCTGGATCATACGGAGTTCGATGAAATAACATAAAACAAAAAATGCTGTGCGTCTATTGTTTCCTGATAAAACGAAGAAAACTTTTGGCACAGCCTGATACTTTTCGTTTCATACGAAGACGGATGAAAATCACTCGTCAGATCCAAAAAGAATATTCGTACCATCGTACAAGAAACGCACGGCGATCCGACTGATCCGAGCGCGAAGAATACGACACGTCGGATCCCGTATTATCGATTTCTTCGAAAATTATCACGCGCAAAAGAGACATTTTCAGGGTAATACAAAAAATGATCGTTCTTCGTGTCTATCTTTAAAGCCCCGTCCTAAAAGGGTTAAAAGGTGTGAGGAATCATGATGACGGCATTTTAATTTACCTCAAGAGTATCCTATTATCCCTGAGCCATCGTTTCGATTCGTTCGCACCAGCGAACATGTTACACGATCCTTCTCTCGTATTTTACGTCTGTTGCATGCACGCTGACAGCGTCCGAAAAACGAAATGTTCTCATAAGCAAATGTTCCTTTCTTGTCGCATGCTTTTTCATTTCTCTTTTCTTTACTTATCGCAAAACTCGACAAAGCAAACAACGATATTCCAGTTTCCTTATCCGTTATATTTTATTATCAGTTCTCATCGCGAACTTGGTCGTTCGTTTCGTCTCAATGCCAACTTTCCAGCGGGATTTAATTTACGTTTGGCCTCGTTCTAAGCTCACATCGCATCCATAACGCGTTGCGTCTCGTCGAACGATCGTCTAGTTAGCTGGTTAAACGTTAGCCAGTTTACAATCGAGGGACCCAGACGTGGAAAACGTGCGAACACGTGGTACTAAAAATTGACGGCAAAATCAGCTTCAGCAGAAGAATAAATTCTTCTCGAGAAAGTTAACGTTAAACCGCGATCGTTTTAATCGTTGATCGACGTACATTCGAACAGCTCTTTTTACTGCACGGTATTCTGTCCAAGCGTTAAACCGTCTGCCAAAGGCAAACAACGGCAATATCCGAACGTTTTGTTATGAGATTATAACGTTTCTCAGCGACCGATGCCTTCGTTCCTTTCAAATATGTACATGTTTTATTAGCGTTCACGTGCGATGTATTCTTTCCTCTGCTCCATCGAGTGAATTCTCGTTACGACAGTTTGGTAGGAAACTATCGGCGTTCTGATTGTTGCAAGAAAATACGAAAGTGGTGCAAGCGTCAACAGAATTAGGCAAAATACGCGGCGTTGGAAAAGCCAGAGACATTAGAAGACGAAAACAAAAACATATTGAAAATTATCCAAAGCGCGTAGATATAAAAATTTGTACAAATGGAAGTTGTTTATGTTGAAAGAATTACGTGGTGAGTTGGCAGGCAAAAACATACGGAACGCATGCATGGAATTTATATCTTATTATAATACTCTGATTCTGTGTCCTCAGCTCGAACAAGTCAATCCGCTGCACAAAACTACGCAGTCTATTCAATATGCACGTTACATCCCTACAATTCCTACAGATAGGTTCAACCAACTGAACATTAACCGTCAAGTACGAAGCATAAAATTATATTCGCTGCATAAGAGAGCTAACAGAAACCAAATAACGTATGTTCTAGTAGTACGAATTATAAAACGAACAGAACAAGCGACAAGTTTCCAAACCAAAGATCGTACACGCGAGCCTCGTTGCAGCAAGATAAATAACGATAAATAATATTAATAATTTAACAAACTAGCGCTGCGTACTACTGTCAATATTAACCAGTTAGCTGTTGCTAACGATAGAAATAAATGTTTTCATTGTCTAATTTTATTACTGCAGTTTATTGCAGTTACCAAATTGCGATTTAAACAGCAAATTGCAACTACTTTTCACGGCTGACGAGTATATTCGTCGAAAACAGCTAACTGGTGGCGATTAACAGTTTGCTTCGCGAGCTAGGTAGATCGTCGCGTTTCTTACGATGCCATCAGGTGTCCCAATACTTATGCACTTTCATCAAGCTTCGATGCAGAAGTGGAACACATACGGGCAGATATAGATCGCACGTAAGAATTACATTGCAAGTTGTCTAAGGAGACGGAATAACGTGGCTTTCTTTCCCCACTAGACATAGAGGAAAGTCGTACAGTACCGGCCAAAATTCTCGCTTCTACCGTTAGTTAAATGCGCTATAAATGGACAATTAAGTAAATACTACGAGAATGCAAGGCGATAGGGATAACACGATTGAAAACGATCTTTTTTCATTAAACGAAAAACAGTTTTTCCCGCTTAGTTTCACCTAGGAAATGGCTAGAACGCACGGAAAAACACCGCTGACAAATATTAAAAAAGAAAATAATGTCGATACATGTATCGGCGCCGCCGCTAAAGAGCTTCTTCCTCCTCCTCGATACGCGTATCGACCCCGCGCTGAACGTGTCAATAGAAGCATGAAAAACGCAACAGAGATATCGATAAGCATTTCGAAATTTTCCCACATATTTTCAAAGTCTGGTAAAACGGTTGCCCTTTAATTTAAATCTTCCGGTTAACGTAGGAGAGAACGCGGAGAGAGAAAAAGAATACGTTTGCCTACGGAGGGTTAATTTAATCCTGTTCGCAGAAGGTTACACGCTACATCGCTGGAAGGCAATGAAACGAACGGTAGAACGCACGAGCTACATTGTTGATAATAGAAAAAACAAAGAGTCGATATAAATTGCAGCATATGGCCTTTCTTCGCTGAGCCCCTCAATCGTCTTGTTGTCACGAAACACGTAAATATTTACGATCGTCGTCGGGCATTTCGAAACGGTATCGAAGGCAATCGTGCGTTTCATTATTTCTCGTTACCGGACGAACGGTAACGACGATTCGAAAAAAAATACCACTTGTCGGAATTCTACCGTAATATCTGTGCAATAACACGTTTGATTTTACTCGCGAGGTTTTAAGTCGAGGTTTAAGTTTACCGTAAGAATCTAGGAAATGAGCGTATAAAACGTATCTGCGATATTTATGCTATTCGTAAATAGTACTGCACGTGTGCGTTCGCAAACAGAATAAAATCGTGCGAAGATAACGCATGTACGATTCGACTGTTAAACACTTCGATCGCATATACAATGGTTGTTGGATAAAAGACGCAGACAGAATTTGCTCGCGATAGGTTTCGAGTAGAGCAACGGCCGTATTCGTCCATATGTTGCTACGATCGCTACGAATGCGCAACGATTTTGCGGTAAGAACGACAGGAAGATCATCGCGGCTTGAACGAAGAAACATGAGAAAAGGAAATGCGTCGATGATCGACAAACGGGGGAACGAAATTTCCATAACGACGTACATCTCCTACGCGTAACCTGTTACATAGAGCGCTCGTAAACCTCGACGATATCAAGTGCAGTACTGCCGCACCTTTTCACGAGTTCGGAAAATTTTTTCACGAAATATTCGGAGGAACGAGTGTCCGCAGCTGTTAACCAGTTAGCTGTTGCGACCTCCTTGAAAAGCGTATAGCCAAAAAAGTGCGTGGCAAAAAGTAAGCGAGTTTACTCGTCGAACAAAAAATATATGTGGCTGTTATAATATAGGATTAAGTTGCACCGAAAAGACTGCTTTATTTCTTAATTTTATTACCGCAGTTTGTCGCAATTACCAAATTCTGACCACTTTTTACGGTTGACGAGTATACTCGTCATAACACGAGATATTGCCACTTCTTTGTGTCGAGTATACTCGTCGAAAACAGCTAACTGGTTAAAGAACATAATGTCGAATCATGCGTCTGCATATGTGCTCTATGTACGTATACGTGGCTCACGAAAATATTCGCACGCTCCTAGGAACTGTTTATGCATATACGAGTCGGTTAACGCAAGAGCGACGTAAACAGAAAAATGCCGATCACTGATTAACGAGGAGCGAAGTCGGAATCCTGTAACGTACAATAATATTAAAGAACGTTACACCTGTTTTATGTAAGTCACCGTACAGTTATGTCTGAAGATAGCACATCTGCACGAAACAGAATCAAGGTTAAGCTTCGGAGATGCGGCGTTAAACCAAATAGCTAGAAAACTGACTTACGCTACTTTCGCGTTAGACGGCTCGTATTATACGAAACGTTTTGAGACTTCATTGGCTCTGGAACGGGACACGACCGTCGTGATTACATTGGTAATATTTGAAACGAATCTGAAAATGTATGTAAAAATTAGAAGATATTTTACGGATTTCGTAAAAGTTAGTGTATTTGAACAAAGCATTTGAACAGTGAATTGTTCGTTGTATGAATAATACACAATATGTAGCGAGATTATCTTTGGCACTGATCGCACGTCGAAGACCATTGTCCATGCTGTGTATTAATTTTTCATTAACTGTATGTTTATAATAAATGTCTATGTATATAAATGTGATAAATAAATCTAAAAATGTATGCACAAGTTAGAAGATACGTAGTGGAAGCGAATAAGCCACAAATGTATGTAGCGAAATTGTCTCTTGCGCCAATGGCATGCCTAAGACTACTTATTCATCCTGCATAGTAATGTTTCGTTAACAAGTGTATGTCTGCAATAAATATTTTCCAACTTCTCTACATACATTTCCGGACTGCTTTCAAATCTTACTATCGTAACCACGACAGTCGTGTCTCGTTACTAGACCGCGCATCTTTATGCAAAGATCGTTCATTTGAAAATACAAAATTGCACAAATCACGCGTAATATGAGGAACCATAAGAAAACATCCAAAGTACAGCGCTTTCTATGATACGTGGTAGTTAAATCAATTTCTCAATTTCTGGAGATTCTTTTTTCTCAGCTATATCCTTAAGAACACGAGTTTCCGTGAAAACCCACAGTCTACTCGTCTACGGTGCCAACGAAATATCGAAAAGTTTCGTACACGCATAACGTACACGATATTCCCGTAAATAAGAATTCTGTGGTAAGTTTTGGAACGCTTTCACGAGCCACTGTGTTTAAGTGTCAAAATGTCGTTGAGGATTCGCTCGACAGTTTATCGTTGCACAGGACGGGAAACTAAGCGAACGCGAACGTCTAACCAGGAAGAGACGGCGGCTTCGGTCTTATTTCCGTTCCCTTTCCGTTATTCATCGATACGACGGTAACGCGTAATTCGAAGGTGTCACGGCATAGTAAACGCGGCGAGAGTTCGCGAATGTAAAATTTCTGTCAATCGATACGTTAACTCACATAGCCTAGCCTCGGAAATTCTCGTGGCGAGGTCATGAAAGACTATCGTAAAGCCGACCGGGGATCATGCGGTCGTCCAACACGAGTCTGATATTTCTTGGTAGAGTACCGGAAACGATCTACGTTGCACGCAGATCATACCGCCGCGCACTTCCTACCACCACGATGGTCTTACGACTACTAAAAGGCCGGCCATGAAGGCTGCTCGCGAACCTAACCCCAACCTAACCCCTTCCCCACGTCTATGCCACTGCCACGCCATCATCGTCGCGCCACACCGAATCGCGCCACTCGTTCATTGTCAACCAAGCAACCACATTGTCCATATTGCGAAGACGTAGTTCGTTTGATGTAGCCCCTATAGGTTGTCGCTGCTTCAATTAATCGCGGTACCTCTATTATCGTTATAAAGAAGCTTTCGTTTAATCGTTTAGGAATTAACCCGAAGGTAACAGACGACGCAATTGTATCGCCACAAGGCAGCTCTTAAAAATCAATTTCATCGCGCCATGATGTTCCGCTATGCGTAGCTGTGATCCTCGCAAAGAACATAACTAGATACTTTAATCTGCTAACTTGTATTCCGATTATATTCTGTCACAGAAAGTTATATCCTGTATTTGTTTACCCCGGTTTTGTCTCGGCCAAACGTTGTCGTTGCGTTCTGTAGGCACCGAGATAAGGAAAAAGTGTCGTATAAACGTATGCGTGTTATTGGCAGTATCGTCAAGGAGTTATGACAAAAGAACGATATAGGAAATGACCGATAACGAATATGCGTTACTACGTATACTATACGTATACTAGTACAGAGTATGAATGGATCAAGAACAATTACATCTGACGGTAGTCGGTAGCCACGATTCTACGACTCCAACTACAAGTCCATTACAAAATGTTCACCGTTCCTGACGATATAAGATTGGCAGTGGCAAAAGATCAAAGAGATGAATTTCGAATGGGTGCTGAATTTTTCAAGTTCATTCATAGCACTCTACCAGTAGAAAGTACAGAGAATTCGTCGCGTTTCATTTTATATCCATTACATTTTCAAATTCTGTTCTTTTTTGAAGGATTTTTCAATTTGGGGGGTGGTCAAGAGTCGCAGGAGGGCCAGCAGGCTGACGAAATTGCACGACGTCGTGTTTCGCCAGAAACTGCTAGATAAGGTGCGATGAATGAGCCAGTTGTCGTAGCGAAGCACGAAACAGATTCAGTCATCGCTTTTCCAAAACTCAGACCGTTTCCGTCTCACTGCGTCACGTAATCGCTTCCGAGTATTCGGACAATGTTCCTTGTGCGCCGTCTGATCTTTTGCCGCGTTTTTATGGTAAACGCTACCTTGCTGGACAAGGAAAACAACGATTTCCTTGACCAGCAAGTACTGCGCTTGAATCTAATATAAATAATATATAATACATGACATTAATTAGAGTCACGTCTTATACATTACACAAAATACACCAGCTACAATGGTAACCACAGCAGATTAAACAGTAAACCAGATAGATCTACGTTGCAGTATTGATCGCTACTTCACTGCATAAGAACTAAGATCTATCGTGTGAGATAATTTTACCAGTGCTCATTTTAATCGCAAACGTAATAGTGCTTGTACTGAGAATATGTTAACGGCAAATTATGTGAAAAAATTAGTCGAGTCGTAAAATCATACTTTCTAGTAAAAATTTTATTCCAAGTTTTAGCTTACTGCACAAATCTTAGAATGATAAAAATGAAATATTATATGAAGGTACTCGTTGACCTTCCGTTAGGCGGCTATTTTTTTTTTCCACCTGGCCTAAGCAAGCAAATGTAATAGAAATCGAGCGCAACTGAAAATTTATTTTCAGAAGCTTCAGCACTCGCATCAAGAGGCATGGTATGGAACTAACAAGAGTAATAGCCAAGAATAGAATTGAATTAGGTACATGCACCTTCGTAGATAATCCCAATTATAGACGGCAGTTAAAAAGAGATCATAAATTCTGACCGCCTATAAAAACGCATTGCAATGAAATTTACGTCTTTTTAAGACAACACGAGACTCGCAAGTGGATCGCATAAAAGTGCAATTTTCATCATTAATAGAATGTCCTGAAGGAAATGTACCGGTGTTCTATTTTAAAAGCACGAAATGACCTCTAGAATGAACGACTAGGGCAGGAAAAGATTACATGCTTTTTTACACGATGGAAAAGCAAATTTCCTCTCAGCAGCGAATAAAAGATTACAAATTGGAAAATGAAAAAAATTCCTAAACTGAAGAATTAAACGTAATCTTAAAAGCATAGTTGAATATATTATGTATCTTAATTCAAGTGCCTATCAAAAGTATAATACTTATATCCTTAATGTAGTATATGGTTAATTGTACTTATTAGTAATGATCGTAACGTGTAGTACGTTCCAGCAATTTTATGAATGTTTACTACGACTATTGGAGTAATTGTAAGTCATATTTCATTTTGTAGTCTTTAAAATTACTTCAAGTATGTCTTGTAATAAATGTTATTCTGGTAAGTAGTATTTTCTAGCAAGTATCGTGTCCTACACAATGTTATATAATGTACGTATAACTATAATATAATAATTTATAACAATAATTTTGGAGTTACGTTGCTAGAATTTTTGGTTAATGTCATGATATAAGGGTAGCTTAAATTTTTTGGAGAATACGAGTACGCTGTAGCTTAAGGCCGTTTAAAACCGTCTTCGTTATGCTTTTCTCTCGCTATTCTCAGTAACGCTTTGGAAAGGGCTGTATCGCGACTACACATAACTACTGCAACGGGTTAAAGAATGACCTCGTTCCAACGTTGAATTTTCATGAATTCTGGAGCAAGGAAATCGATTTATCAAACTGTTCAACAAACTCGTAATATCTTCAGTTTTCAAACACTTACAAGAATAATTACCATTTTTATAAAATTGCAGTGAAAACTGCTCAAACATAAGAAAAAAGTTTTCAGGTAATTACTTTTGACCTAGGTAATATAGAAAACCTTAAGGTATTAGTCAGATATATATATATATATATATATATACAGAACGTGATTGAAGAATTATCAGTACTGATAATGAAATCTATATCGATAAATAAACATCTCTACACCGAATCTATAGAGTTATTGGTGACATGTTTAAGTGGACTAATTGGATAAGTAAAGATTACATGTACATATTTGAACATGCTCATACAATTCTTTAATTTAATTTACAGTATCATAAAAGATAAACGAAGAACATCGTTTTACGTAACCTGTAAGATAATTCGTAATAACGTCTGGATAAGCTCGAATAAATTGAATCAGAATAAGACTCATCCTAAATATATTTTATCGCTATCGCGAGTGGAAGAATACAAAAACCGACAGAACTTTCCAGTACAGTAACTGAAGTACTAAGAAGACCAGTAGGCGATCGTGCTTCCAAATTTTCCACGTATGATTCGTACAATTTATGAACTGGCGTATTTCAGATCAAATTCGGCTGGACTATACCGTGGCTGCTCTCATTGCGTCACGTGTAAACAAGTTTTATCGATGTCTGATTAGACGTCATCCGGTCGTACCATGATCACCAGCGTGAATCAAGGTTCATTTTTTAGAAGAAAAGTACGAACGCGTTACTTACTTGACGGTTAATTGCCTCTGTATGAGAAGCTTCTTCTCGATTTGTTCGATTGGAAATTGTGGCACCTCATAGGGGGCAGAAATTTCATTGGGCAATTCGTGCGGTACAAGTCTTAAGGAGGTTCCACCACCTGCACCTGTTCCGCCACCTTCCAGACCAAACACCGGACTTTCGCTTCCTGTAATGAAAAGCATGGTCCCTTTTTAGTAGGAAAACGTTTACACTAAACGTATTATTATACCTCGAAAGCGGATGCAAAATGCCTTAAAACGAGTTTAGTCGAGTACAGCGGTTCTTAATCTCTGATCCGTGGACCCCAAATGGTCGCAAACTCTTCACGGTGCGACGCTCACGCGCAACTTGTTATTTTACTACTCGAGTAAAAAATATTTAACCAATTAACTGCGTTCGACGCGCTTACTCGTCCTTTTATTTACTTATCGCGCTAATTACACACGCCATAAGAGATTTTTAAAACTAAACTCCGCAGTTAACTGGCTAAGGAGTACGCGTACCTAAAAAATGTTCCAGGTGTATGTGCATTTATCTTTATTTATTTAGACCGAATATCTCCTCTGCAAATTTGAAGATCGTTGATGAGCGATTGACGAACGTTTTAAATATTTCAGGCCTGTTACGGATTCGAAGTTTGAATCAAGTGGAAACACGGATTACTATATATAAGCGACAACAGGAAATTATTTAGAATAAACGTGATTACCGAGAGACTAAGAACCGCTGGTTTAGCGGTACTACCTCAACACTTGGTTAACAAGATTGTACGCTTCTGTGTATGTCTAATGCAAATTGCTAAGTAAGTTTCAACGTGCGTAGTTCGTTGCTGTGAACTAGAAAACGCTTTCACTGTAACCGCCAATTATTTAACGTAAACGCAGCAAACATACACGTTGCATCGAGAAAATTACCATCGTTCCCCGCCTGCCCCGTTTTTTGCAACCATTCCGTAATAGAATTTCGCTTATATCCAGACAAGTAGTCAGTTTCGCTACCCAGCACCATCGTGCAGTTTTCTTCTGCTCGTCTAGAAAGATTTGCCAGAATTTTAATATCGAACATGATTTCGTCAATTTCTACTCGAATCTGTCGATCGTCTACGATAGTTGCAGCTTGTTTACTTGCAAATAGAGCTCGATATCAATTAGTAAAAAAAAAGCAATCGAATATGTATATGTCGTATCAGACATATTAGACTTGGGCAACTAAGTGGACGCAGATTTTGTCATTAGGTGGTATTGACAAAATCCGCAATCACTTAGTTGCCAACCCGATACAAGATCCGAACGTTCGTTTGCTGACTGAGTAATTACAAAAGAAAACGATAATCGTGATACTGAAACTTTCGACCTTTAACCAGTTAGCTGGTTCTGACGAGTATACATTTTAAGTACACGCTTTTCAAAGAAGTCGCAACAGTTAACTGGTTAATGTGTACCTAAATATATTGCACGTAATTAGTTGGAGCTGAAGCAACATGACAAAAATAAACGAGTATGTGTAACCGTGTTTCTATCTGAATAAAGGTAAACGTTAATATTGCTAAAAATATTTACATCTCTCGGTATTTGCAAAAACAAAGAATCTGGCACCGGCCACTGTAACTGGCTTGACGGTTTTACTATTAGGCAAATTCGATTTACGAGTAGTTTAAGAAGAGTAAACGATAATCTCAAATACAATAAATCCCTGCGCGTTAATCGATCGCCGAGAAGTCCCGATTTTCGACCACTTATAAAGAGGATTTGCTGTCCAAATTCGTTCTAAAGAGGCGAAGGCGAGAGATTTCGATTTCGCGTTACAATTCGCTATAACATTGATAAATTTTCTACCAAACGATAGACCTCGTTAAAAGAAGTAGCTTTTGTCTGAAAACTTTTCGTCTGTTTTCGATCTCTTGCGGCTCGCGAGTTATGTGTTTAATCAAAAAGTTCGTGGAATTTTGGAATTTCCCGGTGAGAAAGCGCCGACTGAAAAAAGAAAACGTTTGTTCGTTTGCGATCTACCACAAACATATACAATACAATACATACAATAAATAGAAAATGTTGTAAATCACGGCTGACGTCAAAGGGCGATATTTAATCTCATTTTCTGTTTATGTTATATAGTAATTTTACGTACATATTTAGATATAGAATTATAATTTCGTGTTTATGTTGTACGTTTTTTCTACGAAAATATTACTTTCATTTGTCGAGCGTATCTCGAAAGTTGTACCAATTGTTGACATGTATTATATCGATAACGATATCGTATTTAGCTTTTCACCTCCGCGTTTGGAAGGGACAATTTATGAACATGTACCTGTACTTAAATGAATAACAATCACCCTGTATAATATGCGAGGCAAATCTCTAGTAAGTTTTATTTCTTCCTCTCATGTTCATAAAACCATAAATTTGCATAAACATGCAGAGTCTATTTCTAAGTCCGACCAGAAGTTGCAACAGCTTTCTGTTTACATATGCAATATTGAAATCAAGTTAAATCAAAGTGTATGTTATTCTTCAGAGTTCGAGTACTATTTTTGGGAATCCGAATCTTTCAACACGTTGCAGTTCTCTGACGCCAATACGCCAGCAACCTTGACAGCGTGACAATCGTTGTTTGATTTTGCTTTAATCATAAACGACGTAAACCAAATTTACACACGTTTATAATATTTCCCTTTCTGAAATGAAATTCTTTGTTTCAAGCTGGAGGCTATATGCGAGAGCATTCTCACAATGTGTACCCACTTTAATCACCTTTTGTAATTTGCAGCTTTTATAGTCAACTTGATAAACAAAGTAATTGAAACCATAAACAATAACTTTTATAAACTAAATTTTTAAAGTTATGGCGTAAGAATTAATATCTGCCTCTGAACGATTTTGATTGTGAATACTATATAGGACCAACATTTTTTACGTTACTGGTAACCATTATCGATGACGAAAATTGTTTTTCTTTATGAATAACCATTATTGACAAGAGGAATTGTTTTCAGTCACGACTCACTATTATCGGTGACAGAAGTTTCGTTTGTCTAGGTTAAGAGTAATCAATATCGATGGCTGTGTGTACATAACCAAGACAGATGAATTTTAATATTTTTTTCACAACTTTATTCCTCGAAAAATTTCTGCAAAATTTAACGATAGCTGATTTCCATTTAAATAAAAATTAACTTCCTCTCGATGATTTTCTTTTTTAATTTTTAAAATAATTGTTACTTTCGTCCTCTAATCGAAATATTACTTCTTACGAGTAGCACGAAATGGAACTTGCGGATCAAAATTGATTCTAACCTTAATTACACCAAGCCCGAGTGACAACGCTTATATAACATCTACTTCGTTCTGAATAATTCAGCGCGATTAAAGAAAACGTAATGTTTCGAACGAAAGTTTAATTTAGGATTAAACTAAATTTTAACAGAAAGTGGAAACAGAGAAGTGAAATAAATGAGCGAATGATATTATATAAATATAGAGGGAATTCTATCGGTTTAGGTTTAAGATAACGGCATTTTTTAATGAGATTTTTATTTTAAATTCCCGAGAAAGCAGTTAACCTTAAACAAGCCACTGCTTTCGTGACAAACAAAGCACATGTCTCACAACTATTGCGAAACGAAGGATACGTATTATCACATATACGTAGGTATACCATGAAATGAAAATACGATTCAGATCACATCGCTTGGTTATTTACATATGACGAAAGTAACCTATATGTACCCAATATGTATATAGTTGGTGGGATGTTTATGTTGGAAATTACGCTACACAGGTTACACTTATCAAACATTTTATAGGATAGTTAAAAGTTTGTTTTGAAAACTTTCTTTGTTTTCTTTGTTTTGTAAATTCCTAGATTTTTTTTGACAAATTTTTCTACAAATTTGATGGGACCTATTCGATATATTAACACAGACATTTTTTGCGGAAATAACGCACGATCAAAACGTTATTCTGGATTTAAAATATTCCATTCATAGGACTGATAACTCGATAAAGTTGTCACGACCCATGACTTACGTCAAATTTACAAAACCAAATGCGCAGTATTAATAGAACAGAACGTGGAGAATAGCATGAGACAAAAGGGCAATGGCTGTTTGCACGCGTTGAGTACAATGAATACTTTTTTGCCTTATGCTGTCTGCCACCTGATATAGACAAGTAATTTTGCCAATGCACAGTTCCCAGCCGTAACAAACTGTCGGCTCACACTAACAAGAGTATGTCAACAAACAGACGTTTCATTTTTTGCGCAGTACCTCCGATTCAATCGCGAGTGTACTATTTTTGTTCTTTAAGCAACGATCTTCGTATACAAGTAGCTCTATTAGTTTGAGTCAGCGAAACCGATGTTCGTGAATAACTATTTCCAGAAAAAATGTCTGCTCGCATGAGTCATCCTTCGACAGTTTCATTTGGAGTGTATCCAAAATCTAGAAATTAGATATGTATGTACACAGACGATTACTAAAGATAAATTGCTTTGAATCGTTTACATGTTTTCTTTAGTTACAGTTATAGATAAGATATGACACATTGGATTATTTTAATATCGCGACTAAAGGGCAAAGTAATTGTAAATCAAACTAAAATCCTTCAAGTTTTTCTAATACAAAATCCTATAATGCTTCGAAAAAATACCACATTAACCATGATGTCCGTGAAACGATATTGGTTCGTGAGGCAGTTACATGAATAATCAACGAGAAGATGAAAAACATGACTTTAACATCTGAGACAACGACGTCTTTTGTTTCAGCAAAAGTACGAGAAATTCACACGTACATACAAAACTTATCGCACAGACGATCGACATTTCGAAAATCAGGATTCTGACAGGACAAATCTTACACAAATAAATACCACACTATCTTTGCTTCTGGCCACTAATACTAATAACGATTTCCTCAATTATGATATCACAAAAACTCGGCAGTACACTGCCGTTTCCGAAGAAAGATGACACAAAACAGTTTTTCAGTTTTCCTCGTGTCAAATGCGTCAAAAAATGTGTCAAAAACGCGGGGACGAACTACAAAATAAAGGCGATACTCCTAGTTCGTAGTACAGAGGGCACTGACCACATTAACTGGTCGCGAGTATCGAATACACTGACTGTAGCGTACAGTTGGCACTTGGTAGACGTCGTAGAATCCGTACGCACGACCACACGTTCGCTGGTCTACATGCACGTCTCTACCTCTAACACTAACGCAACCGTGTTTTCTGGTAGCGCCGTTAACGCACGCACGCCAACGTTGTGAAACAGTTCTCAAGAAGCGTTAGCCACCGCACGTTTTCTCATAACCTCATGAGATGTGTACACATTCCTTCCTTTTTGTTCATCTTTCGTGAATTAGCGCTGTTCATTCGTGCACAGGAATTATTCGTTAACATGTTAACTATGATGCGAATTTTACATCTCTAACGATGGCCACTAATGACGTAACAAGAGTACACGTGGAATTTTCATACACACACACACACACACACACACATATATAGATAGATAGATATATATACATATTTATATACATAATATTTGTACTTGGCTTGCGTATTCTCATTTGATCCACATTCTTCAAACTACGCATATAGTTACGCACGATATGCATATATATTTATACACAAAGTATAACTATACATATACATACCACATGTGTAGTTTTAAAGAATGTGGATCAAAAGTAAGAATGTAATATATAATATACACGTCCTGATTATTATCGGTAACCAAAAGCATTTTGATCATTTATAACAGTTATTTCTAACCGAAGTCGGCTAAACTAACCTACTATTACTATCGTAAACCTAGTATTGAGTTAATAAAACTATCATGTAACATGCTTTTTGAATTGGACGTAAAGCCCCTACAATCTCATGGAAAAAGCAACAAATGGACCCATTTATGCTAAACATGGGTGACCTTGGTTTCGCTATGAAAACGAACTATTTTCGTCGAATTCTTTTATCGTCATTTGCAGTATACTCGACACCATTAAAGTGCGGTTCAAAACATCTCTTGCTACATGGCCTCGCAAATAGCAGAAAAATAAAGTCGCGTTACGCGGATACCCTGCATACTGGTGATCTTTATCGGTCTATCAGATCTACTGAGATGAGTTCTTCAAAGCCTTTTCTGTACATGCTGGTTATATAATTGTTAGCCAGTGAGTTGCTACGAGCTTCTATTCTGTTTTTATCATCTGTAGACATTTAATTATTAACAAAAATATGAAACTCTCCGTTTAGAATTCATTACTCATAAATCAAGTCCTGGCACTCGACCAAAGACTGGTCCTAAGCGCCAAGAAGCCGCTTTTCATAAACGAGATCGATAGAGACACTTGGCGCAAGTGTTTACAGATATGCGATTTGCAGATTTTTCATACGCCAAAATCATACGAATCATCCTCACTATGATTATATCATGCTTTTCATTTCTAAATTCAATTAACTTTGCCAAAACTTTAAATATCGTTAAATTGCTAAAAATAGAAGATTCCGTGGCTAAAATAGAAATATCTGCACTTTTAGATTTCACTGATACGCCATTACACGTTCCAACGGTTTTAATTCAAGAAAGTAATTTGTATAACGAAATTTCGATAAGATCAATTAAGAAATTGTAAAGACGGCAAGAAATATTCTCATTTTGTGACTAAATAACGTTAGACTTACTTGACATAGGATATCTGTATCTGACAAAGATTTTACCTGTGAATAGACCTGTAAACCTGTGGAATAGACGACTCTAACTTCTGAGACACCCAGCTACGCGGATTACTCGTCAGCAAGACCGTCGGAAGATTTCTCACGTTGTACGCGAGGAGCGGTCATCCCTACTCTCACTGCCACTCTTAACAAAATCACAAGCTCGCGTATTCGCCAAAGACATATATGATAGTGGCAGTGGCAGTGGGAACACGATTAAAGGGGTCATCTAGCAATGGCAACTCTGCCGCGAGATACCCTAGTAGACAAAATAACTCGGACACCCACTCGTAGAGATACATTCGTATCTCACGAGATAAGATACATAGCTGAGAACATCGATGCCAGGGCTGAACTTGCTGAAAGTTCCAAAGCAGAAGCCAATCGGACGCCATTACATCAAGGCGATACCACCTGCATTGTGCATGTTGATTCGTTTAAAAATGCGATTTGTACATCTTCAGTCCTCGCATATGCAAACGTATGTACGTACCAAATATGGAACCTACAATTAACTCAATTAATTAATACAATTAAACACAATGAGCGTTCAGCGTGTGTAACATGGAACATGTCAATGATGCTGTTACTGCCAATCGTGTTGCAGAATTATATTTATTTTCTAGCTACCAGTTCTACAGGCTGTACTAGACAGCGTTTTTTTTCTCGTCGCATTTGTTTACATTTTTTACCGCGACTTCGAGATTCTTAAATCTTTGCATGGTACACAATATATTAGGTTGTCCGGAAGGTGTCTTTCTTTTACAGACACGTCTTTTACAACGATGCATAAAAATACAAACATGAAACCTAATCTGTCGAACATTGTGATCTGAATGTTATGATCTTTATTTTGATAGAACAAAATGGATCATACGTAATTCGATAAAATAATATAAAAAGGAAAATGTTGTGCTTTCCATTATTTCCTTATAAAACGAAAGGAACTTTTCGGCCGACCTAATATTAACATACTAATATCCGTTAATCTTGAAAAAAGGCATGTTTCTCTTCTTGGGAGATTTTTTAAATCAGCTGTTCCATTTAGATTTAGTCACCTTTTCTATTTAGATGCGATTTACTAATCGTTTCCCACGTTGATTCATACATGATTAGATTCCTTCTAGGAAATTACGAGAAATCTTTTAAACGGTAATTGCTTCCAGTTACTTAGCTTTGTCACACTTCTAGCACCTCCACTGCACTTACGTAAAGTTATATCGAACGATACAGCTAGAACGTACAATTTCAGAGACGCAAAATTCTCAGAAGACCTTTTCTACAACTTCAGACATAAATTTTTTACAAGATCCTTCGTAAATAACGTTATAAAGGAATATGATCGAAAGGTTCGATTGTCCAAAATCGAAAAGTAGATGAATTGCTACAGCGATAAATTACTACGCAGTAGATATATCGATATCAGTGATGACAGAATAAATTATCACTTCAAGTACGTGCTTCAAACACTTTAATTGCAGAATACCACGAAAAGAATTGCTTTCTACGAAACTATTCAACCAATAGATAGTACACTTGGATATATGCACACCTCGACTATGCGAATGTCAATCGTCATAGATACTCGCGGAAAACTCCCTGTTTCTTACAGTACGTGACGATAAGGCACAGATACCGACAGATTACGTGTGTTAACGGGCGCAAAATAATATATGCCAATGTGTACATAAGGTAGCGATAGCGTATCGCGTTTGACTTTAATTTATCCACGTATTTTAGACTCGTCTTTCACGACAGAATAGTAGTCGATAATATGTCATTTAAAAGTAGAAAATAAAGAAGGTTGAACTCTTTTGAAACTGCGATTTATACATAAAATTTGATGATAAATATTAGCTGAATAACGTAAAAATTAATATAACAGGGATAGAAGTAAATAGTTGAAGGACAACGATAAATAATTATGATATCGTGTATTTCTTGGTTAATGGTAACCAGAATAGTTGTTAACGATTATTAAAAAAATTGTATCACTTACAAAGGTTATCTGTAAGCCATGTTTCTTACTTAGAGATATTAATCCTTACATCATAACTTTGAAAAATTCGTTTTATAATAGTTACGATGTCTGGTCATATATTTATACAAAATAAACCTAGCAACTCGTAAATAGAAAAGACCAATGTTTACCTTCATCCTCGAGATCTATGAGAAAGTTGGGTAGTCTCGGTAAGCAATGAAAAAAGTCGTTTTCCGTCGAGGTGACGCCTCTACTTGACATGATTCGATTTATATATGTATAACCGCCAGACGCTTCACGTAGCACTCACGATGCTAATTCGGGGTAATTTAAGTTCTAAAAATTGATACTGCGGTATATTATATACAGTATATGTTTATATTCTAGACAGACATCTTCGCGTGAAAGACGTTCTAACTTCGAGACGAGTTCACCAATTTACTATGCTTCGTCTGCTGTACCGAGTTCTTCGTCTTGGTTATTACGCTGTTCGTTTAACAACTGAATTTTATAACGTCAAGTTAACTACGGTTAGACTATTCCATGTTATGACACGACCGTGCTAACCGTTTAATACTCGAACAAATATTGCTCGTTATCCATTAGCTGCACACGAAATCCACAAAGCCACTCCAATCTATTACAGTTTTTTAAACGTTGAAGCAACCAAATGCATACACGTTTGTTTGACAGCCCAATGACCTTAAACGATAGACCGAACACGAGTCGTAGGAGAATTACATATGTAGTTGATGTGGCTTGTGATACGAATACACCAATACGTAATACACTGCTTATTGGCAGAGAACTTTGCATTCATATATCGACCATTCACAACATGGAAAAACACTAGAAAATGTGACCGTCGCTTTTTCGTCGTTAAACAGGATAATTAAACGACTGCGAGTTATCTTCTCGTTTCTATTCACGTAGTAAAACTCTCGAACAGTCCAGCTAACGCAACAGTAAAGAGACAGAGGATGTTCGCACGATGGCAAAAATACTATTCAGCTTCGCGAAGGCGAGAAAGAGGACGACGTAGAACGCAAACGGGATGTAGGCTCTATGCCAAATTTCAAATACATTACCTGATGGTACAGTAGAACTCCATCTATCTGAACGAACGGTATAAACACGTGGGACCCACTGGAGGAGTGGACAGGGAACAGTAAAGCAACGAAAAAGAATTCATATAAACGCGTATCCTATCTGACCTTGTTTCTACTGCGCTAATAACGCTAAGAACATTTTTTGTTTCTTCAGAGATACTCTTAAATGTCCAACAAGAATTTTTCGTTTCCAAAAAGGTTCAAAAATGGTCAGGCGAGACAATGTTCGAACATATTTTACGAAGAGAGTAAGTTAACGGACGCACGTTGTTCGTGATGCATGCAGGATGCGAATGATCGATGCGAACGGCGCGGCTGAAAAGTAAGTACGACAAGGAACGATAATAGGATAATTTGTCAATTCGAGCTATTATTAAGCCGCGAGAACATTTATTACGGAGACGCTCTGCACGCTATCAAAGCCAGTTAAAACAAAACCGGTTGTTAGCGTCACACAACGGTTTATCGATCCTTAAAAACCTAAATGTTGGAAAGATAACAATTTTCACACCTATACACTTAAGCTTACAGCGCTAGCATAAGAGACAACATTATTGTCGAAAATGTTTATCCATATCTTGGATGAGTTAAAATTACAGCATTATATTTAATAAAATGTACTTTACGCCTTGATGGTGACCATACGGCAAACGCGTTAAAAAAATAACGCTCTTGGTATAACTAAAATGTTTTACTGTAAACAAAGTACAAATAACAATAGCGTAGGTACTTCAAATCTTCTGGTCAACAAAGTGGAATATGTATAGCTTATGCTACAGTGGTGTGCAAAAGTTCCAGGTCATCACATGTATTAATTAATATTCGTTTGGTATATGTTTCTTTTCTAAAAGAATTCACACATATAGGAGTTCAATGACATGATAAAATATTACAATCAAACTTACGATCACGATGGTGGTCGACATTACGTGGCGTTGTCGAACTGTCGGCGTCACCTTCGCCGTCTAATTCGTAATAAATCCTATTGGTTCCACTATTCACGTCCTTTACGCCATTCACATCTACCAGATCTTCCATGCTTCTATAAACATGTACGTTTTGATTTTTCTCTGCGCACAGTGCAACATCAGTTTATGTAGGTGAATATGCGATACCGTAACAAATTGCTGTAGATAAAGTACGAACTCGATAGTGTCATAAGAAACTATATGTTACTGACATCTATTGGCATATATACTTATTTTCCAATGAAACGTTTTTCGATCGAAATTCGACGTTTCATTCTCATAATATCAAATTTTTGTAGTCGCGTGAACGATATAAAATTTGATACACCTGGTCCCGATTAATTGATATGTAAATGCTTTAGTAAATATCATTAAGGCTAACGGTTAGGGTACTCGTGAAAATTATCTGGCTACATAAGATAGTCAAGAGTTTCGATACCCTCCGCGGTCAGGTCACTATACTGTGTTATACGAAGCATACGTTGGTTGGTAATCCTTTAAACGATACAAAATTTAGCGTACTTGTTCGGATAGTTTTCAATGGTAATGTATATTATACTATAATGTGTATTATACTATATTTTGTTGAATGGTATATAATATTATATTTAACAGTATTCATAAAAAACGTACTTCATACTATTTACCTACGTAAAATCATTAAAACCATTATTATTAATTTATGGTGTTTATATCTTAGTTCCTCGTTGTTTATATCATAACGTTAATTAACGAAAATTCACGCAAAATCAATAGATAAGGTTATAATTAATGATGTTTTTTTCTATGTGAAATTGATTTTTCATCCAGCACATACCTGGTCAAATTAATCGACCGTCCAAGTGATAAATCAAGCTTGTTAAAAGTTCGGGGTCCGTTAAATTTCGCTATGATGAACGCAAATCTAAATCATGTTTATAAATCTTCATAGTTGTTTATCTTGCTGCTCATTTTTTACTCCACAGATCGGTTTACGTAATAAATATAAGCAGAATTTAAAAAAATTAAGATAACGAAACAGGGAAAGACAAAATGTAGAAAGCAATACACTATAAACGAAAAAGGTCGTCTAGTTATTATAGGCGAGTAACACTTTTCGAAATAAATTCATCGATCTATCGGTCTATTTGGTATGGTTACCTATGATTATGGTATATGTACATTAACTTTTCAAGATTATCGAACGTCATCTATCATCGTTTAAGAAGATATTCCTCTATGAACGATGCAAAATTTAACGATTTTCATGAATTAAAAAAAAAATTTTTGATAAACGACGTAAAAATATAAATTTGTTACCGTTGACATAGCATGTAATATATGGAATAACATATAAAAATTTCAGAGCAATCGACCACTTAATTTCTGAAATTTTATCTACACTAGGTGAAAGAATTACGTTTCTAAAAGAACGCGTGTACATTTTACACTGGAAAAGTACTAAGCTTGCGAAAACATTACTTACGATATCAATCGCCGATCCCAACTCCATACAAGACATCTCCAGCTTTCTCATACATATTTATCATCTAATTCTAGTCATAGAGCAATATCGCCTTAAACTTCTCCTCCTTCGTAGAAAATCCAGAAAATTTTGTTTATTTTATGCATTTGCAAGGAGGCAGCACAATATACAGTAATGAAATGATACTTATACCTCCTAAAATTACTCTAGCATGTAATTTGCTGGCAGACATCCCAGACAATTATCAAAGATTGTAATATTTTGTAAATATACATACATCAGATATCTTATAAATATATACCATATAATATATGTAAATATTGTAAATATACATATAAATAAAAATAATTTATAAGTGCCGAACTCGAAATTGATGGCATCCAATTATAAAAAAACAAATCATTTAGTGTTTTTCGACGGCTTTTATGGACAGAAACATCATTATGCTGGAACCATATTCGTCTGATAGCGAATTAGATGTCTTTCAGAAGATTTTAAACTTACAAAATAAGAAAATCATCATATTAACGATCGAAGCGACGAATTAAAAGTATCAATAGTAAATATACTATTAATAAAATTGACAGTATTAATGGTAAATAGCGTAGCAAAGTAAAATAGTGTAAATAACAAAAATATTAATTGATAACAAATAACCTTTAAGTATATTGAAAGGCCAGTACATCAGAGGTCAATGAATTTATCTCGGAGTCTCTTATACACTTATAATTAACTGGACAAAAACATATACATATATATGTGTAGCGTCATATAAAAGAAACGTTTAGACATCATCTAGCTAAGCAAAACTTGTAAATATCTCTATAAAACATCTTTTTTATGTTTCTACAAGTTTTATTTTAAACATTTTTCCGAATAATGAATAATTCGGTAAATAACTGCGTGGGAAAATTTAAGTAGGATACCCCATTTGTATCGTATCACATAAGACAAAATAACAATGAATTGGTTCGTCATTATTCAATCTGTTATCAAAGCGTTGACTCTCTTACACTTTCGCTATTCTTAGAGCTTACGGGTGAAACGTCAGCATGCGTTTTTTCTCTCCTTGAATTAGGAAAAACACTTCACTTGAACAACTTACAATAAAGAATTACATGTACGCGTTACACGTTGATCAAACCAACCACAAAGCACAATTTTCGGAACATCTGACGTTTGAACGAATGTATGTGTTCATGGAAACACTCAATTTGCCTTTTAGAGTAGCTTCCAAAATATAGTCACAACAAGGACATGAACGTAGTTTAATGATATATATGAGAAAAAGGTTCACATACATGTATTGCTTTGTTACAAGATTTATCAAAGATGCGAAAGAAAAAACTTTGTCGAACGATAGTTCTCGAATACACTTTTTGATAAAAAGAAAAACGCCACAGGTAAAACTTCCGGCACGCTGGAGCGTGCTGTTAGCTACCGACTGTCACTGCACGTTTCAGCCACGATCAGCGTAGGATCGTACCTACCGTTTCGAGGACCTCCCTGTAAACTCGACAAGCGTATTATCAGAATTCATATAAACGATAAATATAATAGTAAACACAATAAGACCTGTTTCATGATAGTAAATGTAGTTACACTTTATCTTCATTAAAGCGTATATTAATCTTTTTCAGAAACTGTATCTACAATTTCACATTTCCATTGCCCATAATAAAATAACCTCATTTGTAAGTGTAACCATTACTTGTTTATTAACACATAACCTACAAAATACGCAGAAATAGCAAGTAATTTTTACGATAAAATACACTTAATAAATTGACTACTGTTTTAAAACATTCAAACCCATTAATGAATAAAAAAATATCCCAGTTTACTATTGATTGATTTCAAAGTATATATATCGTTTTAATAACTATCAGATCGTTGATTATGGAATATTAAACATATGTTTAGTGTCCAATAGTCCAATACTCGAAAAATACAAAATTTTTCACCTGTAACCTTAAAAGTAGCAGAAACAAAGGAAACATACGGCAATGGGCGCGATTGGTCGAGTGGCGCGACAGTGGCACACGACTGGCGCAGACTCGCGACTGTCGATCTGCGAAAATCCATATTTCGCGACGCACTATCACTGGTGCATCCTTTAAATATATTAAAAGATTACATCGCATAAAGTTTGGGAAAAATATCTAATCGTTAAATTGTGGATTCTTATGCAAATTCATATTTTTGAGAATAGAATTAAAAAAGCAGAGCCTCGATGGAAAATCGTTTTACCTACCAAGTATTATAGAAAGCACTATACCTTGGATATTATATGTATTTTATCATATGTGCGATTTGTGCAAGTTTGCACTTACAAATTTCCTATGAATGCATAAAAATTCGCAAATTCTAGTAATTATAAAGGAACATTGACATTTCTAAACTCTATTTCTATCAAATGGCGAATGCTATAATTTGAAAGATTAATTATTTTGTAGATACCTATTTATATATCGAAACTTATATATATATATATATTATTCATGTTAAAACTTTAAAACTACGGCTAATAGTTTTGAGATAAAAGTTCTAAAAATACATGTTCTTTGGCTGTTATAAAGATAATGCAAGTGTATATCAAACAGAAATAACAACAAAAGAACAAACAGGAATATTCTTCTTTTTTTCTTTTTTTTGGTTGAGAGATCCCTACGTGATTTTGTTACATTACACTAAACTTACATTGTCGAATATAATCTAAGCGTATATCACATAGATGTGCGTTAAGAAATAAAAAGGAAATATCTTGCTTGGAATGTCAAATACATTTTATACAGATTTCCTCTCAATTTGTGGCGTTTCAATTAAAATCAAAATCACTTTCCGTATTTGAAACGTTCCTTTCGATAGTGCTGTCTGTATCAGAATCCAATAAAGATTTGATTACATCTTTCTTTTTCTTCGTCCCATTCTCAGAAGATAATACTTCATTTTTGCCCTGGGCTGTATCAACTTTTCCCTCTGCTTCTTCATATTTTGCCTCTTCTTGTAATTCTTTATGTTCTTGATTTTGCTTATCTTCTTCCTGTATAAGTTGCGCTCGATTAGAGTCGTAATCAGGACATGCAAAGGACTGATTTATATTGGTGTCACTCTGTTGCTTGGTTTCGTATTGTTGATCATAATCGTACGCATATTGTTGATTCGCGTCTTCTTGGTACTGCATGTTGGTATCGTGTTCATACTGATTTTCAGAACCGTATTGTTCGCCTGCATATTCTCCGTATTGCTCGTTCGAACCTTGCATATATTCCTGATTGACATATTCTTGATATTCTTGATTTTGATTTTGATTATCCTCATACACGTTTTGTTCGTAATTCTGATCTTGACCGGTTTTATATGATGAGCCTAGGTCGTAATTTTGTTCTTCATTGGTATCATATAATGCATTTGAATTGTAATTTTCACCTTGATTAGTTTCGTACGAAACATTTGGATCGTAATTTTGCTTTTGTTCAGCGTTATACGACATATTTTGATCGTAATTTTCACTTTGATTATTCTCATACGACGCATTTTGATCGTAATTATATTCCTCGTTCAAACCAGTATATTCTGCTTCATAATTTTGCGTGTAATTCTGTACTTGATTAGAATCTTCGTAGTAATTTTGATTAGTATAGCCATAATCTTGTACCATTACGTCTTGTTCATTATCTTGAGCTGTAACAGATATAGGATTAATTTCATTAGGTGCTTGCTTTTGCTCACAGTTAGGTTCATTCTGTTCATCAGTCTGATCTCCTGCTGGTTTTATATTTTGAATAACAGCCTCATTGTTCGTATAACCATTATCTTTGTATTCTTCTTTCTGGTCTTGTGAAGCAGAAGCCTCACTTACTTCTATTTCGTCTTTACTCGTAAGCTCTTCTTTTGATACAAGACACTCGGTACCTTTTTGTTTTAGTTCATCCTCCGTAGTATTCAAATCTATATCTTTTCCATGCGAATCTTCGCTAGAACCTTTCTTATCCTCTTTACTTTCCATAGTTTCAATTTCATTTGAAGATTCAATTTGTTCTACGTCATCTTGATTTAGACTATCAATAACAACTTTTGTTTTACCAAATTGATTTTTAGCTTCGTTAGTTAAATCTACTTCTCTTATTCGTTTCTGTAAAACATCCATATTCCATGGTTCTAATTCTTCTAAAGTACCAAACGAATACTCATTAAGATTTGATTCGGCTGCCATATAAATATTTATGTCTTTTTCACTATTTTCTTCTCCTTCTATATTTTCGGGCATAATACTCTTAGTGTCTTGTTTCGTAACCTTATCACTTGATGAAACGGCGAAATCAACGTGGTCATCTATTTCCACTTTTGGTAATTGTCGTTCATAATGTTCCAGTGTGTTACTTAGATTGCTGAGATTCTCTTTCCTAGAATTTTCAATATATTGATGTGGATCTAATTTTGTCTCCTGTAATATAATATCCCTGCTAATTTCGTCTTTTGCAAGCGTAACCGATGTTTTACAGCCGTTGCGTGTATCCGAAAATGCAACGTAGTTCCTTTCTGAAGTCGGTGCGCCGCTCTTCGTGGTTTGAACTAGATCGACATTTCTATTTCTATCCATGCGTTCTTTTCCAGGCTCGTTGGCAACGTTCAGATCCGCCGATCTAGACGCAAGATCATCCGCCAATGCTAAAACCTTCTCAATTTTTTTAGGAAGATTTTCTTTAAATTGATCTTCGCCAGGAAGAATCTCCGACAAATTATCATCGGACAAAGAAGCGTTAAGCATATTATCGCCCATAGTCTGCTCCTGATCGATTTCCTCTAAACTTTGCGCATCAAGGTCCCGATGAAGTTTCCGAATTTTATCGATGTACCTATCCAACTCGTTCTCTACGATCGTTGCTGTTCTACTTTCGTCTTCTTCGGCGGATTGTCTGGCACCCATCGACAGCCTCGCATTAGTGGAAGTTTCTGGGGTAAAACATTTGTATCGTCTTATCATATTGTCGACGTCGGAAGTAGTTAGCGGGCGCACGGAAGTACCGCTAACAGATTTGTGCTTTGATTTGAAATGATCAGGTTTCCTCCAAGAATAATCAAAGTAACGCGGAGAAGTTTGTTTTGATAAAATTGGAGATTTGTTTAGCGAAGACATACCGCACAGGTTTCGTTCCTCAGACACTGGCATAGTCCTATAAACTGAAGATATTTCACTCGGGGATATATCGACGCTTCTTGTCTGTGTTTCCGTATCGTGTAACAATGCTCTATTACTTTTTCGTTGAAAAGGTTGCGCAACTGATGATGAATGAACATAATGTAGAGTCATCGGAGCAAATCGATTTGGAGACACATCCAACAACTTATACTGCGACATGCTACAGTCGGTACGTTCTGGAACCATAAACTGCGACATATTTTGAGGTATTTCCATTTGTTCCAACAAGGGTTTGCTGCAGTTAAAATGCGAAGTAGTTTGTTGATTCAACGAACACGATCGACCTGGTGACACATACGGAATGTGTAAATTTGGATCAATTTGAACATACGATCGCTTTTGTTGAAAATTTTGTGACGATATGTCCTGCGTTGTTGGTTGTTGTATCGATTCGTTATCTTGTGGAATCGATGAATACGATCGTAAAATATTCTTGTTGTTTATCTGCTGATTTAAAGTTATTGATTGCGCATTATTTCGTTGATAATAGTCGCAGCCCATATTTTGGGCTGATTTAGCTAATTTCGATGCAGTTGGAGAAATCGATCGGTTCTTTTGACCGTTCAACCGCAGCAACCGAGGCGATAAAGTATTTTCTACTTCGGGGGAGATTTGTTCCACGGTGACATCTCTCCTTAAATACCTATCTTCACCTTGATTCGTTACATTGCCGTCATCATTAATATTCATCGACGGGCTAGGGACTGTATAAATACGACGAAGATAAGCTTCATATTGTTTCTGAAAAATAACGAGATATTCTGCATTGCAGTATGTATTTCGAATCGCACATATCTTATTTCAAAGTATTTCATATTTATACAGTCACATGCTGTGCGTTAATGTTAGTTGACGTGCATTGTACTTGCAAGTGCTTTCAAAGAAAAACAAAATGTATGATCTTAGTCCATATGAATTAACTTGCATAAAAATCTTTTATTTAACCAATACATAATAATCTATGAAAACGAAACACATGTAAATTACGAGAAATTATTTAATGTCTCGGGTATAACTATAACATATATATGTAGAATGATGAGTTTTTTAATTTTAGATTGTAGAAGATAAAGAAACTCACTCTAAGAACATTAAGTCTATCTGTTTTTGCAGTCATCAATGCAAGGCTATTATCTACTCTATCCAATGCTTCAAGAAGTTTATGATTTCTTTCATCTCTTGTACGTTGTTCTTCTAAAAACTCTATATATCTTAAACGCAATCGATTTATACACGCATCATGCCTGGAATATCAATGATTTCATAATTTTTTCAAAATAAAATTCCCATTTCTTTAAAAAAAAGGAATCCGTTTTAAAGAATATTACCAGAGTAAAAAATGAATAATCGTAAGCAAAAAGATCTTTCATTTTTGTTAATCATATCTTATATAGCATAGTTTGTCGAATGTGTCCGCATAATCGAAGGACATTGCATGACATTGGCAAAATATATATGTATAATTGTGTACAAGTATGTATATCAAAATATGAAGGCTCCAGTGCCAAATTAAGGGAATGTTTATGCAAATCTTACAAACCCTGTATTACTATATCCGATCAATGTTTACATACATAGGTTAAGTTAAGGAATAAGTGTTAAAGTAGAAAACGTAAACACAAAGAATAAGGAATTTATATTCCAAATCAATTGAAAGACAAAGTTAGTATTGATTGTGACATTTCTCAAAACTAGGTCGCTTCTAAATCAATACATAATCTCCGAAATTCTATCGTGTTATTATTACGTAAAACGGAAATAAAATCAATAACAACAGCTACTTGCCAATGTATGTGTATGTCTAAACATATTCTTAATCGCTTTTCAATAGAATATATAGTAAACTGAATAAATCAATTTACTACTTTAAGAATTTAGGAAAATCTGTATAAAATATATGTATGTAGAAATAAGAAATTGAAGAATAATACTTTTAAATAAATAACTTTCTTTTAAACACTCACCTATTACGAGATTCTTGTACGAGTATTTTAAATCTCTCTTCTAATCTTATTCTCTCCTCTTCACTGTAACAGTTGTTTACAAACATATATAATGACTTGTCTATAGATTTAAAAATAACATGCTCATACTTAACAATTTTACTACAGACCACTGTTTCAAAAAGAGTCTATATTTATTTACCTTTTTCGTAATTTTTCCTGTAGTTCCAGCATTTTTTTATAATAATCATAATTGTCATAAAACGATGTCATGATTGATAACAATGTACAATTTAACTTGAAACTAATTGATAGTTCAAAGTTATCGATTGTATCGACGTTCGATACTTGGCGCATGCTACGAAAAATTTTAATAAAACTAATATTTTTGTAAACATCATTTACAGAGAATATAATACTTTGCAAAAGTGATAAACACTCTATAACTATATAATATGTAATAAATAGACATTACATTTGTAAATAGTGGATATTTATCTTGTTACTTCGTAAAACTATTTATTGATTGAATAACTAAGACGAATAGTCACTAAATTCATTAAATAATACTTGAAAGAATATGTTACATATTACTACGTAATATAAGCTCATTTTATTTCGAACAATCATAACAAGAATAGTTGTAACGATCCTTCTTTGGTTCGGCACTACGAACAACTGTCGTATTTGACGTCGTGCAATGGTAGGATAGGGGATGCTACAGCAGATAAACACGCAGGTGTTGTCCCTACTCCCGCTCTAATACACGCAATAATAAAATATATATGTCTCTACAAAATTATATTTTGACATAGTACTTATAAAAAATTAAAATATTTCTTTGTTTAAAATAATATTTACAAATAAATAAAAAGTTTCATACACTTTTGTTAAGGTCATCCATATATGTATATACATATCTATTTTAAATGTTACTCATCATTTTACTACAGCTTTTCACTCTTTGAAAACTTTATTGTTTAAAAATAGTTTTATTTAATATAATACCAATAAAATTGACGTACATATTTTTCATAAAATGCTTCTATAATTATAATACCACTACAATTACTATATTATTGAACCTCAATTTTATATCACATAACATCTATTGTGATTGTGTACACAGACTATTACATACTATTACACTTTTATTTCTTTTTTAAATATTTTGTACTGAAATACAATATGATATATATATATATATCAATATCATATTGTACAGTTTAATATAATTATATTGTATAGTTTTATGGGTCAATTTCGCATTTTTTAATATAAACTGCATGTAAATGTTCTTGCAATTTTGTGTCTTCTGTAGCCATATATAATGTATGTTCTAAACAGTCTCCAACAAGAGCAAATTGTCTTCGAAGCTGTTTAAAATAATGATTAATCATATGTTATTCTTTTAATAAATTAATTTTTAAGTAAATAATTATACCTCCAATACTATAGGTCTTCTTGTTCCTTCTGTTGGTCTTCCTATATGAGTAGTTTTCAATTTAATGATTTTATCTTCAACAACTCCTTCTTCTATTGTTGTTACACCAAAGTTATGAGACAGCAGCATATAAACTTTATTTGTATCAGGTATTATTTTCAAAAATCCAACTTCATAATGCATTGGAGTTTTTTCATCAGGCTTCCAACTTAGTGCAGAATAATTTAACATTGGTTGACCGATAGAAGAGAAGGACATCTCTTCGCAATATCTGAACGGTTGAATTGTTGGATATTTACCAGCTCCAGGACTTTTAGTTCTCCATGTTCCTTTTAACCAAGCTAGTGGTTTGAGCACTTCATTCATTGGTAATAATCTCATATCTAACACGTGAGAAATACTTATTAAAGTAACTATGTAAAATATAGAAATGAAATTAATACTATTTAGATAATTTTACATAATACCAACCTGTACAATCATCAGAGATGTCCTGCATTTGAAAAGTCTTTATATCTTCTACTTCGTTAGTAATTCAAAATTTGTCTTTTTGTTGATACAAAATCATACGTAATATAATTATTACGAACACTATTATAAAATATATAACAATATTGACATACGTATGTGTATCGTTCTTATTTGTCTATGATATCATAAAAGATATACAATTCCGTATAACCGCGCATGATAACCTATACAGTTCACATACGACGTTCTTTCATTTTTAATTATTTTTCATTGTGTTTATATCCTCAACATTTAAAAAATCTGTTTATTTTCTTCTTGATTTAGAGTTTCTGCGTTATTATAGTATCGATTTTCATATTACATTGTGTATTAGAATAACGTTTTAATTAAAATGCATTTATACTTCAAAATTTAAGTAGAGAAACTAGAATAATGAAATGCTGAGGAGATACGTTAATTATTAATAAAGTTTTGAGTGAAAGACAAGAATTTAAAAAATACCGCGATTTCTAAATGATAATATGGCGACCGTTTCAACAAATTCGTGTAAATTATATGGCAAATAACTGTGTTGTTTGTAACTAGTAGGATTTTTTAATAATTGTACGATAATTCAATTATTTTTACTAATTTACAGCATACTAATCACGAGTTACATTATTTTTCGGATCTGAGTTCATAGTATTCATTCTGAGATAGGTTCGATATTTACGATAATAGTTTTAATATTTTAAAAGATCGTTTCATATAAAAGTAATTTGACTTACATACATACATATTTAGATGTAATATTATAATTATCTAGAGGAACAACAAATATTGTAGTATTGGTTTTGTTTCTGTTTAGTAATTAAAAAATTAATTTATTGTATTTGAAATTTATAATATATTTTACTTCATTGGAACATGCTAATTGCTAACATTTATTTATATTAAAGGTTTTGATACAATGATATAATAAAGTAGACAATTATTTTTGTATATTAATATTAGTGTTAATGTAATGTTTTCAAATAATTTATCTTGAATTGATCTTAAGAATATTGAACTAAATTAAGCCTAAATATATCATTTCTTGTTTGAGATTTTATCATTTTTATTGTAAATATTTGTGTACATACAGGTTCATATATATATATATATGCATTTTAAAAAAATCATGGCAGTTTCAATCAATGAAATTTGTGAAAATACCAAACTGGCTCGTGAAATGGCTTTGACTGGAAACTATGATACATCTGGAGTTTATTACCAAGGTGTTGTTCAACAGATTCATCGGTTGCTTGCAAGCATTGCAGATGTCACACGGAAAGCTAAATGGCAACTTGTGCAACATCAAATTGTTCAAGAATTTGAAAAAGTAAAAGCAACTTCAAATACCTTACAACTTTTCAAAGTCGATACGCATGGAGAAAGATTACTGGGTATGATTATTTATAAAAAACTTGTAATAAGGATATGTACAATAAAGTAATAAAAATGTAAAACAAACATTTAGGTACTTCATGTTTATCATTTGAGGAGCCAACAAGAGATCCAACTTTATGGACCTATAATAATTCAGATAGTTCATGGAATCAAACACCAGCAAGAGATCCAGATGTATGGCCACCTTTAACACCTGCTGAGCAAAAGTAATTTTATATTTAGATATATTTATTGTAAAAAACAAGTTTCAACCAAAGAAAATTACATTATATTGATACTATTAAATTATGTTCACATAGAAATATTAGACCACTGAAAAATCAACCAAAGCAACAACAAAATCGGACAAATGTACGAAGATCTGTAACCACTGGGAAAAGACCAGATGCCAAAATTGCTAAAAAAGATGAGAGAAAAACATCAAGAAAGGATGACATAAACAAAGTAACTTACGTTTTTATATTTTTTTAGTCAATTATTTCCATATATACAACATGATGATATTATAAATAATATTTTCAGGAGAAATTGGAAACTGAAAAAGTAGATGTGGAAGTAGAGGAACGCAAATTTGAACCATCTGGAAATGATAGAGATTTGGTTGATTTATTAGGTAATATATATAATAGTATAATAACAGTCTTAATGTAAAATTGGTATATATTCATATAAATGTTACAGAAAGAGATATTGTTCAAAAAAATCCAAATATTCATTGGGACGATATAGCTGACTTGCATGAAGCAAAACGATTGTTGGAAGAAGCTGTTGTTCTTCCAATGTGGATGCCAGATTTCTTTAAGGTATATATACCAATCTTGTATATTCGATATTTCTCATAATAAAATATGGTTTATATTTTCAGGGAATTCGTCGCCCTTGGAAAGGAGTACTTATGGTTGGTCCACCAGGAACTGGAAAAACAATGTTAGCAAAAGCAGTAGCCACTGAATGTGGAACAACATTTTTTAATGTATCATCTTCCACTCTAACTTCAAAGTATAGGGGAGAATCTGAAAAACTTGTTCGTCTACTTTTTGAAATGGTAATTATTATCAACAGTGAAATGATATATTGTTTAGTAAAACAGTGAATGTATTTAAGCAAAAAATATTTTTAAATACTTTTTAATCATTATACGTACTTTTATGCAGGCCAGATTTTATGCACCTAGCACAATCTTCATTGACGAAATTGACTCTCTCTGCTCTAGAAGAGGATCTGAGTCTGAACATGAAGCTTCACGACGAGTAAAATCTGAACTTCTGGTACAAATGGATGGTATAAGTTCCAATAGGTAGAATAATTCTATATATAATTTTTTATTTATATGAATTGTTTATAAAATAGAATGTATTTTCTAGTGAAGATCCAAGTAAAGTTGTAATGGTGTTAGCAGCAACAAACTTTCCATGGGATATTGATGAAGCTCTTCGAAGACGATTAGAAAAGCGTATTTATATTCCGTTACCAAATCGTAAGTTAATTGGAATTTCATAGGAGAAATTTATGTGATGTATACATTAATTTTCTAACAAAAAATTGAAATACACAGGTGAAGGTAGAGAAGCACTGTTAAAAATTAACCTACGAGAAGTAAAAGTAGATTTATCTGTAGATTTAGCAGATATTGCAAAAAAATTAGAAGGTTACTCTGGAGCAGATATTACAAACGTTTGCAGGTAAACAAAAATATTTAATATATATAAAATTTTATATGTGTAATATACACGTACATTTGGAGCATATTTATGTACAGAGATGCGTCCATGATGTCGATGCGGAAAAAAATTGCAGGTTTAAAACCTGATCAAATTAGACAATTACCAAAAGAAGAACTAGATTTACCTGTATCTGCTGCAGATTTTGATGAAGCTGTGGAAAGGTGTAATAAGAGTGTTTCTCAAGAAGATTTAGAAAAATATGAAAAATGGATGAGTGAATTTGGTTCATCCTGATATCATTCTACTCAAAGAATATGATTTCATAAAAAATTGCTTATTTAGACGAAGATTATTTAAATTTTTTATTTGTAATTATTGATAAGCAAAATATAATAATCACAACATATCTATCAGTACTATAATAATCGGATTCTCGACTTTCTTCATCGTATTACTATTATGAGCAACTATACTTTTTCTAATTTATAATCAACGAGTAATGCAAATTCATACGATTTTCTACAAATTAAAATCTTTACTTCGATTTTATAATACATTGTACACGAAAAATTGCGCAAATTATATAATATTACAAAATAATTTTTTAGTGGGAGAATGCAATTTGATATTATGTTATTATTACTTGATCTATAGAACTAAAATGCAAAGGATGATATTAAATGATTTTATAGTCTATAGATTCTCATTTGTCTAAGTCAATTATTGTTTGATGTTTCTATAGTGTATATGTACTTCAGAACTAATTTAGATATTTTAAAATGACTATATTATAAAAATAAAATTAACAGTTTTACTTACAATTTTGAATATATTTATTTTTATATTTAAATTATTAACAATTGAAATGTGTGCGTGTGTGTATGAGAAGATCATAGAATTCATAAAAATACAAAATATTAACGAAATTGGCGTTGTTCATTAAGTCCACATTTAAATGCAACTAGATTACTGTTTTAACTACAATTTGTTTTAAAAATAATATTTAAATACTTTTACAAAGGTTTAATACATACAATTATATTTTAATATTTTATACGGATTTCATTTGTACTAAAAGTAATGACTAGATTGCAGATGTTTATGCAAATTTATATTTTCATATTGACACTGATATATGTCAATGTCAATGATGATATGACATCTAAATGTCAATAAAAATACATTTTCTGTTCTAAATATCTTGTAATATATATTTTACTTTTTATATTTCATATATTTGTACATTTATACTCATTGTCTTGTTCATTTTTGCACATTTCCATTTAGTGTCAATGCATAAATAACATCAATCTAGTAATGATATGCCAATTATCACAATTTTTACTATATATTTTTTGGAGCACAACCTTCTTTTCTTAACCGTTTAGTCTCTTCGTCAACATTTTTTGAATCTTTCGGTGCTTTATAATTTGCTACATGATCAACTCTTATTGTTCTGCCTAAAATCTGAAATGTACAATTGTTATTAAAGTTAATCAATATAATTTTTGTTTCATGTTATAATGTTATTGAAGAACTTAATACAAAATAATTTATTTCAGAAATGTTTCTACCTTAATACCATTTAAGTTATCAACAGCTAATACTGTACTTTTTTGATTTTCATAGCATAAAAAACCATATCCCTTCTGTTTTCCTGTATTTTTATCCCGTATTAAATTTATATTTACTACTTCTCCATATCTATAATAACAATAATTACAGTTAACATTTATTAAACAGAAATTTATAAATTACCTTGAATGTTTAAAACTTACTGAGAAAATACTGTTATAACATCACCTTCTGTTAAATCATATGGTAATCCACCGATAAAGATCCAAGCACTATCTCCATATTGATCATGCCAAGACGTACTCCTATTACTTACTAATTCTTGTTCTCCAAGCTTTTTTATATTTTTTACGTTTCTAAAAATATGTACAAATAAAGTTATGCCTTCTTTTAAATTAAATAAGTACATTTATATTCAAATATATTATAAAAATACTCACGTTAAAGGATTCATTTTAACTGAACTCCGGTTTAATAGAAATAAAATTATTGGAATGAACTTCGCTTCAATGGAAATAAAATTATTTCCTTTTTCAGCGGTTTAAAAATTATGCGTATGTAAAGCTGAGCGTTTTTAGCATATTTGACAGATTACTTTGACATCGTGTTAGCTTCTATTCATGATTCGTCCAATGAGTGGTTTCACTATCGCAAATGCACGTGGGTTTCGGCCATTTTGCAGCGGCATTTTGAATTATGAGTATCGGATTAAGTTTGGATTATGTTTTCATTTTATATGTACTAAGAAAATAATATATAAAATTCGTTAATACATTTTCTAACCAAACATTGCACGATATTGTTTTTGATATCATATACTATATGTATACATTCTATATATGAAATTTAATTTATTTTTGTACTGTTAATTTGTGATGAAATTATGCACGAAAAGTTATTAATATTTTTACATATGAGGTGTAGTATATTATTCATAGATTAGTATAGAGTCTACGATATTAATTTTTTAAAAATAATTATGCACCAAATGTAAACGAGTATTCGAAAATATAACCTCAAAAACAATTTATATTGGCATGTACGCACGCGTGTGTGTGTAAATATAAAATTATTTAAGAAGAGATAATAGAAATACTATTATATTGATAGAAAGCCGATTGAACTGATAAAATTAGTGGGTTAAATAGTTAATTGTTTAATGTATCAATATTTGAATTTATAAATGTTAGGATAATTACAAAAAATGACGCCTTATATGATAAAAAACCTTAAACTATCTTAAATTAGTGAGTTTATAGTGGTAATACCAAACAATATGGTATTATCAACAAGAATGTCACATAAAGTGAATAGAATTTCTTATCACTATCACAATGTTTTTGTTATATGTTTATTAATATTTACATTGTTTATAATTTTAATTACTACATATCATATCTTTAAATTTGGGAGTACACAAAAACGCTCTGTATATAATGCTATTATTCTTAACGACTTACAATCATTGCCAATTCAAGTAATTGATGAAGATCTTCCAGTGGCAGATACTACAAATATTTCCTGCACATACTTTAGTTGTTTTAATGTTTATCGCTGTGGTAGTCAAGGAAATAAACTTTTAGTATATGTCTATCCCCCCAAAATGTATGTAGATTCCTTGGGAAGGCCTATAACAAATCAAATAACAAAAGAATTTTATCAAATTTTAAATACTATTATTTCAAGTAAATTTTATACACCAAATCCATATGAAGCATGTATTTTCATTCCTTCAATTGATACATTAAATCAAAATAGATTAAAATTACAAGAAGTTTCGCAAGCCTTGAAAGCATTGCCATTGTAAGGTTCATTTTATTTCATATACATTTGAATAAACAATGTATGATATTTGTAATTCATTGCTTATATTTCAGCTGGAATAATGGAGAAAATCATTTAATATTTAATATGGTACCTGGAAGTGTACCTGATTACAATACAGTCATTGATGTACCTATTGGAAAAGCAATGATTGCAGGTGCAGGAATGTCATCATTAACATATAGATCTGATTTTGATATCAGTTTACCAGTATATAGCTCTCTTGTGGATAATCTTAAACCAAATTCTAATAATATAAGGTAATAAAATATTTTTAAAAATTCTCTTTTATTTATTTAAAATAATAAATATGTACATATATTCTAGACCATGGTTAGTTATTTCATCTCAAATGAACATTAATTCTGCATTTGAACAAGATTTATTGGAAGTTAAATCTCTGTCGCCAAAGGATATCTTAATATTAGGTACATGTTTGCATTATAGTTCTATGAACAGTGCAATTCGGTGTGCAGGAGAAGACGTTTATAAGTATCCTAATGTGCTTCAAGTATGTAAGATCGTAATGACTGCTATAATTAAAACAATATTTGTTTACTATATCTATTACTGTTAGACAGCAACATTTTGTCTAGTAATTCGAGGTGCAAGACTTGGCCAGAGCACACTTTTAGAATGTATGGCAGCAGGTTCTATACCTATAATTATAGCTGATTCTCTTACAATGCCTTATCATGGGATAATTGATTGGAGTAGGTAAGAGGTAATTAATTATATATTAGCTGTTTTTAAAAAGATGTTACAAAGAAATATATTCTTTATTTAGGGCTGCTATATTTGTACGTGAAGTCGATATCTTATCAATAATATCAGTTTTAAAAAAGATATCTCCACAACGAATTATAGAACTTCAAGAACAAGGTGCATGGCTTTATGAAAAATATTTTATGTCTGTGGAAAAAATAACAGAAACTGCATTGGAAATACTCGCAGATCGTGTATTTCCACATTTAGCTAGAGATTATACATTTTGGAATATACCATCTCATACAGAAAGTATAAACTATAATAATTAATAAGTGACTAATAAATCAGATTATAACTATTATTTTATTATAAATGTAGGATATTATGTCTCCGCTGTTTCTACCAATTACTGCGCCAAAAACTCGAGGATTTACTGCTGTAATTCTGACGTACGACAGATTGGAATTGTTATTTCTTTTAATTAATAAACTTGTTAAAGTACCAAGCTTGTCTAAAGTTCTAGTTATATGGAATAATCAACAGAAAGATCCTCCACATTGTAAATTTTTATTTTTTATATTAATATTATTTTATGTGTTTCTTTGGTCTGATGGTTTCTAAAAATTTTGTTTATGTATTACAGCATCTAGATGGCCAAAGTTAAATAAACCATTAAAAGTTATACAAACAAAGGAAAATAAACTATCCAACAGATTTTATCCTTATGATGAAATTGAAACTGAAGCAGTTCTATCAATAGATGATGATATTATTATGTTAACTGCTGATGAAGTAGAATTTGCTTATGAGGTATGTCTACTACATTTAAAAGTCAATTTTTAAAAAATTATATAAAATTAAAAAAGTAAAAATAATAATACATATGAGTAATTATTAGGTATGGAGAGAGTTTCCAGACCGAATAGTTGGTTTTCCATCTAGAATTCATATGTGGGATAATGGAACAAATTGTTGGAAATACGAAAGTGAATGGACTAATAGTATTTCTATGGTTTTAACTGGAGCTGCATTTCATCATAAAGTAATATAACACGTATTTTATTAGAAAGACTTAGAGTCCAATATATTTCTATTTCAGACCCCAGAAATATAATTTCTTAACTCTTGGACTTTGTTATTCCTTCCTGAAAAAGATATTTCCAACATAAATTTCCTGCATTCCTATGTTTCCGGATATAAGTTTCTAAGAAAATTAAGTATAATTTAGATTCTATTTGTAACTCAATATATTAGATCATGTTAATATTTTGAATAATATTTCAGTATTGGAATTATATGTATACCACTGCTATGCCCGGTGATATAAAAGAATGGGTTGATGAACATATGAATTGTGAGGACATAGCCATGAATTTTTTAGTAGCAAATATCACAAGAAAAGCACCCATAAAAGTAAGTGTATTACAATTTTTTTAATTTGAGATAAATAATATATTAAATACTTAATATTATCATAGGTGACACCAAAAAAGAAATTTCGATGCCCGGAATGCACAAATACTGAAATGTTGTCTGCAGATTTAACACATATGGTAGAACGTACACAATGTATAAATAGATTTTCTTCAATTTATGGCACAATGCCGTTACAGTCAGTTGAATTCCGAGCAGATCCGGTTTTATTCAAAGATATATTTCCCGAAAAACTCAAAAGATTCAACGATATTGGAAGTTTATAAACATTTATCCATTCTAAAATATAATAATAGAGATCTTTCTAATATTAAAATAATTTATAAACAAGATACTATACGAACAGTTGCAAATGCATTTTAAAAATGAAATATGAAATTAGTATGAAATAGACAATTTATTGAAACATGTCTGAGTTTATTATATCAATAATAGATAGGTAGATGTATATTTGGTGATTGTTATCTAGTTATATATGTAGATAATATTTGAAACAGAAATTCGTGGTTTTAGAAACCAGGATAGTTAGAGTTTTCGAAAAATATATTAATTTGAAAATATCAGGATTTCTTCAAAAAGGAATGACTGATCTTATATTCTTTTTATGTGATCTGATCTTATATATATTTATATCTAGAAAAATTGTATGTACCTTTTGATTAATAAATTAGTAGAACTCAAAATACGTATAGATTATAAGAATAAAAAAACATAAGTGTTAAACATTTATTTCTTACTAATTTAATGTATGTATGAGATGTCGTATCTTAATGTTAATAGAAAGAAAAGTATATAAGAATATAAAAGAAGAATTATGTAAGTACAACGTATAACGCCTATTTTGATCTTTATGTGCGTAAACCTATATAAATGTAGAACGGATGATGCTTATAATATCAATCATTCAATATATTTTTTGCTATTATCAGACGCAACGAAAATACTAAAAATGCTCTCCTATTAAGTGAAAAATTGTTACATTATACAATTATTTTTAAACTGTAAGTTAAACAAATTGTGTTAGGCATTGGATCATATTTCTAAAAGATATATGACAATTATTTTTATTGTTCTTTGTTAATTGTTTCTTTCTTTATCTTCTTTTTTAATTATCATCTTTTAACTTATATTTTTTATTACAGCATTAAACATATACGTTATACTTCATAAAATAAGTTCTTTTTTTTGTATATCTAAAATTGCTTATAATATGTATGAGGTAGGTATGTAATATTATATAATATTATGTAATATTATGTATGAAAAACTACTTTATTAACCAGCTTTGAACAGATTTTTTTGTATGCTACATGAAAGTAAGAAATAATTTACATTTTATAAAAAAACCTACATATTGACATTATTGTATATTATTTTTTATATAATAACATAATTTAACATGAAAAATCCATTAACATGTTATGTAATTTTGAAACAGATTCCTTCGACAGTTGCTTTCTTGCCAACTTCATGAGATGGGAGAACAGCCATATGACTCTGAAAAATTATAAATATAATATTTACATCTCTTTTTATTTTGAATAATAACCAATCATACCATTGGTGTTTGTTCATTTGAATTCATGTAACCTATTATCATTGAATTTGTAGAATGACTCCAAAGGAAATCTCCTACTCCTTCTTGGGCTGCATATCGAATAGCAATAACACCTCCAAGTTTCTGTTCAAGTCCACATAAAAATTTCGAATCTGAAAGAAATTTTTCTTTATTTATAATAACCTTTAGTTTATTCTTTCTAATATAAAAGATTTGTTGGCACTGGAAGATATTGATAAAGTAGTTACGAGTTTTCACCAATAAAATCAGCTTTCATAGAATGGTATAAGTTGATAATAGGACAAGAATTATGTGATATAGCTTCTGCAGTTGTTCGTGCTAGCAAAGTGCGAATGAGATGTTCGCCACAGCCTGATGTGCTTGTTCCTATAGAATATTTGTCTTTATATGCCCATGTTCCACATCCCCACATTCCTGCCTTAATGTCATAGTTCAATAGTATTATTATTACATCTGCAACCAATGCTGATAATAAAAAATAGAAAATGTTGTACCTGCCCTACTCTTCCTGGATATTTTAAAATAATACCACCACTAGAACAAGCTCCAGCAATATTTCCTTCTTTATCAACACATATTGCACCAACTGTATCCATTCTTTGTTTAGTATACTAAACCATTAAATTAATTTAAGATTATATAATAATGTACAAAGATATTGAAAAGTAATTTACCTTGTGAACATCTATATCAGAACTTTCTATTTTTCTTTTATAATGTTTATACATCTTCTGTGCTTTTGCTAAAAATTATAACAGAATATTAATTTATTAATTAAAATTAATGGAAATATATATAAATATAAAAAATATTTGTCATAAACATTTAAATTTTCATATAATAAAAGTTCCTTTTTTATCACCCTGAATAATAATTATCCTGAATTATATATAATATTTCAATATTTTACTCCAGACATAAAACAATAAATAGCTAACATTTATAAACATAGCTATAGAAAAATCATAAGCGAATGTGTTAAATTAATTGTTACATACTTGAAATTAGTTGTTCTGGTGGTAATGTTTGTATTCCCATTTCTTGTGCCCATACATGTGCACCATTCCCAACTAAAAAACTGATATCATAAAATGAATTTTTTTAAATTATTATTATTATTATTACATCATAAATTTACTTTTATTTCTTATTTTAAATTTTTATAATATTGGCGTTGTTGAATTTATAGAAAAAGTGTCTTATTGGTAAAATTTATTTTAATCATTTTTTTATATATATAAACAGTAGGAAAAATAAAAAGAATAAGCAGTTGTGCATGCATGACCTTCAAAGAATAAAAATCATCCAAAAAATAGACAAGTTGAAAAAGGATTTTAATATAAAATGGAGACACTGACATTTATGTTTTATCATGTATTGTCACTAAAAGAGAGAAATTTATTTAGGTCACATTAAAGACAGAGATGAGACAGACGTTCTTTCTTTTTATGTATTTCTTGGTATCATGACTTTACATCATACAACAACATTGCCAAACTTGAAACGCAATCCGTTTTAGAATTAAAATATCAATGAAAAATTACACATATGTATAGCTTAATGAACAATTTATATTAAGAATATTAAAGTATTTTTATAAATGCTATTAAGTTCCTAAAGCTTTTCTCCATTTTTCCTCTTCTTTAGATTTTTTATTTTTCTGAAAGTTATTCAGGCTGTTCATGTTTTTTATTTTTGCTATTGTTTATATATATACATGAAGCAATTAGAACAGGTGCCATCAAACTCTGGCTGCTTTACTGCAAGTTGACCTCAGCTTTTAATATTTACCTTGGTGGAATCCTACCATATGCAATTTTAATTGACTGATATTCGCAAAGTCGTTTTGCCAATGAAACAGGATTTTTTATTCCACTAACTGCACCAACTGCTCCAAATTGTAATGTAGTACCATCCATTACACTTGCATCACATTCTACTGCTCCTTCCAATGTGAGATTTGACCCAAATCCAGCATTGGTTAAAGGAGAGTTTTCTAATACTATTACAGTTTCTACCACAGCATCTAATGAACTACCACCAGCCTTTAAATTTTGTATGCCCTTTAAAAATATTGTTATTTATTAAATTGCCTAGGATTATACCATATAATATATTAAAATATATTAAAATATAAGTAAAAATAATTTACAGCTTTGCATGCTTGACGGCATAGTTTCCGATATTTTTCTTTAAGAGCTTCTGAATGTCGTCCTGCTCCTAATAAAATATATATTGTTATAATATTATAAATATAAACATTTCATTTAATTAAGATCAATTTGTTTAGTTCTGTTATAATTGTGCTCAGATGTTTCATTTTATATGTTTTAAGTAAATAATAACATACCCACATGGACAGCAATAAATCCTTCATTAACATTACTCATTATATGAAATGAGTTCTGTACTGTTACTATATCTTTATCTTTTTTACAATTACGACTTATCAAATATATTGTTTATACAGTGATTGTAAATATATGAAGACCTCTAAATCATATTATGTTTAACTTATATTTTAAAGGCTTACATACATACATACATATATATATATATATATATATATATATATATATATATATATATATGATAACCTATCTAATTACTATCTTTCTGCGAGTAACAGTATTGAATAATGATAAGATTTTGCATTATCTGAAAGAATACAAAAGAATCATGAAATTACTCATAAATATAAAATATGAAGTTATGTTTAAAAAACGCATGCGTATATATACTATATAACTATGACTTTATACAACTAACTTACATATGTATATGTATACCTTTTTATAACTTAGTTATGTTAAAATAATACAAAAATATATCTTTCCATCAATATTATTATTTATAATTAAATGAAATTATGATTTTTATATGAATAAATTCGATAGGATTATTACGTATTTCGTGCTCATCTAAGGATTTATTTTATGTGGATTGGTACCCATGGAGCGTAAAACATTTACTAGTTAGAATGCGTGAAAATTTTAAAACTGTTAGCTAACTGTTCAAGATACAAAAATTCTTTTCTTTTTGAAAGTTATGCTCCAGTTTTTCTTCATGCTTTTAGGATCCTCCTTCCAGATCTCTATTATTCAGTACTAGATCAGATTTTGTGTAACTAATCGAAAATTTTCTTTCCAGTTAAATTAACATCCAACCAAATTCTCAGTTTTTTGAATAGGGTATTTCCTGCTTTTTGAATTATAACCTTTTTCATATCATGTCATACGTATTGAATATTTGAATATTTTCATATTTAATGTGTGTATATGTACATATATATACATACATATATGTATGTACAAATCACAGTCATATGACCATAGACAATTTTAAATTTCGCTCCTAATTTACATATCGATATCGCTAGGTATAAAACATTAAAACTAAGTTCACGTAATAACTTAACAAAGAAAGGAAATCAAATGTGTAGTTCTTGAAAGTGACACCGAAGGGCGTAAATTTTTCCATGAAATACGCGGGAGTTGTCAATCCATATTCTGTGTTGTTACAATGGAATTAAACACACGGTTTATTAGTATACTTGGTGTTTAAATTTGGGTGTGAAGTACATAGCGTTAGGTGTAGAATTTTTTTATATTTCTTTGGAATTTTACAAAATTTATAATGCCGGTTATTAACATGAAACCCCAAACTTTAAAATAATAAATCAAATTAATTATAGGTACAGTTGCATTCTGTGATTTATATGTAATCATACTTTTCATTTACAATTAATGATTTATGCTTAAATATTTTTTCTATATTTATTTATTTTGATATTAAAATATCTCAAATAATCTTAAAGATTATTTTAGGTTATTTGAATCAACAATTCTGACGTAGCGGTTATCAATCTCAATCTTCATGCATATGCACACACGTATATATACAGATATATATATTTTTATCTGCATACATTGTAAGTATTACATTTAACAATTTTTCTCTTTTTATACATTAGATACTTACTTGTATATCCTATTATATTATATTATATTATATTATATTATATTATATTATATTATATTATATTATATTATATTATATTATATTATATTATATTATATTGTATTGTATTACTATTGCACGTTAGTTCACTACATGACTGATGAAAATTTGATAAAATTTTCAGAATTATATGAGAAACAATAAAAGATACATCATTTACAATATATTGAATGGCCATATTAGTAAAAGACAGTTGGATTTTGTGCTACAAGCAATTGTTTTTTTACAACAATCATGATATTCGACTTTCTGAAAAAATTTTTTGGGTGGGTAGATGAAGCACCTAGAAAACGTAGAGTTTCATTTAGTTCAGAAAAAGAATTTGTTACTCCTAAAAAACATCGTTGTGATTACGATATCATTAATGTGGAGGAAGAACCCATTGAAATTAAAGATGACAGCGATGGCGATATTCAAGATATTTCTAAAGATAAATATTCTCCTATTAAATCATCTAGTAGATTAAATGGTACATGTAATAGTAGAGACAAGTCACTGACATGTTGTCCATCAACCTTTTCCTCATCAAAATCACAGCAATGTTATGATAAAGCAAGTATGGGACATTCTAGTAATAAAAGTGATAGAGGACAAAATGTTGTGCCACATCAACAATGTTCAACATTATTTAAAACTCATCGTCTAAGAGAAAAAAATCAGTACGAAGAGTTATTACAGAATTTTTTCCCACGTAGGATAGATGTTATATGTGATAAACATGAAGATAAAAGATCTAGACAGAAACTAATAGAAGTAATAGATTTAGATAAATCTGGTTCTTCGTCTCCTTTTCCTAAAACTCAGCCAGCTTATAGAAAACATGATAGAACGTTACAAATGCATTGGACTATTCCAATTAGAGAAAAAAAAGGTAGAGAAATAATTATCAATGTAGATAATGACGAGAAAGAAAGGACAATACATTCCATTCACAATGAGACACAATGTCCTAAAAAAGATACGGCTGTCGAAAAATTTGCACAAAATAAATATCCTGAAAGTATAACTACAAACACTTTAAGAGATCGATTAGCAGCAAAAGCTGTAATGAGAGAGGATTTTGTACCTCAAGTAACAAAAAGATATGACGAACGAATCGAACAACGTCATAAAGAAGCAGAGGAGCTTAAAAGAATGACCTGTGTTTTGTCTAAACATAATCGTTTAGCAAGAGAAGCTGCACTAGAAGAACATCTAGCACGATCTATAAGATTATGTGAGGCTGTTTTGGAAAGAGAAAAATTAGAAGAGCCAGAATTACCTACTTTAACGGAGGAAATGCTGCAAGAAGTAAGAAATGCTCTTATTTCTCGACCTTCAGATGAAGTTCTTGTTGAAGGATTTGGTTTAGGAATAACAAGAAGAGATATTCATACATTAGCTGATTTGAATTGGTTAAACGACGAAGTAATAAATTTTTATATGAATTTATTAATAGCCAGAAGTAATAGTAATGATAAATATCCAAAAGTACATGCTATGAATACGTTTTTTTATCCAAAATTAATCTCAGGTGGACATTCATCCTTAAGAAGATGGACTAGAAAAATTGATATTTTTTCACAGGATATTATAGTTGTTCCTATACATTTAGGCATTCATTGGTGTATGTCAATAATCGACTTTCGGGACAAGTCTATTCGTTATTATGACAGTATGGGTGGCAACAACTCCAAGTGTCTATCAGCATTACGACAATATTTGGAAGATGAAAGTTTGGATAAAAAGAAACAAACTTATGATACCAGTAGCTGGAAATTAGAGTGTGCCAAAAATATCCCACAACAAATGAATGGCAGTGACTGTGGAGTCTTCTCTTGTATGTTTGCTGAATATATTTGTGGAAATAAAAAGATCACGTTTACACAGCAGGATATGCCATATTTTCGAAATAAGATGATTTATGAAATACTGAAGTCCAAGCTTTTATAAAAAAAGATATTTATTTAAACAACTACTGACAATGTATAAGCAGAATAACTTACAATAACTTCCAAAAATTACAAAATATTTTAGCATAAAAGAGTTTATTACTGGGTAGAATATTCTAAAGACATTCTGAGAATATTCTGTGAACATTTATATGGAAAAGTAATGTTATTCATATTATTACTATAGTATTTAAAAGAGTTCCACAGTATAATCTTTTTTTTGTAGTATCATATTTGTTTAAAAGTGGAATGTTAATTTCTTTTTTCAATGTAAAGAATAACAGTAATTTGTTAACACAAATTGAAAAAATAATGTCATAATAAATAGCATTTCCTTTTAATAGGAATCACATTTATTTTAATAACAAAATTTATCAGTAAAAAGTGTAATATTTAGTTACTGCATATTCTTTATACAAAAATAAGAAGCTGTAATGTAATGCTTTATTTCGAATAAATTTAAAATTATAAAATTACTTATATACAGATATATTTTACGTTTGAAACTATTTATATAATAAGAACTAAGTTTTCTAATTATAGTTTTATTTTATAAACACTTTATTTCAGTATTTAAGCCTGACTCATATTTTAAACAATATCGAGTTGTAAATTTGACTGTCCATATGTACATATTGTGAGTTTCATTCATATATAAATGTAGTATCGTGGATGAAAGGCCTAAGAGATATCGGGCGAACTATAAACAATGTCGCGAGAAAGCCGACAGTCCCAACAATGTATCGTCGGTCCTTCAATCGAATAATTTCGCGGGAATGGCCTGCGTGACCCTGGCCACGAGCGATTACGGAACACGTGCGTGGTGGGATTTAGATAAAAAACAAAGGGATGCTAAGGGAGAAAGACAAATTAACAGTCAGAGTGCTAGTTGAGAAGTCAGAGAGTGTTAATTGCGTTGTCGAGAGAGTGTAGTCTGCGTGAGAGAGAGAGAGGGAGAGAGAGAGAGAGCGTTGAATTCGTGGTGACAAGAGTTGCAAATTAACTATCTACTTGTCTTAATTATAATACGTTATTATGATTAATTCACGTTAAAGAACCATCGTTTCCTGTTTAACCAACATTTGTTTAATCCATTTATTGTAAATAAACTAATTGTAGTAAAGATCCTACATAAATGTATACTTATATGAAATGTGGTAGATTTACAAAACACTAATATGTTAAATCAATCTGGTTTTTATATAAAATCAAAATTTACAGGGAATTTGTTAATACTTAATACATACAAAAATATTTACATATTATCTTCTTTGTTTAACTATATCTGAGTTCCTATTTGTAATAAATTAATATTATGAAAATGTTCGTGAAAATGATAAAATTTTATTGGCCAAAATAAAATATACATGGATGTATGAAATAAGATTAATTTTTACATACATCCCTAAATTTTATTAGATATATGATATTTCATACACAATACAAATTTAACATATATAGAATGTTATATATCTAAATATACTAACTCGATCACATTACTATGATTTCAATTTTTTAATTGGTTAAAGAAAAAAGTATATATAATTTACATATATCGACTAACGACTAGGTCGCTTTAATTTGACTGGCAGTTATTTCTTATTTATAATGACTAGGTGTAAAGGTAATGTATACAAAATGTACTGTTGTTTATGTCGCTTATTGTATAAGCCTTTAAATATGTATGTATAACAAAGATTGGACGTAAAACTTATATAGTAGGAATATATGTAGATGATGTGATACTACTTCTTAATAAAGTATCTGTAGCTTGTGGTGTAGCAGATCCTTTACGAGAGGAACGTTTATGAGGGTGAAGATTAAGGGGTGGTAAATTTGGATGTTCGATTCGTGTCGGCGAACTGACGCGTGGGCGCGATGTTCCTCTTTGTATACCTATAATCAAAATCAAAATTAAATTACAGATGCACTAATTATATTTATCAATAAAAATGTGAGCATTAAAACATTGCCTGGATCATTCGACTCCAAAACATCATTGAGCTGATAATAGTCAGTCTTTATTAACGAAGGTTCTTCGTAATCTACAAACGCAGTGTTATCAAAGGCTTTGTCGTCCTTCAGGCGATTTTGAATCGGGGTAGTTACCGGTGGATCTGCGTAAGTCTGCAAAATCAATAATCTATCTTCAGATATTTTAAATGTTTCCTTACTTCATTCAAGGAATATACAATTTTTTTTGAATAAATAATTGTACGTTCTTCCTTTATTCTTACATTAGTCAGCGTATATTGTTTCTGTTTTATCATTGTTTAGAATTGCAATTGTTTTTCACTATCGATAGTTTATTCGATTTATTCCAATTGTAACAAAATTTTTTTGGAACCGTGTATGCGAATGAAAGTATAACTACGTATACAAACGTAATATTAAATTGCCTTAAGTTTTACATGTTCAGTTGGCGTAGTTGAACAGGCACGCTTATGGAATTGTCCACCGCCAATGGTTTCATAGGTATGTTCCTCTAGATAGTGTCTGGTGGTACCCCGTGGTGTCAGAGTAGCCCACATAACACGGCTATCTTGCATAGTATCAGTTGCACAGGGATAAAGAACAGCTTCGTTTTGAATCCTCCCGTTTTTTGCTTGTATACCAGATGTTGTGTTTGGTATGGAAATTACGCCGCTCTTGCCACTTCTATTGCTGTAGAGTAAAAGTTTATTGTTATTCTATATATTGTTTCGGTTATAAAATTTATTCACTCGATATATATTTCGTAAAATATAGTCATGATTTAATATTTTATTTGCATATTCAATTTCTATTTAACTGATAATTTTGATTGTTCTCTATCTTATTATTCTTAAAAAATAAATAATGGAAGGAGACTTACAATTTGCATTTCAAGAGTAATATCGCCAGAATGATGCCTATGAAAATTACACCGATACAGGAGAATATTAGAACCAGCAACCATGTATCGTCAAATACTGTTCCTAAAAATGTAATGAATTATATATATTTATTTATGCTTAGACATAGCACGTATTTTTTCGTTTTGACCATTTTTTAAAATTGAAAATGTTTAAAATATAACATGATAGAACATCGAATTATAAATACAAATAAATAAATTGATTGAACGAGTATAAATAAGTGAGTGTAAAATAATTATAGATTTCATAGTAGACCTTGTTGAGGCATTTCTATGTATTGAACACCTTCGGAGCGGCGATCGCAGAAATGTTTACAAGGGCTGTCATTGAGATGAGGTGGAAACGATAATAAATCCGTGTGCGGATAAAAGTCGGAACTTTGTTGGAGAATCGCTGGGAACGGCGGTGGCGGTATATGAAGAATATCAGGCGGTGGTTCGAGTGTGCAAGTCGCACAACCCGAATTATTCATTGTTAAATCAAAACCTCTCATCTATCATTAACATTACAGAAATAGTTAATTAATAATGACTAATTTTCATTGTGTGGTTAAGCGAAACGAAATTTGTTTAAACCACTTATTCTTTGCTTGATTAATTATATTTTTAATTTACTTAAAAGGAACAATATGAGGTAAACATTTATTATATATTTAACAAGATGATAATTATTTGATATTTATAATGTTATTATATTTCATTTACTCTTTGCTTTTTCTGTCATTAATCAACACCTTTGATTCCTAATGTTGGTTTTTATATTATCTTCAATTTAATTGAAAAAATAGGTGAACGATAAAAACAATATCATATGCATTGTCTTATTTATTTTTAAGTACGAAGAAAACAATAATAACACTGAAAAGTACATTCTCACCGTTAAACAACACCCTCGTATGAAAGTACCATTAGAACGACTACTGGCTCCTCCGGAAGAAAAGCGCACGCGTTGTCGTATTGAACGGCGGAGAAAATTTCTTCAGCCAGTCTACTCCTTGCGCCTGTAACAATAACAATAATATCATTTAATTTATTCATGCAATAATGTTCTACGTATAATGTACATGTATGATTTTAAAAAAATTAATGATGTTATCTTTATCAATCGTAATTAAACTATATCTTTCATATTATTAAAAAAGTAAAATATATTATATTATTTAGAATTATTTGCTTAATGTATTTTATCGCATATTTACAGGAGATTATTGCGTAGCCGCAATATTTAAAGTTTAGAAAAAGGTACAGTGTATTAAGATACAATTTCAAAGTATTATATGTATGTACAATGTATATAGAGAAAGAATTATATATTACACATTAAAATTTTATAGTATTTAATAATTGTATGTATACTGCATATAATAATTTTACAAATTTTATTTTTAATTCGTTCAAAAATATTGAATGTAAATAAGCATTAATGAATTAATTGCATGAATAAAATAAGTCTTTAGATGTATTGTCAGTAGTATGAGTATAAGTGCAATCAGACGTTATTCCAAAAGTCGTTCTTGGGTTTTTCAATATCTTTTTTGATATTCTGCTAGTGACAATAATTAATGTAAGGTGATTAGATTGTTGTTTCTTAAATTAAAATATAAATTTTATTATAATACACATAGATTGGAGACAAAACAATCCTATAGTATTCAAAAACAGGATAAAGAATGATAAATGTTTAAACACATTACCACTGTAATCAGTACACTAAACACGAGAAATAATTTGACTACTTAAACATACAATTAAATGTTTAATTATAATCATATGATATCTATGAATTTGCAGTACAAATTTCTTAAACGAATCTTTAAAAAACCATGTTTTTTAAACCAAAATGCATGTGTGTTAAACTTAAGAATAGCGTAATATCTAAACCGCGTGGTTCCGGTAAAACGTAATGAACAATATGTCAAAAAATGTTTACTCAGAAAAATGGTATTTATATCTCGAATATAAAATTATTTCGAGTTTATATTTTTGCCGATTATATATTTACCGATTTCCTTTCTAACTAATTAAATTTTCTGGTTAATAATTTATTGATGACAAGATTTCATATAACCTCTATATCAATTAACAGCAGTTATGGAGATAAATCCATTGAGTATAATTCTTGTGAAAAGTGATAGTAAAGGTGATAGACTTTTATTTCGATATCCACACGTAGCGAAACATACACGAGATTCTAATCAATGTACTAGAAGAAAAAATCCTTATTCTTTGACTATCACGGAGGATTTATTACAGGTCTGTTTCATATAATATTCTGACCTAGTTCTTTGCGACAAATGTTATTAATTCAATATCACATGATATCATTGCACAAATAAAGTAATTTAATAACATTCAATAAATTTTATTAACAGTCTTTACCTTTTCCAATCTCTAACATAAGCAATGGAAATTTGACTGGAGTAACTGATGAAGTATTATCTACATTATTTGCTGTTAAACCAGAATTATGTGAACAAAAGTTCGAATTAAAAGTAAATGATGTCCGTTTTGTTGGACACCCAACTTTAGTTCCATCTCATGGAATGAAAGAGGTTAATTCTTCGATGCTTTTTAATATAGTTTTTGCCCTTCAAGCTCAAGCTAGCCATTCTATAGTAAAATGTTATTATGATTTAAGTAGAAGGTTTGTCATATATTATATTATAAAAGCATGATATATGAAAGACAAAATTTCAAGTATTATTTATCTTAGGTTAGGCATAGCTTTGAGACATGAAGAAAAGAGATGTGGATTTTTAACAGAAGAAATAAAGATTATGGTTTCTACTCATGATGAAGTTGCTACTAGGTATATAGAATTATATGTGTGATAAAAGAATAACAATCAGAACTTCTTATATGTATTTATAGATCAGAAGGTGAAAGTGATTGCGATGAGTCGCCATATGAATTAATATTGCAAAGAAGTTCACTTTCACGTGATTTGAAGTCTGTGTTTAGTAGTCTTACTACTTCTGGTATAATCAATATTATGATTAATAAATGGATTCAAGTACGTTTCTGTCTCCCACAAAAAGTTCATCAATCTCATAAAAAAGGATTTGTTATCAATCCAGAAATAATAGACAGGTAAATATTATATTCAATAATTACAAATTGAAGTAAATATTGAACATTAAACTTTATTGCAGGTGTTTAAACAGTTTAAGGCCTTATCACGGTATTTTATTACTCATTGAACCTTTGGATTTATTAGATTCACTTCCAATAGATTCTTCCCCTGCACTTAAACGCCTAATCCAAATGTATAGTCCTTTAAAGAGTCTACAAACTCTAGCTGCTGATTCTGACTTAACACTAACTCAAGTTTTTCAATTGACTGGGCATTTAATATATTGGGCTAAAGCTACTATAATTTATCCTCTTTGTGAAAACAATGTTTATGTTGTATCACCAGATGCTATTATTACAAATCAATTGTTAGAGGTATTTTCTGAAGAATTTCCTGGACTTTGTCTTTTACAAGTATGTGAAAGAATTGTTTATATAATTTTATATTATTCGAGTTGTATGTAAAATTAAATTTCTACTGGTAATAGGTTCTCAGTGATTTTTCACTACCAATTTCCATAAGCCAACAGTTAAATCCTTTGAGCCAGTCACAACAACAAACACAATTAGTAAAAATAATAATATGGTTATTAAAGAATCATTTACTTTTACAACTACATACATATGTACAATATATGCCAACTGTACACGGACGAGTATCATTGGTAAGTTTAAAGAAATTTATTTTTTTAACTATAAATTAAATTATTTCTTAATTATAATTTGCCACATATTTTTTAAGGATGCAAAAGATGAATTGAATCATAATATAAATGAAATCACAGACAGTAGTAGTGCATGTAACTTAAGTGATGTTCCAAAAGGTACTTCAGCTGATATAAATGAAGAACTATCAATAACACTTCATAAAGAAAATGGAATATACAATTATCAATCAGAGGAGTATGATATTCCTTCTGATGACAGAAAATTACTTGACAGATTATGCCGTCTTGGTTACTTTAATGGAGGTCATCATTTAGAAGAAATTATGTATTTAGAAAATATTCGTAGATCGCAATTATTACAAATCTTAGATAAATTTCGAGACGTGTTAATTACATGCAAATGTGAAGATCCTGCTATAGCTCTTTTTTATAGCCAGTTTGGCTCTTAACATTTTCATTTTAAATAGATATAAAAAGATATTAAATTGTATATATATTATATTTTCTTCGGGTGGTTCTTTGGGTTCTGATCGTGTTTTTAATAGCGCATTGGTCTTTATTCCAATGGTTCGTGAACATTACAATACTATTCTGTTTCAAGCCTTCCTCGAAAACGTAAACTGCAATGTTCATAAAACATCAGAACCAACACATTATTAAAGACACAATCGAATCTCGAAAAACTATAAATATATATGTCGTCTAATAACCATCGTGAAATTTCTAATTGAAAGTTTTAATATATTTAAATATACATATAATAAAATTATTGTATCGTATTAAAAAAATTTAATTTTATAGCACAATTTAAAATTCATTCTCTTATTTTATGTAATTAAAAACATTTATTACAAAAAATTCGTACAACTTACATGACAAATATTCGTTTCTACAAAAAAAAGAAGAGTAATGCTAGTTACTACGATTATGTTATGTTGTAATCTATAAACATTATATAACAATCTTAAACTTATCATATTGTATAAAACTATGACCATATGATGTAATTTCCGTTTTAGATTATACATTTTTCATAATTTTACTTGAAATCGAAATTGCCAATTTCTTAATAAATAATAATTAGGTATTGATAAAAATTTAAAGGTATAAAAAATTTTACAACTTCATTGGAAACAACTTCATTAAGAAAGAAGATATTAATTTTTAACTTTTTAAATTTAGCTATTAATTTTCCTAATACATATTAATCTTTCTATACAATATGTTTATTGTGTATATTTTTATTATAAAAAATTCCACCGATTCTAAATCTTTTTAATACTGGGAAAATATGTTTAAAAAGCATATAATGTGATGACTAGAATTTTGAGGAAAATTGGTAAACAACAAATTGCATAATTTATAAGGTAATGAGATGCTCGAAAGATATTTTATGTCATAGAAAAAAGTTACTTACAATTGATTAAATTAATACTTATGATACATTGAATGCCAGAACTACATATTTCAATATAGCATATTTGAAAAATAGTTTTGGAATTTTTAAGTACTTTTTATATGATTGTTTAAATATTTACAATATAATAATATATTTACGCTTCTTCCCCAAAATTTTGTTTCGTTAATTGTAATAATAAACTTCGATATATATCGTTTCTATTAATTCGTGCAATTCATAAATCCATTCTATAACGTTAGTGCAATGTTATTTTAGCCTAGAATGCATAAAATTTGTTTATATTACAAATTTATAAGTATTTATGAATACAATTTTGTAGAAATATATTTTAACAGTAATACAGAAATTAATCTTATTTTATGTTTTCATTTTGATCTAATATTGTATATGCTATCATAGTTTATCTCTTGAATAATTCTGCATCTTCTTCAGCTTTTTTAAAGCACACTTTGCTGCAGTACATTTTGCAATTCTGTAATTTCTGCCAATTCCTTTAAAAGAGCCCTTACCAAAAACATCCACTGTAACTCGAACTCTTCGTCCATCAGCCAATTTTTCTGGTTTTCCAAACTTTGCTGTTTCAGGCTCTAATTCTAATAGTTCACGAATTGGAGATTTAGGAACATTGGTGCTGAATTGTTCTGAAATGGTGAAATATCCCTATTGTTTCTTTTCATAAAAAATTTATCTTTGTAATTAGATAAAAGATATTTTAAAAAGTTACCAATTTCATTTTTCATAATGGCGTAATAGACGCTCCATACTGCATCCAAGGACATTCCACTATCTAAATAAATTGCACCAGCTAGTGATTCAAAAACATCACCTAATGCTTTTGGTACTTCTACATCTTCAGCTTCTTCACATTCTTCTTCTCCAATTAAATAATACTTAGAAAGAAACAAATAATAATAATGAAATATAGACACACATGTAATGCATATATATAAGCAAATTTGTTTAAAGCTTCTTACTTCTTCGCTAATAGAATGTCCATTTTCTTGTTGAATCCTAACGAAACGATTTATGACAATACTTAGACCAGGAGAAAGATGTCGAAAATATTTATGAAAACCACATCTTACAGCTAAAGAAGCAAATATAGTATTATTAACTAAGGCGGATCGTAAATCTGTTAAAGCACCTGGAGAATGTTGACGACCATCTTCATATAAATGTCTTGTTATTAAATAATCTAGAATTATAATTTTTTACATTAAATTTTTCACTATTGGAAATTATACTAGAATGAAAAGAACCAATTATTTGCTACCTAAAACAGCATCTCCAAGAAACTCCAAACGTTGGTAACAATCTGTCAGCCTATTAGGTTGATATGATGCATGAGTAAATGCTTGTAATAAATAACTAATGTTATGAAATTCATATCCTATACTTTTCTCTAATTCTTCATAACCATCAAGCATCATTTTTAATTCTTGCTCTGGATCAGGAATGTATCGAAGTAAGGGATTTTGTGGTTCTTCCAATTTCCCATAACGAATCTGCAATAATTGATATGCTTTATATATGATATTTACTTATAACTATATAAATCAATTATAGATACCTGTGTCCATGTTGTTTGTCCTTTTTCGTTTGTTCCTTTTATATATGGGGTACTACCTGGAACTCTTTCTCTTGGTTCTGATTCTTGTATAATTGTAATCTCTTCTGTAGGTAAAACATGAATCCCTAACCAAGCCATGAAAAGTAATGCACCTCTAGATCCACAAGCAATTAAATAAGCTCCAATTAACGCTTCCACGCAATCTGCGATACTTTTATCGGGAATGCTATGTTGCGTAATTAAATTGTACGGTATAAAACAACGCATGTTATCTAAATTATTCGAAAGTGATGTCTCATTCCGATCAAGTTCAGTTTTCATGACACCCAATTTTTGTTCCGTTTCTCGAACTAATTGAGTTATTTCAGAAGGATTTACGGCTTGCAAAGCTGGAATGTCGGCTTGATTCCACAAAGTAGAAGGTACACCAGATTTAATTAATGCTTGTTCAAGTTCCTTTGGAACATAATAACAGGGAGGTAACCAATTGTCATGTGGTTCGAATTTTGTTGCTATCATGCTCTCACCTAACATTTTTTGTCTGCCTAATCTGTATAAATTTAAATTACTGACCTAAAAAGTTTTCATTATATTAAAATAAATTATTACAACCAACAAAGCTAATTAATATTTCGAATTTTGTATACCTGTTTAGATCTCAAGTGACTAAGCTTGCCTTCGTGTATATTATCATATGTACAATATAAATAAGTAGTTATAGCATATTTCAAAAAAGAATCACCAATAGTTTCTAAACGTTCTAAGTTAATACCATCATTTGCATTGGACATAGTTAAAGCTTGTAAGATTAAACTGGGACTTGGGCCCGCATGGTTTTCTAATTCTGGTTGAAAATCAAAGCTAAAAAGATTGCTATCTGAATGATATGTAAATTTCGATGGATTAGAATCCTTTTTTATCAGTTGTACAGTATCATTGTTATTTAATATTTCTTTAGTGAATTTTTCGACTACAGTTTCTACATAATCCTTGTGTTTATAATTTGGCAAATTTTCTTCACATTGTAAATTACATGAAGCTTTTCTTTTTATTGCAATTTCATTATCACAGGATATAAAAGATCCATTTTGCATTATTTCACATTCTCTTACTTTAGCAAATTCGTAATGAGCTTGTCTATGCTTCGTAATTGAAGAATTCTCTTTCTCTTCCGTGTACGACCATAAAACGTCATCCAAACTTTTCTCAGTTTCTAGCAAATCCAAAATTTTTTTATTGGTCTCTTGCTTAGACATCTGTTTCTCGTCTTCTACAGCTTCTGCAATATTTTCTCCCATGTAAGCAATTCGTAACCCTCTATTTTCATCTTCACTTTCATCGGAAGTATCGACAAATCCATCGCTATAAATATCGTCTGATTCATAACCGTCGAAATCTGATTCACATGCAGGGGATCCGTATCGAATATCACTCCAGTTAAAATCATTTGGTAAAACAGTTACATTTAAGGGAAATGACTTTAAATTATTTGTTTCAAAATCCAGAGAATTCATTGCCATGTCGCTTGACCAAGTACCGATTTCTAATTCATTTTCGTCATTTGACATTTGTTCCCCTATTTCGATTATCTTATCATTTTTTATTTGAAATTCGTAATTATTTTCATTCAAGTCTTCTTTATCTGATTTGTGTAAACTGTCTATTATATCTTTAGGTATATTTTGACATTTATTATCAATTGTATCATTTGTAGAATTTTGTTGGATAGTTTCATTTCTGGCTAACTTTGCTTTTTCAGATTCCTTAGATTTCTTTAAAACTTCGGCTAAACTCCAACCAAAATCTAATGGTGGCCATTCAAAATCTAAAATATTTTCACATTAAAATCAAAAAACGAAAACTCCAGAAGTAACTTCTATAATTTTATATCTACCGAAATTTAAATTTTCCTGTCCTAAATTTATCATTCGTGCAACTTGACACCGTATTTGATTAGCAAGTAATAGAGCATTAATTCTATATAAAATACAAGGTAAACAAACTGCTTGTCTCCAAAGTGAAGCTGGAAAAGGATGAATTGCGCATAATTCAGCAACAAGAATTTGTTTTTGCTCCAGATTTTCCCGTTTTGCCCGTTTTGTTTCTTCACTGCTTGTTGGTAAAGCAACACCTTTCCGATTAACATACCTAAAATAAAATATTTGATATAAATATAGTATATTTATTTTATTTCATATTTATTTAATAATAATATTGTGTGTATATATATAATATATATATATATTATATTATAAATATTATAAATTATAAATAAAACAATTATAAATATAATTACAAAAACAATTTGAAATATAATCATATATTTTGCATGATATCTACCTTGGTGTTAAAAAATTCAATCTAGCTGATGTGTGATCCACATCTAGTAAAGGTTGATCTAAATTTTGTATCTGTATATCATATTTTTTAAGATAATATTCTTCAAAAGTGCTATAATCATCACCAGGAAAAGAAGATTTGGGATTTAAATTTGTACAAATTTCAGCAACATAAAAGTACTAAAACGAGCAAGAAAATATAATGTATTTCAATTGTAACGTTTTTTCATTCATATTAGATTTTCATTAAAATACCTGAGGTTGATCCTGACTTCTATACCACGGCATAATTACTGCATCATGGTATTTTGATGCATCAAACTTGAAATTTTTTCTAATTTCTTCGGGAACTTTAGTTGGCCCTGCATTTCGATTTTTATATATACATTCTAAGAAATTCCAATCTACAATGACGTCAGATTGTTCATCTGAAAAAAATAGATTTGTATGTATATAATATCAGATATAATATAAATAATGATAATATTTTTAAGAATGTTCACAGTTACCTAATTTCACAGGTACAATCATATATGAGTTCTCTGAAGCATTAGGATCAAAAAGCATCAAATATTGTTGTAATCTTAATACATTTGTAAAAGTATAATTAAGAAAAATAGCAATTTTTTCTACTTGCATTTCATTTAGAACTATAGTCTGTTTACTAAGTTTTAATTTTACATGAACTTCCCCAGATCTAGTATAAATGGGAAATGGACATAACTAAAATGGAAAGTTAATGATTAATATTGCAAACAATTTACACTTTGTGTGTGTGTGTGTGTGTGAGAGATTATGACTACCTTAGGAATTTCTTTTAATGTTATTATACCAAAACCAATCGCTGATTCCTCAGGAGGATATATACGTCGACCTCTTGTATTTTGCTCTTCAGGTAAAGGACAACTCAAAACCAGATTAATATGATATAAATAAGAAGGAACTCCAATTATTGGTCTACAATCTGTTAATGCCTCAGCTGTCTATGCAGCACAATTTAATATTAGGATTAAATAAAGTATATATTACTATAATTTTTATCTTTTATGAATAAAACCTTTTTATAATAATATTGTCTGCGCTTGGTTGTTCCCGGTCGAGCTTCAGAAAAATTCACTTTACTTTCATCTGGTAGAGCAGGCACTTCTGCATCCTCTGGTTTAGCTTTAAAATTTTCCTTCCCAATGGGTAACAAATTATCGTCTAGTTCCTTTTTTCTGTGTAAATCAATGCATAACTGTAAAGCAGCCATTCGTCTTGCCATAGCTCTATTAGGCATAGGATATGACTGAAATAATATCTTAATAGTATAATATACAATAATTCACAAACACACATACATATTGGAGAAGATTTAATATTATGCTTCCATTATAAAGAACAAAAATATTTACCAATACAACATATTTTACTGGAGAATTTATAGGAAGTCGTAAAGAACATGTGTACATAAATTTATTATCAACAATCATTTCTCGAATGGACCATTCTGGAGTTAACCTTGTAAAAGTATCACTAGGTAATTTTGCACAGTATCTAAACAAATAAAATTTTATAATAATATGAAACAATTTCTAGAATTATGATTATAAAATATTTAAAGTGTTTTCGTTGTTTTCTATTCATAATTTTATACTACCTGTTTACTAGTGATATAGCAGAATTAAAAGTAACTTTAGGTGCATTATCTCCATCAAGCGGTTTATAATGTGGTATCATAGCAGCATACATGTCTGCTTCATTTTCTTCTTCTTCAGACGGTTCGTTATTAGAACATTTTACTAACAAAGTCTACAAAATAGATTGATGCTCTTCCATTAAAACTTTCGACTGGAATGGACACAGGTAATGAACCACATTAAATGACTGATATTAAAACTGGTACACACTGAAGTTTATGACTAAATTAAATCGAGCAGACAATATAGTCATTAATCAAACATCAGATCCAGTTCATACATTCCATTAAATTTTACCATAACGAATAATTAAAGTAATTAAAAAGAATATACCATAATTTAATACCTTTTCTATGTAATGATATTGAGCTAGCTGCCATATATACTCCTTTGACATTTCTTGTGGTACTAATAACACATATAATGCATCTGTAGCTCTTGCACGACTTTTACATTGTACATATGACTGATAAGTTTCTGGAAAATCGTACCTCATTACGAAATTGCATTTGGGAATATCTATACCTAACAAACATAAAACGGTATATTAGTATAGTATTAATAAAATAGCATTTAAAATAAGTTATATAGTAATAATAAGATAAATTAGTGACTAACCTTCTTCTAAAATTGAAGTCGAAATTAATAAATTACATTCATGTATCCTAAATCTTTTCAAAACTTCTTCTTGTTTTCTATGTTCTATTTCTAAATCTTTTGAATAACTAATATCTTCAATATTCCTCTCAATCGTATAAAGAGGTGACAAAAAATGAAAGTCTTTATCATGCATAGATATTTCGTTTAACAAATAAAACAACACTTTTGCCACAAATGCCTTATTTACAAAAATTACTCCACAAAGTAAGTCAGAATCTGTAATACCACGCATGTGTCGTGATGCTCTGGGTGGTTTTCCCCTATTATTTACTGGTAACTTTTGAGGAATATTTTCATTTAGTTTATTATCAGTCTTATTAATATTTTTATTATAATACGGTGTATATGTTTTTAAAATTTGCAATAATCTATGAACCTTTGGAGTAGTATATTTATATATTCTTTCCTTTTCAGATAAAACTTCAAATGTATTATCACATAAAGCTCGTATTTTTGTGAAAACAGATGCTACCATGTTTAATAATAGGTAATGTCTTTCATAAGGTGTTTTTACTTTTAATTTTTCTATTAAAATTAGAAGAGCTAGTGCAGCACGATCTGCACACCATGGTCCAAGAGTTTCTAATATGTACAGAAAGTCTTGCATCATCTCAAAAGGTTTCTCTGTAGGATCTGGTATTTTTTGGATGTCTTCATAAAATTCTTCATTGTAAATCTCAGTTGGATCATGACGATGATCACGTAAAAATTCAAGAGCATGCAATATATAGTTTTCCATAGTAGTATGTAATTTTCCTTTTTCATTTTTAGCATATTCTACTACATATTCTTTAGGCTTAGGGCTATACCTATTTAAAAAAAGATCACTATTGAGTAAAAATATCATATATTAGAATCATATAATTATAATAACTTTATTTTTTGTTTCATTAAAAATAGAAAAAAAAAATGTAAAGAAGAAATGTTAAAATGTATTTTCCTAAGATTATATTTCATTTCATATATCTATCATGCACCTAAAAATTGCAGTATATCTTTTTAATAGAATTCTGAATACCTTTTTATCTAAGATAATATTAAGATATAATATTAGAAAAATTAATTATTCTGTAATAAGCTAAAAAATTTTAAAATTTAATATATTTGTGTCTTTTAGCATAGAGTTATCTCAAAGATAAAATGTACATATGTTTACTTTAATTCAAGACTTAATAGAACCAATTACTAATACTTTAAAAAATTTTTTTACAAAAAGAGATTTGTTCTTAGTACATTATATTGAACTTATGAAACAAGCAAAATTATGAGAAGAAAGCTTTTTATACTAATCAATTTTTTGTATTTCTTACCCTAACCATAAGATTTATCTTGCATACTAGAATATACATACCGCAATATAGATAATATATCACTAGCTGTTTCAACTTCACATTGAAATGTGTCTTCTACTTTTTCTATTTCCAATCCTAATCTTCCAGGCTCTTGTGTTAAATTAAACAATGGTACAGCTAATCCAATGATTCTAGGAACATTCTCACATGCCAAAATAGTTTGTAAAATAAATTTTAGCTTGTTATTGTCTATAGATTTATGGCACTCATCAATTATGACTAGATTTATCTGACATGGTAAAATTTTTCCATCTGTCAATAATTGTGCACATGTCTTAGCAGTTGTAACTAGTACCTAAAAAAATTATTAAAAATAATTTATAGAAAATTCAAGAAGTTAGTAGTATAATAATAATAATATATGTTGGTAAACATATTAATGATAAGACACTAATATTCCTTACATGAGAAGTTTCAAAGTTTTCTATAAATTCTGTAAGTGAACAAGTGTCACATAATAATACTTTTAAATCTGTCAGTTGTTGTATGTAGCTTGCTTTTATTGTACATTTTTCTTCATCTGTCAATATGAACAATGATCGTCTTCCTCCTTCACTTAATAATCTAAATTAACAATTTGCAATAAATAATTTTAAAAGAAATTTAATAAAATAATGCAAGAATTCTCCAAGAAGAAAAACTAACTATAACTACATGTTATTACCTCCTATTGTTTGTAGCAAATTCTTGGATTAATTTTATAACAATAAAAGTTTGTTCATAATTTTTACCTAAACAAACAATAATGTCTTTATCTTTAGCAGCATAAAATAATTCTACCTGCAATAATATTTATTTTAAATATTGTATATAACAATATATTTTCTTAAAATCCTTTAAATAATTTAGAAAATTCCCTCTTACTTGGTATTCTCTAGGTGTAAAAGATTTTGTATAAATCTGATCGTTCAGTGGAAATGCCATGGGATCTATAACCTTCAGTATCTTAATAAGATATTTGATAAAATGTTATTCTCAACTATAATAAAAACAAGATTATGCTTTTAAGATTTATTATTTAATCTTGTATTAAATTCTAATTTAAGGTTAGGCTAAGGTGATAACGGTTGAAAATTTTTATACTCAATAGGTATTTGTGTGTTCACTATATTATATATATACATACTTTCATGCATATGAAAGGTATAAATCGAAATTTGATTGGTTAACTATGTCTACTTAAGAATCTTCAGTATTTTAAGAAATATTATTTAAGCTTTTGTATCTTCAAATATAAATTTCTCGATGTTAATTAAAATTAATAATAGTTTTCCTATATATGTGAATTATATATTTTTATATATAAAATTAAATATTTATGAAAATATAATTACAGTACACGTGATATTATAATTAATCCTCCTATTCTTAAACAATCATAATTTCCCTTCAATATTTTTGCAATATGCTGTTAAATAATATGTAAAATAAATATTAAGTTTAACAGAATATCGAAAAATTGTTATTTGCGATTTTAAAACAAAATCGATTAATCGATTAATCGATATAGGATTATCGATAGTTCTTCATAATCTCCAACAACTTCAACATAAGGATCCCGTTAGTCAGTATTGCGTCGATTAGTCAGTACTGCGTCGCTTGCAAGTGTAAATTTCCACGTTTCCTCATTTTAGTGTGATAGGTATTGTTACAGCGTTGATTTATTAAAATACAGTATTTTTATAATTATATTTGATATTAGTTGGAATATCTTTTTAAGAAAAACAACTATTTCAAAATTAAATATGGTTCTTTTAGTAACACGTGTTAATCTTAGTCATTCGTCCTTTGTGTGATCAGTTCGTACAAGTTTGTAGTTTATACATACATATTTTTAATTAATTGATATGAAATGTATAATTATTTTCAACATTTATATTTCCTTAAATATATTTTATGTTAATTGAATTATAGCATTATATCTGTAGGCAGGCATATATATTCATAATTGCTCATAGGTTAATTAATAATAAAGTAGAATTTCATATAAAGTAAATATCTTAGGTAGATATTAATTATTTTCTTAAAATATTAAATTATGTTTTTGCAGATACTGTAAACATGCAGTTACACATCAGAGGTGAACATACAACTGTGGTCGAGTCACATGAAAATGAGACTATTGCAGACATAAAGGTATGGTAGAAAAAATAGTAATATTGTTATTGTAATTAGTTTATTACAGAATTTAATTTGATACAATATGTTTTCTGAAATGTGCTCTTTGAAATAAGAAAAGAGTCTTTTTGTTTCATACATATTTATATATTATAAGTGAAAGGTCTTTATTTACATTAATTTAAAAATAATTTGAAATATATTATCTTTTATCACAATATTCTATTGACAATATTTTTATTTTTAAAAACATAAATAATTTTCAATAATTAAAATTAATGTATATATAATTAAATTATTTATAGATAGATAACTTTATTTTCCTGTCTTTTGGACTTTAAAAGGGGATTGGCATGTAATATAAATAATTATTCTATATATAAGTAATTATTATGTATGTATAAAATCGATAATATTATCTTGATATGTATTTAATCATTTGCGTCGCAATGATAATCTGGAGTCTAAGCTTTATGCCTCTGGAACGAGCAACGACGCAATATCAAATGACAAACTTATGAGCTGGTGGTCAAATAAATCTTTCATTGAACACCATTCGCGAATGTATGTCAACAGTTATACGAATTAAAGAAACTTTGAAATTTTTAAAGGAAGTAATATTGATATATGATAAGGCAATTAAACACTCTTGTTTATAATATAGTGATAACGATATAATTTTCTTTTATATTCTTTAGTATCTTATCACTGTAGTAAATATTTTAAAAGTGCTGTAGGTAAATAATACTATTTGCCGTGAAGTGATGAAAGATTAGATCCTAGAGCCTTTAATAATTAAATATAAGATAATAATAATTAAAATTTATTTTAATTTTTTCCAGAGAAAAATTGTTGAGACAAAGGGTGCTGTAAATACAGAATTTAACTTGTACTGTTCTGGTCTCTTATTAGAAAACGATACTTTAGTTGGAGATCTTACATCAAATGTTCTAGAATTAACAGTTTCTCTTCCTGGTGGTAAGTTTTGACAATTAAGAAAATTTTTATTCTTTTCGAAATTTATATATTATTAGGGATGTGGGAAATATCTGGGATTTTAAGAATTTAGAGAACCTGAACATCATTTTGAGATTAGTTTGCATACGACTATGTTATGGGATGGGCAGACACTGTATTTGCATTTATTGTAATTCACAGACTTCCCGAGCTGTATTATATGCCTAATTTAATCTTTTTATGAGAATCACATACTGTCGAAAACTATTGCAAGTATCTATCTAAGTAATTAAAAGTTACTTTTATGTGTTTGAAACTATTTGAATAGTTTGAAACTATTGTCAGAAACAATATATTAATACAGGACATGTTGTTAAATATCTATCCTAAGATAGTCTCAAACCTTGATTCTCGAAATTCTTGGAAATCCCTATATTTTCAAAATCTCAAGATGGTTTCAGGAATCAGACTCTACGTTTTCGTACACCTCTAGATATTATTGATCTTTAAGTTTACAAATATAAAATTATTTTAACATAAATAATCAAGTATTACTTTAATTTTTAAGGTAAGGTCCATGGATCTTTAGCGCGTGCTGGAAAAGTAAAAGCTCAAACTCCAAAGGTAATTAAGTCATACAATATTCATACATAGTCATACAAAATTAAGGAAAAATAGATATTGTAGACTAATGTACTAAATTCTAAAATCAGCTTAAATAACATCTTATCATCTATCCAAATATGCATCTATCATATAAAACAACACATTGATTCTACATTGTAAGACAATCCGGTATCAACGTACATAACACACATTCCTTTGTTAATTTTTAAAATGATTAAAACATTCGTAAGAAATATACAGTTTAAAGTCACATTTAGTCAATTCTTAACCGTTTGCTCTTAGAATATTAACTGTACCAATACAATATTTTTGATGTCATATGATAAACATATTCACTTTATATAATTATTGAACTCGAACTTTTTATTGAAAAATATTTTTCTCTCTTTTTTCTTTTTTTTCAAAAATACTATCATATGGTGAATTCATGTAGAAAGAAGTAAAACTTCAGATATATCAAGAAAAATTATATATTGACAAGGACTCGGATAATCAGCAACTATCTTGGTTTTATCAATTAGAAAATCATAGAATATTTCATTGTAGAAAGAATTTATCAATTATTTTGATTAGAATCAACAGTATGATTGAAAGAAAAGAATGAATATATCTCTTTCCAACAATACTCTTTGAAATAATCACTAGGACAAGTATTATAGAAAATATCACGCATAGAAAGCAGAAATTATAATGAATGTTTCAATTTTCGTAAATTTGCCTTACTACATTTTTTTTTAAATATTATTTCAAATATTCTTTTCCATTACACAGGTGGAGAAACAAGAAAAGAGTAAAAAGAAAACAGGTCGAGCTAAAAGGCGGATTCAATACAATCGAAGATTCGTTAACGTGGTTCAAACTTACAGTCGTCGACGTGGACCGAACGCTAATTCAAATTCATAATTATATGCATATATATTTATATATATGTATATATACATATATACATCGTGTAATTGTGAAAACGAAATAAAAAATTAAATGTAACCATTTCTTTATTCATTTCTTACTCTTTGTAATTGTATTAACATTTATAGAATATTTCAATATATTACAGTAACAATTCGATTGAAAGTTTAAAACTTCATTTCAATTGTTTGATATTAAAATTTTTAATATTAAACAGAGTTATTGATCAATGTAATAAAATTTTTATAAAAATACTATATAATCCTAATTAAAAAGCATTTAGTTTATGTTAACAAATTTCCGAAATATTTTGGTTGAAAATATTTACAAAAGATAGACAAATATTAAGACTACAAAATAAGTTTTAAATTTCTTTGACAAAAACATATTACATAGTTAACAAAAATTACATATACATATGTGCAGATTTTTGATAAGATTATTTTAAGTATACATATATCTTAACTTTTGTAGCACTATGTGTACGCTTGTGTAATATTATATGTAGATATACATATATTAGATAAATATACACATATATTTCAGAAATAAACTTTTCTACGAAAGAGATCAATTAAATTTGTGCTTAAAGATTAAAATCGTGAAAAGACGTATTAGTTTTTTTCAATATTAACAAACTACAGTATAATATATTATACGAACTTTACTTATTTAGGCTTAATTCTTAATGATACTGTAATGAATATACCAATTCAACAAATCTTTTAATGTTTATTGTATTAAACATATATATGATTGCAGTTACTTAACTTTTACAAATATTATTTTTTCATCTTAATCTCAATTTTGTGATATAATTAATGAAATGATCATTTATTTCTTACAAAAAGCAAAGATACTAATTTTTTTACAATAAGTATTTACTTGTATGTAAAAAGAACTCCTATATATACATATACACAAGGAAAGAATTCTGTGGAATTCATTCTACTTTATACTAAATTGTATCTCTTTACAAATTCACAATTTAAATTTATTTTCGTAATGCTAAAGTAAATAATATATGACAACAGGAAATAGCTACATTAATACCTTCCCTTCTGAATAATTACAACAATTACTTATAATAATAATTTCATATAAATTTTTTAATTAAGGTCAAGTTATACTCTAAGTAAAACCTACCAATTTGCATATTTACTTAACTATTAAATTTGAATTAATATATTGCTACTTAATGTTCATAAATTTGAAAAAGTTCAATTTAACTTTGACAAATAGATATACCAAAGTTCCATAAATTATTAAAATTAAAATTGTACAAATTTTTTACATAATTTAAAGTTAAAATTGCCTAACTTACATTTAATTTCATATGTATTTTTTATTTTCTATCTTTGCTTTTTAGTATTGAGCAAGAAGATCTTTAATATCCTTGCAAAGAGTTGCAAAATCTGGTCTCTGATGGCTTTGTAAATGCCAGCAAGGATACATGAGTTTTACATAAATTGCTTGTGGACAAGTAGATGGACAAGGAAGACGAGTACCTCTTTCTAATGCAGCCAACAATTCAGTACTTCCTTTTTCTTGTTCATTTTGAAGACGGTCTATACTTGAATCAAGGCCGGGTAAACGTGGTTCTTCTCCAAAGCCAAATGTTTCATACATTGTCACACCAAATGACCATACATCTGATCGAGTAGAAAATTTTCCATCTCTAATACTTTCTGGAGCATACCTTAAAAAGAAAGGCTTTCTAGAATAGAATAGAAACTCAAGAACACATAATTTCGTTATATCTATAACTTACCATTTAATAGGAAGGCCTCGATCAGTTTGTAAAATGTAGTAATCATTTTTTCCAGTAACTTGAGCTAATCCAAAATCACTGATTTTAACTTTATTTTCATCTGCAACTAAAATGTTTCTTGCAGCAAGATCTCTATGAACAATACTCATACTACCTAAATAATCCATTCCTGTTGCAATATCTAAAGCAAACCCTAATAGTCTTTTATGAGTCAATTCTTGTTTGTGAATTGTTAGATAACTTTGCAATGAACCATGTTTTACATATTCCATTACCAAACAAACTTCAGGTTCTGATATTACACCGAGAATTTCCACTACATTTGGATGTTTCAAGGTCTGCAATTTCATTTGATTAATATCTATTACAGTTTTAATATTGCAATGTTAATATTAAATTGCACAAAAAATAAATTAAAAGTTAACTGAATCATTAAATTAACCTTCATTATAGCAATCTCTCTTTCAAAGTCTCTTATATCTGCTTCAAGTGCTCTTGTTTTCAATTTTTTTATAGCAACTTGTTGTGGTTCAATATCTTTCCCATTTTCTCTTTCCAAAGTACCTCTATAAACTTCCCCATAAAAACCTTGACCGATTCTGCCTTGCAGAATTATATTACAATCGATATCTAATTCATAAATGCCTCGCATTTGACCTAAAGAACCATTGCTACTTCTTCCAGATCCACAATCTTCTTCTGTTCCAGGTTCATTTCTTCCCATTACCTATTTTTATATTAATATTATGTGTTAAGTTTATTATAATTAATTAAAACCATTAATTTTTAGAAAACACGATTTGGTTAAATTATTTTTATTCTTTAAACTTATAAGTAGCAACTATTAAATTTAGATGTTGAAATATATTCAATCAATTAATTTATTATTTTATTACCTCGCCTAAATCACCAGGGTGTCCTATTCGTAGAGCTTGAGTGGAGTGTTCAATACAGTTCATGTTAGGAATGTTATTTTGAGAAATTGAACACCCTTCTGAATCTCTTCTTGCATTAGATAACCAACCTAAATATGCAGAGAGGTCTTCTGTACTGCCTATATAATTATCATTGGTGTTAATTAAACTTTGTATGCCTAAAATTTAAATAAAATAAATTTTTAAATTTTGTTAAAACAATGTTACTATAGCAAAGAAACTCTTACTATCATCAGTGCCATTCCATTGAAGACTTGTATTGTCTGTAGAAAGACTACTACTTCTTGATTCACTATTTATTGACCTATTATCGCTGGAGTCAGAGTTATCTTGCTCAAATTTTTTCAATTCAGGAGTAAGTGTTTTAGGGAAAGCTGTTGCGTACGTATGACTTCTGCGAGAATTGTATACTTGATACAGAATTTGATTAATGTCTCTCATAATTGCTTGAGGTTGTTTTCTAGAACCACTTGAATCTCCCCAACATTCAAGCATCAACCTATATACGTCCATAGGACAACCATTTGGAATAGGTAAACGTTTTCCAGATTCATAATATTTCTTCATAATAGCAGTATTTCGGAATTCTTGTAATGTGGCTCCCCTAGGATTAAATAGCATACACACATATTAAATTTTATTTTTATAAATTTTACTTTTATTTGTTAAATCAATGCTAAATCATAATTGGACTTATAAAATATTTGTGATAAATTACTATATTATTAAACACACGTGTTTTATAATTTATGCTATTAAAACAAGTTTATTTTATTTACTACATAGCTTTATACTATGAAAACAATTCTATGACTAAACTAAATCAAAATTATAATGAAATAACAAAAGATTTGTAGATTTTGTTTATTAAAAAGCTTTACCTAGCAAATATTTGCCAAATTGTTGTTCCAACAGCCCAAACATCTGCCTGAAAACTATGTCTAGCCAATTCTGGATCATTATAAGTTTCTGGAGGTAACCAGTGAATATCTGTTTCTTTATATACAAATATCCCCGGATCGGCAAGTTTTACGACAAAACTATTATTAGTATGGGCATGTACTAGCAGTTTATTGCATCTAATGTTACCATGAACTACACCATTCTCTTCAAGATGCCAAAGAGCAGTGGCTAAACAAGCTGTTGCTTCTACCATATCTACAGTTTTGATAGTTTGAGAAGAAGAACTACGTAAATATTCATCAAGAGAGCCATGTCGTACCAATTCCAGAAGCATCCCAATGGATGGTGTTACTGTTAAACCATATAATCTAATACAACATATAAAGTCATTGTAGTATAAATATGATATACATAAATTTAAAAACGTTACTAATATTTGTTATACTATAACTTAAGATATTTTAATTATTACATTATTTCATATAATATTAAAATATATAAAATAAAAAATAATTATATAATAATAATTACGATTTATATTTATTTTATGTGCCAATCTATTCAAAACGTTATTCACCTTACAACAGCGTTTGAACGCAATAGGGACCATTTTCCAGCAAGTTCCAAAAATTCTTTTGTAAAATGTATTTCTTCTTCTTGTTTTAAAATTTTCAGAGCAACTTCTAATTTTTTTCCTTTAGTTAATCTCCAAATTGCTCTATAAAGAGCTGTTGGTGAATATTGTTGAATTCTAGTAGTTCTTAAAAAAGGTTTGTAAATTTCTAACTGATTTTGAGGTACACAACGAGGTCCAGTTTCTAAAACTGAAGCAACTATTTGTTCATCAGCTGCAACTTCACTAACTGCACTTTCAGGAGCACAAAGTAATAATGATGATTTATCTAAAAAAGCAAGTTAATTCTTTCTCTTACTAACATTATTACAACAGATCAAAATAAAACTAAAAAAACGTTCTTAATTTACCATATTCTGATGGCGGTAAACATTCTGAAAGATATGGCTGTCCTTCGGAATCTTGGAAAGATGAGACACATTGTGCCAATGTATTGTATCGACTAGAAACACCAGTAATAGTGAAATCATCTGATTCAATCCTTTCTTCTATTCTCTTTGAAAATAATTTTCCTTCCTTATTGCATGCATCTAAATAATATACATTGTACTCTGTTTCACTCTCTCTAAGTATATAAGAACCTGGTTTATTAGCACGCTTTTGTTGGAGTTTCATATATGAAAATTCTTGCCTAAAATAAAATTTTAATGTTATGTTCTTATACTTTTATAAAATTTTATACTGTAACACTATATTAAATTAAGTAAATGAAATCTTACCCAACTGGACCATGACATTTTAATTTATGTAACCTTTCTAAAGAAGGGGTGACAATTTCTCCACATAAATTAAATGTCCATTTAACTGCTAGGCGATAGTAACCATCCAGAGCAGAAACAAAGGACACTAAAATCGCATTGTTCAAAAATATTAAGTATGAAGGTATACCATTCTTTCTTGATATTTCCACTGTGTTATCTTGTCTAGAAAATAATAGAAATATTAAAATTTGAAGTACTGAAATATTACAAACAAAAAGGTGTTAATTATAATATTATATTAAGATGTTCAGTGCTCAAAGGAAAAGAATTTTAGTTAAATTTTATTACGTTAAGTTTCAATATTTAAGAGAAAAATAGTAGTAGTACTAAATTTGATTTTTCTTAAGAAAGAATATTTTTATTACAATACGTAATAGTTCCAAATCAAATTTAATTTCTATAATAATGGTTCGACACAGAAATTGCGACTATGAATAAATGACAATTATAATTTTATATCAACAAGATCTATAAGAACAAGAACTATTTTTACTAAGAAATATTGCCTTTTACTAAGAAAAAAAAGGAAACTATTCCTACAGATAAAGATAATATTTTTAATTTTCTTTAAAAATAAAATATACAAAAATATATATAAACGATAATAATATAATGTATTCAATTGTGATATATTAAATACAATTTACAAACAAATATTTCTTATGAAATCCTTATAGTATCCTCTATCTTATTCTTTCTGTAGACAATTGAATAGTAAACTACTGAATAACAAAAAAGATTTGAGTATAAAAATATTAAAGATTGATTTCATTATAATGCATAATACTGTTTCTACTACAAAAAGACATTTTTCAGATAAAAAATGTAAAAATTACGTTTAAATCTTGTTTCTAATATTTATCTATTATATTTAACAATAAATTTAAAACCTTATAGAAACAAAACATAAATCTTCGATTGCACATAATGTAATCCATGGATTAGTAATTGTTTCGCAATATTTTACTTCATTAAAATTGACTCTTAAAGTAATTTTTGCTGGAGGATCTTGAAGACCTCTATCCATTAAAGCTTCATATTCTTCATATGGGTAATTTGGTGCCATACATTCAAATTGTTTCAAATACTGTTCTTTAACATAATTTGCATCATATCCAGATATTTTACGAAGTGCATTCTGAATTGGTTTTTTAATAAAAAATGCATGACGCTTTATACATTCTTTAGGAATATATTTTCTGTATTCCGCTTGCACTGTTTCTCTTGATATTTTTTTTTCTAACATCACTCTATAAAAAGACAACAAAAATTGAATTAATGTTTTACAAAACTCGAACTTTATTTAATTAATAAAACCCATACCAGAATCAAAAAGCAAATTAATTGAAATAATAATTCTTACAAATTCCATATTTATAAAAATATTTCATAAATAACAATATAAAATATTTCTATATTACACTAAAAATGAAAATATAAATAAATAAATCATTAGGTGATTGAATTAAATACATTATACAAACCTATACATATCACTAACACCAAGACCAATTAATTCTTGTTTATGTCTTTCATAAACAATGTCTGGTACGTTACTATCCATAACATCTGAACGTGCCTGTTGAAAATAATAATCGTAGGCTTTTATGTCAACCTGCTTTAGTCTGTGTAAGCTTGAAGGTTTAAATCTTAACCGAAAGTCATATTTGTTTTTATCTTTCATTTCCAGGGGGTATGCTGATGGATACCAAAGTTTCGTATAATGATCTCTAAGAGTAAAAAGATGCCTGGCTACTGGACCTATATCAAGAGATTTACAGGCCTAAAAAATGATTCTTTATGTAAATAAAAATGCAAATTTAAATATTTGCTAAAATAAATAGGATAAATTTAATTTAAAAAGTTGTTATTATATTCTTGTACACATTACATTACATTTTTTATTAAGTCTAAGTTTCATCAAAATTTATATTAGATCTTTAAACAGTTAAAGTGAAAAATAAATTTTAATTCAATTTTAATTTCACTCAACACACACATTCAAGTTTAGTTGATATTTGCAAAATACCAATAAAACTATTCAATATCTTGTAAAATTCTAAATAAAATATTCATTTAACCTCAAAATAATAAGAAATAGAGTTATGAGGAAATATAGTTTTTTAAAATTATTTTACCTTAATACAAAGGTCTTCAATTGTTTGTCCATAAGTAATTGTAAGAGATAATTCCTTGTCTTCGTTCGCAACATAAACGATCGCTGAACAATCGTTTTCCATTGTTAATACAGTTATACGTTATTTTCACATTTTGTTACTTCAGTTGCTCATAGTATATTGTTTATTTACAATGCGAGTTTGGAGTTTGCATTAACACGCATGCACGGGTGTATATGACCACGACCGTGTGCGCATGGCAATGAAAACGAATGAATGAATATGAATGATCATACATATATGTATATAACAACAATATACATACATATGTACTTATATACAGACCATGAATATATAAAATTAATTGAATATTTCAATTTATTTACGTAATAAATAATTTTGTTGACAATAAAATTTTACAAACATAAATTATTTATATATGTGATAGAGAGTCAGATTAACAATAAAGTGATAATTATATTTAAATTATACAAAATAATTTTACTCATATAAATCGAATTTGGTATATAGATTGCGATTTTCACTTATTTATTTAAATATTGGTACAATGATATAAACTTTCAACCGATGCAATTTTGTTTAAACATTTAATATCTACAAACATATAGTTAAATAATATAAAATATAAATTTACTCAATTACCTTAAATTATTTAATTTATATGTTAAATGACTTATAATTGAAATTAAATAAATTGTACTTACTTTCAAAATGTGATTAAATTCTAACTAACTTTTATTATTCAATTTTGAACCTTATAAGGTCCTTCATTTAGGGTAGAATAGGGTTTTACTGTATTGATTTAGAAAATAACATAAGATACAGAAGTATTGTTTAGCTAAATAAAATCCAAGAACTTGTTATTTAATAAATTTATGAAATATTACACTTTTATTCTGTTTACAGTTTAGAAGCTTCAATTAATGAATACTGGTATACACAACTTTTAAAATTTAAAATGATCAATATTGTAATATTTTCATTACTTAATTTTAGTCAAGAATATAATAAAACAAAAGTAGTAATAAAATTAAGTGCAGAGATAACTGCAGAGGTAATATAAACATTATTACAATTTACGTTTTATTCTTCATAAATATGCATGCTAATTAATTATTCATATTTTTAAACGGCTAAAACTTGTACTATAATTTTTATAAAATTTAATGTTCCCATTATGCAGATATTGTTTCCTTTTCATGATATGAAAGTACTGTATGATATTGTAAAATTGTACAATAGAAAAGTAAATAAATATATTGAAAACATATTATACTTTTTCTAGAAAAATCATTTCTATTAAGACAATAGTCTATTTAATTTTTTAAAAAAGATTTTTGTTATACAAGATTAAATAGTAAGACTTAGTCTAAGAAGATGAAACAATGGTCCCTAGAACATTTTTCTTATTTACAGGCGTAATTACTTTTGTCAGATGCAACCAATAACTCTTCTCTGTCTATTATCTCCTGGCTCTGGAAAACATATGGTAGTATTTAATACATTTAAATAATTAAATATTTTATATATTAAATGCAGTATGTGAATAGATAAAGTGAAGTGAAATAAGTAGATAAGTGATTACAATAATGTACTAACTTACCTCCTTAAGCATTTAATTAATAAATGACTAATTTATTAATAAATAAAGAAATAACAATTGTAATAAATATATATGAAATATATGTAAATGCTCGTGAATGAACAAATTATCATATATTATAATAAAACATGTAATAAAATATGAAATAAAATATGTAATAGCTAACAATCTTGTTACAACATAAAATATGATAAAAATATAGAAAAGTTTATTAGAAAATTAAACTTTTTTTTAAATAATAAGAATATTAATATAAAAATCATAATTTATTTATTATATATTTTTTCCCAAATATGATATAATATATGCATATAACTATTTTGTATATATTAGTTAGTAAACTGAGATTTTTGGGCGATTATATCCAAAAACATATAATTAAATAATTATAATAAAATGATTATATCTTTGTATTATTTATTAACAACAGAACCAATTCTTTCGTATTTGTCGACTTTCAAAATTAATTACGAAAAATTAAAATTTGTTTGAATAATACCTCTTAATAAAATAAATGTTCATCAACTAGATCAGTGAAGAATGTTATTGATATACAATTTTTCAATTTAAACATTTTAAGTACTATCCTAAAATATTTGCAGTTTAAATATTTTAATTGCTATCTTAAAATTTCACTATTTTTATAATTTAAATGATTCTAAATATAAAAATGCAATGATGAATTTAAGATTGCTATTTTGATATAGTAAGCAATATTAAACAATAGATAACAAGTATAATGTAAAAGAATATTTATATGATACATGAAACCATATATTTAATGAACTATCTGTTAAATATGAGATATAAGTTAGTAAAAGATTCGTATTAGTATTAGTCGAGTTAAACTTACGAGACTGTGATCTGTGACTATTGTTAGAATGTAGGTGAATTCAAGTTAGGGCTGCCTGGTGTCGAAGTAGGAGTTGATGGAGTACCTGGTGGTGAAGCATCCAAAGGACAAACCAAATTACCATAATCTGCTTCGTTCTTGCTCTTTTTGCGTTTTAAAGTAAACTGAGATTTCTTGGGTACCTAAATCAATTTCATTCTAATTTAATTACAACATTTAAATTTAGTACAAGTTTGATTACATATCATTTATTTAAAGAACATAGACTAATTTTATTTATTAACTGTTACTTTAGTCCATTTAGATTTATTCTTACTTCGACTATTCGCTAATATATTTCCAATTCTAGATTCAGTTTTTATTTATTTTCAGATTTGTACTGAATTGTTGTTATTATAATACATATATAATCTTGTCCTTTTTAAATATTTCCTATTAGTTTAAAGATTAATAAAAATTAAAGATAGAGAATTTTATGATTTTGGATAAAACAATGGAATGATAATGATTTCATTTTAGGTAAAAAAGTATAAAAGATTTTAAAGACATTCCCATTTTTGAAAATAAACCTAATAAAAATTTTTGGAAATAATTTATCTATGCTGCAAAACAATTAAAGTCACCTTTAAACGAGCAGTAAGCGTAAGTGGAACGAATCCAAGGCTACTCTCAATTTCTCTTTTCCTTTGTACAATTTCTCTTCCAAGAATTTGATTGAAATGTGTAGTTAAATGTCTACGAAGAAGAGTTTTTCCTGGAGAAATACTAAGTAATGTGGCCAGTAATTCTGAAGTAAATCTGCCTTCATACATCATTAAACCTCCATGTACTCCAGATCCTCTCATATTTGGTGCATATTCTGCTAAATCAACTACCCTAAGCCATTCCATTACTCGATGATTTGTCCACAGATGAACATTACCACCCTCTGCTCCATTACCATTTGTAGATCTTCTTTCAAGGTTATCAAATTCAAAATTTAGTTCTCGTAAAATCTATAAAATTAGATATATTTTTATTTCAGTATATCTATAAAATTAGATATATTTTCTTTTTGTTCTTAAATTTGATATCTATCTGTTATGTCCCGCGACCTAACCAGATGTTCTCATCCATCCTTCGGTCGGGATGTCCAGCAAATGTTTAAACATATTTGCTCGGACCCGCAATAATCATAAGGAACCGTTATAAGATTTAACATTTTTTCTTTACTCTCGAGGCCCTTAATTGTCATAATATATCCTTCAAGTCGAAACGTTCCTTAAGGTTATTGCTCATTACGGTAAAATATGGGAATAGCGGATTTTCCCACGTACGATGTTCGAAGACCACTTCCACCCGCGAGCGACCGTTGGGCAGCACCCATCACTAGTTCTCCTTATAGACCTCACCATCACCGAACATCATTTGCTACTAACTCTTCGATCAGAAGATACCTTGACACTTACAACTATTTACTCTAAACACTTCTACATTTCTCGCACGCGCCACTCGCAGACACTCAAGTCCCAAAAGTTGTTGAGAATAGAAGTTATATTTAAACGTCATATTTAAAAGTTATAAGTTTCTTTATGTTACTATATCTTAATTTAGATTACTGTAGTTAGTGTAATATTTGCAACGAATTAAGTAAAATTATGACATTTTAAAAGTACCTGAATTCCCCGTCTAAGACTTGCAGCATGTAACTGAGCAGTAACTCCAAGATTTAAAAGGTCTTCAGTGGTGAGTCTGTGTAACATTCTGCCATCAATTTTACCATTTTGAAAAGCTTCTTTATGTTGTGGTAATCCAATATCATCCAACCATCGCAAAACTGCTGCATTATCCATCTATAATTTCATTAATATTTACGTGTTTGTACAATTCAATCACTAAATTGTAAAAATTACCTTATCTGATCCAAAAAATTCAGCTCCACCACTTTTTTCTGATTCTACCGCATACAATAATTTCTTTCTATGGAGAACATTTTTAATTTCTAATTCCTTTTCTAATTGTTGCTGCGAGCATTCTAACAATTTTGTTCCAGTAGCACCCCATCGCCTCAATTCACCCGCGTAACATTCTAATCCTAAATTTGCAAGCCAATCTCCAATTTCTTCCATTGAAAGTTCTACCAGAGGTTTCTGAATCGATTCTATTTGAGAATTTGTATCTCCTATGATTGTTTTCTCCTCTTCAGCTAAAATAAGAATAATAAAAAAAATTTAATATCATCAAACTAGACTCACTATTAATGTAATGTTATGCTGTATGTTAACAGTAAATGTAAAACAGCAAATAAATAATTTGAAGATACAATAAATATCTTAATGTCCAAAACATATAAATGTTTTAAATACATGGTATTGTTACATCATATATGTTAATTACACATGAATTACATTATAGATCAAAACAAAAAAAATCAACATTTTCATGCAAAACTCAACATAAAACTCGTTTTAGAAAATTAATTGTGATCAACATTAATATAATATAAATTTTAAAGCCACGATTGCCTGTCATATAAAAAGAACAATTATTTTTTGAAAGAACATTTAAAGATGCATGCTTAAAGGGAAAATCAATCGCAACCTAGAGTAGGTGCAGACAGGCATCTCGCGGAGGCTCCTTTAACGGCGAATGGTACTGTTGTGTGTACTCCAGAAACTAAACTGGGTACCTTACCGAACACTACACCTTTCTTTGAAGAACTCGGTGGCCTAGGAAGACTACTATATTGGCTGGTATGCCTCCCAAATTTCTCTCCCTGCAATAAACCGCTAACAATAATGTATTCTTCTATTTTTATCATAAATTTAGTATAACTGTTTATATACCTATTCTGCAAAGAAGTATCTAATTTTATACAAATTCTTGTCAACTTACATTTGATACAGGACTTGTACTACGGAGTGCAAGATTTTCATGCTCTAAACTTGCTTGTTTAAGCTTCATTTCTGATAAAGAACTCAAGAGCTCTAATTTCTGTGTTTCCAAAGCACTTCTTGACAGTACTTCCTTTAAAAATTAAGACTATTGGAATAAAGTAAAAATAAAAATAAAATAGAAACAAAAAGAAAACAAAGTATATAAAAGTAGGATAAAATTATAAAGATAATATAAATTATGATATAAAAGAATAACAGCAATATTAATAGAAATATAATCACTATATAAGATAAAATCACCAAATTACTTTTTGTAATGCTTCTTCCATTCTCCTGAGTGACTCCTTCTTCTCTCTAAGCATATTTTCCAATTCTTGAATTTTGTTAGATTGTGCATCTACCTGATCTGACAAAACTGACACTTCCATACGTAATGTCCCACGTTCATTTTCTAATTTTTTTAAACGTTCCTGTAATATTATTTAATACTATGTATAAGATATAATTTATTAATCATTATTATATTATCAATCAACACAAAACACATTTTCACAATTAACATACTCTTTTTAACATAATTCATTTATTAGCATAACAACATTGAATGAAACAAATAATTTAATTTCAAATCATACATATACTATGATATAGAAAGTAAAAAGAATATAAAAGGAAAAATCTATGAGAAATTTTCCTTGTTTTAAATTATTCAGTAAGTATTAATTAAGATATATGAATCTTATCTAATCAATTTCATGTATTCATCTCAAGTTCCATAGCGTAAATAAATTAATATAACTTACTTACGAATTAAAAGATATAAATATTTACAATATTAAATGCAACAAATTCATGATATAATATTCATATCGATTACTCTCCGATCAACTATTTAAATTATACATATTATTGCACACATTTTAATTATCAAAACTTTTTAATATTCTCTATTAGTAGATATCAATATACCTCAGTTTTTGCCTGACACTCGTTCCATTTTTGTACAGCTTGAAAGTGTTGTAGAGAGCAACAATAAGGAAAGTCTTTTCTTCTTAAAAGAAGATCTGATTGTGATTTAGTTCTTTGTTCATGTACTATTCTATTCCTCAATCGTCGTTTCTTTCCTAATTCTAACGATTGATTGTTTCGATTTCCTTTACACTCTTTATTGCCTTGACAGTTATTGGTTTTTGAACAAATGCTGTTCAACCATGTTAAATAAAATCAGTAATTTAAAATTTGCAAATAGCAATAAAAAAATAAAAACACAAAGACCTCATATTATATACTGCAGAACAGAAAGGTGGAAAAGTCCCAATATGTGTTAAATTTGTGGATGCACAGAGATTAGGTACACTTCCCCTCAGATTAACCATTTTAGCATTACCTAATGGACAACTCTAAGAAAATGATATGATTCTTCTAAACATTTTAGAAACACACTCTATTTTTTATATTCTTATTATGTATACATAAAGGCTACTTATATATAAATTAGAAAATTATCATTAATATAATACTAACACTTATAACTATAAAAGTTACTAGATAAATATTTTGTTTTTATAATCATATATAATTGTAATACATATATTATATATGTTATAAACAAATTTATATATTTGTAAATAAACATATATATATTTACTAAAAACACTTATATGTATATATATAGATAGTCATAAAATTATATGGTATTCAACCTGGTACATCATTACAACAAATTTCTATCCTTAAAAATTATTTCAAGCTCGAAGAAAATGTAAAAGAATCATTATTAATGTATGTGATTTCTCATTTCAATGTTATCTCATTTTATATTTAATAAAATTACAATCTTATATTTCGGAAAGATTAATTTTTCATAAAGCCTTATATACTTTAGATGTTAATAAATAAATTGAAAATCGAGTTATAAATTTTTAATCTTTCTTTTTAAATATTCCCTTATCCATTACCTGGCAAAAACAATTGCCAGATTCATGTATTTGATGCTCAACAAAGCCAATATTTGCAAACTCATCTTCTCCTTGTTCAGAATTTGATGTTCCTGAAGAATCATATTCTTCAGAAGGAGTCCAACTGCTATCCAATTGTTTTGATCTCGACATAATCTTCAATAACTTTAAACCTAGATCAATTTACGTAACTAATCCTTTAAAAAGTTCTATGATTTCTTTCACCAATCTTAATTTTTCTATTCAAATATAAGACAATATAGAAATTTTAATAGACTTTTACAGAGAATTTGTTTCATCAAATAATGTAAAGTGTTGCTAAAGAAATTCTTTTTTAATTATATATGATTTATAAATAGAAGAATTTCTTTTTAATGATATCATTTAATCTTAATCTTGCTGTCTTCTTTTAATTATTAATAGGATCTTTTGTAAGCTCCTTCTTTTCTTAATCCGTTATTAATTTTTTAATCTTAAAGTTATTTACTAATTCCTTCCAATCAGGTATTTTTCTTCATCCCTTATTTTCAATCGTTTTAATGCAAATTAGACTGCACAAAAAATATCAATAAAAAATAATTTTTATGCAACGATCACGACGCGGTTCTGTTCGAAACTAAAATTACCAATCTAAAATTTCTCAAGACGAGAGTAGTCACGTGACGTGATCTATACATAGATCATTCTTTATTTTTCGAAATGCCTAATACGAAAAAATTTTCTAGTTAACATCATTATTGAAATAATATCGTGATTAAATTTGTCATATTCGGAAATCTATATTATTCGTGTAGATTTAAATATACATATTTATTTTCAAACAAAAGAAAGTATATGTTCAAATTTAGAAATTTATAAAATATATATATATTAAACTTATATATTTATAGATATTCAAAAATTTTTACATCTATAATGCAATAAATGTAAATAAATAAAGTTTGCTTTTTAGATATAATCTAATAGAGTATTATTTTCCAATTTAATATGGAACTAGGATGAAAATCATGATTTTCATATTATTTGTAACAAATAGGATTTTATTGATTACACTATTTGTCACAATTTTTAATTAAAAATTGATATCTATTATATATATTAAATATAATACATATAAGAAAATAGTATTTTGAGATGAGATTATCCCAAATTATAAATATTTAACGTCTTTTGCCATTTTGTATTTCAATTCATGTCTTTATCAGTTTGCAGGTATGTTTGTATGTATGTCAAATAAATCATTTTTCAAAATCTTTTTTAGAAAAATATATGCAACATTGAAGATTTGAATCTCTATTTATATAAATAAAGTCAAACAAAGTATCATAAACTGTCTCTTATAAAAGCATTGCAGATATCAATTTATCCCTTCTTTTGCATTTTTTACAAATTATTAATTATGATAATTTTAGGTACAACAAATTTTGTGACAAAATATTCTGATGGTGGAGAAGGAGACCTTAAAAGAGTGCAGAATGCTTAACATAGTATGGGTGATACTACTATTGTTTTAACACTGTTCTAATTGATATTTTACTTATTTTGTTAGCAATCCCAAAGTATGCCAAATTATATTTTTTAAGTATATTACTTTATATAACAGAATTTATGTTTTAATCTAGTTCTTTTATTTATATCATCTACAAAATAGAATATAATTGAAATAAACATCCAAATGTTTACCCCATCCAATGGTTGCATCCATTGCAATAAAATTTTAGTAGTATCTGCATCTGGAGGTGAAGGAGGACTTGGAGAATTCTTAATTGCTGTCACAAGATTTTTCGTGGCTTCTTTAACAGAATCCTTCCATTCAGCACTACCATCATTGTTACTTTCCGTACATACACCTGTTAATATATGTATATTATAACATTAATGATCATGTGTCAATTAAAATTAATTAATACCAATTATTATTTATATTTTAAACATAATATACTCATATAATATACTCTTTTTAAATATGATATATGCTGATAAACCAAAGGAATTATACAATGAAAAATCTTACTATACTTCTAATTTTTAATAACTCTTATAATTTCTAAGCTATTTTCATACACCTTAACTGAAATTATTTCAAATTAATAATCATAGTTTACCAGAAATAATGTCATCCATTTGTAATAAAGCAGCTTCCAACATCTTACTAGCTTCACTTGATGTTTTTGTAAGAAAAGTTGATTCTCCTGCTTGTATTGTGCTTCCGTTTCTTTCTTCACTTTTACCCATTGCTAATTTCTGTGAATAAAAGGAATCATATATTAAAAGTAATATAAAATAAATAATGAAACACTTGTAATATAATTAAATAATAAAAATGATAAGCATTAGAAAATTTTAAAACTTACTTAAAATAAGTAATTGTAATATATATAACCTAAAAACTTCTGTTTTAAAATTATTTTTAGATCTAAGACATAGTGTGCTTTTGAAAAGTATTTTATTCAAAGGACCAAATATATAACTTTATTCACAGATTAATAATAAAAGAAAGAAGAAAGAATAATTGCAAGACAGAAAAAGATAAAGTTAACTGTCAAATAAGTCTGCGTTTCAAAATGGCGTGTTTACCTAAATCATTTATATATTGAGAAATGAAATAAAATATAATTAACCATCCTTTATTAATTTACATCTTTTTCACATTTTGTGTGAAAAATGGATACATGTCCCTCTTTCAGTAATTAAACAAAATATACAGTTAAAGTACATTTCTGAAAAAAAATAACTTACCTCCCTGTACCATGATTTAAATTCGTGCATATAGTTTGAAATTTCCCTAAATCAATTATTGACTCAAATCATAAAACCAATAAAAAGCAACAGGTGTTAAGAACAACGCCCAATAGTTTACCGCCATAGTAGCATTTTGCTCCTTTTTTCTAGCGTTTTGCCCCCTCCTCCCCACATATAAAATTAGTAAACTAGTTTTAAATTGTATAAATTGTAAAAATTAGATGAAATATTAAAGAAATAAGGATAACTATTTTAATTATATACTGCTATGCGTATTTGCAAACTATAGAATAAAAGGCAAATGTACATATACATATACATATACATATACATATACATATACATATACATATACATATACATACATATATATATATATATAGCCACAGTAATGAACTTCATAAACTGAAAAGTACAGAAATTACAAACACTATTTTTTAAATTTATCTTAGAATTTTTCATTAATTATGTCTTCTTTTTTCGATTAATGAACTTACGAGAGTAAGTTATTTTTTCTTAAGAATAGCATATTAAAAATCGCCTAGTTATAAAGAAATTAGTTAATTAATGAAAAGTGGAATTGATCAATTTAGCTTCTGAGAGACTCTTATGTATAGATATACATGTAACATATACAATAATGATATATTTCAATTGTACCCATTACACCATAGTTATAGTAACATCAACAATTTTAGATTTTTGCCTATCATATTCTTAAATATGTTGCTATATCCATAAATTTGTAAGAATGAATAGAATTGTATATTTTCATTTTTTTTTAAATTGGAAGTTAACAAGGGTAATATGGACAGCTATAATGTTTTAAGTATTTTTATGCAATATTCATCATATTTTTGCAAGGCTAGAGAAAATACTTTCCCATTTGAATACAATTTTAATATTACATACTTTTCCTAAACACAATCACAGTGTAAAGGCATACAGTTTAATGCTTCTGGTCCATTTTCAGTTAAATCTATTTTGCTTACTTCATGTTTAAATATTCTACATACAATGTTAGGTAACATATTTTGAATTTATAATATGCAACATTTTAAATTATTTATATGAAAATCACTTTTATTCTCAATTATTGTTTTTTTGACTTGCTATTTGAAATAAGAATTGTTTAAAATAATAATATAATATTAAATATATAATATTTTTGCTACAAATCAAATTAACTTTTGTACAAAATAAACGTAAAGTAAATCAGTTTGGGCATGTAAATACTAGAGACTATTTAAATCATAATTAAAAACTGTACCTATCCAATTATACTTATCTAATTGCATCTATATGTACTTTAAGAATTTCTAAAAATTTTTCTAGATTATTACAAAGACATCAATAATTCTACGTTTGTAGAAATAGAACCTAAATCAATTAAAATTATTATGGTAAAATTAGATTTAATTAAATTTAGTTTAACTATTTGATTAATTATTGAAATGAAGATGAACAATCACAAGATAAAATAAAATGGAAATATATATTCATATGTAACTTCTTCGCATGTGTTGATATAATATATTAATTTTTAAATCTTAACAGCTTCTCACATTAATATAGCAAGAAAATAAAAAATAGCTCACAGCAAATTTTAAGATGCAAATTGAAATATTACTTGAAATATAGTGAAATGCATATCAAACATGAAAGATTTATATATATTCTTATCTTACTATTTTGTCAGATATCTTAATAATTCAACAATTTATAATAATGCAGTAACAATTAGCTTTGATACATTGAATTAAAAAATGATAGTTCTCTTTAAAAAATTCCATTGAAAGAAATATTATTTTCTGTAGACACACAATTTAGACTGTTAAGAAATCAATTAGTTTTAAACAGGATGATAAAAATCTATATATAACGGGTATATATAAAATAATCTAATTAATACTGCCCCTCTCATATAATTTATGGAGCATTAATTCATTAGTATTTTTAAAATAAATTTAATTCTAGCACACTAAGATAGAGAATAATTTATTACATAATTGAATATGTACTTCTTTTGTTTTTTTTCTTAATTACATTTTCACGAATATAGTTATTATTAAAAACATTATTTGCTCACAGGCTCTTTTGCTTTTTTTGCTTTTAAAGACAAAATAATTTAATAAGAAATATTTTCTGTATTTCATTTTTGTATGATCGAGCAAGAATATGATGAACACGCAGTCTGTTATAGAAAGATATTTAAGAAAGTTTTACATTGACGATGCTAATTTAAAATTCTTATTCTTAAGAAAAGTTATGTAATATTTATTTAAGATATTAACTATAATAATCATTTATATATTCATTAATGTTTACTTTTAGTGTTAAAAAATATTGTTTTGTATCAAAAAACACATGTAACACATGATACATCATGATCAATGTAAAATATCTCATAATAGAAATATTTTACATTTTTTTATGAATTTAGATAATTTAAAATTTTGTTAACAAAAATAATTAATTGGAAAAGCTTCGTTATTTCAAAAATATAACAATAAAACTTTGATATATAGTAGGAAAATACGAAAAATAATAAATTTTGAAATAAAGAAGCATCGTCAAGCTTGAGGCATATTTAAAACTTAATATATTGGAATGCAAAGTAACAATAAATAACTTACGTATCGATAAATAATACAATAATGACAATAATAATAATAACATAATCATGGTAATAACATAGTAATAGTAGTAATTATATTAAATATTACGCAATTTGCGAAACGATCTTTAAATAACTACAACCATTGATAACAGTAATCGTGCGTATCGCGCTTAATGTACTTGTTTAATATAGAATATGTACAGAGTACCCAATTTAATTACACATTCTATTGTAAGTTGTTATTTTTATTTTCTGAAACTAACTATAATATTGTAGTATAAATTTCTAATGATTGTGATTCGAAATTTTTGTATATTACATAACATAGTATAATAACACAAATTTATGCACATAAATTGAATATTCTGTATTAAACGTACATACACACACACGTACACAAAACACTTATTAAGGTCTCGAAATCATATTTCGCAACTATTAATGAAATAAACCTTTTTGTAGTTATTTATATTGAAACAAATATTTAATTTTCATTTAACCATAATTAAATACTGATCTTATTTTAATTTAGTTTGCAATTAACTTCTAACTTTATATACCTTTATGTAAAATTTAACTTTAACAACTACATAATGATTTTTATTCTGATATTCTTATCAATTTCTGAAATATGATGTCTTGACTTTCTTATTTGCATACCTTTTTTATACTTTAATACTTTTCTGTACAAATATTTTTATATAAAATATTTCTTATGCTGACGCAATATTTTAGTTGTCATATCCTTTTCTTATTTATATATCTGTATTTATATGTAACACACGGCTCGGTTCTTTTTTCACACCATAATAATAAATTGACAACTGAAATTTAGTTTGTAAGTAATTTTCCTTGATTATTCGTGATTCTTTTCTACATACAAATAACCAAAGTAACAACATTCTGTAATGATCATAAAATCCTTTCTATAATAAAACTAAGTAAAATTATGGATAAGGACACATTACATAAATATAAAATTAATAAAATTTAACAAATAATTTTACAAAAAAAACCAAACAGAAAACAGTGCGTAAAAAGAATTTGAATAGAAAAAAAGAGCACATTTTGGTAATATAGTCACTGTTTTTTTCTATCTAAATATACATAACTATGTTTAAAACTATCAATAGAGCTTCTGGAATACGTTTTAGTAAAGCTCCATGGACGGATCATTCGTACCACCACAAATTAGCACGTTTCGGACGAATGTGAGCGTTGGCAAAGGTATTTTGATGAAGGCACGACTTTTTCCAGATTGCAAAATTATTTCTCGAACCTCGTTTACTTGATTTCTAGTTAATCAATATCTACATATATAGATATTAAAATAAATAAAAATATTATGTTGGAACATTGTAATACATATGCTTTATAGCAGAAAACAATTCTTTTTAACTCAAGATTATGATTCTGTTCATATAAATTATAGTAAATTTATATTATATAATAACTATTTAAATAAACGAGGTTCTAAGAGCTCTTAAAAGAATATTATTCTTTCAATAAAATTATTGATGACTTTTGCTTAATAAATGCGAATTAAATTGATATAAGTTGCAACACTGTTCTCCACAAATATTGCATTTCCAAGGATTGCTTTCACTATGACAACCTTTGTGAAGAAAATATAATGTTTGATCAGGAAAGGTAATCCTACAGTGAGCGCATTGAAGTCCACTACTTCGTTGATCGGGCCTTGTCGAACTGGGAGGTTCTCCTCTTGAATGGGGATTTGAATTTGAACTATTATTACCTATTACAAAATCAATTTATCTGTTAAATCATATTTAGATCAATTATATGAAAATAGTTTAAATAATATATAATAATATATGCAATAATCGTATATATTAATTAAATCGAGTATCAGGAAAACAAAGATAGTTTATTTATGATTGTCATATTCCTGATTAATCTTTATATATTTTAAAATACAAAATAGTAAAAATGTTAGAGAACATAGCTAAGATAGGATAGAATAGAGAACATAGATATTTTCATAACAAAACATAAATAAATGTAATTCATATTTAGGAACCATAAGTTATATTAAGGTACTAATAATATAAATAACTTAATAAGATAATAAAGTTACCATTATTATTATTGTTGTTATTGTTATTATTTCCTGAGCCAGATGAAAGTTTACGTCGTAAGTCGTCTCGAAGAAGGGATTTTAATGGAGAGACTTTTATCAAGGATGGTAATGGAAGATTGCTGGATGTTGCTCCATTTTCTTCCGCTCCATTACTGTTTGGTTCTTGCTTAATAGGAATTAATGAAATAGAAGGTGTAATTGCCTCTTCACTTCCACCAAGATTCCTTAATTAAAAAATTAGTTTAAAATAAATTTAAAATAACATAAAAATGAAAATCAATTTTGTAATCTTTTCTATACCTGTGAATGCCACTACTGTTAATTGGTAACTGATGGTGACTACTACTTGGAGCATTACTATTACTGTCTGCACTTTGAGGACTATTCGGACTATCTCCATTTAAAGGGGCAGGACTCGGATTTCGTTGATTTGTAGTTTGTTCTGGATAAGGAATTGATATTTCTATGTGAGGTGTTAGAAAGTGCATTGGCGGTGTTGCATTATCCGCGGAACGATTTCCAGTACTGTCTCCACTATCGGAAAGAGGAGCAGAAGGCATAGCTTCACCTGGAGCACAGCTATTCATCAATGAACTTGAACTGTTTGGTCCTGGATTATCTAGATCGATTCCATGTCTAAAATAGAAATAAATAAGTAAGTACTTAACAGCAAAATAACGTTATTATAAAACAATATAATATTATTAAAATAATTAAACACTAACCTATTAAAAAAATGTAACCTGAGGCACTTCATAGTTGCTGCACGATAATTGCACAAAGGACAAGACTTGACCATATCATGTTGGCCGACATGTTCATTTTGAAAATGAGCTCTCATAGCAATTTGTCTTTGAAAACCTCGGTTGCAAATTGGACAATGATAAGGCAGAGTCTTAGAGTGTGTTGTAAAATGTTCTGCCAAGTGATCCTTCCGAAAAAATCTTTTCTGGCATACACGACATTCATATGGTTTCACACCAGTGTGTCTCATCTATAAATAGTACTCATTTTTTCTTACATTAAAATCACTTAGCTTTTGAATCTTAGTAATTTTAAAACATAAGCAAATTTATTTCATACCTTATGCCGTCTCATGTTAGCTCCATTGGAAAACTGCATATTGCAAACATCACATTCAAACATTTTCCTATGAGAACGAATTCCAGGATGCGTTTCTTCTCCATCTCCATCATTTTCAGTAGCTTCTATATTCTCTGTGCTTTCTCCTGGCTCAGCACTAGCCAAACATTGATCCTGATGAGCGCAGAATGCTGTCTTATTTATAGTTTCATAGTTCTCACACCTTTCACACCTGTCCACACGTTATGGATCCTTTGATACGCTATTTAACACCTTGATTATCTAAACGTTTATTGGAATTTTTTTAAATACAAAAAATTAATTACATGAAGATGACAGACCTAAAAGCTGGTACAGCACCATCACCACTATCGTAATTAGTATTTAAGGCAGCTTCATTATCTGGATCCAAATTCTCCTCATCTCTCGGATTTGATGATTCTCCAACATCGGCGTGCGAACAGGAATGGGAATCTACCTCGTTTTCCCCGCCACCAGCATCAACCCCATCTGACATGATACTGAACCCTCCAGAAACTATATTGTTGAACCTGCACCATTCGTCGTTGATTACCTACAATATTGAACAAATATAATTCAATTTGTCCTTTTTTCCAATAATACGAATTTACATATCTTAAATTTTCAATGTATTATACATAAATTTACACAATATACATGTAACATTAGAAATTTTTATGAAGACACATGCAGTATTTAGTTTCGTTACAATTTAATTCAATAACATAATGTTCATACTAATAATACACTACTACTAATAAACAATGGAACAATGAATAACAAATGAAATAATAAAAAAGAAAAAACATACAATAAATATAAGTAACCCAACTATATTCTCGAAAATTTCGATGTTTACCTGTCAGTTTCGATCGAGGATTCGAGGATGACGAGACGATTGGTCAATCCTGAGAGTAAGAGAGAGAGAGAAAGGGGAAAAGAGGGGGGTGAGTACTAGGACATGAAGTGAGAGAGATTCCGGCAAAGCGCAATGCCAGAGTACACTGCACTTTGTCCCAGTTTCGGGGGAATCCGTCACTGGTGACGTAGTTTTCCGCCGATCTGGCTGGCCTCGTCACCGTATGGTCAACATCGTTCTACGAGAAAGAGGGAGTCTGAAGTTTTTACTTAGTTTTCTTGCTCAAATTATACACAACCAACCATCTCCACTATAACCTTATTTTAATTTGTCCTTTGTTCAAAAATGTACAACACTTATATGAACCACTGCACACTACTCTCTTACTGCCTTCTTCTGAATGATCGATTAATCGAAATAATCGATTCGACGATATTCGACTTCATAGTAATTTTCGATCTATCAAATCGGTTATCTGTCGATTTTTTTCTATATATTGGCTGCAAATGTAATATTACTCAAGAAATGAGTAAATGAACTAATCAAGGACGTAACATTTGATTAAGAAACATACAAATTGCGTAAGTAATGTTATACGCAAACAGTTGTTTATACACTTTTACTTTATTATATACATTTTTTCGCAAAAGATGTAAATAAGAATGTATTTCAATATCGAATCATATGTATGAGAGCAGACGAGAGTATGTTATATACGAATAATAAACTTTCTAAATAATTCATTTTTTGGAAGAGGAAGAGAGAGAGAGATAGAGAGAGAAAAAGAAAGAGAGAAAGAGGAAAAATATTTAAGTCTTAAAATTTAATATGCCTTTTAATATCTGATTATATCAATGATATATTATTAATACTCAATGTTAAATTCAGTATTGTTCGCAAATATATCGAAATAATATATGTATTTTCATTTTGAGTTGAACTGCATTCTAGACCACGAAAAATTTGTGACTGATATCTATATTTTCTTATACTCAGCTTCTAGTAATCAAAGGGTAGAATCCAAAAATACCAGTTTTTAAGTTTCAAAAACCTTCCAAATTTAACCTAAACCTTAACTTTATCTTAACCTAATCTAAACCTCTACTTCACTTACAAACCCGACACTGTTATTAATTGTTTTGTGAACGTACCTATCTGTATTAAGTTCAATATAACTCGTGAAACAAAAGTAATATTCGAACAGGAAGGTTTTAAAATTCAAAATTAATATTTTTTAAAACATATAGGTCAGTTAAAAATTTGTAATGTCTCAAAACAAACCTTAATATCATTTTATGCACTTATGTTTTAAAACTATGCACTTACTTATTAAAAATAATAAAAAACAATTGAACAATTATGAGAATAAAGTATAATATAATGATAAATATGACAGCAGTGTACATATTTTAAAGAAATAATTAATTTTTTAAATTTTAAGTATATATGTATGTATATATATATATATAACATATAGAAGGAATATAAAATATACGATATTGTATAAATAATATGTTAAAATATAAAAACAAACAATAACAAAAGTTATAAGCTAAGTGATTTCATAAAGTAAAGTAGAAGAAAGCTTGTAATAGGCATAGAGCAAAAAGAATCTTAATCATTAACATCATCACGATATTCATATTTACTATTATTTCCTTAAAAATAAAAATAATTTTTAATTAATTTATATTTCAGTATCAAAAACCTTTTCTTTAAATACTTATAATATGTAAATTAGTACAAAATTAGTCAAAAGATATATAGCTAACTATATACAACAGCTGCAAAAAATATTCTTGCTTTTTCCAATAAAGCATCTTTTTATCATGTTCTACAATTTATTTTCATTGTATCAAATTTTTGCAGTCCTATGGAAAAATTATTGAATGATACAGAATCTAACATACTTGGTTCCAATTAATAAGTGTGTAAATACTATAATGAATAAAATGGTGTGTAAATATTCTTTATAGCCACTTGTACCTCATAAAAATAATTCTGTTCTGAACTTTAGTTCAGTTTATGTATTGTGATTATAGATTATATTATCCTATAAATACTATTAATAACGATCTTATTAGAAGTTGAAATAATGTTTTCAGTAAACAAGTAACTGTACTATTATGACTTTATGATTTTAAAGGTCAGTATAATTACATAACTTTAACATCGATTATCATGTTGTTAGTCAATAAATTGAAGAATCCTAATTACAATTTTGTTTAAAAAGATAATATAGCAGAGAGGAAATTTCCTTCCTGAATTAATGCATTAAATATTCGACCTTGTTCATGAGATAGTTTTATTAGTAATAATAAAAAAAATTAGTCAAGTTAAAGAAACAATACGAAGCTTTCCTACGTACTAATGATATCTTTATCATCTTTAAAAAAACATTCTCTAATTTTTCTTCAGATTTGACAATATGATAAAATTTTATCAAATTGGTACGCATGCGTATAAATCGTTCCTGCTGTTAGTTCAATGTATGTAATGGACAATGAAACACATGCATCTGTAATCTACGGCATAGAACGACAGTATAACACGGTGTGTCATGGTGAACGTGTTGATGTTTGTGCAAGTTTGTTATAGCTATATCTCGAAAACTTAAACCGCGCAAATCATTTCGATATTTCTCGATCTTTCGACGTTTATACAAGACCGTGTTCAAAATCTCACAAAACTTGAATTTCTCGTTTAATCAGTGCTTGGGAAAAATAAAGTCGTAAATAGAGAAAATAATAAGGAGAAAAAGGAGTAATTTTTGGTGAAAGTTAGGTACGTAATTTCTGTGTTAAGAAATCCAGTCTCTTTTATCAGCTGTTCATATAATGGGCGCAGCAGCCAATCAGGATGAGGTTCATATGACAACAGTAAGTTCATCTTCCCTTTTTTTATATAACTTTTTCTTCTTAGTTATGATTGTTATGAATATGAATAATGGTATTAGTATTAATTTCAGCTTTAGTTTTAGTATTAGTATTAGTATTTATTGCACCATTCGTGCATCATTCAATGTTCTCGAATATGACACATAGTTAGCAATAACATATTACAACATATTAGCACGTATTAGTACATACAAGTTTTTAAAGTGTCACTGAATTATTATTAATTCAGTATAATATTGTGCGTATTTATTTTGTATATGAAATGTATGATATCTTTTTGAAGCAATAATTATAATAATATTTTCATTATACCAGAAAGAAATACTTATATTACTTTTGTTTTCATATCAGTTATTATTTAATATCAATATAACTTAATATTTTATCATCACATATTACGTTATTATTATATGATTATCATATAACGGTTATATATGATTAAAAATAACAGAATAACAATAAAAAATGTGTTTTTCAGCCAGAACTAATTACTGTCCATGGTTATAAATCAGAAACACATCATATTTGGACAGAAGATGGATATTGTCTAGATGTGCATAGAGTTTTACCAAAATCTCATCAAAATTCTGATTGCAATGTAAGTGGGAGTAATGAGCAAAATTTAAGTAATAAAAATACAATAGAGGTAAGTTACAAATATAAAAGTTATCACAAAGTTATTAATTATCATAAAGAAATTAATCCATTCAGAGATTAAAAATTTAACTCTTTCCCTACTGAAAGCCATTATATGATAGATTTCTTGTATTTAAATATTTTATTTAAGCAAATGTATGTGAAAATACTGTATTGTCTGATAAATATCAATGGTATTTCAGTATTCATCAATTTATATTACTTTGTGTTAGTCTTATGTAATATAATACAATTTAAGTATAATATTTGATATAAATATCTTTTTTAATTTTTCAGCCATGCTGTAGTGAAAGAGTTAAAAATTATTCAAACTATATTAAATTATGATAACATAAGATTTGTGTCAACATTACAAATAAATGTCTGATATTTAGTACGGAAGCCATGGAGTCAAGGCAAAAGATTCAATACCAGTTCTCATTCATCATGGACTTCTATCAAGTTCAGCTGATTGGGTATTATTGGGTCCAGAAAAGGCTTTAGCATATCTTTTATGTGACAATAATTATGATGTCTGGTTAGTAAATGCAAGAGGCAATGCATATTCTAGGAAACATAAAAAATATACAACTAAAGATAAAGAATTTTGGGATTTTAGGTAATTTTATGTAAAAAATTATTAAATAGAATAGAATAAATAACAATTTTAGGTAAAAATAAGTATAAAATAGATTAATCAACAGGATCATGTTTGCTTAGTATTTGCATTTGTATCTTAGTTAGTGATACATTTTATTCACTATTTATGTTATTGGTTTCATAGAGTGAATTGTGTTATGCAGTAAAATATATTTAAAGCTAGATCTTGGATCAGTGATGAGTCATTTGACTACTGATCAATCTACTTCACACACAATGTGAGTCAAATGAATTGGAAGAGAAAAACAGGCTAATTTCTGTAATTCTACCTTTCTGGATGGTATTTATGATGAAGTCCCAAATCTGCAAACACTAAGCAGGCATCATTGTATATATGAAAAATTAATTATGTAATAAATAATTTCACTGTTCTTTTAGCTGGCATGAAATTGGGTATTATGATTTACCAGCAACAATAGACTACATTTTGGAGCATACTGGATATGCAGAACTTTATTATGTGGGTTATAGTCAAGGCACAACTGCATTTTATGTAATGGCCAGTGAAAAATCTGAATACAATCGAAAAATTAAAGGAATGATCAGTTTAGCACCAATAGCATTTCTCGCAAATCATAGAAGCCCTTTACTTAAGTGTGTTGTCCATTTTTATGGATTAATGGAGGTATGTTTCTTAGTATCCATGAAATAATTTGTTATTGTAGCCAGAGGTGGTTAAATTACAAGTGTTATGTACCAAATCTCAAAAAGAATTTTTACAGAAAGTACAATATACAAAGTGTATTGAAAATCATGATACGAGCTAAAAAGGAATAATTGTTAATATTTTATTTTGAGAGTTCATTTTTGAGAAAATTGAATTTGGAATTTTTATATCACATATAATTAACTAATATCTGAATATGAGTGAATTAGCATGAGGTCAATTGTACATGTGAAAATAAGTTAGAAATGTAGAATTTTCCATTTGTATATTGAATATATAACTGTAATTATAATTGTAAATATGATTTGCAAAAAATATTACACAATAAAGCTTTTCATGGATAGATAAACAATAAAACCTTTTAGAGTACTTCTTTCTCTTATTTTAATTAATAAGATATGCTGTTTTCTTCCAATAAATTATAATTTGAATAATATTCAAATATTCGTAGAAACAAAAGAATTTAATTAGTTTTAATAAATAATAGTTATGTTTAGCAGCTGTCATAAATTCATTAAATAACAGATATAATAAATGATTCAAGAATTGATATTATTTGTATATGCATAATTTATATTAAAAGATTTGATTCTTATTAAAAACGAATTTGGTATTAAGAATGCATATATTAAAAATTTCTTAATATAACAGCACTGGTATTATACTGATATATTCATGTACTTATACATGTAGATCCACCTCTGGTCAATAGATCTGCTATTTATGATTGACATTTCTATAGCAAGTATGTTTCAGTGGGGATCCTCATATTGCAATCTACATCAGTGGTTCCCCCGCAATAGGTTACAAGCTCAAGCCTTGGGTACAATAATTCGAAATGCCCCAGTTGGTCTCACTAATGGTTTCTGTGTATGCTGGTTTTCACTAATTGCTGGATTCGGTAGTGATCAACTAGACAAGTCTATGCTACCATTAATTCTCGGACATTTCCCAGCTGGTGCTTCTGCGAAACAAATTATTCATTATAGTCAAAATATACTATCAGGTAATTATTTAATAATTAATTTAATAATATTTAGTGCTTCCATTTACTTCGATTATATTAATTAATTACACCACCACATTATTATTGAATACTATTATTTTCTTTTAACAGGATCATTTCGCAAGTTTGATTATGGAGCAACAGAAAATCTGAAAACTTATGGGTCAACACAACCACCAATATATGATCTTGAAAAAGTAAAAACACCAATTGTAATATTTTATAGTAAAAATGATTTTCTCAATGATCCTGCAGATGTAAAAAGGCTTACTGATAGATTGCCAAATGTTATAGAGACAAAAGAGATTGAATATTCAAAATTCAATCATATTGATTATTTATGGGGTAGAGATGCCAGGGTGATTCTCTATAATACTGTTTTAACAGTTTTAAAAAAATTTAGATAAAATTAAGCTCTTAGTAAGCTTATTTTTTATTACCTTGTATATAATATTAACACTATTACATATTACATAAGGATATACAACAGATGTATTTCAAGAAAACAAATATTTTTTATTGTTATTTAATATTTTCTTTGGGTTTTAATTCTTTATACATATAATTTATTAAACCATGTTATATAAAACAGTATGTAAAATAATCTTTTTTTTTTAATTTTTTTTATTATATTTACAGATAAAATTGTAAGAATATAAAAAGAGATTGTTTTAATTCAATATAATCTCTATATAAATATATGTATTCTTATATTATTTTTTTCAAGTTTATTTTACAAATGCAAATGAATTGAGGAGAAATAAAATTTACAAACATCGCAAAGTAAGGACTTCCCTTATTACTTTAGCGTGAAGCATTTGTATATTATTAAATGTTATAAAAATATTTTTGTGAATAATCTAAGCACAATTTTTATTTAAATGAATTTTATAGAAATGTAATAAATTATATAAATTGTTCAACACTCTAGACAATCATACATCATATCAGTGTAATTATAATTGTAAATAAGTTTTAAAAAACTTTAACTTTACAAATCTAGTTAAAATAAATTCAATATGAAAAACGTGTAACAAATTCTAATGTACAATGATTTCTGTTTATATCTTGAATAAGTAAATAACAAGATAATGTTTAAAACTATATATTTGTATGTATAATATTAATAGCATAATTTTCTTGACAAAATTGCAGAATATTTTTTATTGCTATTAATCTCATGTAATATGTAATTATATTCTGTAGAAACTGTGAAAATTTCTTAATTTATTAATATCCACGTTCTTTTACAGATATTTCATCCATATAAAATTAATTCTACTAATTTGTTCTATTTGTGTTTAATATTTTTTATATATTAACAGAGAAAATATTAATTTTATATCGTTAGTTCTGTAAGAGGCCACATCATTTAATAATGGCGGTAATGTCGGGGCACAATCGAAGTTAACGTTGAATATCTTTATCTATATATTTCTTGGCGCAGAATATCACTAAGTAGATGCAGTATCTAGTTGTGTTATCTTTCGAGGATAAATCCCGACGAATCAGCGGTCAGTTCAGTTACAGTTCGGTTAGTCTGCAGCGTCTTGTTCTGTCAAACTGGAGTTTCGAGACTGTCGTGAAACAGTGAAAGTTCGAAGCGAAAGCGAAACGACGGGAGTGGCCCTTCACTCAACGTAATTGAGAGGGATTCATTAGAAATGAATTGATTTCTTAGTCATTCTCTTACTGAATAGCAAAACTAATTTGTGTTCACAATCCTATATTCTATTGCAATTTACAGCTGGAAGCCATGGAGGACTATCTGCCAAATGAATATGATGTCGTCGTCGTAGGGACGGGTATTGATTTTTGCAATATACGTCTTATTTATTTTGCTGCTTCCTTTTTTTAATGTTTATAATGACTTATCAAATTTATAGGTATGACGGAGTCTATTGTCGCAGCAGCTGCAAGTAGAATCGGTAAAAAGGTCCTTCACCTAGACAGGTATGTCGGATTTCTCTCTTCTTCTCTTTCTCATTCGATCTTACTCTTTTTTGCTTCCTCGCCTCTTACTTCTTACTTCTTGCTTTTTGCTTCCTCCCTTTTTTCTCTTTTATATTTCTCTTCCTTGTTCGCTTATATTTTCTTATGTTTTTTTTATATTTTACATGTTCTCTATTTCTTTTCATGTTCCATATTGTATTATTAACTAGGAAATATTTATGTATTTTTATATACTTATATAAGGTGCTCGATTTTAATTAAATAAATATATTTATTCAGCATTTAATTAGAAATTTCTTATACATATTAGAAATATTCGTTTCAAAAATTATATTTAAATAATTATTTTTACACTTATAACTTCATTACTTTTACATTTATCAAATTTAGATATAAAATAAAAATATGATAATTTATAAACAATTGTATCTTTTTATTAAACATTTAATTCCCTATTGAACAAAAATTTATGTAATAAAATGGAATTTTTTTTCACACAGTAGTAATTATGTTCAAATGAACAAGAAATACTTTCAATTAGCGTTAAAAACTAATTTTACAAGCATTTAATGAATTAATATATGCAGTTTTTATAATAATAACTTTAACATTTTAACATTAAAAAATTTTTTAAGTAATATAATTAAACATCTGGATCTTTGGATTTTCAAGATTATACATATTCATGTATATATCTTCCTAAATTCTATAATACAATTTGTATAATAATGCATTATTATATATAATTGCATAATAATAATATAGTTGTATAAGTTTATATTCTGTATAATGATCCCTTATTTGTGAAAATCCTTTATTGTTATATCTTTTAAATATATCTTTTGTACCTTAATATATAAAGAAGACATTTTAAATTATTTAACCAATTAAATAGTTGTCTTTTTCATCTATATATTTTAGATAGATATAAATAGTTATGTATTACATTGTAGTATATGTATTAATGCATCTTTTCTACTTAACTAAGTTATATAAAATCAAAAACTTTCTATTCTATTTAAAATCATAGTTACCAAAGAAGTGTTGTATTTTTATAGATGGAAAATAATGCAAATAGATATAATACTTCAGAGTACAACCTATTCATGCAAAATATTTTCTGAGTGTTATAAAAAGAATATTTTAGTTCATTACAGGATTTATTCTTTTAGTCTTTTTGTCTTTTAGTCTTTAGATTTTAGTCTTTTATGTAAATTTTTTTTTTTAAATATAGTACATTATTCTCTTTGTTCAACATCACCAAGAATAGTCTATACTTCTAATTTTTTTTATGAAATGTTTCGATTTTTGTTTTATAATTTCTTGACTAAAAACTTATATTTGTAAGTAATAAAAAGATTACTCAATTCTTTGAAATATTTTGTGTATTATATTTTTTTTGTTTTTTTGTTTTATATTTATATTTATTATATTTATATTTTAATACAAATATGGTGTAAATATATCTTTATTATTCCAACAAATCGAATATTTAAAAGTATAAATATTCGAATATTCAATTATTTCCAAATAAAATTTTGAATCTTCCTGTGATCTTTTTGTATTAACGATCATTTTTTGCTGCAGTACAATGTCTTTTTTTATGTTTCATTAAATAATATATTTTCAGATTTAACTCCTTTCAATATAATTTTTTAAAGCCTGAGAGTCTAAGACTTAGATCTTTTTACTTTTTATACATCCTGTATATACATATATAAGTACATATGCCTATAATCCAAAATTTCTGTGATGATTCAAAATTATGTTTGTCTAAAACAGTTTTCTAACGATATCACAACCAAAAAGAAAATAAAGAAATATATAAAATAGTTGAATGAATAAGATTTTCACGAAGAAGTCTTTGATCCTAAGAAAGATGACTTTAAAAATTTATTATGGTATATGTATCCAACTTCATTAAAATTTGGAATTAAAACTGGATTTGGATTAAAAGTAGGAATTTAATTTATGTAAGAAATTAAAGAATTTATGTATATTTATTAATACAAAAATCTATGAGTATGCATGTATCTATGCGTGTGTGTACCATGTGATTCAAAATGCTCTTCATATATCGTACATACGAAATTCTACTCTAAGAACCACATTAATGTGTAATGTCTGCAGTGGATTTTATTCTTTTTCAACATTTTTTAACCATATTTAAGAAAATCTTTTCTTTTAGTTTTGAAGGTAATGTTCACAAATACGAAATCAAAAGGAATACTGTACAATAAAATACAAAACTAAATTGTAGTTAATGTATGCATATGTATTTAATAAATTTGATTTTCGTTTAATTTATTTTATATATTATTTATTTTTTTTATAAATAAAGAAATCGTCCCCCTTTCCTTCCTGCTTTCGATGGTGATATATATATATATATATTAGTTTTATAAAGGATGGCTCATTATTGAAGGGGATGATTCTTTATACAAAATATATAAAATATACACGCACAAATATATAAAATATATCATTAATTATTAACCTTTTTACTAATGAAACTAAGCACCTGTAAACAATACAGGCTTATTTGTAATGTTTTAATGTAACAATTATTTCAAATTAAAAAAAAATGTATATGATGAACATTGTAATATTTTCATATTAGTGACAACAAACATAACTAAATAATTGTCATTTACTTGTAGCGATGAATATTATGGCGGTCTATGGGCAACATTTAACTTTGATGGGCTACAGAAATGGATAGAAGACCTAAAAGTTCCCAAAAACACCACCAAGGATCTATCTGAAGCCGATTTGGAACCTGAAGAAAAATTTCTAAAAACTAGCAATGAATATTCAACTGTTGAAAATATTGAGGAAACATGGTATATTTCAAAGTAAGTTTCCTTTCATGAATGTACGCATATTTGTGTCTTGTTCTTCTTTTTAATTATATTTTTGTTACAGTGAAGCCGATCTGCCAGTAGTTTCTTCAAAAGATACTCAGACTGATAGTACTGGAGATGTTAGTGGAAATGATGATGAAAAAGCTGATGATGATAAAGTTGAAAAAAAAGAGAATGTTAAACAGTGGAGTATAGATCGTATAAGAAAAGAATACAGAAAGTTTAATATTGACTTGGCGCCAAAGGTATGAAGATAAAGAATATTATCATCACATTAAATACAAGATAAATAACTATAAAGGCAGATTATATTTTTCATTCTTTTGGTTTTTCTCATTTTTGTCTAAATAAATATATCTACGAACAAGGTCCTGTTCAATAGGTGGAAGAGTAAGCGTGACACCGTTTTTAAGACTCATTATATTTATAGAACATTAAGTATAAGAAGCAGTTTTTTTAAATATATTTATTTAAGAATTGTGTATAATATATAAATAATATATAAATATATTTAAGAATTAAATTTTGTTTGTCAAATATAATATTATTTATTGAAAAATCTAAATCAACTATCATCTTATGGAATATATTTATTATTGTTTCTCATCTAATAGATTTCAGTTATCAAAAAATTAACTATTTTTCTACTATTCTATGTATCTATTTCTGCTAAAATTCAAAATGTTTATTAAGTATCAAAAATTGGTTAGGACATAGTTATATTTTTCATCTGTTGTTCTTATTTTTAAATTCATTTGATTATCTATTATGATTTTAAAATAACTTTTAAAAATAGAAAAGGTATATAATATTGATAAAATCTGAATTATGAAAATGTTATTTCATTCATTTAGGTAGTACCATATCAATATTTAAATATTTAATTCTATTTATCTAAATATTTCTTATTTACCCATTAATTATGGAATGAATATCTTTTTTAAAATAATTATTGTAGCAATATTGTAATTCCTTCTGTTTATATAAAATATATTATGTCAGAAATTACAATTAATTGATTGACATTTTATCTATCTAAAACAGTTATTATTTGCACGAGGTGAACTAGTTGAGCTCTTAATCTCCAGTAACATTGCTCGTTATGCGGAATTTCGTGCAGTGTCCAGAGTAGCTACATTCATGGATGGGAAATTGACACAAGTACCTTGCTCAAGAGCTGACGTGTTTGCAAATAAAACTGTTAGTGTTGTTGAGAAAAGAATGTTAATGCAACTGCTCACTTCATGCATGGAGCAAGGCGCAGATAGCCCAGAATTTGATGGTAATTACTTGTACTTTTTTTTATTTCAATTTAATTTTGTAATATGATGTCTAAGCATAATATTTTGTTACTAAGAACACATCTTTAAAATATTCTGGGCAATATAAGATTTGTAGATCTTTTATTTAATAATTACTTGCTTTTCAAGACAATAATTAGGAGTTTATAATGTTTTTAATATACGCATATAATATATTAAAAATTAATTATCAAATACAATATAATGGTCTATGTAATGAAAGTAACTTTTTTTGATACATAATGAAGAAAAAATTTATTGAGTCAGTTTAGATTTCATTACTAATAATAAATAAATAAAAAGTGTATAAGCATTGTATTTTGCTATATTTTTTTACATTAGGAGAAATCGTTCATAAAATGGTATTGTTTATATGTAAATTATGTAATATACATACATGCATACATGTATATGCAACAGAATTAATTCAATATTATAATTTATTAGTTTTATTTGCTATTGTTATTTTATTAAATAATATCTATTAACAGGATTCCGTGATAAAACCTTCTTAGAATATTTAAACACGAAAAATTTAACACCAATCGTGCAGCATTATGTTGTTCAAGCAATTGCTATGGCTACTGAAAAGACTTCTTGTAGAGATGGTGTGAATCGCACGAAACATTTTTTGAATAGTCTTGGACGATATGGAAATACACCCTTTCTTTGGCCTATGTATGGTAGTGGAGAGCTACCTCAGTGCTTTTGCAGGTACAATTTTATACATATATATACAATAATGTATATATAATGATCTGTTATTATACTATTTAATATGTAAATATCATAAATAATTTAAAAAATCATTACTATTATTTACAGATTATGTGCAGTATTTGGAGGAGTTTACTGTTTAAAAAGGCAGCTTGATGGTGTAGTAATAAACAAAAATAAATGCAAAGCTATCATTAGTGGCAAACAAAGAATAAGTTTGGAACATTTAGTTCTTGGTCAAGGTCATCTGCCACCAGAAGTTGTAGCTTTTGAAGGAGAGCAACGAATATCACGTGGAATTTTCATTACGGACAGGTAATAGTTAGGAAAAACAAGAAGAAACAATTATATTAGGTTATAATTGTAATAAAAAGAAGTTGCGGTCCAAAATTATCTAAAAACAACTAACTATATGAAATTAGTATAATTGAGCTTGACAAGATATAAAGTACTAGATTTTTTAAATAATAAATTATATAATTTTATAAACAATAACAAATTTATATTAGTAACAGAAAGCCCTACTTATATTAATTATAATATACACAAATTTCTGCTTCTAACCTTTTCTAATTTATTTTTCAATTTTTTAAAGTAGTATTTGCTGATAAAATTATCTTTTCAAATATTTATTTTAGGTCAATTATGCAAGGTGAGAAGGAAAATTTGACACTTTTATATTATCCTCCGGAACAACCTGATCAGGAACCTGTTACACTGATTGAATTGGGACCATCTACAAATGCTTGCCCTCAAGGATTGTGTATGTAGAATTATTACATTTATGAAAAATTTATATAATATGAAAATTCAAATTTTTTGGAAATTTTTTAATTTATTCCAAAATAGTTATGGTTCACATGACATGTAAGCGAACAACAAATGCAAAGGAAGACTTGGCCTATGTTGTCAATAAATTTTTAAGAGCTGAGCCACTTGATCCATTAGCCATTCGTTCATCTATCCATAGCCATACACAGACTGTTTCTCCAGATAAAAGACATATTCAGGTATGTTTTTCCTGTACTAGCTATATATTTATGGTACAGATAAATATTTATATTTACTTATATTTACATAATAAATATATTTTTCAATTTTTATGAACTATAGGAAAATTATATTATTTATCACATGATTATTTTATATTTTGTTAATTTAGTTTACAGATGTCCTGGTACCACTAAAACAAATTGATTATAAAAGAAATTGGAAGATATTTTAGCAATATATATTCTAGAGTTTCTTATTTCTTAGATATTACAAATTTTGAATTAATTTATTAAAGATAAATATAGTTCTGAAAATATATTTATCTTCCTCTTTTATAAAATATTTCGAAATTTTTATAACTGTTATATTCATGTTGATTCAAAATAAAAACCAAATTTCTTGTATGCAGGAAGGTGATCAAGATAATAGAGAAGAGTCTACAGAGAGTCCAAAGCCTCAAGTTTTATGGTCATTGTACTTAAACCTACCTGCAAGTGATATTAAATTAGAAGAGTCCACGCCAAGTAACCTTCATCTGTGTTCAGGACCAGATTTAGAGCTTGATTTCGATTTCGCAGTTAATCAGGTTAATTTTCTCTCAAATTATAATCTCGTTTTAGCGTAATTGTGCTTTTAACTGATCCCAAATGATAAAAATGGTATACATTATCATAAATTTTTAAATTTTGTCAAGGCGAAGAGCATCTTTGAATCTATGTATCCTGACAAAGATTTCCTTCCACGTGCACCTGATCCAGAAGAGATTGTACTTGAAGGAGAAGAAGCGCCAGGACCGAAATTTGAGGGAGATACAGAGGCTGAAGAGAAACAAGATGTTGAGAAAGCCGAAAAAGAGGATTAAATGATCTTTTTTCGTCTTTTCATCTTGAAAACACGGGCCAGCTCCCTTAGCCGCACACCTCTTTCTATCCAAAGTTACACGCGTCTTCTTTCGTTTGAAAGTCGGAAAACTTTTATTCGAATGATTAACGAACATTTTGTTTGTAATTGAATTACCAGTTATGTCCGTAAATAGTGCTAGATATTATTTTAATCTAAATGTTTATTTAAATTAAAAACGAAATTATACTATTTATTTCGACTGTATAAAACATTGTTTTTGACTAGCACTCTTTGTAGACGAAACTGTTTGGAAAAAAACTTTGGTTTCTTTGAAGAATTTTTATTGCTAATCAACTTAAAAGTTGTTCGTAAATTTTCGAATAAAATTCCAATCGACTGGCGCTCAAGTCTGCGTTACACTCGCTCTTTTATTAAATTACGGATCAATCGGCCGAAAGCATTAGTTTTTCTTTCTTTCCTTTCTGGTCAAACAAATTTACTTTCAATGTTAAGTTTCGAGGAAGTGAAATGTAGTTTTATGATAATATATAAGAGAGATGTGGAAGAACTAAAACGAAAGATAGATAGTATTTATAAACTAATTCTTCATTAAGTTACGTTAGATTTAAAATTAATCATAAATAAAAAATATATACGATAATTCAATAATTTATAAATGTGATCGATTTCTAATTTAATCGGAAATTATTAAGACAATTTAGCATCGATTATATTTATAAATTGCTGACTTATAAGGATACAATGAGAAAATAAAGTTCTAAAATAATAAAATTCTCATTAATCTTATTTTCTCTAATCACTACGAATGTAAAAAAGCACATCATTCCACGTTTCTCTACTATATCAATATAAAAGATATTATAATGTCTTTTATCGGATTATTAATACGTATTATACATCATTAGTGTATTTATTACGCATTATATTGCATAGCATAGTTTACTCATTATATATTGTTAGTGTAAGAACAAATTTAGACTGCGAAAAATCAATCGTTCCTCGACTATTTATTTATTTTTCGAATTATTTAACTATTCTACGTTATATTTCATTATTCGTTGTATTAATTAACATCACATAATTTTTATTAGATTCCATTATTTTTTCATTACTCTGTTTTTTAACTTTAGTAATAATTTTTTACTTGAACAATATTACATCACTTTTATATTACTATTAGTAATTTTATATACATATATATATATATTTTTTGGTTTTTCTAATCGTTACTATTTGTTTATTAAAGTTTGATTTACTTGTTTCCATTTAATTCGTTGAGTTGAACTTCATTTAAGTAATTCTGTCAAATATTAGTTTGGATAACTAACATTATTCGGTTTATTTAAATTTTTATTTTATATTTTCTAAAACAGGTATATTTGTTTTAGATAATTATATTTTTAATATTTATGTAAGTTAACGAAAGCAAAGAGAAGAAATGCTATCGGCTGGTTCCGCTCGTATACTATGAAAATTTTTAGACACATTGATCGTAGAGCGGCTTGGATGTCAGAATTGATAATCATTTTCTCGCCGTTACTGCTTCGATGTGCGCGCATTTATTTGCATTTAACTGATAATACGCCGTACTCAGCATTGAAATACAGTAAACTGATACGAACTGAAATATAGTTTGTTTTATCAAACTTATCTCCTGAAAAAATAACAGTGATTCGAATTTTGAAAGGAATTTCACTTCCTATTCTCATCACATCATAAATTCGTAATTCTGTAAAATACTTATTTAAATTGACTGAATAACATTTGAAGGAATATAATTCTAACATAATTCCAAATTAATTCATTCTTTCAAATAAAAATGATATAAAAGCATACAATTTTTAGAAAATTTTATAACAAAACATTTTACATTGTTTTGTACTTGAGAACTTTAAACATACAGATTAATAGATACTTTTTAAAGGAATAAATCCTTTCAGAATTCAGTTTTTTACCTTTTCTGTGATCAATTTTTAAATAGGGAGATAAATTTTATACTTATTTGTTATTATTTCTTATTATATTAATATTCTGCTTTTTCAACACTATTTTTTTTTATTATATGATATGATACATGATTGTTATTTTATATATTGCTTATGATTTATATATATATATCATGATAAAATTTCACATGCACATATTGTTGCACTATATAAAACGAGTCAAAATAAATATTATTTTAATAAATATTATAATGAAATTTTATGTAACTAAAATTATTTTTCGTTATTTTATGTTTCTTTAATTGTCTTATTAAAACAAGCATACTTACACCTAATATTTCATATTCAGTATTAACAAAAAAAGCTAATTTTGAAAACATTAAACATATTAATTATAATTCAATGTAGAATACGTTATTTATTCAATAATGAAAGTAACTACAACTAGAATTATATTAATATGTACTTCATATCCTACACATAATACTACATAAAAGAATATACATATACATATATTAATCATATTAACCACAATTTTAAGATTTACAAGAGACATTTTTTAAAAAGTTGTCTATTTTAAAAAAATTTATGCATAAAGTAGTTCATTTTTACATATTAATATTTGTGTTAAAAGGTGAAAATAGACTTTGGGATTCCAAACTTTGTTATTTCATTGTACATAATATAGCGTAGTTTATCTTTGTTAGAATCTTAAGTTATTTGTAGGCTAATTTGCACATGTAGATTATAGAAAAAAATACAAAATACTGATATTTCAAAGTATTTCAAGTTCCGTCCCAAACGGCCACTGATGGTACCCAGAATAATATCCACAACTAGTAATATTTTTGCACGGGCGGTGATGGTCTTTCCCCATAATTATTATTTATTTACAGTAATAACAATATTTTACAATGTACAGCATAATGAGACGAATATCTTTCAGCATTGATGATCTTGTCTTTTTCGTGAGGTGCACGTAGTAAATACATAGAATTTTACATTCCATAGTGTGGCTGTCAAATTCTTACAAGATTTCATTTTGGAATTTGACATTGGAATTATTAAAGATCATTACATATTTTTTATTGACATCATATGTATACTTTTAACTATCTAAATACTTATTTATAAATCATCCTTTAAAACAAGATATTAATTATAATAACAAATATTAAATAAAACAAAATAGACTAATTAATACAGATTATAATATTTGATGAATTTAAGGCCAATTTTTTTCTGTATTAAACATATTTATCTACAAATCAATTTAAATAAATCTAAATTTTAAAGTTAATCTCTATAAATATTATTATGTATATTGTAAAATACATAAAATACTATTTGTATTCTGTTATTAAAATTATTATATACATACATAATAAATTTTGATTACAATCAAATGCATATATTTTAAATAATGTTCTTTTCATATGCAGGTTTACCAAAAAGAATTCTATCAAAATTAAGATTCGATAGGTCAAGCGTTTTATATTCTCCATCAACAATTAGTTCTGAAATTGCTCTACCTACTGCGGGTGCCTGTTGAATTCCATGTCCACTAAATCCAGTTGCAAAGTATAAATTCCGATAATATGGATGTAGTCCAATTATTCCATTTTGATCAAAAGTATTGAACTCATAATATCCTGCCCAAGAAGACTTTAACTGCAAAAATAGTATAAAAAATTGCATTTCGAAAGCTATTAAAGTAAATAATTTAATTTAAGTAATTTGAGTAATAATACAAATGTTATCAATTTATTCGTATGTATAACTTTAATATATTAGGTTGTCCGAAAAGTTTCTTTCGTTTATGAGGAAATCATAGACGCACAGTGTTTTTTGTTTCATATTATTTTGTCGAATTACGTATGATCCATTTTGTTATGTTGAGATAAACACCGCGACATTTCACAGACCTGGTTTCATGTTTATATGAAGGTGCACTGTTATAAAAAATACGTTTGCGAAAGAAAGACACTATTCGGACAACCTAATACATATCAGTGTATTTATATTATATTTCTATTATGTGTAAATCAAACACAAACCTTTAATTTTTCAAAAACTGGGACTCTGTGTGCGAGTACAGGCCAAATTTTTTCTTCAAAGAAATCATAATCAATACTTAAATCTTCAGTACTAGGTTCTTCGGATTCCTCTGGTGATCTTCCACAAATATACGTACCTGCCAGACCTTCTCTTCTAAAATAAATATTGATACTTAGTTAGTAGTAAACACAAGTTTCAAAATATTAGTTTCTAGAAACAACTTTTATTTTATGAATAATGTTTACCTAACAAATGTTCCAGTATTATCTATCAATAATGGGGCATTTAAACTTGGTCCATCAGGACAATGAACGCAATAAACAAATCTTTTCCTATAACACCAACAATATTTGTGTTGGATTTATATTAATAAATAATAATAGTATTGATATAAACTTTCATTTCAAACTTATTCAAACTTATTCACAACATGAAATTATGATTACCTTGGTTCAACAGGTAAATATATTTTCTCTAATCCATTTTCTGTTTGAATATTACCCAATTTGTCAACTATTTGTCCACTAAAAGCTCCAGCAGCCACAATGCAAATTGCAAATTTCATATTATGTATTTCACCCTCTTTGGTTTTTACCTAATAAAAAGTAAAAAGAGATTAGCTGTTAAATACAAATAGAATAAAAATAAAATAAATATAAAAGTATGCTAAAATATATATAAATAGATATAAACTTTTGCACAGTTTTGCATACTTTACATACTTCTTTTTTCTTGTGTATTACAGAATATTTCTATATGCTTGTCTCTACATGTACATGCTTATGTCTACATGATTAGTGAAACATATATATCCATGAAAATGTATATGATTTATTTAAATATTATTATGAAAAATAATAAATATATTAACTTCAAATATTATTTAGTTTATAAATTACATATTAATATTATTACTATTATTTATAATATAAATTGCCCAGATATATATACAACAATATATAAATATTAAGAAATGTATAAATTAATAAGAAACTAATAATCAAAAAATTAAAAAAAATCCACTAATGATATATCGAAATTTGAAATATATTTTATTGATGTTTTTACTGGCTTCAAATAATTATTACTTGTTTTAATCACACAATTTTCCTCATGGATAGTTTAGCAGTAAAACAATAGATGTAAATTTTTAGTTTAGATATAAATTTTTATCTTACTACTCACTCAGTGAAATTATGTCACTCCATATGTATTAGTTATTTAAAACCAGTTTTAATGTATTACTATAATGAAATAATAATATTGAATGTAGTCATTATTTATTAATATACAATTATTTCTTGAGGAACTGTAATAAAATTGCATAAAAAATAAACAAACATCTGGATACTTTTTAGCAGTAATGTAAATATAATACTGAATATCAAAAATTAGAGTGATAATTAATATATTACTTTAACAAAATTAAGTCTTACAATCAATCCATCTAGTTGACCAATGTTTTCTTTGCCTTTATAAGTAAATCCTTGCGCTTCACCATAAATATATCTTGCTCCCAATTGTAGTGCTTTCTTTTTAAAAGCAGAAAGAAGAACCCACGGGTCAAACCAACCCTCTTTTTCTAATCCTAAACAACCTAGTTCGATACCTTCTGTATTTATCCAAGGAAACATACTTTTCAATTTAGCAGCTGATAATATAATATTTTTTGCTCCAAGGAAATTTTGTAATTTAGAATTTTCTATTAATATTTGAGCACTTTGCTCAGATGCTAATGTTAAATAACCATATGGATGGAAATATGGATCAATTGCGGGTTCTCCTATAATGCCTAAATATTCATTGATGTTACGTAAAAATTCTGCACCAAAAAGAGACATTTCAATATTTTCTTTCAGAGAAAATTGTTGACGTAAACCTCCACAAGAAAGAACTGTTGATGCTGTAGTATACTGAAAATAAAATTTACTTTTACTTATTAAGTAATTTCTTTATTTGATTAGATCTTTTTTTGGTAAATTCAACTGAATAAATTTCAATCTTTCAGAACGAGCCCTCTAATTTTTATGAAACTGGATATTATATTCATGTTATTATATTCACTTAAACTGTAGAACATAATTTCTAAATTATTTTTATACTGCAACTGCAAAACATAATTTCTGAAGAACGTACCGTAGGATCTCTCTCTATTACCACAACTTTGAAATAATCTGAATAAACTCGGTTTCTCAACCAATATGCTATAGAACTGCCCATTATCCCACCTCCAATTATTACAACATCACAAACTTTTGGAACTGTTTGTGGCCGACCCATCCATTCAGCTAATATATCATCAACATCCTTCGCAACAAGAGATTCTTTTATCGATGCCAAACCTTTTTTAAGTGTTTTTGATACTATGGTTTTAGAATCTTTTTTAGTTGGTACAATTTTATCTGGAGTATCCTGAGAAATTACGTGGATTAATATAAATGTGAAAAAATGTTATATTATGTTTCTCTTATCATCTTTTATTAAATTGGCATTACAATTAGATATACAAAATTGATGAATGTCATACAGCTTAAAATTACATGTACACATATTGAAAAAATTCTATTATATAATACTATATTTAGAATTTATATATTTTGGAAAGAATTAAAAAGTTGTTTTATTTGGTTAAAAAAGCAATTCCTTGTTTAACATTAACAAATTTATTTTCTCATTCGATACAAGGACCTTGCGATATTTATTAAAAAAATTAATAATGATGGGAGTTACATGATTATTATTCTGAACTACTTATATGCAGAGCAATTTATTTAAATTAAAAATCTGAATTATTATCATTTCTATGGAATCTTCTTGAAGATTATTCCAAGGTCATTGACATTATCTTTGCATATTTATTTTTATAATGTAATGTTAAAGTTCGCATCAAATCAAGTTGCATCAATTGTGAAACGATAATTTTGAAGAATGAACTGAGTTTAGATTAGCAATGTAAAAGTAATAAAATAAGGGAAGTTTTAATACAAATGAGTTTATTTCATATTCAAATTGTACTGTTTCATGTTCAAATTCTAACAACTAGTAATACTATTAGTAGTAATAATACTAAATTAATTAGTTTCTAAATTTCAATAAATTAGTAGTAATAATATTAAACAAATAGTAATAATCTAACAATTAGTAATTAAGTGGGGTACGAGTTTCCAGAAGGGTAAAACAAATGCAGACAAATTTATATTTATTTTAGAATATGTACTGCAGAAGTTTGCAATGTAGTATGAGTACTGAAGATGTTCATGAACATGAATTTATAACTTCTAGTTTATTCGTATAAATATTTTAATGATACTGATAATAAAATAATGTTACAGCTACTGACATTAGAATAATGTTCTTTTATTCTGAAACATTGTCACTTTAACGATTAAAAATTAATAAATATACATTAGTAACACAAATATTTTTTCTTATTTAATCTAATGTTTTGTTCTTTTATTATATTCATATCGCAATTTTATTAACAATATCGATACCTTTTTTAGAAATGTAGTAAGTTTTATAAATTTGTGTGTATAATAAAGCTTGTTAACCAATAGCTGATTTTGTAAATTATTAAATGTTCTCAAACAGTTAAGTGAATGTGGATTGTAATAAATAACATACAATGGAAGAAAATAAATATAAATCGCACAAAATCAAAACAAATAACTTAAATTATTAACCTCAATATTATTGTTTACCATGTTACCTTTTTTGAATAAGTTCTTTTTGTTTGTGAGAACACACATCTTTGTAAAAAATTATTTTGTACTTGCAATTTAACAAAAGAAGGGAACATTTTTATAACTGCTAAGAGCTTACACATACGATTTAATTCAAACTAAAATTTTCCTGCTACTGTTTCGTTAGCCGGTAATCTCATAACTATATAAAATTTCTTACAAACGATAACATTTCAATAAACACTGAAAAATTAGATAATTCTTTTTTATGAAATACCGTCATTTCATCAAAACCAAATTAAGATAAAACACGCATCTTTGTTAATAAATCTCATTCTGTCGCAAATTATATTCAATAAATTGTTGTAATTTTCTCTGTATATAAATTGATTTAATATTTAAAATCTATTATTATTTCATTTAGAATATATTATAAATAATATATTGCAAATTTGATATATTAAATACACTGACAAATTAATAGAATTAGATTATGATACACCATAATTATAATAGTAAAATTATTTATAGAATGAATACATGTATGAATTTGTAAAACAAGAGATAAAGTTGTCATATCTATTTCTTATATTTACAATTATCGTATGAATGATAAATGTATTGCATAAAAATAAATGATATCACGTATAATATATTATACGCGCATTATATGTATACATATATATCTATAGATACCATTTATTTTTTAATTATTTTAATACATTATATGCATTCAAAGATTACATTTACACATACATATTTGATAATTTACTAAGAAACTTTTGTTAAGATACGGGTGTGAAAGGAAAATTTTAAGACGACAATGGTTCTATTAAAATAACTATATTTATATATAACAATAGCTTAAAATATAACGACATCATTTATGTATATAGTATTTCTTTCAGTGTGTTATATAAAGATAAAACAGTTCTGAATACAAAAATCAGATTTGTTTAAACTACTTTCTTAGTTTAATATTCCTCAGTTGTTGTGTGTTGCATTTTTTTATGATAGACGAAACCAATTTCATAATTTAGAATAAATAACCATAATTCTTTCAGGAGAAATAATTATTCTTAGAAATAATCAACCTTTATTATTTTGTCCATCAATCATGTTACATGGAATGAGAACCAACTTAGGAATCATTCCAGGTGGTGCTATAAATTGTTGAGTACTTTGGGGTGTGTTACGTCCAGAATACTTAAGTTCTGCTTCTGTTACAATTTTACAAATATTCATTTTAATATCTGCTTGAGCTTTTGGAGGGAGTCGCTTGACAGTTTGTGCCATACTGTCAAAAAAGAGCTCTATACTACTTTTTCCTTCAGGAGCTAGATAGACTTGGTCATAATTATTTTGTGTATCCTGAAACATATATTGAATTAAAGAATAATAAATTGCAATTAGGAAATACATACTAGTTTCGAAAATTGCAACTTACTTCTGTTTTAGAAGAATTCTTTACAGAATTATTTGCAGCTGGTGCACTAACAAATATTGGTGTATCAATTGTTTTATTTTTAAAAGGTGAAGTTTTTAAGATACTGTAGGTTGCAGGCACTTCCAATGATTCAATTTTCACTTTTTTCGGTCTTATTTTTCTATATTTTGATTGAATTTGCTGTGCATATGAATCAACATCATGATGCATTGCATTTCCTACCTCTATACTTTTTACTACGTTATCACCATTATCATTTAATTCCATAGAATCACGATCCAACACTGGATCTGCAGTCGTTTCTTCCAAAACTTCTAAATATTCACTATAATCTTCATCATTACGATCTTCTAATTGTTCTAAAAGACCTTCAGAACTAATTCCACCTGCATTTATATCCTGAATATAGTCTTCAGTTAATTCTATACTTTGAGGTTGATAATCCGATTCATACCTAAATAAACACTTTTGTTGATATTTAATCATTCTGCTTGAGTATTAAATAAAGTTAAAAAGTATAAAATTAATAAAAAATAGATAAAAAATTAATAATAAATTAATAAAAATAGAATATATATCATGTAAGCTTAATAAAATTATTATTATATAGAAAATCATTAAGAATTTACATATTATTCTTACGGAAACTTTAAGAAACTAAGATGATCTTCAAAAATCCATTTTTTCCTACGAACTCCTTTTTCCGTTCTATTCTTATATTTAAGTATACGACAGTAAGTATCTCTTAAATTTTTCCATCTTAATCTCACCCAGGTGGCTAAAAACATATTAATTATATCTATATACATATCACTTTATAACAGTAAATTTAAAAATTCTAATTTATAAATGTAAATAAACGTAGGCTCAAAAAACTTTAATTACAAGAAACAAAAAATATTACAGATGTATAAATTCATATTTTTTCATAGATATCAAAATAAATATTGTATAAAATAAAATAAAACGTTTTAACGCAATGAATAACCACATATTCCATTAAATGTTATATTATCTTTTAAATACTGCAGTAATATTCATTTAGACATAAATTTGAAATTAATACTGGTTATTATACATACTTCTACTAATGTTTTTGTAAATAAATATTATTTAAATTTCGTTTTATTACTTAAACTTTCACAGTATTTACACAATAAGATTAATAAAACGAAATTAATATGTATACAATTTTCCAAACTATGTAGAAAAATTAAAGAAAACATTTTGGCAGTAGAAATATTGTATAGCGATGATATATTAACGAACATACAAAATTATCCGAAAACAGTGAAAGAAGAAAAGGAGTTCGTACGATCAAGACCAAGTTCATCCGAAATCCTCTTCCAAACCTTCTGCCGAAATTCCTGAAGTTTAATAGAACCTTTCACTTCAGCACTATATAAAACTGGATGTTGTTTTATCGCTTCAATGATCTTCAGCGAAATTTTATGCGAATCAGGCGGCATCGTCGGCACCATTTCGTCCGTTGAAAATCGTTCGAAGAAGTAAACAATGTCAATATTGGAAACTCGATCCTATGTTCTTAATTTGATGACTAAATCAAATCTTTATATTGGATGAAAATTTCAAGCTTTATTCGTAATATAAATACTGGAAATTTATTTAATAGTTAAATAAGATTAAATTAATGGTTACATTTATTTTTACTGTTAATTCGTGAATTAAGTAAACAAGGTACATGAAAGAAAATAAATTATATAAAATTGTGCTTTAATATTACGATCAAATTTTTTAGTGAAACTGGAACGATTTACTTATTTGAGAAAATTGAAGGTTGGATTCTTTGGTTAATTCGAATTTTAAAGATTTTTGCTACAAATATTGCTGCTTAAAGCAAATTATAAGTCTTGTGTTCATCGCACAACTATGCGATTGAAAGTTTCTTTAATTGTTGAAAAGGCTAAGGTCCTTGTCGCGTCTTAAAAATTAGTCGTTAAGTATGCTGAAAAATAAAGAACCCGTAACGTAAATAAAACGACAATCGCCATTCTTTGTGATTAACTAGACTTCCGTCGCGCTGTTTAACCGGAAGCATCCTATTTGTAATATTTTTCTATTTTAGATTACATATATTATTTGAATTTTACTATAATCATTTTAGCTTTCTTACGCTATAAAATAACATTTCTATTCGATATGCTTACTATACTTTAATACATAAAAAATTCATATGCTGATAATAATATCTAATATTTAATAAATTTGAAATAAATATATGCTAATGTAAATCACAATATAATAGTGAAACAAAATGCGAAAAACAATAAATGAAAAATAAAAGAAGAATTATATTAACATTGCTTGTACTTTTCTTATGATTCAACAAATTTTATATTTTTTTCTACACATAACCCTTTTATAAAGATTATTATTACCATAATTTTGTAATATAATAATAATCATTAAAAATAATTAGTAACAGGGCAATTTGTGATCATTACGATTTTTATAATCCCATAATACTATCTGTAGTTCAGTTGCATCATATAGTTCATGACTAAGGAACAGGTAGTCCTCGAATTGGTTAAGTAATTTTAAAATAAACAGAACAATACCAATATCTAAGTGAATTAATATCGAATCTAAATAGGAATGGCCCAACTACCATCACCTTTCATTAGTCATACTAGAAAAGTATGTAGTCTTTATAAACGCGCTTTACGTGCGTTAGAAGATCAGAATATTAAAAGACACGAATTTAGGTAAAAATATGTTTAAATTAAATCTAGTAGTATAAAAAGCCATTATTTTTTATATCAAATATTATTTATTACCAATTAGTGTCAAAATATTAATGAAGAAACATAAATTTTGATCGTACTGCTATCATAGTTTTTCAGGATATCATACATTGTGTACATAGTTTCACTTGTCTTGTTATATAATTTTGTTATGAATTTTATTACTATTATTATTTATATAAAATTGATGATAATATGAAATAAGCTGTTACTTCTAATAGACCTACTTTTGAAGATTCAATAAATTTATGTTTTGAACTATTTTTAACATTTTATAATTATCTACTTTTATTATATACAGATGTAACTGTTCATTTTAAGTTTTAATACTTGAGTTTTGAATAAATATTCATTATTATATATTCTTTTGATTTAGATATAACGCAATTTTATTAAGACGACGTTTTGATAAGAATCGGAATATACCAGATGCTCGCATAGCTAAAAAGCTACTATTAGAAGGTGAAGAAGAATTATTTCAGAATATGCATCCTGATCCATCAAAATTTCCTAATAGCCCAGGTGGTATATGCCATGGACGTTTTGTAATACCACCAGATTCTGTAATGGATTTTTGGGATCCAATTGAAAAAGCTAGATATCCAAAATATTTTGCAGAAAGAGAGAAACTTAAGGTGGAATATGAAAAATTATATAAGAAATTATATGTCGATACTCCTGCAGAAACTGAAAAATCAAAAACAAATAAGTAGTTCAAGTAAAACACATTGTTTATGTAGTTATAATAATTAGAATAAAGTATATTGATATTTATATAAGTGTAATACTTAATTATTACATATATTGAAAATAAGATAATCCCTCTCGGTGTAAGACCATTCATGTAGTCTGTCTTTGCAGCGCAATTTTGCGTTCTTTGTTTACGGACAAGTCTATAGCACAAAGAACGCAACATTGCGCGACAAGAACAGATGATATTGCCATCTACCATTACCATAATTTGTTTAACAAAATCTATTTATTAATGGAATTTAAAAAATTATGCAGTAATCTGTACAATTGAAATTAATTCTATAGCGACTAAGGCACTTAGGTATCTGTATTATGTACAACACATGTGTGCGTGTGTATTAACAAATTTAACATAATGCTGACATGAATAACGTACCATTCATACTTATTTTGGCAATATAATTATCCTACATGCGTTTGTTTAGAACTAGTGTAAATAATAAAATCGCAATTTATGCAATATTTAAGGAATTAATAATTCATAGCATTTGTTATAATGTAGATGATATTCTAGATCTTAAATATAATTACATAGCAAGTAATATATTGAATTATATAATGAATAATCATTAGAACTAGCTACAACTAATTTTATCGACATGGTGAATTAAAAGTAATCTTATTTGACGTTAAAATCTCCTTCACTTGTCTAAATTATTGCAAAATGGTTTTGAATATGATCGGGCGGAAACAGTTGGAAAAGCGTGGAGATGCGTGAAAACGGGCGCAAAAATTTTAGATCGAAACAAGAAGTATCTTTGACGTAAGACACAAAATTGCATATTATGTCAGGTAAATAGTCAATGTATAATGTATTTAATCAAATAGTTAATATATGTATTTAGTCAATGGCCATATCACAGACGAGTATGTAAGATAGACTTTGCATCCTTATATATTATTTTCATTGTAGTATAATAAGTAGTTTAACAATTTCCTCATAGAGAGCGCAGCTGTGTTTAAATATAGATTTGCCGATCTAGTGTATATGTACTTCATTTTGTAATTTGTAATGAAATACGATGTATATATACATACTTTTAGTTGCTATGTGAATGTTTATTAAAATGTTGTAAATTACACGATATATATATATATATACATGCCATTATATATTATCGATTCCAATAAATGTTAATTCTCATTTATCATTTTTATTTTGTTTCTTAAAAAATGGTTGATTTGGAGGTGTATAAAAAACAGTTGAAAAAGATTCGTCAATTTGCACGCGAAAATGATATTACGGATAATGAAATCAATAAAGCTTTACAAAATTCCTTTCGTACTCTTGAGAAGAAAAAGAAGAAAGTTAATTTTCGTTTCTTTATGAAAAGTATGGTTACATTATTATTTATAATAATTATATGTTTTATATCCTTTGATAAAAAGTTCTTAGGTGTGATGCTACTGAGGAATTTACAGAATTCCATCTATCCAGGCTTAAAATTACTTAGAAAAATAGCTGTACCAATAATTCAACATTATCCCTCTTTATCTGGTATGTTGATATTACAATTTATGTTAAACATACTATATTTTATTAACAATTTCATTAGCGGCGGCTTGAAAATATTTATTTAAAATTTTTATTAAATTTTTTTATATTTTATTATCATTAGATCATTCATTATCGTTATAGAATTTAATAAAAAATTCTTTATAAAAATATGGAAGTATATATATACAAAACATGTAAATTACAAAAAAAATGATATACAATAAATATATATTGGAGTATAAGACATCAGTAGTTATTTCTTAAATCTCACTTTATATAACATTAACAATAATTGATTTTAATAATAGTTTTTCATTAAAATTTCATATTGTTCTTACTTGATTTATTCAATTATGTATATGTTTTTATACTTTTGCCTTTTAGAATTATATGATGAATGGTGCATATTAGAAAATCCGTATTTTTATGTAAATGATATGGATTGTTGGCCCTGTAGTGTTGTACATTTTGTACCTGATTTAAGTAGCCATCATATATCTAGATCTTTTAATCTTGGCATTCCTTATACAAAAACAGAAAATTTATCTCAAGTTTATATGGAAGATATACAACAATTATTGTGGCAAAATCCAGGAGTATTTAAGAAAGATGCTATGAGAGTATTTTCTAACAATAAAACTTACAGGTATTATATATAAACAAAAATACTAAGGTGCCTTAAACAAAAGTTTGTAAATAAAAGCTTTAACATTTTAGAGATATTCAAGATATTATGGAAAAAAATATGGATTTAAATCGTTCCAAAAATTTAAATAATCATATTACATGGAGAATTAATAGCATGACAGCAGGAAGAATTTTGAGAAAGTTATTTCCAAAACCTGTTGATACACCAAATTGGTGGGAACAAAGCACAGAAAGATTTATTATTTTTGATGAACCAAACTCTCCACCTTACTCTTTAGTAAGATGTTATTTTATTAAAAGTTTTGGTTTGCATGAAATATTGCTTCATAAAGAACATCAATATAATAATAAAATTAATTATTGTGTAAATAGTAATATTCAAAATGTTTGTTGCAAGAAGCATTACAAAATAGCTGTAATATTTCAATATATGTCTGCTGTATTATTTTAATTGACAATAGATGTTAAAAATAATGTTATGTTGGAATTAAGTATATTGCTTGCAGAATAACTTCTTTAATAAATACTATTTCTAAAACTTTAGCCAAATCCTGAATGTAGTAATATAATGATAAGGTGTACAGCTGGCGCAAGATTGATAAAAATGATAGCAAGTCCAGAATGTAGTGCATCTTGCGAGTCCATCATAGTATTATTATCTGCTGGAAAAGCTTGTAAGTATCTTAATTTATAGTCAGTTAAAGAAGTTGATGAACATACGTTTTATTATTTAAACTATCTACTTTATTCTTGACAGTGTCTAACATTAACAGAAATGAGTGTCCATTAATTTAAATTAATATTTTGAATATTACATATATCATAATTGATACATTAAACAAGATACTTTCAAAAATTATATTTTTCTCTTTTAGTATGGTACAACTGGTGGTACTGGCGACCAGTCAGCCTTCCAGCTTTGAATTCAACTAGTATTACCATTAGTTATATGACTTCGTTCTGCTGAATTACTCTTTCAATTAAATTAATTTTATATAACTATGTTTCCACTACAAAAATTTTTCACTAGTATAATTGGTTTTATTGTTATCCCTTTCCCTTTAAACAATTTTCTAAATATCTGCTTTTGTGAAAAACATACAACTGATTTTACATAAAACAATACATTAATATTTACGAAATAACAATCTAAATTTGTGCTCATTTTGTAAAGTTGTAATTTATTAATAAATGCATGATATTACAGTATAAAAAATAGAAAAAATATCAACATATGGAATTGATACAAATTAAGTTACAATTAGAAAAAAAAAAGAAAAAGAAATCTAATTGTATTTAGAACTTTATATAACAGTGTAATAATATTAAAAAAAAAATGTTGTTTATTGGAACTGAATTTTTTAAAAACAACTTAGTTTGCTTTAAGTTTTAAATATTAAAATAAAGCACATATTTCTTTAAATAAATAAATTTGTTCAAAATTTCTTCCCTAAAGTTTAATCATATTTTTGTTGTAGTTTTTGTTTAAATAAAACAGGTACTAATGATAATACAGCAAATATACATAATATTATAATGCTATTCCACGACCATGCGTCAGAAGATGAAGTTAAGTTTTGTAATGTCTGACCTGCTTGAATAGCAACAAAAGATGGTGGAGCAACTCCAAAAAATGTGCCTAAAGCAAATGGTACAAGAGGCACTCCAATTACAGGACTGGCTAAATTTATAAACCAATTTGGTAGTAATGGAGTTATTCGAAGAAATAGCATATAATTAAAGAGGTGGTCTTTGTGCTTCTTTACTGTTAACGTCCATTCCCTTGCTTTTTCTGGGAAATATTTAAAAAGTAATCTACGTCCCAAAAGTGAAGAAAGAAAGTAGCAAAGTGATGCTCCTATTGCGCTGCAACTGCATACTAATAACAAAGCTAAAGGAAAGGGGAAAAGGAAACCAGAAAGGATTGAAAGGAAAATAGAACCTGGAATAGCAAAAGTTTGTAAGCTAAATCTATGTTAAGGGTTATCCTATAAAATATACTTTTAAACACTTATATGTTAACATTTAAAAATAATTGAATATAACATTATATATGAAAAGTAGAATGTTACTTAGATAAATATGAAATAGCATATTTTTAATAGCATAGTTTATGAATTATTCTGAAATTAAAAGATTTAATATTGAAGGATACAAAACATATGTAATAAATAATCCAGCAAGCACTTGAAAATAATAAAGATCTTTATATCGTCCGAGAAGTTTACCCAAACTTTTAGCTTCTTCAATATGTAATGGCAATTTCATGTACTGTCGCTCATCTCTGTAATATAATAAATTAAAATATTTCTTTATATAAAAGTTTATTACAATTTTTTCTTACTCAGTAAGTTCTGGAAAACTAGTATAAGCATAAAATAATGCCGATAACGAAGCAATGAAGATCACACCAACTGTTAAGGTTGCTTGCTTTGTCGATGCCTCCTTAGAGGAATCTGAAAGTGTATTTAAACTTTTATTAACACATCGTAAATCAAAATGTTTTGATCTCATTAATTTAAACATTTAAACGTTAAGAAAACTAGTAGTATTAATTTGAAAATTATATTGAATTTAAAGCGTTAAGGTCACTTAAGGTCATATTTATATTAACAAAGACATTTATGAGTAAAATTTAATATAAAAGTGTCATGTACTAATAATTTAAAAATAATAAATAATAAGTTCCATTTGTTTCATGAATGTATGAAATTCCATTTTAAGGTTAGAATTTTCTTAATTTTATTTTCACATTATTAAATATGGAATATTATATCAATAAAATATTAGGAAGAATTAGAAATATAAATAGCTCGAAGTTTTGATACTTATGTTAGAAAATTATTAACTAGATAAAATCTTATTGACATTCAATGTTTGAACTTCGGAATTGTTTTTAATAAATGTAACAAGTTAAAAGTTATTTCAAGGAAAATCAATATCCAGTTTAATGTTAAAACATCATATCTTAAAGCGTTATCCTACCGAGGCTTTGTTTTATTTTAGTTTCAGTTTTCATAACTAGACTATCACTGTTTTCTTAGAAGACAATCGCTCAGTAATTCAAGATGGCGCGAAAGTAAAAGACTATCTTTTTTTATAGCGAGTTAGATAAATATTTTTTTGTAAATAATTTAATGGTATCTAACAAATTTAATGTACTTATATACTTATAAACTAACCGAATATCGACTTTCTGATTAAAAAAATTAAACACGAATTAAAATCATTAACGTATGTATATAAATATTGTATAACTATTAACTTGATAAACTTGAATTAAGATTTTGTATGTATGTATTATTATTATCCGGTGCATTATATTTTCTACATTATATTCTTTACCTCTAAAATTTGAAATTAACATTTTTCTTTGACAAATTTAAAAAATTTTAAAAGTTCTTCGATATAAATATTAGAAAAAAACATTTATGCAAAACTTGTGTAATAACATATATATTAAAGGAATTCATTAAAATTTGATAAAGTTGTGTTACAATTTTTTCAATGAGATTGTATATATATGACATATTTCAATGACATATATATATATATATATATGTACCTTATATGTATATATATACGAAATGTCATTGATCCTAAGTTATATAGTTATAAGTTACAATATTTAATTTTGTTCATATATTTTATATATTTTATATTACATGTTACAAAGAAATGACATGTTAATTAAATTTTAATATATTTCACTTTACTTACTTCAACTTAATTACACATGTAATATATCTAATATACGTAATACATTTAATATATTTCGGATTTCATTATGTTCTTACTAATAAGCGATATAATAATTAGCGATGATCATACATTTCGAGTTAACGAAACATTATCTTTTTACTACAAAACTGTACTGTCAACGATAGGTAGCGACGTTTGAAGCCATCGCTACTTTTCTTTTTTTGTGTTTCACCGCGTGGCTCCCTCTGTCTTCTTTCATCTTCTTCCAGCTCTAAGTTTCTTTCCGTATCTCTTTCCTTTCAACATCTCTTTCTCATGAACGCGTTCTCTTTCTAAGGGAGGATCGTGGGCGGAAATTAGAATAACCAGTCTAGTCAGTTGTATTGTGGTCGGCGGGCGGTGCGCGTCTATTTCGTGGCAGTGGAGATTTTTTGAAATACCGCCTTTCTCTATTTGTATTCCAATATGCGAAAAAAGGATTTTTGTTAACTTTGATTCTAAGAAGGCTTAGGACTTGTAGAATTTAGTCTAAATAAATCAATCGTGATCTCGTTCGAATGGAAAGTTCAATGATATTTTGTGTATCCTGGATGTTTTGTCGGTTTCTCTCCCGGTGATCGATCTTGGATACATCGATTGGATTGCGTCATGACAGGCCTGCATTTATCGAAGGCAGCGTATGTATCATTATATAGACATACATTTCTTTATATAAATGAACTGTCAGTATGTATTTCTTTAAATATTATTCTAATTTGATAAAATATGTTCACTTCTATTCATTTTTTGATTTGACTTATTACATTTTTCGTTGTAGGTACTATATTTATTTGTAAAATTTTAGTAGTATACTATTTGTTTGATGATAGTTGATCTAATATTTGGCACGACGAGCATATCTTATAGTAATTCATATATACTTATTAGTTTGTATTATGATGTACATAATTATCAAAGATAAATCTATCAACAAGTTACCTTAAATTGAATAAAGATTATACTTAAATTATTTCACATTTTTACGTATTACGATTTTATATCAAGATGATAATTATAAAACAAATAAAACTAAAAAACATTGGAAGATCTAATTTAAAGTGCATTTACGATAAGATGTAAAATATAGCGAAATGGCTTAGTTGACTTTTATGCGCGTATTCAATGACACAGCGAACGTAGAGAATGTCAATGAGATTTATGAATGGTCGTATAATATATGTTAATAGCAGTTATTACGATACTAATACTAAAGAATTGATATAGATATTGATTGGTTGAATCAAATTTTATTTTATATCGGAAGACAGTGCAAAATTATTAAATTATATAAATTTATTTATAAGTTCATAAAATGCAAACAACGGTAAAATCTCTTAACGATAGTACAGTTCATAGCCTATTAATTAAATTATAGATATTTAATAAAATTATATCGTGAAAATTATTTTCGAGGTAAATGTAATACATATGTTACATTTAATATTGATAAAGTGAATTCTATATTATAGGCGATTCAAATTATGATTACTTAATATTGAATAATTTAAGTAGTTAACTATGAATTTATTGTTAGGGTGATGCATTATAAATCTTTACGTTAACCCTTAACTTTTGTCAAAGAACTTGACCAAAGTATCGAGATCTACGGTGTATAGGCGTTTTGTGTTGCCGTGATTCTAGTACGCGAACTGCGTATGTTTGCCACGCAATCGAGAAGTACGATTGGTAGAAGCGCGCGCATCAAATTTTAAATAGCCCGGGAGAAACCTTCGCCTCGGATAGAACGTTACGCTTTCTATTTGAGCGACACAATTTTCTATTTCTAATCGTTTCATTCATCCGATGATCGATTGAATTGATTGTAATTCGAAATCTACTACTACTATACCTTTTATTTAATTTTGTTTACATTGAAATACTGAACATTTACGAATTAATTAATGTGTAGATTGTTGACGTTGGAGGACAATCCATACGAACTAATCTTATTAAAATGTACAGTTGTTGCGAAACACGTGTTACTGATTACGGTATATTTGTCGTTAACGATTAGTCATGATACATATCCATGTATATGTATATACTAATATAAAGAAAAATCGCAACAAAATCACAACCAAATCGCGGTCAATTGATTCATGTCAAAACTATTCTAATGCGCGTGCGTACGCATACTCATGACTGTACCCCGCTCGGGATACAACTACGGATGTAATTACATCGCAAACGAGCCGGAAGTGGAAACGGTCTGGCCGGTTTTACCGGTTAAATGGCCACTTTACACGCTCGATTGTTTCAACGAGTTGTTTAAAAAATACATTTTTGTCCTCGCGAATGTTTTATCTTTTGTTTCACTTTTCTTCTACATATATAGAGTCGATAAAATTAGTATAAATTGGAATTATTTATATGATTACGATAGTTATATACGTGTAATCGTTATAACTATTGCATCAATATTATAATCAATATTTTGTTTTCATATCTCGTGATGCAAAAAGTATCTTCTTAATAAATATTTATCAATTGAAATGAAAATTTTCAAAGAATTATTATAACATTAAAATAGAATTAAAATTATAAAGGAAGTAGCTTAATAGTCATTTTTAGAGAATTAAATACTGCATCCAGAACGGTGTATAAAAAACAATGTATAGTTCCATTTAAGAAACCAAAGGTCACCTTGAGATCTCGAGAACCCCTCCACCTGGACAAGTCTGGTAGTGGTCATAAGACGTCCCCCTTGAAACAGAACAAGTTTTATTTGAAACGTTCCTTCGAATATCCGTATATCGTACAGTTTAGGGGATATTTGCGTGGACCGATTAAAACGAGCCTGTATATTACTTCTTTCACTGCCATTTAAATTCAAATACACGATAATTATTTGCTAGGTTTTTATCAATTATCGTATTTATTGCTATTTGCTATTTACTGTTACTCCCTCGCTTAAGGGTGGCCTTTTTTAAGCTTACAATTCAATTTCTAGGATTACAGATTTATACATTTAAGGCAACTTCGTATACGTAGATTACGTTTCATGTGTATCTCACTCGTTTTTACTGGAAATTGGCTGTGATCAAATTCTAACGAGATGGAAAACACTTAGACACTGAGTATCTCGTTGAGAGATTTTACAACCGATAAAAATTAGAAATGCATGTTAACCGAGGACTTTGCAATTATTTATCGTTGTTTTGTACAACGAACATTTTCATTGCTTGCATACAAATTTTCCTTAATATCGTTATCATTGCTCTAGTGATCAAGAAATTGGTTGAAAGGTAACAAGCGTGGAAACTGTTTTAGGTGATGCCTCGGGAGCCTAATCGGGCATATCTGTTGGCCGTGTTGCTGCTATTGGTCGGTCTCCGCAAGGCTGGCTGCTCGACATCCGCTCCCCGATATCCGGTCTGTAAACCGGGTTTCGAATTTTGGTCGGTCGAGCGTGCCACCTGTTGGCCTTGCACCAGATGCGCTCCTGAATTCACTTTGAGTCCCTGCGCCATTTACAAGGATGCTATTTGCGGACCGCTCTCCGCTCTCGAGCTCGACTGGTCTTTCCTCTCGACCAGGAAACGACCGGAAACCGGCCAAAGGAGCCTCGAAGCGGTTACCTCGAAGATGTTATGGAGGTTCCCCGACTTGGACCAGCAACAGATTAGGCAAGAGTCGAAGGATTTTGCAGACAATTCGCAGGAAGATATCCAATCGAAAACGAAGAACCAGGTATAAGGTCTACAGTATTAAGTTGGTTACCAGAATTCCATCTATCCATTTCCCATCCATGTCCAGTTATCCACTTAGCTGAATTCATCACGTTGAAAGACAAGTGATTTACTAGTGACAGGGTGTGTCGCAACGCGTGACATCCATTTCAGCAGTGGGCACGAGAAACAATAAAGAAAGTCCATACGAACACGAGTCCGATTTGATTTTGTTTCAAAGTTGTAGTCATTTAATTTTGCGTTTCAACAATTTGCAACAGTTTGCCTTCGTAGAAGACCCTTGAAATGGCTAGCCTCGGTCTGTACGCAAGCTTGCTGTTGTCCTATCAAAGTTTCGTGGTCTTTCAAAAATTCCAGGGGTATAATCGAATAATACAGAGTAATAAATTTGAGACAAGATCAGATAGGAAGTATGTTCATTGTTTTTATGCCTTCTGTCCATTCCTGAAATGGCTCCCACATGTTGTGATACACTCTGTGTATCTGGAGCTTGTTCATTAACGAATGATTCTACATTACTTAATTCTACAACGAAATTCTAGGTATTGAACGAGTCTCCTTATCCAAGGAGCGCAGCTACTTCCAAGGAGAGAATCCTGTGGGACTGGCAAACGGTCGCGCTGATCCTTGCAGTGTGCGCCTGTATTCTCTTTTTTCTGGTCGCAGGATGCTCGGCTTTGGTCTACGCGAGACAGTGGCGTCGGATGAAGAAAAACTTCGAGCCTGGTAAGAATTCAACTTGTTATTAGTAATTACTGGACTGCGGATTTTCCTGCGTTTATGGGAAATTTCGAGATGCGAAGATGCATCGAATGCACACAATTTACGAAAATATATAGAATATTCAAAGCAACATACTCGTTACAATGTAATGTAACGGGCGAATCAAAATCTCTGCTCAGCTTTTCTTTCCTACTTATTATTAATTATGTTCGTCTATTGTTGCTTACGCGTAGAAACGAAGCCTTAGGAAATGATTGCACAGTAGGAAAACTGAGTTCCCCGTCAAGGGCGCTGTCGGAAGAAGAGATCTTTTGCAATTTAAAAGTTGCTAAACGAATCACTTTGAATTCCTATGAGAAATATATATCGCGTGGTGTCCATGCGAATGCCAGCCGAACCCTGTCACTGTATTTTATGGGTGTAACGAAGCAGAAAATGTTGTATAAACGTAGGCTAAACAAAGCTTTATCGAAAAGTTGTAATAAAAGCATGAAGTATGGAGGGAACGGACTTGTGGTTTCGGTGCTATAAGACAAGAATAGATTTACAATCAACATAATCAATAGCTATTAATAGTCATGGTCAATGTTCCTGTTGATATGAAGATCTAGTCAGTATTCCTGTTGGTATTTTGTATTTTTATCGTAACTTTCTAATAAAGCTGTGAACGACCTATGCTTATATAATTATACCTGGAAATATTACCTGCCGTGTGTAGTACGCTACTACCGAGTGTACACTATTGAGTGTACTAAGCATTAGTAGTAGGTAATATTTCGCGTTCTGGTATTTTGTTACATTCGATTCCGAAGGATTGTTATATGTTTCCTTGGAGGGGGATAAGAAGTCCTTTAAAATGCAAGACAGATTTTCTTCATTAGAGGGCCGCTCACGACCTCTGCTCACCTTGGCTCGATCTATCACGCCCGGATATGACGTCCCGGTATCCGATGCTTCTCATTTCTTTCGTGATGTTCCGTTCCGCGTTCTCTTTGTACTCATTTACCAACTTATGTCATCAATGATTATACATATCACTCGCGAGATACGTGCCTTTAATTGGGTACATTTGGTTTCATCGAATCGAAGCCAGTGTGAGGATTGGCTTTAATCGCAACAAGCCTGATACCTACATTTACGTATCGTTTTTATCAATCAGCATGGCGTGCCAATATTTAGAAAAATCTCTCATTCAACGATATTAGATCTTCGAAAGAATTATTTAATATACGTACAAAGTTTTAATCGATTTTTAATCGATCCACGCAAATATCTCCTAAACTGTACATTATTTGGAAAAATGTTCCAAACAGAGCTTGTTCTGTTTCAAGGAAAACGTCTTATGACAATCACCAGGTTTGTCGAGGTGGCGACGTATTCCGGATTTCGAGATAAACGTTCGCGACTTTTTTGAGAATTAAGCTTCCTTTATAATGAATAGGTTTACAAATATTGCGCATAAATAACTTATTTAACCACGTTACAGATATCAAACATTGCTTCGATGCGAATTATACTAATTCCATACTACATTTATTTGCAACTATAAGAATTAATATGGAACTATAAAATCGAAGGTTTTTCATTTGTTCGGTGATGTAGCAGCTGATTGTTCGCGTCATTGAGCAGCACGAAGGCGGGAAAGGCAGTCGGAAGGCTGTTCAGATTTTTCGAAACGTTGAAATAACACCGCGTACGAAATCGCGTGACCCAGCTGCTTTAAATTCCTTACGGTTCGTCCAGTACTGTAAAGCTGTAAACGGGCAATGTTCGCAAATCGCCGTTACGATGTTCACAAACGAGAGGTTGCACGCGTATTCAAGATCGATCGCAGCTCATCGACTGTACTCATATTTTTTGAGATCGTCGAAATTCACTCTCGAATAGGGTTCGATACCTTAAAATTCCTGGAAATCTTGCAAGTCTGGAAAGTCTCGAAAGTCTTGCAATCCCCCTAAATTTTGCAAATCGTGGTCGCGCAAGTGCATTTCCGATCTTTTGAACTTTCAAGGATTTCCAATAAATTCCAAGACTTTTATGACTTCCACAACTTCCAAGACTTTTAGAAATTTGATGGCATCGAATACGATTCGAAGCGTTTCAAAGTACTTGGCAATCCATCACTGGACGTACATCCTCGCTCAAAAATATCCGGACGTTAGCTTATTTTGTGACAAGACGTATTTTAATTGTAAAACTATGGTTAAATCATACTTGAATCGATTTGATTCTTCGTAATCGCTATAGCCACTTATAACATATAGGTGTTGTATTAAATATTATGCCATACTCTTATATTACTTAAATATCAAATATACATACAGCGAATATTGGAGAATATGTAATTATAATTAAAATATATCATTTCAATATCTTCTAATGTGTGATTTAGATTTATATTCTGATGATTCCGTAAAGAAAAAGTAGCAAATGTTGCTTGCAATTACCAATTCGGCATTAATTTGTACACTTTGTACAAAATTCGTAAAATTCACACGCTGTTGCTGCAAAGTAATCCTGGTGTCCGTATACTTATGAGCAGTGTACGTGTACGTGTACAGAGAAGAGAGAAATTCGAATGGTGTTATGATCTACAATCTACGATGAACGTTTGTACGATGTTACTACCCGCATTTGCATAACGAGCGTTACGCAGAACTCATCAACGCCGGAACCCTCTCTTGTCCCCTCTATTCTTCCCGATACCCCCTTTTCCCCTTTTCCTCTTCCCCATCTTGCTGCCACCCACGCTTCCCGAGGAAGCGTACTATCTAGCGATAGAATCGATCCGTTCGATCCCTTCAATCTTTTTACGAACGTTATTGACCAAGCGCAGGTATCCTTGTAATTGCACGTACGTCGATCTATCTGCGATTTAGTTGCAATTGTTTAGTACAAAGTCGAAGAGTGCTCGTAGAGAACATCGCAAAGAGCTCGTTCAGACACGGCCGATATAGTAAGCAAGTAGCAAACAATATAGTGTCTTGCCCTGTGTGAACGCTAAAATTTATTCAAGTAGTTTAGCAAAATGGTCATTCAAGTTGACGAAAATTTGTCTATTGTCTTCCGGCAAAGTAGACTGCGGCTGTAGCAGTTGAAATATACATTTTTTTAAAACCAAGATGTTTGACGATTGCGTAGGCAAAGAACTATTTTCCGGGCAATTTCGTTTCTTTCTTATTTTCTCCCAGCTGTTTCCAAACCTGAACGAAGCGGGTAATAAGCGTCCCGATTCTAGCGCAAATCTCACAAGCTACTAACGATGTTCGCTAAAGAAACAGAAAGAAGGAAGCACCTGACGTACACTTAATCCCATCACTAGTGGACATTTGTGGAAAACCTTTGAATCGTCACACGAGTCGGTATGAATGAACCACTACTCTTTGACTTCGATGCCGGTACGACGCTGTTAATTCTACGGTCAGACGCATAATGTTTCGTGTAATCTACTGTATCGTTGTAACAATCGTAGTATTATTTTACCGAGAAGTGACCGGGGAAGTGGCAATCTGTTCGTGTAAATGTAGGTTTACAAGAATAAAAGTTAAAAATATAAATCATAAGATATAAGATTATCGATAATAAAAAAAAAAAGTGGTATTCGACGGAGAATCATTGAAACGAGGCTTTCGCGTTGAATCTCAGCCGAACGAATTCGCAAGGATATCGCTGGCTAATGTAATTGTGCTTGACATGTTCCTCAATTGGAATCAGAAGGTATTGTCGGCATTCTCACTAACGGATTGGTAATACAAGCGAATGGTCGTGCATTCGGTACCGTTTCATTGCTGGTTCTGCCTACTAAAGGGGACTGAGGATAGCCCGCCTCTTTTGTTAGAATCCATTACCTGATCCCCCTAACAATGTTCCTTAATCGTAACAAATTAACGATAATTCTCCAACACGGACCTTCGCAAAGCGATTTGCATTGCTGCACAGGTATAAAAGTAATTCTCGCATTCACGCAGTATAATTACAGCGACGATTCTTACAATTTCACTTTCTTATTTCTTAATAATTAATAATTAATTTCAATGATTTTTATAGAAACGCTTTTAAAAGTAGCACATTCATTTATACGAGTCTTTCAAACCCATTTCATATCATCGCTACGTGTAAAAAGCGACTCACAATTTCAAGATTGCCTCTTACGATCTTAATGCTTAGTCCAAGCTGGAAAAATTAATTAAATTCCCCTGAATCGTCTCTGTCGTTTGTTAATTACGAATCGATGGTGTAACAAAGTGCGTTAAATTTCAAAAGGTAGAATTTGAGAAAATACCTGTTAGAAAAAGCATGCCAGGTGAGGCATTCATTTTTCTAACTGAATAGTTCTTCGACCTGTGACTAGTCGGGCTTTTCTTCATGGGGAGAGAAACATGACTTCAGACCGGAGCGAGACTATCGTTAGATTCATCCCATGGGGCCTTGAGAAAGCAGAACTGCATTCCATAGTCGTTCAACTCGCATTCCATCCTTGGGCAGGCGATACGATCGTTTCAACTTGCACCACTAGATTATCAATGAACAATAACTTAAACGATCGGTGTCCTAAATTACTGGATTTCGTAAACGTCGAATTTTGTAGCAACGATAGTAAATTAAAAATTGTTAAACTACAACATCGACGTTGACTTGAACCTCTTCATTCTCATCGCGTAAAAATCATAAATAGAATAAATAATGTGGTATTTAATTTATAAAAATTATACGACTGTACTTTATATTTACTTTGCTGTTCTTAGTATAATTGAAAGTTCGTTTATTCATAAGGAAAATAATTATAGGTTTGAAAATTATAGCAGAAAGTTGGGAATTAACAATAACTATAAATAAATTACTCGATGGCAATGCAAAATGGACACGATTAGATTTTTACGCGTTTACGAGAATGTGCTAAAATTTGCCAAATTGTACAGATTACGTAGAAATATAAAATATACAAAGACTAAACTAAATTTGTTGTTGAAGCTCGTGTAGAGTAAAGACTGTTCGATATTTTCAGTGGGTCTAGAAGAGATCTCGGCTCGATTAAATTTAATGGTCAAGGCGGAACTAGCCGAACTGGTTGCCGGCGCACCAATGAACCCTGGTGATCCCGAAACAAGGTGCCAGTATCTCGAGAAACTCTTAGGTAAGTAAATTCTTTGAATCGGCTTGTTCGGGTTTAAACTGTATTTTCATCTTTAAAAATCCTCTTCGTTTCTTTATGTACCTAAAAATGCTATATGATTGACAAGTAAGAAGAAAATATATATGCTTTTCGCGTGACATTGTGCTGTATTCTATAGGGTGTATTATAACAAACGGGACTCGTTTCAAGACAGGAGTGGACAGAAGGCACAAAAGTAACGAAAAAGATTCATACGAACGTGTGTTCTATCCGATCTCGTGTTAAACGTGTAGTCATTTCGATAATCCAGTTTCAATATGTCCAGAAACAATTTATCGTTTCTTCTGGAAAACATACGTTCTCGATCTGAGAACCTCAACCTCGCTAGTGAGCGATAGAATACGTTCATGAAAATGTTCAATGGGAATATATTGTAGTACAGAGATAGCTCGACTTACGTTCTTTCCTATTTGTCGTCTTTATTGGCAATGCCATCAGTATTTATTAAAACAGTCAGATTAGTATGTCCAAGTGCTCAGGCTTTCCAAGTCTGTGAACAATTCTTATGTGTAATGCGATTCATACATTTATTTAAGTTGTAGTTTTGTGGTTGTCTAATTTTATAATATACATTAATTAATCAATTAACAAGAATCTGCCTCTACCATCTACATATATCGCTCATTTGCTGCAACAACGACGTAACTAAAAAATCACAATTATAAGGAAAACGAGTTTGAATGCTCCGAACTGTTACAGTTTCGTGATGATGCAATCATCGCGAGCGACACAATTGTCGCCGTGCGGCGAATTTTTGAACTTCGTTTGTACGTCTCTAACGGTAAAAAGTACATGGAACAAGTATTTCTACTGTACCGATAGCTCAAAGCCTACAAATTTCATTTGCAATTACGTCGTTGCTGCAGCAAATTACCGATGTGCTAAGCACATTGTACAGGCTGTGTCATTTTAATCGAGCCAACTAATAACTCGAACAATATAGGTAATATATCTTTCTTTTTGCAGATCGAAAAAGGGAGACTCCTGTGGTGTCCGATTGGCCGGAAGTCAGCGGGAACGTTTACATAGAAGACGGAGATCCTTCGAAAAAATTGCAAATCGCTAGAATTCATCGAAATATCGAGACGATGTTAAATCAGAAGAAGAGTTTCAGCGATTCATAGAAACGCAAGTGGAATATGCGTGAAAGAAACCGCTTTCGAAGAAAGTCGAGTTAAAATTTTAATCGAGGACTATTTTATATTTATATTCGTATTTACGACTCGTTATTCAACGCGGTAGTTGAAATAAGGAAATTACGCCGAAAGGTACAAAATCACATTCGACGATTGTACACGAGCAATTTGTATTATTTTTTTAATAATTTAATAATTATATCTTTATATATATTTTGTTATTTAAGTAGATACACGAGTAAGGAGATGGAAGAAATCGTTGCTCGAAGTCTCGAAGCTCGAACGTGATCGAGCGACGACCGACTTGCCCCGTTCAATTATTTATTTCTTCTTAGTAGCTTTAAAAGCCGCCATCTCTGTATGATAACTATGCGATGTATGTATTGAAAAACAAAATAAAATGGCATAAACGTTTTCGCTATAATATTTTATGTTTAAAAGGCGTGTGTAGAATTTTCTGACTGACTATAGATCATTTTTCGTAATATTCATATTCCATCATCCTGTAGCGAGGTATTAGGTAGCAAACATCGGAAAGCGAAACAAAACGAGAGATACGGATTCTGTGAAACACGATATGAGAGCCTGGATCACGTAACGAGGAGGTGCGAGAATGTAGAGGAGTTGGAAAAGATCTAAGAAGAATACTTGAAGATTCTGGTAAAGGATACACATGTACGAAGGGTTTTAAACGCAGAGCTGACAATATGTCGACAATGGTCGCATGGAAAAATGGCGTACAAAAAAAAAATAAGTATCTAGGTGGCGTATGGTGTTCACGGATGACAAGGACGAGGTAAAGTTAGAATAAAATTGGTATAGTAGAATTGGTAGTTGTTTAAGTCGCTAAATTTAATTTGCCTTAAAATTACAGATACGATTTATATTAAAATAATTAGCATTACCACGCGCAATCTATAAGGATCGCATTTTCAATGTTTCAGAAAAATATTCCCTAGAAAAAGACAGTTTTTTTCTCTTCTCACTCACGCGTACTCACATTCGTTAGATCATCTTTTCTCGTCGTTCTCACCGTTCAAATTAAAGCTCGAACGATTTCTTCAGCTTTGGACTAATGATACCGAAAATACTTTTTCCGTTCTGTTCTTTCTCCTTCTTCGTTTTCCATTTACAACTACCATGCCTGTACCGTTCTACATTGAGAAATAGTGCGCTGTACGTGACGTATGGGAATTTTTCTCAAACCAATTTTTACTTATTATCGTCGAAAATATAGAGAGTGTAAGCTGTATGACGATTTTTCGAATCGATGTTTTATAATTAACGTTGCAGGAATGGAGAACTAAACTTTTTCGAATTCATACATTTTACCAACGAACGGAAGATTAAGTCTAATTTCGTGTACGTATTAAAGACTGTCGTCGTTCGTGTAAATGAACAAATGTTTATCAACAATTGGATTATTGATTGTTAAACCATGTATATGTATATAACATTGTAATGTACGTATACATATACACAGTCACGTGAAAAAATGTATACGTTCATTTCGATAGTCGTGTATGGTACATGTATCGAAAGATGTTGACGTACAAATAAAAATATTTACAATCGTTGCGATTATTTATTTTGTATTATTTATTTATCGAAAGTAAAAATTTTGAAGATACGGTGGAACTCCGTTCATATACATGGAATTGTAGTAGCGCTAACTATCGTCTCAACCAACGTCGAGTGTCGATCGACTTATTCGAACGTCTAACGATAAGATATCGTTCGCAAAATGGTAGAACAAATTAGACTTAAAAGGAAAGACAAGCATCGATTTACTAGTAGATTATTATATAAAATATCTGGTTATCCGAACCAACTTGTCCCTCCACAAGTTCATATGAACGGAGTCCTACTGTATAGTTTTAAGATAACCTCGTATGATAACATGTATGAGACACGCTTTGGGAAATACCGACATTATCGACGACAACAGTGACGATATCTTTTACCTACAGTAAGTTTTAATCGAGAACTACTCTAATTTATGATATATGCTTCTAAAATTTACGCTTCCCTCATTTCGAACGATTTTTGTTGGTTTAACGACTTTTCTCGATTTGGGTGGAAATACCATCAGATACCGATACCAGCAACAATTACGGGAGTTAACGATTTTTTAATTTCAAAGTACGGTCTCTGGTTTTCGTTGCAACCTCAATTTGTTTTAGATGAACCGTTAATTGCTCGATTTGTAAATGACAGGTAAAAAAAAGTTATCGATTTTTAAATGATCTTTCCAGCTGACCTTATTTAAAAAAAATTCTCGAATAACAGTACCATTTGCACCGCGCACTGCAATCCATTCGAATTGAAATATCGAATAGGAACGTATTTTCTAAAATATTATTATGTCTCAAGATTATAAATCGATATACCTTGAAAATATTTCCTCGTCGATAAATATTGGCAGCTTTCGATTCAGTACTTTCGATACCTGCTCCCTTCGATCGAAAATGACGAAGATTTCGATTTCAATCGTGGCTCGAACGTCGACTCTATTCGGAATCTAATTTCGAAATTTGATTCAAGTTCAAATAGAATTGATTTCCTTTTCATTGAGATTCTTGGAAATTCTCGTTTATGGATTGGTCCTTTTTCTTTTTTTTTTTTTTTTTTATCTTTCTTCGTACGGCAGATGGCGTGAGACTGTTGCGACGGCTAGGCTCAGAGGAAATAGAATACCCAGTAAATGGCATTGAACAGCATAAAACTGACTGGAAATATAATTCTCGAATATTTGTCGATAATGTTCACGTCTTTGATCTTCGGCATCGACACGCGCAATACGGATGCTCCTCTCCGTATCGCGTGTAATACCTGCAACCATAATAATTTTTCCTCGTTGTTAAGTTTCCCTTTCGTTTTCTTTTTCTTTTCTTTTAAAACGGTCGTCGACGGTTCTTTAACGTCTCTCCTTTACCTTAGGTTTATGTTGTTTAGGGCCTCTGTATCTGAGGCCAGCGTTTCTCCCATATGTATTGTAGGCCGCGACTCTGGAAATTCGAAAGCTAGGAGGAAACTTGGCCGGATCATGTTCTCTTCCGGTTCCAGGCGTCGAACTACTACTAACTAGGCCTGATCTGTTTCTGATACTTGGCAGGGGAGACATTCTGAGATCTTGAAGCTCTATTATGTCCGCTTCCGTTGAGCCAGGAAAAGGAGAACTTGCTTTGCTTCCTGTAAAGTTTCCACGGATTCCAAATGGATAAGGTCTTTTTCCAGACTTAAATACCAAACAGAGAAAATCTAATTAAGAAAATCTTACCTGATTTCGAGTGAATTACTTTTTTGTCGTCGGTTTCTTTCTTTTTTGTCTTTTTCTTGGCTCTGGCGCCCCAATAAGTGTAATTGACCGCTGCATACTCGAGGAGAGCAGCGAACACGAAAACGAAACACATTACTAAGTAAATGTCGATAGCTTTCACGTAGCTGATACGTGGCAGTGAACTACGTACACCCGTGGATATCGTGGTCATTGTAAGGACTGTCGTTATACCTACAAAGGGAAAATATAGCGTGACTATCGGGGCGATTTACATGATAATAGACTATTACAATCGAGGTTTGTTGCGATACATCGAAAGGGCTTTTTGTTTTCGAACAGATAATTTAATACGTAAGTAGACGGAAAGCTTTTGTAGCCAACGTACTCGTGTAGCGGTCATAAGCGTTAGGATTTACGATCTACAGGGAAACAATTCCATATGTTTACCGAGAGCTACTCTAGCACTGGTTGCTTCGTGATTTATCCAAAAACTGACCCAGCTTAGCATCACGATCAAGATACTAGGTAAATAGGTCTGGAAAACGAAGTATCCGATGTTCCTTTGAAGTTTGAAGCTTAACGATAATCTCTGGTATATACCAGTGGCCAGCCTCTCTTTACGATCGTTCGTTTCGTAACCGATTATCGTGAATTGTGGCAGTTCCGCTTCTTCCACACCACGGACCGGCGTTTGTTTCCAATACATTACCACGTCCAGCACAGTGTATCCGTCTGCCAAAAAATACGAAAAGCGGTTCAACTATACTTGATGAACGTACGAACTCGATTTTCTCGAGCTCTATTTAAACAAACGATATCCGGTACGAGGAAAGCGATCGTCCCACTATACGAACATTCCATTGTCCAGATATTTTCGCTCGCTTATTTCTTCGGATATGCGGAGCTCTACCATATTTAGAGAAGAGAGAAGCGAAAGGAATCGATAGAAGGGGGGAAAGAGCTACGACAGGTAATATCGACCGTACAGCTTTCGATCTCTACGGTGCAGTTCTGCGAATCGAGCGGATAGTAGTGCAGATCCATCATGCAGGCCAGGGTCGTCGTGAATCTCATGCCATAAGTGACAGATCCGTCTCCGGACAACCGAACGAGTTTATTGCGCTCGGTCACGTCGTGTAGGAAACTGCGAACAAAATCAACGTTTTCTTTCTTAGTCGCATTTCGCCTTTCACACTGTCGTATCTCTGCCGATTGGAGAAAACGACAGCAAGATAAATATAGATCGAGGCAGCTAAAACGGATCAGCCGAACATCTCGAAACGAAACAAAGTTCGAGTCCAACTAAATTTACTCCGATGCTTCTCTTGTTCCTACCGTAAGAACGACCAAGCCGTTCTATGTGGTTTTAGATGCCTCATCCTATAGCAGCGATACAGTTTAGAAAGTAATGGACGTAATATTCGCGCGTGTCAGAATTGACTCGAACTCGGCCGTTCGAGGATCAATAACAGAGAGAATATAAAAATTGGTGACTCGCCGGCGATGGACTTGCGAAACTTCGATCATAATTATTCATAATCATAAAATCGGATAACAACTTCCTCTTTAGCGGAAAATGTAGGGGTTTCGTAAAATTGTTCCGACGTACCTGTTTTTATCGTTGGCGAAAAACGTGTCTGGAACCCAAATCTTTTCCGCAAAGTCTCCACTGAGAGTGAGAACCTCCTCTTCTTGAGAAAACGCCAGTCTCTCGTCCTTCCAATACTGATTTAAATACATCGTTATCGTATAATCCTGTGGTAAAAAGAACACCGTTATCGTTTCTGTAAGCATTCAATGAATTCTGTAAGAATTCAATCGCAAAAAGCTAAAAGATCCGAGCGCTGTAAGCATCGAACGATATATCGAAACGAATTTGCTCTTTTTTCTCAATAAAGGTGGAAATAAATAAATTATACGACGTGCGAACGACACGCGTGTTGGTGTATCAAAGAGATTCGTGAAATGGACGTTTTCGCTAGAATATTTTATATTTTATATTTAAAAAAAGCGTGTGTAGAATTTTCTGACCGATTATACATCATTTTTCATAATATCCATTCCATCATCCCGTAAATCCAACTTGCACTGCAACGTATTACTATGTAAAATATGGCGAAAAGTCGAGTTTGACGAGGGTCGGTTTTCTTACGAGCCCCTTGATAATGCTTACCATGTTTACTTCCGAGATTGCATCGAAGCTCGCGATCGTAAGGTCCATGCCAACCAACAGGGGCTCTCCTGACAGAATTAGATATAGAAATCTGTATAAAATACGATAAAAGGAGGAAAGGAGTAGCAAAAAAGGACTCGCGTATATCTAATTCGTCTTTTATAGGTCGAGCGATCAACGAGGATTAAAGAAATTACTCGGCATCGTTAAGCGGATTAATCGGAATTCCGGCGCGATCACTGACCCGTAAGACATTCGCGATCGCTCGATAAATTCTCTTTACGTTGACGTTAGTTGGTCAACGTCTGAGATAAGTCGTTCAGAAATATCATATGAAATTCTCTAAAAGTTACTCGACTGATTTTTGCGTTCGCAGCTAGTCCGAGACAGCCTGGGTTAAAAGATAAAACGAGTATTTCTATCCTTTCTTCTGTTATCGATGTTATTAAAGGCTCGAGCTACACGTCGTCGCGTGTTACTCCACGACACCAGTCGAGCGATACAATTTACTGGGTCTGGTTAACTAATTATTACTTATAGAAATACGTTTTACACTCAGAGAGGATACTTACGCCGATTTCTAAAAATTACAAGCAGGTAAACATCGAGTTACAAACGTCGTGCGGATTGTGCTTAATTACTTTGGACGAGGAAACTTAAAATGCACTTACCGCCGAAATTTGGCCTCAATCGAATATCGTAACCATCGAGTATCCGCGATATAGTTTGCGTCACGTTTTCCAATCTGTCGGACAGCCCTGTATTTTCAAGACTGGCCCTAAAAATCAACGCATTGCTTGGAAAAAAGGATCGAGACAGAAACGAAATATACGCGGCTGCTTTGTCATCTTCTCAATGACGGAACGCGCTTACGCTTTTACGATCGTTGTCTAAGCGTATCGTGGTGTATTGCGAATACACCACGGATTATTGCAATAAAAATTGTTATTTATCGACTTTTTAAGTAGACTTTTTCGACGAAGATAAAGTTAACGTCGATAAAACGATTACCAAGCGATCAGGTGAACCATTTGCAGCAAGAGAAACGTCTGCTGCAGCCACATCCTGCGATGCATCCTCCGGAATTACGTCAGCAGGTAGAAGAGGACGTCATCTCCATAGGTCCTTGCACCTCGACATCGAGCTGCCAGAAACTGCAATCAGAACCGGTCTGATTTCCGTCCTTGACCCTTTTCGCATACCAACTCTGGTCGTCTAATCTTTCGTCTCTTGCATACCTGATACGGACAGCTGTACAAGCTACTTTTAACGACGATGCAAACATCGAACTGTTGTAACTCGGCTAAAGAAGCGGTTGAACGAAAAAAGTTTGTAATTTATCAAGTACGCCAGACGCGCTGTAGACAAAATTCCAGTACAAATCGTATCCTTTCGTTCGAACGATTCTTAACGATCGACGCGAGTAAACGGCGACAATTTGCTATTCTCGCTTTGGCAACAGAATTGTCGAAAAACGATTGATCAGAGCGACAGGCATCGGCTACACTCACGCAAGCGTAGCTTACTTAAACGAGTATCCGGAGAAGGTGAAAGCGAAAGCAAAACGCATGCACGCGCGTCCTTTTAATTTCCGCGATGACGATGACTCGCGTTTTGGCTCGCGATATTTCGTTAAAATCGCCATCGAGAGTTCCATGTTTTTATGTTAATTCCATACGATAAAAATCTTGGCGCGATATTTTCTTCGCGTTTGTCGTCGCTACCGCGTACGTTTGTCACGCGCGTATTCCTCTTACGAGGCACGTCGAATTCCACCTAACGTGTATTCACGAGGGTCGATCGAAAGATGGGAAGAACGTTCTCCGAAAAATTGGAAGAATCGTTCGAAAGAACGGTGTACTCGGCGCGTGGAGCGGATGGGACGACGTCGACAGGATACGCGGACATCGTCAAGGAGGGTCTGTCTCGGGCCAGGAGTCGATGCCTCTCGCTGTTCCTGGCACGGCAGCCCTTAAAAGGGCACACTTTCTCACTACCGAACGGACAGCTTCGTTCACCAGCACTGTCCAACGTCGACGCCGTCGTCCACGGTATTTTCCGACGCTTCGGATACTGCGCGTCACTCGCCTTCTCCGCATACCCGTCCCCGTTTCGCTACCCCTTCGCTATCACCCTCTACCAATCTCCTTTTGGCTTCTCCCTTAGGATACCTTCCATCCTCCCCTCTTTCTCTATCAATCTATCCATCTATCCGTTCATCCATCTTTCTTTCTCACTTTCTCAAACTTTCGCTCTTCCTCTCGAGCTCCACGCATTCTTTACCTCACCTCCCACGCTGCCTTTTTCCGTCTCGTACAACGTACGAGTAATTATCTTCCATCCACCTCCGTTACTCTTCATTTTCCCTTCGATTTCTCTTCTTCGGGCCTCTTTTCGAGCAATCTCGCTCGTAATTTCAATTTCGTTGGCCGTGTTGCGAGATTTCTCGACTGGCCGAACATACAGGGTGTCGCGAAAGAAGTTCTCCTTTCTGTTCGTAGGCAATTTTTAAACGAAACGAGATACGCGTACGTGTATCTTTAACGTCGGTTCTCTGGCTGCTCTGCGACCGCTCCGCCGCGTATCCCAAGTTCCCGAACACACCACGACGTTTCACGAACACGACGTCGCACGAGGACGACCACTGTTCGACCCACTGTCAGCCACGGTAAAAAGGCTCTGAAAATCTTCGATCGCGCGAACAACGATTCGCATCCAACGTCTCGCGGATCTCTCCGTGTTCGCACGACGGATGACCGACGGTTGGCGACGAATCTCTGCCACAGCGACGCGTCGTCGAAGCGTCCAACGATCCACGAAAAGATCGTACAGCGCGCACACCTCGCGATTGTCGACTGATCGTCGATGTACAATCTCGACGAAAGACAAACGCTACCGCTTCTTGCGCGACACCCTGTACAAGCCCTGTGCAAGTCCTGTGCAAGCCCCGTAGAAACCCCGTAGAAAGCCTGTTCTTCGCCTGTTCGGTCGTTCCAACCATCGTCCCTTCCTTATCGAATTTAGTCAAGCTCTTTCTCGTACGTCTCTCCCTGCCTGCCATTCCCACCCTCGACCTCTCCCCTCTACCACCAAACGTTTCGTTTCGTATCGGTGTTTCACACTCGCACTGCTAGTACTCTCGAAGCCGGCTTCCCTATCCGTTCTCTCTCACCTATTTATCTTTCGCTTCTCTTTGCACGCCGATAACACCAGCCTCCGTATCTCTGGGTACTTGGCATACCTCGGCTCCCGAGGCGGTCCGGAGGTTGGCGCAAAATGGACCACGCATGTGCAGCCCCGTTTCACCGCGACCTAGTGACACAGAGCCGGTCCTCTCGTGTCTCTTCGCTTCTCCGCCTCCGTCCTTCCTTCTCTCCGTCTCCGGCCCTCTTCCTTTCTCTTTCTCTTTCGATTTCCACGTTACGATCGAAGCGGAGCCACCCTTCCGATGCCTCCGCAAAACACACACCGGCATCGAGAGTCGTTCACCTTGCCAGATTACCGTTCCATCGATCTTCCCCTCCGAACGTGTACTTTTGTCCTCGGCGATATCGAAACAAGCGGTTTCGCGATAATCTATTCCTATCTTCGCACATTTCGTCCTTCCTTTCTCCGCCAGACACGACCCCTATCCATCGAGGCTCTTTACTTACGCAGCGTAAACGCGACGGTGCGAGTCACGCATCCTACGAAACTGCCAACACCGCCGATCGTACAATTTTACATTGAAACTCCTGCTTCGCGTTACGTTCTTTCTCCGCGACGATGTAACGACTTTTGCCGCGATAAAATAATTATTTTCGTCGATCGATCCACCGGTTCTCGAGTTCCGCGCAACTTGCCACGCGGTTTTACGATTTTTACCGCGTATCGTTCGATACGATCGGTGTCGATTATCGGGCAAATTCCGGATCGCCCGTGGTACCGTTTACGGATTTTATAAATGCGCCAACTCTTTTCCAGGGATCGCGATTAATACCCAGGGTTAACGGTACCAGAAACGCGTTACATAGCACAGAATTTCTTTTGTAGGAAAGCGATAAGTCGATAAATACGGAGATAAAGACTGGCCATTTTGACCCGTTTTATGGAAAAATACGTATTGAAATTAAGCACGGACAACCAACTTCTCGTCTACGAAAGAATCGTCGAACCGATTTGGACGTACGGTATCGAGTCGTGGAGCGCGCTTGCTAAAAGCCACGTTGCTGAATTAGCAGTTTTACATAGGAAACGCACCGTGCTACCAACTCCGTAAAGATCCGAAGATCGTCCTCGCCAATCACCTCTACGCGATCCACCCACGTAGGGAACCGCGCAGAAGGCGTCCCTACGAAAGGCTTCCACGCGTTACACTTGGAATTACGTTATCCACGCGTATCCAACGTCCATCGTTATCCATACAGTTTAATTTACGGTTTACGAGAAAAGAAACGATCGAAAAGCCGCTTCCATTTGTAAAAGCCCTCGGTTTCGTTCGATCCTCGGACAAAATTCAATAAAATTTCGTCGATCGAGAGACCGAGGTCTTTTTAAAGGTAGTACGATGGTACCGCACACGATACACCATTTTTATATCTTTCGACCACGGAGACGAATACCGCGTTAGCGCGTAATTTCTCGGACGTTAAATAATCGTCGAACCATATACGATGGAAACGACGGATGCGTGAAAAAGTCGTTTACGTAGGTGCGTGACGCTTTTTTTCTTCGCAACTCCCCTCGTGGTTTCCCCTTTTCGTCGCTTGCCGATGAAAAGGAAGAATAGAATTTCGTTAGTCGAGTAACTTCGATCAAAGGTAATCCGCCTATTACGCGAAATCAAACGATGGTAACGAAATTGCGCCTGGGATTACGAAATCCCCGCTGCTAATTCCTTTCGATCGTCGTTCTTTTCGCTTATACGTATTCTTTACGTATGATTTCGCTTCGCCCTACTGTACTCGCGCAAAGCTCCGTAAATTCGATATATTTCGTCAAACACGACCGAACGTAGAATGAAAAAAAAAAAAAATTGTAAAAAGCGAGCAACCGGCAGATAACATTGTCAATGGTCGAACGTGCGGTACAAAGGAATAAAGAAGAAACGAATAAACGATAACAAAGTTCGTCGAACGTCGCGGAAGGCAGGATTGTTGGAGCTTGCGCGGCGGAAAGTTTGGTCCGCCAGGTGGGAGATCCACGAGGATCCGTCGCGTGAATCGCGCGTAGATCTTCCCCGCGAGTGTCGGTATTCGGTTCGCGCTTATTTCGTTTTTCCAAATTTCTCGGTGTCGCTTTATCGATCGTCGAGGATCAAAGTCGAGGAAAAGGCGCAGCGAAATGTTAACGTAAGTACGCTCTTTCGTTTCATTTGCCATCGACGGACCGTTTCGTTTCGAAAGCAAAGGAGAGTAGTCAAATATGAAATACTATTTTGTTTCTCCGATATCCTGCTCCTGCGAGAGAAATGGTCTTATTCCTCTTGTTTCATCCTTTTCTTTTCTTTCTTCCGATAAAATTCCGCTTTCAAGCAATCGCGTTAAAGTACGATCGGATCTTCTCGCGAAGCAGAAACGAGGTGGTTCGCGATTTCAGGCATCCCGTTCTCTTTTCTCGAACCGCTTTCTTCGTCCCATACGTTTCTTGCCTGTCGACTTTTCCGATGCCGCCAGAGAATATCCTGATATCTTATAAATTAAAGAGAATCTATAATAAAAAAGATGGCAATTTAAACGGGGAATATCTCGTTATTCGACTACTAAATTGGCTATCCGTATTTCCAATTTGACAAAGTTGAAAACACGATATTCGGTTCGTGAATACTTACGAGTCTCCTATGGCACAAACGTTTCAAAGTAGGTAGGCTTTTCATCGTCGTTTACGTCGTAACCCTCCTTTCTTCAGCGCGAGAACTTGAAACGTCGACGACGTGGCTCGATTTACGCCGAGTATCCGTTCATCGACGTCCGTTTGCGCAAACGAAGAAACACGCACACGTACGACGACCAGCACGATCGGTATCGTTATCTTTATCTCGTAACGAGCCCGGCGACAAGTTACACTCGTTACGTTTGCAGCGTTTTCAAATTAAGAACAGCGGGTCCTGCACGCGAAACGAAGGATCAAGCGGAGAAATCTGCATTCCGCGTCGATTATTTGGCTAGCCTGGCAAATATGGCGATATCGATACAGACGGTTAATGAAAAAGCTGAAATTAAAGCGTACGAGTAGCCGGTAAACGTGTACCTGCGCCAGCCGCAAAGAGAATAATTACCACTCTTTCGTCAGTCCGTATCTCCTCGTTGATTATTGGCTTTTTACGAGCCAGCGCAACTATTGTAATTTCTGTTTGGCAGCTTCGAGGCGTGCGTACGTTTCTCGTGCCTTCGTACTTGCTGAATAATCTACGTTCGCATTTTTATAACACGAACCTACGGCTTGATGCACCGAGTACCAACGTCGGTACCTGCTCGAAGTCGAGATATCGGCGTTTAACGACAGCGTTAAAAACGTTATACTGTTCGAATGATTTGCCGTGCGCGAGTCTTTCAAAGAAGAAACGACTTTTACAATTCGGCGCGATGTCCAGGCGATGGAAAAATTCAAACGTGGTTCGCCGAAAGAAAAAAAAAAAAACGATTTTCACGTGGCAAAGCAGGGAGAAGGCCGAGAGGCAATCGCAGAAGGAGAGGGAATGGAAGAGGAGAAGAGGGGAAGAGGGGTAGAAAAGTGCTCTCCTTAGCCGCGGATTCAGCAACTTCCGACGAGGCTGCCCCTCGATGTTTCGAGTGAACGTTCTCCCTCGTTACGTCAGAATCGCCCTTTAAGCCCTTCCGGTGCCCTTTTCGCGAAAAGTCCATCGAAAACAAGATTTTTTCGCAAATTTCTCTATACCACGTTGCAAAATCCCTGTCTCTAAGATATTCGTAACGTAAGCACCGAGATAACATCTCGCAACGATGATCGTCGAGTACGTGTCGATTTTGAAGGTGTTTCGTTTAACGATTTAAGCCTCGAACGACCGTGAAATATCGCGAAACGAACGAAGAAAGAAGCTCGCGACGTTTAACGATGGTGACAGCGTCATCGTTGCCGATATTAGATATAAGATAGATTGAAAGGTGAATTCGTCGATTCGTGAAACGACGCCAACGTATCCACGAGACAATGTCCGCGTTACGATCGATGGGACCGTTAAATAAAACGATTAATAGCAACGGTAACGTGGCTCGATAAGCCGACATTTGACTTTTGCAGGTTTCTACTCCTTATATTACTGTCATCGTGGAGAAATCGGAATCACGCGCTCCACGTTTCCTCCGCGTCCTCGAAGACTTCCTCGAAAGCTACGCCGTTGACCAGAGGGACCGTCAACGACATTGTTTCCAAAAACATCACGATGGTTCTCGAGAACCTTCTGATGAACTACGAGAACAATCAACTGCCTACTCACGGAAAGGGTAAAGAGACAGTGTCAGAGTATCAAGCGCATCGAAATTGTCGAAATTATCGGAACGTAAGACGCTACGAATCGAGAAAACTCGTTGATTAACGCGTTTTCGGTGATAATTTACACCGTGTAAAAATCGATTACGACAACTTTTTCCCCTAATTGAAACGATTCTTCGTTCGTAAAATTTTGTTCGCGCTCGATCGGGTCGCTCCGAGCAAATTGGATCGATTCGATCCTCGTGATGAAAGGATTAAACGATGGCGAGAGTCGCGAATTACAGCGATTAAAACGAAGGGGTAGCGTTTTTCTGGGATATCGATCTCGAAATGTTTACAACGAAAAAATTGGAGCATCGTAACGATCTTTGACGAGTGATCGAGCGGAAAGGGGAAAAATAGGAGCCGGTCCGATACGAATAGAACACGCGGAAAGTTGGATCGCAGCCAGCCGAACGAAACTATCCCTTCGAAATCGCCTTTATCCCTGACACGCGGTCCCAATTTTCCATCATCCTTATTTTTTCTTTTTTTCTTTTTTTTTTCTCTCGTCCAAAAGAACGCCAAACTATTCTCTCGATTATCCCTCTGTACTCATTTCCCTCGGTCCATCTGTGTATTATTTTTCTTTTCTCCTCTATGTAGCAGCCACCCTCTCGTCGCTCCTTTTAGCTAGTCCTGTTCATCGTCCTGCTCAAAAATTTATACGCACGCTGATCGAGTTCGTTATCGGACCGCGGGTGTTTCTTTCTAGAATGAAATAAAACCGAATATCTCCAAGATGCAAGCGAACCGCGCTTACGCGAACCTGTCGGCCGCGGGCAAGTCGTCCAAATGGGATTATCCGAATCGTTCGCCTCGTTTACGATTGCACGGAGAAACTTCTCGTCTACTCTCTGCTGGCCAAGCAATTCGCGTTACGAGCAATAATACCTATCGTCAAAAGACGGACGTGTTTCGACGCGATTCCGTTCTATATTTCGCACTGATCGCGTATTATTACTATTATGCGTTTTACGTAATTCTGATAAACCGAATTAATTCGATCAGATGAGATCCACGATAATCCCACTTCGCTCGATCGCGTGATTGATCGATTCGAAGATACGCTCGTCCTCCGAATCCTCCAAATCGCCAACGTCGTTCATTTTCGAACAATCGAGTAATCGTCGTTTATTGAAAAGTCCGAAACTTTGGCTCTACGGTAGTACGGTATCCGGGCGGCGAAATACTCGGCTAGGACGACGCGTTTTACGCGTTCCTGGGGTAGTCGAAGCCGAAAACGAGAGTCACCTTCCAAGGAAGTAAAATTTCGGTCAACCCGTTGACGCGCGACGTCTGTATGCACCTTGACGATACAGCTATAAAATTTGGCATTCTCGACCTGCTCCACGGCTTGTCCTTTATGCGTTTGAATCATGCGTTTGATCGTCGAGCGTCGGATTAGGTTTCGGCCGTGTGGCACATTTAGCGTCGCGTGGACGCGTTTCTTCAGCGTCGGCCCAACGCCCCTCTATCTCCGACTATCGTCTCCATTGCTGCGTTCCTTGCTGGCCGAACCCTGGACACAGTCGTAAAGTCGTGGTAAGGCTAAATGGCCGCGGGCTGCTTGCCATGGTGGCGTTGTCGTAAACGCAGGTATCGTGTTACGACGCATCCTACGTGGTTGAAGATGTATAGACGATGTTTTACGCTAGTTAATCTTGATTTTTCAGTTTATAAAAGACGTAATCGCCAGTTTTTTTCCCCAGGAACTCCAACCGTGGTAAAAACCAATATTCTGATAAGAAGCATGGGTCCTGTGTCGGAACTTGACATGGTAGGTTTAGCATGTCGGACGTGCAAATAAACGATCCAAATTGGAACGAAAAAGCTGCTCCTTTGGCGGTGGTGCGACGATTGCATCTCCGTCCAAAGACACGACATTTCTTCGTGATGGAATTTGTCAGGCGCCTAACGGATGGCTCAAAATTATAGAAAGCGCGAACAAATTTCTCGGTCGGATAATTCTTCGGATATTTCTTCCTTTTTTTTTTTTTTTTTTTTTTTCTTTTAGTAAACGTTAAGTTTACCGAAAAATTTCGATTATCCGCGTTCACGAAGAAGTTAAAAAACTTCTTCCACGTGCGACATGTTTGCGTTTTATTCGTCTTTCTGTTTCGTAGTCCGCAAAAAGGACAGGACGGCGTTTCTGTTACTGATGATAGTACGCGTCACTTTTTACAGGATTATTCGATGGATTGTTACTTTCGACAATCTTGGCGCGACTCTCGTTTGAGCTTCTTGGGCCCGATAAAGTCGCTCAGCTTGAGCATCAAAATGTTGGAAAGAATCTGGAGGCCGGACACGTATTTTTATAATGGAAAACACAGCTACGTGCATACCATCACGGTGCCGAATAAATTATTGAGAATCTCGCAAGATGGAGATATACTTTATTCCATGAGGTTGTTATTAATGCAAAGATTTCATTTGCATATTAAACACCGTAACTAATAGCAATAATACGGAAATCGTAAAATAACGTAACGTTAATTTAACGTGGATTGCGATCATACGTTATATTCGTGTTTACAACAGGCTTACTATAAAAGCAAAATGTCCAATGGAGCTTCGAAATTTTCCCATGGATCGACAATCTTGTCCGCTTATTCTCGGAAGTTGTAAGTATCTTTAAAACGATTCGAACGCTCGTAACGAAAAAAAAAGGTTCTTGTCAAATGTTTTCAGCCTTTCGAGCAATAACGCGCGTTTCGGTAGCCAGAAAGTAGACGAGATGGAATCGATATTATATAAAAGACGAACTGTATCTTGTATTTCCAATTTTCGTCCGAGATAAATTTTTCTATTTTTTATATTTTTTATATATATATTTATATATAATATATATATATATATATCGTTCATTTGCTGCAACGATAACGTAACTTAGAAATCCAAATTTTAGGAAAAATGAATTTAAATGCGCTAAACTGATATAGTTTCCTTGTACCGACGCAATACCGACACGACTGCCCTCTCGTGGTGACTTTCCCAAGTTTACTTGCAACACTCCTCCAGCAAAATGTACAAGGAACGGCGTTCCTTCTTTACCAGCAACTCGGTAACTACAAGAGTAGAAAGAACGCTATTTCTTCTTTATCAACAACTCAGAAACTACGTAAAATTAAATTCAATTAATGCAAAAAAGATAAATAAATGCATTTCGATATCTTCGGTAAAGAATCGCTATCGAAGATTTACGTAGAGAGATATTGGACATGTGTCACGAGTGTTTATCGCCAAGCAAAAACATGCATACATACATACATACATACGTATTATCCTGGCAGCCGGTGTTTTATGATACGCGTAAATTTCCTGTTTGTTTCGGAATTCCATAGTGTCTGCCTTTCGTTTGCTTGCCCTCTCTCTATCCGATACAGTATCCGATTATTATCATTTCCTCTATATTCGACAACGTAGAAATTAAAGGATGAAATTCATCGAAATGTCGCGGATACGATCTCCGCTGTACGTCCAACAATGGAAATAATAGATATAACTTGATCGTAATCGAGCACGTTAGATTGGAAGCCTTTCTAATATTTTTTTAATTTTAATATCCTACGTTTTTAGATGCATATACGTCCGGTCAATTAATTTACGAATGGCAAGAGGGCTCCTCCGTAAATTTCGTCCCTGGAATGGCTCTTTCGCAGTTCGATCTGATGGGTTCGCCGTACAGGAATTTAACTTTTGTTCGTCGCGAGGGGGAATTTTCAGTTCTTCAAGTTTCCTTCAACTTGCAACGAAACACCGGTTATTTTCTCATCCAAGTAAGTCGATACGAATAAATTAGCTCGTTACGTAATTTTAGTTAATCGTTAGCTCGACATTCTGATCGCTCCAACGAACAATACTCGTGATATTAACGAATAAAAAATTATTCTTTTCCTTTCGTAATATTCTTCTCTTTATGGTTCTGTCAGGTTTACGTACCCTGTGTTTTGATAGTAGTCCTGAGTTGGGTGTCTTTTTGGATTCATCGTGAAGCTACCAGCGATCGAGTTGGTCTGGGTAAGTCGGTCCCTTCGAACATACATAGGATATATGCATAAATTTAGTATAACTATAGAGTTTCGGATCGTAAAATATTTGTTTGAATCTTGGGAGGTTCTCCCACGAACCCTCGTAGTGCACAGATATCGAATAAATTATTATTACAGGCATTACTACCGTTTTGACACTGTCCACGATTAGTCTCGATTCCAGAACAGACTTGCCTAAAGTTAGATACGCCACTGCCCTTGATTGGTTTCTGTTAATGAGTTTTGGATACTGTATCGCTACTCTGTTGGAATTCGCCGGTGTGCACTACTTTACAAAGGTATCTATTTACTTTATTAATCCTTAATTTTAATACTTAGCGCGTATACTTAGCACGGTAAAAGTCGAACGAATGAATAATAACTGTAGCACGTACGTTGATCTGTGTTGCACAAAATTCACAAAACCGACGTTACTTTTTCGTTAATTCTTCGACTTGTAACACGCTTCTATCAGGTTGGTAGCGGAGAAATTCCTTTGGACGAGGAAGAGTTGGAAAATGAGAGCGAAACCGACTATCAGGATGGGTTTTGCGGTATTGTGTCGCGCAGTCCTCAAACGGTTCACCCAGAGACAATAATAGACGTACCTCGAAGGAGAAGTTCTTTGTTATGCGATGTTTACGACGTTAATGTAAATATAACGTCCAATTTACCAAACATCGATGATTTCACTTTTCTTTATCGTTTAGACTGAACTCGATGTTCTTCCCGTATAATCTGACACACCCTGTACACCTTCCAACAAATTTCTATTTAGGAATCCGTCTCTTACGGAAGAGGATCATCGATGACAGTCTCCGTTACGTCGAAACCATCGACGATGGAAAGACAAACGCAAACGGAAGTGTGGATACCGAAATGGCGACAATTTCTCTATTGCCTCGCTGGCGACGAGGAGTTCAGGTAGAAATTTCCTTCGCTGTTTTAATTTTCTATCTCGAAACTCCTAGGAAATATGTATATCGCGTTTCATTTACTTTATCGGTTCCACTCCATTTATATTTATATATTTCCATCGTTCTCTAGCTGGCAGTTTTATTCGCCGTACAGTTCTTTCCAATTTAATTGGATGATTCGCATCTATATATCGTTCTGTACTCGGCTCGTTTATCTCTTTGTAATTGAACAAAAATAACGATATTATTACGCGTATTGCCGAGCGTATTCGTTCGGTATTTTGGGAATCTCTTACTTCGCATTCGTCCCGAAACGATATTCGTCGTTGTTTTTATGTTTTAATCGCTCGTAAAGCTTCGAATATCATCGATTCTTGTTACTTTGATCGTAGGAGGCGCAGGCAAAGGGAAGCAGCTGGAAATTGCAGGAAGAAAGGCGAAAAGATCGCAAGACACATAAACAGCGTGTCTTACATCGACAAAGTGGCGCGAGTCGTATTTCCCGCTTCTTTTGGGCTACTCAATGTCTGCTATTGGGTCATTTACGTCACTTATCAAGAGGAATTCAAGTGGCAAGATCCACCATTTGGATCAATTTCTCACTGATCCGATCGATAAAGTAATTAAGATAGCGGTGTGCATGTATGATATAGCAAGTCAGATTGATATATACACATATATGTAATGGAAATTTAACTTTAGAAAGGAAAGCTCAAGTTTCGTCAAATTATGACGTAACATATTCCCCTTCTACTTATCCCTAGTAACAAAATTACGTAATTTCATCCTTTCTGCTTTCACGTTCAACAAAATATTATACTCTTTAACGACAGATATATACGTGTATACGGTGTTTAATAAATTTAGTATTCCCCTTCTATGACTCGGGTTATTACCTGCGTTTAAGCGAACGCATAAATCCATTTGAAAATATATCAGAGTATTTTATACACATATACGCGCAACACGTATGTCGGCCAAGGAGAGGACGCTACTATGACTAAAAGCGAGCATAGTGACAAAGTAGTAACGAGAATGACTTTCCATTTTCTGGATTATCCAGAAGATGGGAATTGAGAAATAATATTTGTATCAATGATTCTAATTGAGATATTAATAGAAATATTCTCGGGCGATTCCTTTATCAAAACATAAGGAATCTTTTGAACACAAAGAAACATTCAAATCTTGTTTCGATTCTAGTATCTGACTGTCGCGAAGTGAAATTTGATACACGTTAGCGGACAGATAAAATTACGCTTTTATTATTTCGTATCTCAAAATTTAGTAAAATTTAGCTGAATACCGAACTCGAATAATAAAATTGTTCCATACAATCATATAACAGATTTAAATAAAATCATCGTTAGCATTATAATAATTTCGATCACAATTGAAATTTCCATAGTAACAAAGTCTGAGGGTATCAAACTTCTCCGCCACAGCTTATACATATAGTGTTATATCTACAAATTCTTTATATCGTGATATGTAAATATTATACTTATTATTGAAGCATTATCATCCATCTTATCTAAAAACGCAATGTGCAAGAAAACCTATCCTGAGCTAATAAATAGATTATGGACATGAAAATGTTACTACTCACGGATATAGTAAATACCAACGGTCACTATGCTCGTCAAAAATTCTATATAATACAACCGTGTCGATTAGGACTTTTCATTCTACGACATGGTTGAGTAACCGGTAGAACAAATGCATGCGACTAACGATTAGATGCGAAGAACGTCGTCGTCGTCGTCGTCGTCGTCGTCGTCGTCGATGTTGTGGCCCGGCGAATCCAGCTGGTGAAACCAACGCCATCGAATAACAATCGTCGAATCCCATGGTAAATGCCACGAAGAAATCTGTAACAAAACATAGAATATTATAATTTGTTCTTAATGACAGTGTTAATTATTTTGTGAAAATTTAAAATAATAAAAGATTGATCTCTACCGAATAAAAAATTTGTAGGATAACGAACGAGAATGAAAAGTTTACACTTGTCACATTTTTAATCAGATCCTACTTTCTAATTAATAATAATTTGTCGCGGAATATAGAGAATAAAATTAAACAAAGTCCAAAACAAAAGTCTATTTACATTCTGGGCTTTTGAAGCACCACAGGCCCTTTCCAAGGTCCAACAAGAAGACGAAGGAGTGACGCATCTTTGATAAAACATGAATTATTATAATTTGTTCTGAAAATCAGCAAAGGTTGTTCGAACAATTTGAGGTAACGGAATATGAAACTCTACGAAAACTTGCAACTTCGATAACAAAAGGAATATAAATTCTAATAAACTCTAATTACCATAACGCTTGGAACATTAATATAAAAATTTTAAACCAGACTTCACTTTCCAATTAATAATAATTGTTGCAAAATTCGAGAAATAAGATCAATTGAAACGCTATGTGCAAAGACTCTTACATGCTTAAAGTTGAAGCACTGCTACTATATCCTTTCCAGAGAGGAGGACGACATTAAGTTGTGGAGAAGCTGTAACAAAATGTGTGAAATATAATTTCCTCTGAGAAGACATATTTTTGATTCTTAGAAAGTTTAGGATAATGAACAATTAACCTCTATCCAAAGTTGAAAGTAGAAAAATAATAACTGTCGCGGAGTAATACGCACAAGTATACATGTTATCGATAGAAATTTCGATATTGGAATGACCTGCTGTAGCGCGATTTACCTTTGCTGGTTTGGTTGGCGAGGAGTAGGGAGAAGTGGTAAGTCGAACGTGCACACAAAACAAAATGTTTTCAACAATTCGATGTTACGTTCCAAGTAAAATAAACGATACATCAGACCAAAACACGCTGAGACACGTGTATAAAAGTAAACACGACTGAGCTAATATAATTCAAACGAACAAAATTGAAATAAAATATCAGAAAATTATTATCGTACATAATATTATTAACGTAAAATCGAACGATTATCGAACTATATTCGAACTATAGTTCAAAGTGTCAAAGAAAAGGAAAGGAAGAAAAGAAACGGAAAAGTAAAAATGATAATGAAAGATAATTATCGAGGAAAAAGAAGAGAAGAAAAATGGTCAAGGGGAGTGAAAAGGGAAAGAATTTCACTTCAATAATACGTGATTGTACTTCTCGATGTAGGTGACCTTAATCAAAAATTAGTAACCTTCTATTTACATTGAAAAACGATAAATCGCTATAAATTGTGCTGGATTATCGATAGAAAATGAACTAAATTAAAATTCTCACCATTTTGAAGCAGTGACTCGGTATTGTATAATAAATTTTCCATATTTACGACAAACTCTCAACAGTTACTTTCTCCTCCCAATACGATACCATGCGAAATGCTGTTATTTCAAATTTTAATCCCTATTTCTGTCACTAGAGCGCAGATGACTCCGGTATATATCGTATAGATCAGATTTTTCGCCCCACTCCCCCCCTCCCCCTTCTGGTTTTATGAATGCACATGTGTGAAACGTAGTTTTTCGGAGAGTATTAGATTCGTTTTTCATTTCAGTGCGTTATATCGTTTCATCGCATACAAAATAATAAAAATGTTTCGACAGGTAATCTAAAATTACGTTATATACGATACAAAACGTATAACGTAATACGTATAAAACGTATGAAATTAAACACATTGCGTTATTTTTAGGTTATCCCGCGAATAGTACAAAATCTCCGAATAATTGAAAAAAGACAATTATGTACTACTCTTAACGAGAATATGAAACTAGAAAAAAGTAAGTAATAAAACTTTATCTGTTTTTTACAATACACTAACAACCATCAGAATTATAAAGAGTTTAGAGGAGAACTTTCTTAGATCGGGGAATTTGCTTGTGTACCGATTTTTTACATTTTTGTAAATGAAAAATATGAACATCATTATGATGCCTATGATACAGAAATAAGTATGTATCTTTAATTGAACAGTGAATTTGTATCGCGTGCTTTTGAGAAATACAATAATGTAGTTGTTTACATCTTGCTTCTATCAGAAACAAGTATTTAAAATTTTACCAGATAAATACTATTCCATCTCTCGCTGTTATAAATATTAATCGTATCTATAATCTTAATCGTAGCTATAAATCAAGTTGCCCTATTGGGAAGAGTAGGAGGTGAAGCACAAAAAAGAGGTAACGAAGATCATCCTGTTGTTATATTTTCTCTTGCCACGCATATCAACTATAAGTATATGAATGGTATGTAGAATTAATTAATTACATACAAATTAAGTTATATATCGTAATGACTTTGAGTTATTATATACATGCGATAAATTTTATACATTTAATTTATTAGTCGTTCATTTTACTTCACTTCAACTTTATTCAAAAGAAACTATATCGAATAAAATTTCAGGTGATTTCGTACAACGGACAGACTGGCATAGGATATGTATTTTTAAACCAGGTTTACGCGACACTGTTTTAAATTATTTGAAAAGAGGACAAAGGGTATACGTCTTGGGAAAAATAAGTTACGGGGAATTTAAAGATGAAGATGGTACTACAAGGCCGAGTACTAGCATAATAGCGGACGATGTAATATTTTTCCAATCTTAAACTATTATTATATAGGGATCTCTTTTATATTCTAAAATGTACGTAAAAAATGTATACAAATAAAGGCAAGAGTAACAGCATATTTTTGTTTTTAAATATTTTCATGTATCAGAGTTATACTATATATATTATCTTTTTTATGTTATTATTTTATAATGTTTCGATTCACCATCGATTATCCAAGGATAATAAACTAACCGTTAAAGTTAGCTTAACGAGTAAATAAATCTTTATTTACACATTGCTCGTCCACTTGTAATGAGTTATACAATAAACAGTTTGTAATTTTCTAAAATTGTATGGGTTTTATTTTCTACAAAGTTTGTAAATAGAAATGAAATATAAACTTTGTTGGCAAATTGTAAGGGAAGGGGATTGTAAATGCTGGGAGATAAAAGAATTTTCCAGGATATCGATGCTCTTTAAAAATTCTACAACACGTGCGTGATACACATGTATATGATATATTTCTAAAGACAATATGACAATCCGAACTAAGATCGTAATCGAGATCGAGACATGGATTTTTGCATTGCATAGGGGATATTCTTTCTGGAGCGTCCATTTTTAGAGTGAGATGTACATTCGTATGTAACCATGTGTGTATAACGTTTATGGATTGACACGTAAGTCTAGTACTTACGAATAAATAATTTTTAGATACAATCACGCTTTAAGTGTATTAAATTGCATGTATAGGAATATCAAATGTTTGTTACGGTCCAAATCTGGGTTGTCTTTAAGAACACAAATTGCATATGTGTATTTCAATATATTTATCATTAATATAAATTGTTCTCTCATGAAAATTATATACACGATTGTTTGTTATGCATTTGCATCTTTTTATGATAAAAACTTCACGTAGATCACAGTATACAAATAGCGAAATACAACGGTTTTTTTTTTCTTCAGTTATATAAATCTCTTGCTTGCTAATGCACTTTTCATATTTGCAGACTTATTTGTCTTTCCTTGTCTTACTTTCTTGCACACGCTCGCTCATTCACACGTTCGTAAACGTACATCGATTCACTCGTAAGAACTTTTCCATACTTTCTGTCCCGTTTGTATGTGAGTCTTTTGTAAAAAATACGATCTTAAAACCACTTTCTAACCATACACACGCCTTCGGTCCCTAGTTACAACATACCTTTTTTACTTTTTCTTTTTTTCTCTTTTTCTTTTTTTTTTTTCTTTTTTTGTTTAAAGTCTAGGTTCCGTTGGCGAGGAATGTGAGTCACAATCGCATCGACAACGAACGTAGAAATTTCGATTATAAATTTCTCTTCGGTACTAAAATATATATATATATATATAATATATATAGAGATTTATTTATACATAAATTTATATTCATATATATATGTATATATATAGCTCTGGCCCCGAATTCCTTAAAACTCTCGCACATTTTTGTCTGCTTTCATAGAGTTTATTATATTGTTTTGTTTTCTCTCAATAGCTCGTCAATTTATGTACAAGTATCTACTTATAGATGTAGGGATACAAGCGATCTTCAGCATCGTTTTGACCACTTGAAGCGGCGATCGCGTCATTTTCCCTTTCTGTTTCCTTTTATACAGCACACTAAACTAAACGCGTACATGTACGTAATTACCGACGATTGGATTGGCACAACTGAGTCGGTGCAACGGGAAACTAGTTTCGAAATTTTCTCAGATTTAGTTATTTACAAACCGGACCGCGTAACATTGGATCCTCTTTAAACGATTTGAGCTATATTACGTTAATTTTAAACTAATATCAAGATCTGGCTCGCAACAATTCCTTATCCTTTTCAAATCCCTTTCAAATAAGAGAACGTTGGATAAATCCAATCTCTAGTCGCACCTAAAAGCATATTTACCGGGAAAATTTACTTTCAGGTTAAAGTTTACATCACAGAAGAACTTTGGAATAAAATAGCTGGATCGTTTCCCGAACACCGTTTTGTACGTTCGTCGATAACGCTCTATAAGCATTTCTAAAGTAGTTCGTTGTAGAAGCGAGAAACGTTTCACACTCGCGCACGTGCGTTCACACGAAGGATGGAAAACGGATGGCGGAATATCCGCGAAAAGTTCAAGCTTCACTGAAGCGTCGTCCTCCACAATTGTAGCACGACAATTGGCTCCTGGCGGCCTTGACAAGGTTCCGCGCAGCCAATTATCTATTTGAAACGCGTGGAAATTGATGGACCGCTGTTTGTTCGTTGCTCATCCTCGAGCCCGATTCAAAATCGGTTGGACGTTGTTCGAAGTTGCGGCCAACGTCGAAATAAAATGCATCGTGATGCAGTTTACTATTCGAGGCGTGTCACGATCAGCTAATCACGGCCGAGGCAACGTCGTTGCTGCTTTGGACACCGTTCTTTTCGTCGCTTGACGCGGTAACTCGCACGATATTTTTATTTATCAGTCTTTCGTCGTAAACATCGTAAGCCCTGTAAACATCGATCGCAAGTCGGTTGCCAGTTTCTAACTAACTTCTTCTTGTTGTTCGAACAGTGGCTGAAAAATTACGACCTAGCAATCTTTGTACGGCAACGAATATCCCTAAGATGCGTGTGTCATTCCGAAAGCGAAGGCTAGAGCGACTTTGTCGAGATAGCTCGCGTATTTAACAGAAAGTACGTCAATTTTTTCGCATCATCGCGAAACACGACTGTCTCTGATCAAGTAACGAGTACGTTCTATAGCGCAAGATCCGTTGACTCGGTTGGCGTTAAAAACGCACAGTCGGGTCGGTGCTACGTCTCGCGTCACTTTTTCTCTTCAGACTCTTGATTAGTTTTCACGAGATTGTACGCGTGACTTCTATACTTTGCGGGTGGATCGTGAAGAGACAGAGGTTGTTGCTGCTGTTGTTGTTGTTGCTGCTGCTGCTGCTGTTGCTGCTGCTGTTGTTGTTGTTGTTGTTGTTGCTCGCTGGATGGCTGACTCATGCTAGACATGGAGAGGTCCGTCGGCATATCGATTTCCGGCTCGACGCCACTTCCGCCTTCTTCTTCCGGCTCTGACTTTATCCGCATTTGCTGACGCAGCAGAGATATGTTCTTTATGTTCTTCAGCTCCGTTGGATTTCGCAGAAACCTAAATACATAGAAACCTGTTATAAGCGAGTTCTATTCCATTTCGTAGGAAGCTCGATATTAAAGTTTCAACTTCTTTAACTCGACTGAATTACAAAAGCAATTAAGTACATATATAGGGGAAATTACTTCATTTCAACACGTACGTAAACAGTTAAGGGTTTGAATAACCTCCAATTACGTAGGTCTTTGTGTGTTTCGCTTTTCCTCGACTAGCTTTTATGCGTTAGTTGTAATCGTCGTATTATAAATATTTTCGTTCGACAGCTTTTATATTCAAGCGGCCCTATGAAAATACTTTTCACTAAAATCGTATAAACATTTTCTTAGTATTTAATCCAATAACGGAGGAATATTTATATAATAAACTTTGTATATCGTTATTTTTCTAACTTTTCGAGGATCGAGGGAAACTGATTGGCAAGTATTTGCTCAAAATTTATCTCTCGAATCGATGAAATATTCCTACTTTTACGAAATCGTCTCAGTTTCCGCAGCTTATTAGATAAATATCTGTATCATGTCGCTGTTAGTTGGCAATACGACAGATAAATTATTACAACGACAGAATCAACTTACTGGTAACAGTGTCGTTCTCCTTGGACCTTTCGCAAGATGTTCACTCGGTAATAGTATCGGAGGGCTCTGCTCATTTTATCGTAATTCATCGAAAGATGATTCTTCTGGATGCCCCAGAGCCTCGCAAGTCCAGGGGGGTCAACGATTTTAAATACCCCCGTTTCCCGACTTTTCCACGCAATGTAGTGCGTATACCGTTGCGAGGGATCGTTCAAAAGTTGTTGCAGAAAATCCCACAAAAGTCTACCATCTGCGTGACAAAGAAAAAGCAAGCGTTTTTACACGTCCATTTCGAGTCGGCTAATCTACGATATCATTATTAATTATACCATCAGTTTCGTATCGTTGTTACCATCTGTACTCGATAGAGTCGTATACGTACGCCTAAGTGCGTCTAGGAATACTTTATTCGATACTTGTAAACTCTCTCTCAGATTCGTTGCTATCTAGTAGAGAATTTTTAGGACCATGACCTTCGCAACATTAATTTCAGATGCGTGTCAGGTACTCGCGGTGTTGCGTCGAAGGAAATAGTAACGAATAACTTTGATACACGACCATCCAATTATTGTCAACATCTTCCTCGAACGAACCGATCGCTTTTTGTTATTTTTTTATATAAAAACTGATCGAATCCGTTCGACTCGCGTTTTCCGCGGCAAATCCGCGGACGACGGGAGACAAAGTTCAAGTGCAAAGACAGTCCGCGAAATGGAATCTAGTCCGAACTGGCAGACAATCGTCGACGAACATGCGTTCGCAGCCAATCTATATACGTATGGTGCAGGCAACAGCCTCGTAAAACGCACGTCCGCGAACAAGTATCTCGTCGTTCTCCGTTGGAATGCAAAACAAGGGGCAACGTCTGCGGGCAAACGTAGGAAGAACGCGCTTTTTACCCCGTTTGGCAAGCAACGATCTCGCTGTACAACGGGTAGGATTTACGACGCGACATTCGCTATCGGGACAAGGCAAGACGAGAGTAGAAAATTGAAAAATACGCGCCGTTCGTCGAAATCGCTGCAAAGTCGCGTACCACCGGAATCGTCGTCGGAGGTCGAAGAAAGCGCCGTGGAATCCTCTTGTACGAACACCAGAACGGACTGGAAAAATTACCGTACGATCTGACCGACGAAACACCGACGAGCGAAGGCTACTCGGCTCGTGAAATCCTTAAAACTAATATCTGCGAAGCGCCACTTACTCGTATTGGGTTCCGGGGAGTCGCTGGGGAAAAACTCTCTCGCAGCGCTGGCAGGGTTCGTTCTGAAGGCACCGGGCGTCAGAGGCATCATCGGTTGCGTCAACGTCGGACTGGGCTGATCCTTGACGCAAACTTCGCTTAACCTCTGCGCTGCGAGGGCGGTCGGGGTGGCCGGTGGGCTTCCGTTCGCCGCCTGTTGATTGTCCTCGTCCGAGTCGCTTTTGTAAACCTGACTCTGAGTACCTTCCGTGTGCCCCGGCGAACCTGCTTGACTGTCGACCGAGGGCGCCGGGGACAGCGTCACCGAATTCGCCGACATCAACGAGGCCAGATTCGCCGTGTACGGGTTCTCCGTCCAGGTCGGGGTAGGAGGATGCGAATGGGGGCTGAGGGGATACGCGGACGGTCTCGTGGGCGTCACTGGACTGCTGGGAAGACATCTTTGAAGCTGGCTAAAGTCTCTGGCCAGCATCGACAGCACGTTGTGCAACACGTCGCCAGCGCCTGGACACCTCTCTCCCAAATCCGCCTTTGTCAGCAGACAGAGCGCCTTGCCGTTCATTTGGAACATGTCCATGTCGAATTGGGGTAGGTCGAATTCTCGCTCGGCCCATCGCAGGAACGTCGCCACGTCCTCGCGGGACCATAGCCGTGGATCCGAAGCTGTCGAACATACGCGTTCCATTAATTTCTTTCTACTCTTTCTGTTTCTTTTCTTTTTCTTTTTACGCTCTTATGGTCTTTTCGTTCGTTAGGATCGTTAGTCCGAGATACGAGTATTCGACGACTCGACTACACGAATACGCGTGTATCGATGCTTTTAATAAAAAGATACATCCTAACGATTAAAAACCTACACGTTCGTAATACATTTGACGTCGGTTACGTAAAAATATTACTTAATCCGCGACTAACGTACAGGCACGTTTTTCTTCGTACTTTCGTCGAATAACGTTACAGCGTCCCTACCAGTTCCGAATACAGTTACTAATTACAGGCAATTATATAACTTTGTCGCAAATGCAAAACGTTGTATCTATAACGAAGTATACAGGCAAAAGTTGAAATTTCACAGCGAGGTGATTCCAAACGCTCGTAAAAATACATTTCGCTCGACTGCATCCAAAGTCGTTAAAAGTATATACACGCCGGACGACGCGATCGTTCCACGGTGTAATTCTAAATCGAAATACGTGGGAAAAGTTTCGGCTCTGCTCGTGGATCAGTTTTGGCGCAAAGTTCGAATAACGGCGGTAATACGCCGTTTTTCGCTCGAGCGAATCTCACGAATGGCAATTGCAACGACGAACGTATTCCTATATGTATGTTTAATTATGCGATTCAACGACCACGTACTCGGACGTTAAAGGTCTCTAATTCATGCGTATTTAAATACAAGAATACACACGTGTCAACATACCGATATTTCTAATTCATGAAACGTAACAACGACGTATGAATAATTAATAATTAGACGTTGTTAGGAAATATGTAGCTAGAAAAAGAGGGAAACCGTGAAATAACGGTAGTAGGATGATCGATGACAATAACGACAGTCTGCGCGCGCTAACGACCAGCGAACGCAATAATCGCGAACGCGTCCTTTCGTCGAATAAAATTCGAACGTTTCGCGAGCAGAGGAGACGAAAATGGAAGGCAACTTACCCAAACTAGCTGGTAGATGCGTCTTGAAATCGAGAAAGGGACTCGGTGGCGGATGAGTGGGTGGAAAATTCATGGCAGGTCCGTATCGCCAGAGCAGCTCTGTCGGGCTAAAAGGCAGAGATATACCCGGTGGTAGTCGAGAGTCCATCCCCGTCATTCCACCGCCGGCCGAGACCGGTGGCAATTGCGGCAGCTGAATCGACGGCAACAATTTCATAACACGTTTCTCTCTCTATCTTCTTATCCCTGAAATCGACAAAACACCGACATTTTCAAATACCATTCGACGACGATCGTCGTTAGAGCGCGCGGACTTTTAACGATTGGGTTCGATCTAAAAAATACTATCGATAGATAGATTCGTTCGTACGTCTATTTCGATTTCGACGTAAGCAGGAAATTAATAACGAGGAAAAAGGTGTGTCGCAGACGCGAAGGAAAGGCAAAGATATTGGCACGCGAAGGTCGTTGCGCCATTGTTTCGCACCAGGAAATTCTCGTTCGGGAAGCGCCGACCACGCGAACCGATCGCCAGACGGAGAAAGAAACTTGCCATGGAACGAAAAAAGAGAGAGAGAATGACGTTAAAAGGAAAGAACGGAAGCGCCACGACACCCAAACCCCTCCGCCGTTTTCTTTTTTTTTTTCCCCTCCGATCGACTTTACGTTTTACGTCGTGTCGCGTGGACCTATTTTTGCGAAGCTATCGATTACGTCGTTCGTCGCTTTTTATACGACACACGCGAGAAGAAAAACGAAGGCAAGTTGCCGCGCGGACGTTGCCAATCATCGCGAGCAGAAGAGAAACCGAACGCATCTTCGCTTGCGCGCAATCGCCCATAAAAGTCGGCAGACCGCGCTCGCACGAATAACAAAACCTCGATATATCTCCGCGGAAAAGATATTTTTGAGTAGAGATATCGACGCACGTACGCATAGGCGGGGATATACGGCCACCGAGTTGTCCTCACACCAGTTTCTGAAACTGGTAGTTCGAGGCAGGCCTCGGCGTTATCTGCGATCCGTATCGACGCGATTCGACCCGCTATCGAATTTAAAATATAGATAATCTTTTTTTCCACTTTGTTACGGTACGTTACGGTACGACGATATTAGACGGGTCTTAGTCGGATCGTCGAGATTCGTAGGACCGAAACGCCGCTCTATCCGACCAACAGTTTTCCACGTAATACGTCGTTAGAAGTAGCAAGAGAGGGAAATGACCTGGACTCTGCCGCGCTATCTTATTTCCCACTGCCTGCTCTTACCCTTGACGCGCGAGCAACAGTCGAATAACGTGGGTTAATTCTCGGAATGTCGCGTCTCCGGATATACGAGCGAACACGGTGCCGGCCGCTGGCCATATATCCGGACGTTGCTCTACCTACCGCCGTATCGTACACAGCAGGATAGATGCACGCCAATTATCGCCAGAGAGCCAAGTAATTACGATGTAACGCGATAAAACAGCGATATCACGACTATTATTCGCGTTAAGACGGACGAACGTGGAAACTTGTAAAAATTGGATACGCACTGCGACAGCTTTGCTCTAACGTAATTCACGATGCGTTGAAAACGAAACGTTAACGAAATCGTACGCTTATTCGTTGAAGGAGCAACGAGGAAAACGCGGGCATCGTACATCTCTCGTATGGAGATTTCACCGTTCGTACTATCGATGCAAAGTACGCTCCTCCTTTATTTCCATTTTTCCAATATAATCGATAAACGGCGTATTACGTTGGAGCGTGTGCAATTCCGCGTTGTCTCGTTACACGATATAACGTTCGATAGAAAAGATACGCGGCGAGAGATAAACTGGTCGCGGACGATTTCGAACGTCCTAATTGCCGAAGGCCTGAAAGGCAGTTTTTGTTTGGAGGATCGTTCGAGCAGTTTCTCGCGTCGATTACGACTTCCGGTACAACTTCCTCCTTTCGTTGGCTCGTCGCAACCTCCAAGCCGGAAATGCCCGTTCTGGATGCTCGATCGATCACATTCCGTCTACCGTATTTCGTTCTGCCAGACTTACGCGACTTTGTTTTTACCGCCTCTTCACCCAACCGCCGTCTTTTCTTCCCTTTGTTCGTCGAAAGAACGACGTTTAACGGTATTTAATGGAATTCAACCAAGCACCTGACGTTAATAACCTTTGCACGCGTTCGTAGGAGATTTCGAAGCGCGAAGCTTTAGAAAACGCGCGTACAAAAAGTATTTTCCGCGCAGGTTGTTCAATGGTGTTCGCAAAAATGTGAATCCGCGTAAAAATCCGCTGGCTGCTCTAACGACCGATATCAGGAACGCGCAACAACGTCTATCGAAACGCAATTAACGCAATTAAAGGCAATTAAAAGCGACGAAACCTAAGGAAAATAACGATATCAGCCATTCTCTGCGCTCTACAGTTTGCTCGTATACAATTTACCAGAGCGTATTGCCCGGCGGAAAACGCCAAGTATTATCTTTGCCGATGAAAAGATTTTCATTCAGATGCGCTAGGTAGGCACTTGGATAGCGTAGGTACTTAAGGCCCGCTATAATTTTTAGGATTTAGCGCTACAACCACTGCGACTCTGTCCTATCGCAGGCTACGAGTTTATCGATTCTGCGCGCCATTTCGACAAACTTTGCTCCGTTAAATACCGTTTCATCGAGTTATACTCGATGATATTTTGGCGATACTCTGTAATTTGGTCGGCTCATCGCCGATCTCTTTCTCTTTTTTTTTTTTTTTTTCTTCGAATTCGACACATCGAGAAGGTCTATCGTTCGAAAGCTTGACGCAAATATAATCGTAAGTACGAATTTCCTTTTCTCCGACCCGATTCCATTACGAGAATACAGAAACAAAGTGTGCGCCATAAAATTTTTGTTCCACGAATCGATAACGAAGATTGCGGCAAAGAAGACACCGCGAAGATCGTCCCTTTGGAATTCTAGCGTCGCATTGAAAAATCTCAATTTCCGCTAAAGACGGTGACTCACTCGTTTTATACATATTCTGAGTCATAACGTTTTCGTTGATTCACGCATTAAAAATTACAATGTAACGATAAGACCGAAATCGTTCTTTCAAAGAGAGAGAGAGAGAGAGAGAGAGAGAGAGAGATACAGATAGAAAAAACGTAGCGAGGCTAGTCGTTAAAAGGAAAAGCTAACGATTATCAACAATAATAATTTATACGTGTATATACATATACGTGCGACTGAACATAAATTAGAACGTCAAATAGACTATACTGGAACATCAAAATATCGCAGTTGTAGTATCGTTCAAATTATCTCATTTCTTAACGCGAGTGTTATTTATCGATATTCTTATTTATAACGCGTCTCTTTAACACACAGAAAAATTTTGTACAAAGGTCACGCAGTGGAAATAGAAAAAAAAAACAAGACGGCAAGAACGAGCAAAATTAGCAAAAGGAAACGATTAAAAAAACACGCATATATCGCTTCGTACAAACGGAGATACGCATACATACAGAGGCATGTAATCTGAATTAGAATAGCGATAAATGTAAATATAAACATAAACAGATAGGAAGCGAACATTCTCCCCGATCTTCCTTAATGTCAGAGGTTCGTTATGTCTTATTCATAGAAGCTGTTGCGTAACTAACGACAACCCGAAGGAAACTACTACAATTTGATCGACATTAGCCGTCCCCCACGCTTTCTGCCAACTGTTTGCTGGCAAACGCTATTTCGATATTTAGCAAATCGTAATGTTCCGTTGAAACGCGAAACGCGAAACGCGGGAAAGATCGCGCTCTCGATCAAAGCCCTACCGCGATATTAGCCCTATTAGCGCTATTTAAGAGAATCTTACTTTCTTGGTGATTCGATTTTTGTCGCCTTCGACGGATTACGGTTATCGATTATTTATCGATCGATGTTGGTTCTAAAGATACAGCGAATGACTTTTTTGCGAAATCGTAGCACGTTTCCGCGTATGCGAAAAGCAGACAATTTTTAGCGATAAACGACGTTGCTCAGGCTACCGTGTCGCAATATATAACGCGAAGTCACCTAAGAAAAGGTATTCCGCGAGCGCAAAACTGAACCAAAGATACGAAAAGAACGAAAACTCGCTTAAAACAACTGGTCGAAAACGAACCAGCACGCGGACGAAGCGTCGACTCTCGCTTTGCTTCCTTATCGTTGTGCTATCGTACTTTGTCGCAACAAAATGTTACAAGCGTTACGCGGATTTACCGCAACTGCGTGTTCTTCTCTTCTTCTCTTTCGTTCAACGCGACTACACGCCGTTTGTCGTTGGCTAAACGCTATCCACGGGCTCACAGTTGCTTAAAACTTTCCTCGTCGGAGAGGAACGAGCGTTTTCAGCTTCGACTATAATTCGTTGACTATCGCGATCGTTATCGGGTCTCGCTCGCTCGACTAAACCGAAGAAACGTTCGATCGACGATGCTCCTCTTTCCTCCTTTGTAAACAAAACAGATTTGTCTGTTTGCGCGTATGTCGCAAAACTGTTGCAAAAAAAAAAAAGCGAGTTTGCGGTTGATGCACGCGATTCGAAGCAAAATAAAGGTCGTAAAAAAAAGAAAAAAAAAAAAAAGAGGCAGTTGTAAAATATAAGAGAACTCCGAGCCAAGCACGAAATCGTTCTGGTTAACGGTAGAAGGCGGAAGATCCTTGAGGAGGATTTAAGATTTATCGCAGAGCCAAGAGTCGATTCTCTTTTCTTCCGGGTACTCGACCGCTTCCTCTCTCCTTCTCGCTTTCTTTATCTTACTCACAGTTTTCGCTAATTCCTGTCGAGCTTCATTATGTGGCAATCTACTATTGATTCATCGATAACGGAGGATACATCGCTGATAATAAGTTGATTTATTACCGGCGTAATACAAATTATATTAGCTGTCGATCGACTCGTGGAAAAGGTTGGCCGTGCCTCGAAAAACTCCCAAACGATTTTAAATGTCGCCAGTTTTATTCGAAAAACAATTCCGTTTCGCAAGAGATTTTACCTGCTTCTTTTCTTTCTACTGCATAATTCAACAGCATTTTCAAATTACGATATACGTAATTCCTATTACTGCGAATTATGCAACACAGGTATATTTATGGTAGACAAAGTACCATTAATTTTATTAAAATTAACGCTGTGCTGGTAAGTTTTACGTACCCGTTGAACAACGAATAACAGATTGAAACAACGTTCTATCTAGTTGCTAATAAAAATTAAATTTCTCGTTTAAACGACGCGAAAAATAACGCATTTACTGTTTCTTACTCGCAAATAAAACGTTACTTTTTGTTCGCATTTAATTATACTAAATGTTGAATAGTACCGTTTAATAAAAATAGATAATAATAATAGGAAACGAAAAATAGAGGTCTGTTCGTAAACAACGTTTAATTTCGGTGATTAACTTTGGTATTTTAAGCAACAAATAACTCGTCTCTGTCTTTCGTTTCAACTATCGAATAACGAACGGCTCTCTATTCAAATAATTATATAATCGAGAATTTACTCGATAATGCCCAACACACTGACTATGACTCACTTCTGAGAAAGCGAATAATTACAAAAGCCATGTCGGTTTTCACTTGTACAAACGTTGATATAAATTGGCCACGTAAGATTCGACGTTTATCAGGAAACAAGAAAGGAAAGAACAACAACGAAAAAACAGAAGCCGCGCGAAACCAAAGAATAAAGCGTCGATCACGTTACCCGACGTTATCAGTCCACTTCCGCGTATAAAACGGATTAAAAGAAGGCTTTCGTACTTGACATTTCGTAATCAATAACTACAACAACACGCTTCCATGTAACATCGTCCACGACAAAAATAAGAGTACATATGTACACTCGAGATGGCAATACCTTCGACAAACATATTCCCATTGTTCGAATTTAAAAACGTTTGGAATTTTACTTCTCACGTAGTTATGCGTGTAAACCGACGATTTATCGATATCATCCGATATCGTACTTACGTTCGCGTTTGCTACAATTTAGTAGATATTAATATCGTCCACTTCGTATCAACGTTCTTCGTATTATAACCGTAGATCAAATTACTCGTAATTTGCCGTTATTTATTGCGTACATACAGCGATGGAAAAATTGTCGAAACTTTGCTTTTCCAACGAGAAATCAAAGTGCCCTTGATTTTTGCAAATGGCAAATGTGTATGTGTATGTGACTGGACGATTGACGGAAACGTTAATACGGAAAATTATTTTATTCGAAGCGAATTACGCGTCGGACGGTTCTAACGTCGACGATAGGAACGCAGGCAAACACCGAAATCGACACAGACCGGACGAAAAGCGTCGATGCACGCGTGATAACGAGTCTCGGCGTGTACCCGGGTCTTAGGGCGTACAGTGTAAATATCCAGACACAAAGGCACACGCTTCCAACCTTTTCTCTAATTTCAACGCGTACGTTCACCTCCTCGAACACGGACGCGTATCTATCAATCACCCTACACGTTCTATACATCGGATACACGCACGGAACGTGGCAAGCAATTAGGTCGAGTCGTAGCTCGACAACGATAGAGAATTCTTCTCGTCCCGGAAGTGGAAACGCGTCTATTCCGAATCGCCAAACCCTGGTCGATGCGCGAGCTCACTCCGTACGACCGGAGACGCGATATCGACGCAAAAAGCAAAAGAAGAGGCGGCCGTCGACCGTTCGAAAAGCTATCGTCCGAATTTCGCAAGACAAGCGCATAGGAGACGGTACGAGAAAATTACATAATAACAACGATGCGTCTATAGAGAAGAGAATAACGAGGGAAAACTTTCTCCGGTCCCGGTACACTCTGCTTACCTCCTCTATAATTTTCGTTACGCTCCAACTGCACGATGATCTATCGCACATGCGCCACGTAAATCACCGATTACACAGATTTCCTCGCAACGCCGCGTACATGATCGTTTAAACGGGAGTTTACGTAGGTTTGGGTGCTTATCTGGCGCAAACGCCTTTTACGAGAACGCCGGTATCGAGCCGATTGTTTCCGGAACGTCTTGATACGATAACCGATTTTCCTTGGAATTGAAAAGGGGCGGGAACGCGAGGCTCTCGTCAATGGAATCGTGCGCAGCAGCCAAAAGTATCATCCTCTTGCATTCTGAAACGTTATCAGGCTTTAATTCCATCTACGATTATGCGGAAAATTCAGCGTACGCCTACGTACGTCGGCAAGGAACGCCGGCCGGACATGGAAAAACGAATATAAACGGATATTCGAAATAAAAAAAATAAAGCAAAACTCGATGTACGATGCAAATTTTTCACTGAAACTTGGAATTCGTTTAAAAAAGCAATACGATACGAGTTGCTTCCTGTAACTTTGCATCGCAATATTTTTTGTACGTAACGCGTACAGGGGCTTTCTAAGCGTTGCCTGTAATATACAGCCGTAGCGTATTTTCATTTTGATCGTGCAAACTTTGCAATTTGTGCTTTTTTCCGCTAGTAAAACAATAGCGAAATAACGAAACTCGTAAGGATACAATGGCGAGAAGCACTACCTGCTTCGTATCGATTCAGCTAGCTTCACATCTCGAGACAAGCTCCATGCTGGTACGTACTCGATGCTAAAACGTAGAATTGCGCGTGTCAGGCATCAGACATACGCTTTGACCGTTTTCCGTAGTCGTCCATAATTCGAAAACTAAAGTACCTGGGACGCATTTTACTCGTTTTAACGCGTACTCGTGCAACTTGTCGAGTATGGACGTGCATTTACGAATCTGTTTACACAACGATGACATACGACGCGTAAAACGAAGCGAAGGAAACGTTTTCCATTGAAAATTCCACGATAACCAAAGTCGCTATTACCATTGATTAGGCAAGCTGTGCGAAGTAATACAGTTTGAGGTGGCGTCAAATGAAACTGTAGTGGCGCCGCTTTCGTACCACTAACCGATAACCCAATACCACGATCGTCTCGCAAACAAAAATTGCCAATATACGATACATCGCCGTACGTCATTGCTTCTCTATTATCTCGATATAGTATCGCCGTTTTCTCTCTCATTTTATAGATGAACGCTTCTTACATTTTTTCCACTCGCGACCCGCTTTTGACCGACATAACTTTCCGCAACTCCAGTTACACGCGTAACACGACAAGGTACAAACAATCGATGATAAATAAAGTTTGAGTTTGAACAATTCTTCGTTGCATTTGTAATTTCATCCTTTCCTCGTCTGCCCATCTACCTACTATCGTCTATCGTAAAATTTATCCGAAGCGCGTGGATTCTTCGGATGCTAACGACAGTGGAAAAACCTCGAGTATACCGATGTAACGAAATGGTTTCGTTCCGATAAATACGATAATAACGACGACTTTACACGAATGGAAACAGCAAACGAAAGTGGGAGCGAAGAGATGGCTTCGCACGCCGAGGCACTCGTGGCGTTCGAAAAAGAGCCTCGATAGTTCCAAGTGCAAAAAGAACGTGACTCTATCGAACGAATTACGCGACTTGGCGGCCGATAAAAAGATAATACGATAATATCAAAGGTACACGTTTAAAGAAGCTATCGATCGGTCCTCGTTCGTACTCGAATAAACGAAATTTCATATCGGGAAAGCGATTGTTCCGTTATTCGAAAATTCCATTGTCCGAACGGTTTTGTCTCCCTATCAATCCGGATAAATGAACCTCTCCTCTCTCTCTCTCTCTCTCTCTCTCTCTCTCTCTCTCTCTCTCTCTCTATATATATATATATATATATATATATATATATATATATAAAAAGAAAAAATACTAGACGTTGGAACAGTTTGGCGAACCACTGCAACTCGATGAGTGGAACGAAGGAAACGAAAAGAGGACCGCCGGGGAAAAGAAGAAAAGCTGGGTTTCCGCGACCTTGAGTTGGTCGGTGAACCCGATGCTCGCGCGTCCGCTTACGTCACGCTCTCGCCAACTCACAAGGAAGTGCTTTCTCGTTCCTCCGCGGGCGGAAAGAAAGAGAGAAAGAGAAGCAGAAAAGAGAGATGCGGGCCGAGATAGCAGCCACTGGCGTAGCGCACTACGCAAACAAATCAACGTCCGTCCACTTACTGGTAGAGGCTGGTTCGAACAGAGCCAGTGCGGTAGACGAGTAACGAGTTAAGCCGAATCTACACCGTTCGCTCGGGAGAATCGGCGCGGATCGTCGGCGATTTAATATCCTCGTTCGATCCGCGATGGTCCTTCGAATCCAAACGGTCGGTCCACGGCTCGAGTCAGCTTTGTTTCCTACCAGCTACTGCTCGTCCGCCGCGTCCGGATATGGAAAAAGGCGGGGAAAATCAGTCGTAAAAGACAACAAAGACAACGAAGACCTTTTCGTCTTCCGCGTTCATCCTTCACGACTCGATTTCCGACTCGGTGTTCCGTAGCCAGTGTCGAGACCCGTTTAAGCGAATCTTGGTCGGTTCGTCGACGCGAATGTCGCCGCCGCTGCAACAGTTTGACGCCACTCTTCGTGCAACGGTGAACGCATTATGGCCTCCGCGTTATCGCAATTAAGAACAAGCATGGAAACTTTTTGCACGCCGACGAATCGCTCGATAAACCGATACCGTGTTCGCACAGCGTTCGCGTTCACAGAGAAGCAGCCACGCGGACGATAGAGGTACGCTAGCACGCAGATCTTCGTCGTTTAAAGTCCCCCAAATGACGCGGATGTCGATTTAGATAATTTGCTTAACGGTGCGTACGGTACTGGGTGCTCGTGCGTCACGATGGGCGTTATTCGAATAAACTTTTAGTCGAATAATCAGTCACGAATAAAATTTTATTCGGCGTCCTATTAGAATTTCATATTTAGTCGTTCGTTTCCATTGTATCATATTCGTTATTTTTATTATTCGTTACGCAAATACTAAAGTATGTACATATATATATAAATTATAGGCCTTAATTCGCGATACAACCGACAAATCAATAAAATTCTACGGTCCGATGCAAGTCAAAAATCAAGGATTACAAAAATGTGATTTTTCAGGTAACCGAGTTTGTAATTATACATATATACATATTTTACGAGGCAAACGCGCTACGGTCAACTCGATTAGGCACACGCTATTACCTTTTAACGGTTTAACCGTTAATTATATCATCAGACCAGGTCCTTCGACCAACCGTTTGTATCTTTTTCTCTACTTTTACCTGGCTCGTTGATACCTTAATACGGGGATTCCTTCTCCATGACTCGTATTTCGATTTTCGTATTTTAACGCATCCAGTCCAATTACGTGTTCGATGAATGGGATCTTAAGACGTTCGTGAAGCGTCTGGTTAGAGATATACCAAGGAGCATTTGTCACGATTCGAAGGGTTTTCGGCTGAAAAGTTGGAAGGATCGTCGTGTTAGATTGGTTTCTTTAAAACAATCTTTCGACTCGTCATATCACTCGTAATAGTAGCAGCGTTATAATTGTACGTAAAAGTACGCGCAACGTTTCGTGCTTTCCCAAATGATTACCGTTTGTCCGTGAACTTTCGTGCGCCGCGAAAGCTCTTTCGAATCCATTATATCGTTTAAATTACAGGAAATGCCGCGGCGATAATTCACGTTCGAAGCCATGAAATTCCCGGTAAGCGGTGATTCTATCTGGCGTATCATCTATAATCCGGTCTTTCTTCGTCCGTCTGTCCAGTTACGTAAACATGGAAATCCACGCGTGTACATCGATCATGCGATATCGTTACAGCGATTATAACGATTCATTTCGTTAATCGTCCATATGCACGCACGGAACCAAAAGCCGTGTTTGCAATCTTCGAATTCGAACGATCACTAACCCCACTGCGACACTCGCGTTCTCGATTCGCGATCTTGGCTTCGATATAATTCTCTCGTTAGCACCAAACGAAGGAGAAGGCTCGTTTCGATCCGTTAGAAATATGTCGTCGAAAAGTTCGAAGAAACAGGCTGCAACGAATACGAAAACGTTTCTTTTCGAATTCACACGCGACACACCGCGTACCCTGCGAACGAAAACAGGAAAAAGAAAAGATGGAAGGTTCTTGGCGGTTCTTTCGAATCGTAACACGTCGCCAACTTAACCTAAAGCGGTAGCTGCCAACTTGAAAAAAATACAAAGGCGCCAGCCTAGTTAGAAAAGCAGGAAAATAAGACTCGATCGACCGGCGAGGTTCTCGGCAAACGAAACCAGGCATACGCGTTTCGTTCGAACTCGAGACACTTTTTAACGCTAGAACGGTACGTACGATTGGGTCGCAAACGACCGAAAGAACGCAGTACGGTTAAGAGACCGTTCGTGTCGAATCGTTATCGCGAAAACGAATTAAAAAAATGGAGAAAGAGGGAAAAGAAGAGTGGCGAGCGAGGAGAGAGGTTGGAGAAGAGAGGGTCAGTGACACGTCGTCGAACAGAGGTTTATCGGACGAACGACCGACCCACGTGGTTAGTGTTCTCCGCCCTCTTTTATACCCTCGATCGCCGCGCCACTAGGAACTACTGCCGGAAAAAAACACGATTAAACGTTATTCCTCGCGCGTTCCGTTATACAGGGTGTTTCTAGCAACTGGGACAGGCTGTAACTTGGTCGCGAGCGAAGTTGGAGGAAAATCGTAGAAGGAAATTTTGCACCGTCTAACGCGCACTATCGCGCTGAGCGTACTAGTTTCTACAAGTGGAACGCCGTAATTTTTTCCACACCGTTCGATACGTTTTCAAAGTTGGTCGATGTCACGTAGCTGGACGGGAAAATGTCGAATTTAAAAGACAAGAAACCACAGAGGAGAATGTACGGAGAATTTATCCGTTCCTTGTCTTTCGTTACGCCAAATTTGCTGCAACTAAAATCGAAATATCTTTAAACCAAAGTACAAACGTTTGTAAAACGTTAGATAGAATTATTTCTTTTTGTAATAATGTACTTCCATATCGACCGACGATCACAGACACAAAATTCTACGTTCTTCGAACAAATCGATATTTAAGATGAACGATAACGTTGAGAACCCTAAATATCGACGATAATATCGATCGTCTGTACCCTATTTTAACGACGGAACGTAACATCTCGTACGATGATCTTTCGCAGGAAACGTTATACATTGGCAGACGACTTACTTTGGTTTTAAAGATTATAAAGATTTCGCGCTGTTTGCTCCGTTCCATTTAACGAAACGATTCTTACGTAGCTCTCTTTATCGAACTAGTAACGTTCGTGGAAGGAAAATGGTAGAAAATTAGACGTCCTTATATACCGAGGAAAGTGACGCGATTTAACACCGCCGAGATAATTTCGAACGTAAAAGGGACCCGTTAACTGCAGTTAACTGCAATACCGTGGAAACGCTAGCGCGTAAAAACGTAGAAATACGAGGCGGCGAAAGATATGGAAAAGCTTTTTATCGGGCAGAAATTTCGTTGAACTTTCCAACTACCTGTTACTCGAGAAGAAGCGAGGAAGGAGAGCGCTCGAAAGATCGAGGGTGAATGAGAATCTCTGCGGAGGTACAAAGAGAGCATCGAGGCCTCGGATGCACGTGCGTGCAACTAACGCCGACCGGAAGTCGATAAAAAGGCTGCTTCACCCTCGTCACTCGGCAGCAGAGCTCCTCCTCATGGGAACCAGCCTCTTTCTTCTCTCTTTATCCCTTCGCTCGCCTCGCTCTTTCCTCCCGATTCCGTTCTCTCCTTCTTTCTCCCGCGTCTCTCGTTCCTCTTGTCACGACATCCCTCGACGTTGCACCGTAGCGTGCCAGCCACCCTCATCTCGGCACACAAGGTTTCTTTCGAGTGGCCCAGTAAACTTGAAAACTATCCTCCGAAGATGCACTTTGCTCTCCAAAGGTGTTTCTTTCTCCCGAAAGAAGATGTCTCTCTCTCTCTCTCTCTCTCTCTCTCTGTCCACACAGAACAGAGAGTTTCCTCTCTCGTGATTTTGGCTTTGATTCGTTTCTCTCGTCGGCGATCCGCCCGTTCTCGCGCCCCTTTCTCTACGTCTTTCGTAGAGACGCGTGTCTTTCGCTATCTCGCTAGACGGATCGCAATCGGTGGGCGGCGACAAATCTTTAAAACACGCGACACCCGACTATTTAGTCGCAAGCCGCCGGCTACGTTTCGTCGTATGTACCGTCGAGCGATGGACCCACGCGAACAACGCGTCATTCGTTAGGGCATCGAAGGAGAAACGTAAGACGACGCCGATGAAAATCGCGACGATTTTCAACCGTGTCGTAAATTTCGTCGTTGCGGGCAACTGGGCGGTTGGTTTAGTTTGCCAGCTACGTGCAAAAATATCCCGCCGCTCGGTCTTAGTTCTCGAGCTGGATCGCTTTAGTGGCAATATCAATCAGCCGCCGTGAGGCGGCCGTCCGGCATTGTTTATATTAACACCGATAAGGGGATTTGCGGAGGCTGCCGCCTCGCGGCGGCTGATTAATAGCGCTACTAAGTTAGCGCTAGCCCGCCTCAGCCTGAGAATCAAGGCCGAGCGGCAGGATATCTTTCCCTACAACCGGGAAAACTAAGGCCAACGTGCCTGTTTCGTGGCTTTCCTTTATTTTCCCCTCTTGCTTGTTTCTATTCTTTCTCTCCCGCTGGCTACCATCCACGATTTTCAACCGGGTGTACCGCAAGAATTTTTCAAACATCCACGCGCTACTCGATCGTTTAGTAAGGAGCACCGATCCGCGCCTCTCCCGGAACAAGACGTCTCTCGCTCGACAGGGAACGTTCCCACTTTCCTGGTCGTGGTTTATCCATCCTCCCGTCCAGGCGCTTCTTTTTCCACTTGCTTCGCGTTTACGCGTTTCGGCTGGCTGCTACAGCGCAAACCCCGTAAAATTCGCGATCGACGCGTCGCGAGAATTTCTAACGAGAAATAATAAGAATTTGCAACGTACGAGACGTTACGTTACGTTACATTAAATACTCGATCGTATCTTGAAAGAGTTCTAGATAAGACACTCTAATTAATGGGGATAAAAATGGAAATTATCTATGACAGGGTAGCGTATCTTTCTTTTTTCCATCGCATACACGGTCGATCGGTATTCCAGATAACGCTACTCGATAGTCTTCGTAACGTCGACAGTGCCCGCAACAGTGTAGGAAAATCCCTTTTGCCCGATTTCTAATTTACAAACTAGAAACGAACGAAACTTTGCGAATAAGAGGGACGGTCGTACGAGCTCGGACAATCGCGAAGGCCGATTTCTTTGTATCGCGTTGCGATCGAATTTAGCGGATTAGCCCTGGAAAGATCGATCGCATCGCATCACGATGCTCTAATTACCGGCCATGAAAGATAAAATCAGCGCCGCTCTTTTCCTCCATAATTTTCACATTAAATTACGTTCTATCAAAGGCGAGTACGCGCGTGCATATTTTTTGAAATTTAGTATACGGCGTAGACACGCTTACGCACTCGCGAGACGGACAGTAATTAAAGGAATCGTGTTTTCGGAACGAAGGAGTCGACGAAAGTAAAAGCGTACGTACAAGGGCCGTAGGAAGAAACTTTTCGCGCGGTTAACGTACGTTACCGCGTCAAATTTATAAAACATCTCGTATAAAAACATGTAAAACGTCGTTAAATCGACGAAAATCCCGCTCCATCTTTACGCCTATACGAGTGTCATCGCGATGCCGATCGGTCGCTGGTCAAACGTTGGAAAATACGGAAATGGGAGGAAGAACTTTGCCATTCTTTTTATTCGCGTTAGCTTTATTCTTGGACGCCAACGCGGCGGATCGAACGTCACCACCTGCCGATCGTCCTCCGTCCGATTTTCTCACGCAGGTTCGCATTGTTTGCTATAAATAGACGCTGTTTATCGAAATAAGCAACCTTACCGCAACGCGATTCGAACGTCTCGGCCGAATGTGTCGGGGCAGACACGTCGAATCGCGCGTCGATCGTTGGCGCGCGAGTCGGGATAAATAAGAAAAATAGATTCTTCCCAGTTAACGACCCAACTCTTCTCTCCCCTTTTTCTAACACGATGTACAGAGAGTGGAGCGGCGGCGGAAATATTTACGAACGTCGCGGTACCGTAACCTTCTTCGACGTTAGCGGTTAGGCACGCCGCGAAAACAAACGCCAACCGATCTACGCCGATCGACTGGACGCGAGACGAAACAAGTCGCAGATGCGATCTTCTAGTCGCGTTCGCGAAAACGATGATTGATTCTTCTCGATGCTAGTATCGCGCGAAAGTGAACGATCGCCTTACGCGTATTCCGCCAATTTCTACGATTCGTCGCTCGCTTCTTTTATGAATCCGCCGATGACGAGAGAGTTCGAGCTCTCGACTCCAAAGAACGTTGGGACAATTTACCGCGACAACCACGCTCGTAACTAGCCGATCTAATAGGAAAAATCGCATCCACGGAAGAACGGAATCGGTTTGCCGTATGCGAAAGAACGCGCAACGTCGACGACCGTCTTAAGGATGTCCTCGTTCGTCCGCGCAAAGAAACGAAGATATCGAACGATCGGTCGATTCGGCTTTAGACGAAACGAACCGACCGCGATAACGACGACGATTCGAACTTACGAGTTAAAAAGTCACGGACTGACATACGCGGCTTTCTTCGACGCTGAGCTTGGACGCGATGCGAGCTGTATCGTCGAGAGGACGGAAAGTTTGGCGGGTTATCGAGCGGTCGGGAAATCTGTATTTCTAAATACAGGACGAAGGAAGTACGGCGGTACCAACGGCGGCTAAAGTCGGCTCTTATTACCGCGATATCCGTTGTACGATAATTTTAGATCGCAAAATTTTACGATCCACGAAACCACTCAAGAGGCGTGTGAATTATACAAAGATGCGACGAAACAGCACCGCGTACTTGAAAGAGGGGTGTAACGGACGACGCGAGCGACCGAAATAACAAAAGGTAAGAAGTAGCGCGGTAAATTACGTTTTGCCGCTCTTTTCTCTTTTTCATAAACCGCCGATCGAATTTAACGCGACGTCCAACTCGCCGGAGTTTCGAATCGACGCGCAAAGGATCCTGTACGTGGTGTAAAAAGGGTCCTTGGAAACGAAACAACGAGAGATATCGGTAAAACGGGAATAGCGAAAACGAGATTCTCCGTTGTTTGTCTCGCACCGACTGCGCCACGTTCTATCGCACGGATAACGATTTACAGGCGTAAATTCGACGCGCTATTGTCGCTATCGAGACGCTTTGCAACGCTGCGTTCGCTAGTTGGAAATCCGTACGCGCGGCTGTGGCCGAATATCGCGAATAATACGAATAATACGAATAATACGAATAATACGATGGAATTAATCGTGAAAGGAGTAACCGGGGATTCGAGCAAGCGGTTGATCTTGATAATTCAACGGTTAACTCAATCAGCTCGATCAATAGGTTTTTAGATAACCTAACGGTCGATTAATCAAGATTCTGCGTGCACAAAGGGTCAACGCGCGGCAAGAAATTAACGAGCCTCGAGCGAACGATCCTCGACGAAGGCGAGGGATCGAAGAGACGCGAAAGTAGAGAGAAAGAAGCTTCGCGGGGCAACCTAATCCCTGAAACTCCAACTATCCGAGATCGTCGCGTCGAAACGTTGTTTCTCAGCGGCAGGCCGATCTCGATCGGCGCGCGTTTCGCCGTGTTTTTGTTAGGACAAAGATGGTAATTTAAGCGGCAAGGGAAGTTGCAAAGGTGGAAAAAGAACCGATAGAACGAGGAACCGGCGTTAGGTATTTTAAACGCCACTTCCTCCTCGAGTTTTCCTCGAAAGAGGGGAACCGGATGCCATCTATCGCGAGCGTCTGCTTCCTTTTGCTCCCTCTTGGAATTAACCGGACGAACGAGAAAGAGAGAGAGAGAGAGAGAGAGAGAGAGAAGGCTCGTCAAGATGGAGGAAGAGGGAAAGGGTGGAGAGATCGGAGGAGAGAAGAAGATCGAATTGACCGCTCGTCGAATTCTTCGAAGAAGGAACGAGGCAACGAGACGGAGATAGCGAAAAAGAAAAGTCCAAGGTCCGCGCTTCCGGTCCGGATACAGACCGGTTCTCTTCCCTGCGGTGCGAGAAGGAGAGAATAGCCGGACGCGTATTCCGCGATGTTTCTCGTTACGCGATTCGTCTTTTTCTTCCAACCAGCGTATCCTATTCTCTTTACCCGATATCCTAAATTCGCTCGTACATCGTCGCACCCGATATCATCGTCTCGATCGAACACCAGCGCCGCTTCTTAACGTCCGTTTTCACTCGGCACGATTTTAAGCGAAACGAACATACGAACGATTCCTCGTTATGTTTGTAATTCGACCACTCGTTACCGCCTGTTTGGGCGAAATCGAATTGCGCGCATCGACGAGACCGAGGACGCGCAACGTAAAATTTCCGTACGAATTTCGAACCGAACGTCTCGTTGATCGACTTGTATCCGTAGGAACAAAGTATCGGGCCGAAAATGGCGTGGAAAAATTCCAACAACGATACACGGCGGTTGCTTTTTCGTCGGGTTCGTCGTTCGCGATATACCGCGGTATCGTCTCGGAAAATTCTTATCCGAAACGAACATTCGCGCTTCGCCGCTATCTATTTACGCGCGAAAAAGGCCCGGCGTCGTACGATCGTCGAGTCGTAAAAATCGCTTGCTCGTACGGTCGTTGCGCGAGAAACCTCTCCGAAAGGCAAAGCGCAAAGGACAACGAAAGAGGCAGTCGCTAGAAATTTGCCGGTGGTTAGACGTCGACACCTCGTCCGTGATCTTAACGATCGATCGAGCCCTCCCTCGAGGCTCCGCAGAATTTTCCATTCCCCTTACCACCCTGCCGCGGTAGTGCTTCCTCCCTCGCTTCCGGGTTCCCGGCTCTTCCGGCCGGAATTACGTTTCGAAAGGCTTTCTTCTCCCGCCACCCTCGCCACCCACTTCCTCTTCCTTCCACGTTCTCGTTTCTCCCCTTTAACCTCTTATCGGCTCTCTCGACTGCGATAGAAAATCGACGTAAAAACCTTTCCATCGTTTCCAACCTTTTCCTTCTTCCACGCTCGAAAAACCGATACACCGCTTTATTCTAATTACTTTCCAAGACTCTCCGCTCTTCTTTCTTCCTTCGATCCACGCGATCGCGCGTTTTGACTTTGACTTAACCTCTCGACCGGTATCGTCGGGTCATCGGCGATTCGATCGGATTTCGGTTAGGTTACCCTCCTAATTTTAGATTACACGGTCAATTTTAACTCGCGCGTTCTATACCGTACGCGATAAGTGTCATCGATCGTGTTCGTTGCGCGACACACGGATTACGGGTTAACGCGGTTTTTCAAACTTTCCAAAAGCATCGGATTCGCTTCGAGAAGAAGAAAAAATGTCATAACCATTCGCAAACTTTCTTATCTTTCTTCTCGCTTCCATTCGTTATCGCGGAAACGTCCACGTTGTTATCGGTATCGCGACAACGAGTCGCGAATTATAAAAATAACATTTTCTTTCTAGATTACGATGCAATTAGACGCAGAGTTAACAACGCCCGACTACAAAAGTATTTTCCAATCGAGTGCTTTTTTTATCAGTCGTACGTTCCATTTTTTACAGCGCGGTATCATCCGGTATGTCGAGATCCGTTGTCCGAATCGTTCGGAGAAAATTCCAACGAGAAGATTCGACGGAGGAAACAGGGGCTCGCGGCTTCGAACGTCTAGAAACACGATTTTCGAAAAATACATCCTGCTGGACGTTCGCTAAATTCCTCCGACTATAAATCACCTTTCCTTTTTGGTCTTCGTTCGACCCGATCCTCGCGCTTTTGCACGGCCAATCGGCGTCGGAATGTTGCCCTTTTCCTCCTACGTTTTCATCGGTCGCTCGCCACTGTTTTCGGTACGATCGATCGATTCTGTTTGCGGTGATTCGAGTCGAGTCGTGTGGCCCGCGGGACGATTCCGCGAGGCCATACGCCGGTTTAACGATTGTTTCGTATATCGCTGACTCGAGGCACGAACGAAAGCAGTCACCTAGACCGATAACGTACGGTCGAGAGGTCGTAAGGAAACTTTTAAAACTAAAAGGACGTTCGCTCGTAGAAACGACGAGGGGAGTAGGAATTAGAGCAAAGGCGTACGCGCTTGTCAAGCGATCAGGAAGAGAAGCAATTTCGAGAGGAACGAAACACGCGAGAAATTGGCCGAACAGCGGTAAACAGGAACGGAATGGAAAGCTGATTACGCGTAGAATACAAAGGCGAGGGGCGAACGATCGGAGAAAGATGGCGAGCGAGCAGCGATCGTCCGTCCGATCGTCGTCGAGTCCGTCTATTATTTTCTACACGGAGATTCGCTTCTCCGCTTTTTAATCGATACGTCTTGCTTGTTCCTCTGTGTTTCCAACTATCTTTTTTACCTTGTTTTGCCCCGTGTAAGTAAACGTATCGTTCTAGTAAACACAGAAAAGCGTAGTAGAAATAGTTTTTTAAGTCACCAACGGAAATAAATATTCAACGACGGCGGTTAAACGTTCTCGGAATTCGCTTTAGGGGCTTGAGATCTCGCGACGCGTAACTCGGTCGCGAAGATCGCGCCAATTCTCGTCGAGTAGCGCGTCCAAGTCGAATAGAACGAACGAGCTTGCCGGATCTTCGTCAATAGGCATCGCGTAGCAGCGAGCGAACGGACGCGGATAAAGCAGGCTGTTGTCTGGCGTAGATTCGCGCCGAAGCTCGGCTTTGCCGAACACGGGCGACACACGGCTTCTTCCTCTCGTCTCTTTTTCCTTTTTCTTTTTTTTGCCAACCAAGGGAAAAAGGAAAATAAAGAGCGAAGAGCGGTAACGCAGCCGCGCTAAGGAGGAAGGAATTATGCATGATTTTGTTCGGGCTCACGTGTTATGTAAATGATAACGTGCAACTTCCTGAATAACGATCAAGGAGCGTAAGCAACAGCCGCTCCGCTTAGCCGTCGCGTCGTATACTCGCTCGTCAGTGTACATTGTGCATATGTGCGTAAGTAGGAGCGCGCGCGACCGTGCTCGCGCGTGCGTCGTCGTTGTAAGCGCGAGAGAAAGAGAGCGGCTGTGCAGGCCAGGGCTACGTAAATCCCTCGCACCGTTTCCTTTTTTATTCAAATAGAATTTTAGATTTTTTAAATGCCGAATACGAGCCACGGGTTATACTCGCGATCGTTGCGATCGCGCGATCGCGTTACGCCCAAGATTTTTCAATTTTCCTTTCTCTCAGTCGCGGCAGAACGTTCCTGGTCGATCGGTTCGTATCAACGACGATAACACTTTGTTTTTTCAGCTTCCCGATCGTCAAAAACGGTTTGCAATCGTTACTCTGCCGATCGTTATTTGCCCGCAACTCTCGACTATACGTACTTTTCGTATATGTAACGATGTTGCGTCATTTTGTCGGTAGGAAATCTGCAAATTCCCTAATCGAGCGGACGGATTATGCTTGCTATCGGTCTACTCGAACGCAATAAGATGGCAATACAATATAGCAATTAGCGAGAACGGAACGAGCGTAAGAACAAACAAATTATATTTCGAATCGCCTATATGTAAAACGTTAAAGACTGGGACGCGAATATTTCATTTTGCCGAGATCGTTAAATAATCGGTCGAGCTTCTTTCCCTTTTTCAATTGGATAAAATTTTCAATAAAATTTTCGTCGCCGACCGATTCCCATTGTCCTTGCTGTTTCGCTGTTACGGCAGCTAACCAACGAATTATACTTGTACGCGATTTACGGGCTATCAAGAGACGCTCGACTTATCGACGAAAGGACGCGAGCGACATTTCTCGAACGTTTAAACGCAGAACGGAAACGTGCATTTTAATCGACAAATATAACGCGGTAAATAAATAATTCGAACGAGTCGATGTTTCTTTCGTACGGTAAGCGATCTATCGTCGATAACTCGTAAAAACTAACGGCTGATATTTATTAGAAACGCGCGTATATGCTACGTATCGTGTCAAGCGTAAACTATAACCTGCAACTTAATTTTCACAGGGACCTCGGCTGGAATTTTTTCAACACGTTTGAATTTCAAGCTGGATCTTCGCGACATCAGAGAAATATCGCTCGCGTTCCATTCGTCTTCGTTATCTCGTATTAAAATAGGAAACGTATTAAAAATAGGATATTTAATTTTAGCTGAATTTCCTGTTACACTTCCAATTAATAACTCGATACCAATTAAAAGCGGAGAGATATTACAGCTATTATTGGAATTAATAATTGAGAATTTTTAACGCGCTTTTATAGATATACTTTCTCGGAGGAGAACGAGAAGATCGTTGCAAGTTTTATCGTTATCTATAATCCCATACGCCGATTAACTGTCTTTTTTTCTTGTAACAGTAGTTCCGTTGGAATGTAGGTTAGGTTATTAAACCAATTGCAACGACCAGCAACCTATACACTTGGATAACAATTTTTCGCTATTTACGCGGCAATGCGTATTTGCCAAATATCTTATATTAGACAGAAGAAAAGGAGTCATTAGGGTTATGGCAAGTTTGTTTACGACGCGTCAAAAATTCCATCGATACGTTTCGCGTCGATAAACAACGTATAAATATGTATGCGTAGATTAACTGCAACGGTCGAACGACGCTGGAAAATCCTTCGACAAACCGATCTTGGTCCAACGAAGCTCGATGACAGGCACGGACGAACTTTAAACGATTTGCTTTGGCTATTTACGCGATATCGTGGATCGTATCTTAATTCGAATACGATGTACTTCCGGAAAATGTACACCGACGTATAAACTAGACCGATAAGATCAATACGAGTAGCTTTTGTCGTCATAAATAATAGGCCGTTGATTAAAACGACGAAATATTCTACGAATAACTCCATAATTCATCGCGTTTAATAGGATAAAAAACGTGTAATCGTAATATTAAAATTGATCTCAACATGCGTCATTGTCGTAGGAACGCGTAAAAGATCCTTCAAACTTTTGAAACGCATCGGGCATTTGGCGTTCGGTAACGAGGCTCGATATTTCCAAGTAACAAAAGCATATATAGCAATTCCAATGGACAACGAGCAATTCTAACGACGAGTTGCTCGTCCTTTCGGATATAAATATCGAAATTAAACAAGCTTTCCATCTCGTAATGTACAACTAAAAGCATTCCAACGAAAAGGTGGAAAGCTTCTATTATGCCTTAAATTATCAACGATTCGAATCTTTTACATAACCTAGAGATCGCTTCACACGGCCGTATTTCCGAATTACAGGCGCGGAAAGAAACGATAAGACGCGATAGGAAATGCGGAAAGAAGGAAAATAGAAGCGACCAAGCGATAAGACGAATGTTGGATTTTCCTCGCGTAGCCGTTCAAACAGCGACGTCGAACAAAGATCACGCGAAAGTGGAAATAAGAAGAAAGCAAAAATAAGATGGTTACCTCGATCGCGGCTTAGCCGATGAACCGTCCGATGCGGCGTAATATCAATGGTGTAGATCGGTTAGCGAGTCGAAGCGAATCCCCTCGGCGGTCATCGGGCAGAAATCCGCGCCCTAATACGTCGTGACTACAGCCTGGCATCCACAGGTATCCTCGAGACACCGACCACGCGCACGTGTATCTTTTCTTCCGCTGCTCTTCTCTATCTCTCTCCGTTCGTCCGTCCGTCCGTCCCTCTTTCCCTCTCCTTTCTTCCGCACCTTCTACGTATTTATTTATACACCCATTCCAATATCCCCGCTAATCGTACGGATCCCCCGTGTTGCTCGCACACAACCAGAGATCCCCGTTCGACAACGATTAAACGTTCAGCAGATATCTGCACACGGATATCGGTTTTCGGTGTCCGTACGAGAAAAGTCCAGAGCTATCGAAATATCCATGTGTGTATACGCGTATATCACAGAGCTATCTACGCGGCTAAGTGTATCACAGTCGACACCACTCGAATATCACTCTCCCTCTCTCTCTCTCTCTCTCTCTCTCTCTCTCTCTCCCTCTCCCTCTCCCTCTCTCTCTCTCTGCCGTTCTCTTCTCTTCCCTTCTTTCTGTCCTTTTTACCCTATTCTCTCCACAGGAGGCTGCAGCAGGTCGCTACGGCGATCGGTAGACGAATTCGAGGAGGATACGCGAAACGAATTTCCTTTCACTTCGGACACGACTCGAGTGTTTCGGAGGCGCGACAACGACTACGCGGCAAAATCCACTCACAGAGTGTCGGAGCTGGCGAACGACTGAGCCGCAAGTTGCGATCTCCGCTGGAAGCTTGCCGCCACACACCCCACTCCTCTCGCGCGCGCCATGAGAGACTGGCGATAGCGCGCATGCGCCAGACTTGCCGCGCCGTATAACGCGTTCGACGAACGGAGACAAATGGACCACCGGAACGCGCGACCCTTCGAGTCCGACGAGGACGAATAGATGGCCGGTTATACGGCGCGAACGGAAATAATCGAAGCGTTGTAATCGAGTGGGAAATACCATAGGACGTTGGAGGGGGCTTCACCGACTTCCTCGTAGCTTCCTCGTAATCGCGATCCTCACTGTCGACGCGAACCTACCTTTTTGCCACCAGCTCCGACGTCGCCCCGAGGTCGAACCCCGCTTTTTCTAATCGATACCGATTTATCTGTCTTTCCTTTCTTCTCCTTTCTTTTTCCCCGTTTTCATTTTCCATCGAATTACGCGAAATTTGCATCGTCTATACGCGCGTCAATCGCTTCGAAATTGCAAATGTCTCTTTTTCCAATTACAGCTTCCGTTCGCTGTATTAGCGGAGAAAGATTATTAATCGCACAATCAACATATTCGTTCGTCGTAGATAGATTCGACGACGCGTCGTCGTTTACATTTAGGATCGACGTTGCAATTGCAAAAAAGAGAAAGTTCATAGTTTCCGAGTTGCATAAAACCGACGATCGTTCCTGGTTCGGGAAAAAGCTCAATTTTTTAAGACGTCTGTGCGAACGTTTTGTCGCGATCCACGTATCTGTACAGTGCGCGAATTTGTCAAACGGCTGGAAAAACGGTCGAACGTATCCGAACCACGAACGATGACCGACCGGGGGTTAACGAACTGGCGAGAGGGCATTCGATTTATTTTTCTGTAACCGAAGGAATTCTCGAGTTTCGTGGCCGAAAAGGTGTCTGTTGACCCGACGAAACGTTAGATTACCGAATCCGACGAAAAGCAGTCACGTCGAATCATTCTGTTAAGCCGATAAGATATAACAAGTCGATATCCCAACGACCTCTAAAAAGAGTAATCTCTCTTTTGTTTATTATCCGAATTTTTAATTAACCTTTAGGATATTATCGACGATGATTAATCGACGAATTAACGTCATTAGCGAAATTTCACGAGTCGCAACTTGCACATTGTCCATGTGTAATAAACTGCCTCGCATAACGGTAATCGATTAGATAACGAAACGAGCGACGTTCTATCCGTAGCGTAGGTTCGATCGTATAAACAATTTTACATAAAACCGTGAAACTTTGTTCGCGCAGTAGACATTTTTTCGTTACGTTTAATCTAATTTGTCATAGCATTCGCTGTGATATCGCGAGTGATAAATCAATCATGGTAGATCGTGCAATTATGGCGAAGACAGTTTGGGCCTTTGAAAAGATTTATCGCTCTATAGTTGTCCAACTCGCCTACTTTTTTCCCATTCATCGCAATGTTAATCGTTAATGTTAAACGGATCGCTTTCAATTTGCATCGTTGTTTTCTTACTTAAAACTTGAAACGATCTTTTTTCCGAATCTCCGTTTCTCTCTGTAAGTTCGTCGAGCGAGAGAAAAATTGAAATTTCTTGCTGCACGTGTATACGCGTCATAGTTTGCTCGACGATAAAATCACGGAGCGACTGTTTCGAGACGTTAATCGTTTCGAGTCGTTACTTAACGAACAGGTGCATAGGTGCCGCGTTTCTCCCCTTTCTTCCGTTTTCTTCCGCAAGAATCGGCAGGCGAGTTTGAAGAAGGACCCCTCCGAGAAACGATGCAGGTAGCCCACGTTTCAGGACGCCCACAAACCTGTTTTACCTGTTATATCCCGGCTGGCTTATGAGTACTACCGATTCTTACGCTTCATCTTTTCCTTCTATCTGCCTTTTCCCCTGTCTAAGGGATCCCACGAAAAGAGAGGCAGATGGAGAGAGAGAGAGAGGGAGAGAGAGAGAGGGAGAGAGAAAGAAAAGACGGAAACATGGAACTTATTAGTCAACTAAATCAGTCGACTGATGGTCGAACCGCAAACTATATTCGGGAAATTCCATATTGCGCGACGTTTGATTTATCGTAAAAAAGACGAGTTTGTCGATGGTGCATTTACAAAGTTTCAAACGTATCGCAAGGTGAATTCGAGGCGCAAGAGTCGACCATATTTTTGGAAATATCGAACACGGTCGATAGAGGCAAGCGTTGGAGGAGGAACGAAGAAGAAAAAAAGCGCTGTTTTCATAGTGTCAGCGGCTAAAATAGGAAATTGAAAAAAATTTTGACACAAATTTAAGCGGCGCGGATCCGAGGCCTGGCTATTCACGAACGTTTCTCTCGAAAAATATCGTGTCGGTGGTTCTTTTAGAACAAGATCCTTCGGAATTCGAGTCCAAGATTTAATAGGTCCCCGAGGTGGGCAGTAGAAAAGAGCCGGTAACTTTTCAGGACGATCCTTTCTTCGATCGATCGGATGTAAGCGCAAGCAAGGAGGATTCCGAGGAGTTCCATTGTGGATCATCGTTCTTTCAGAAGTGGAAGAAAGATTTTGACCCCGAGTCCTCGCTCGCACATACCTGTGCCATGATTAATGCTACGCCTCCTCGGCAACCTTTTTCGTTGCTTGACAACTGCCGGAAAATCCGGCTCACCCAATAAACATCGTCTTTAACTCTGTGCGTCACATAAAAAATCATCTACAACTTGATATTTCTACGCCAGCGAGATTGCGTCGCCAGCCGCAGGTATCGCGCGATATCTGCCGATATTTGGCGAAATCGCGCGTGTCGTGTACGTCTCGCGATATAAAATACCACGGAAAGATGAAACTCTCGAGGGAGAGCGAGAAAATGACAAACGGAGGGAAGGAGAATATAAATAGCGTATCAGTGGAGGCAGATTGGCGAGAGGGTCGTGCGTGTACATGGTAGAAAATCGGAGCAATTGGCAGGGAAAACGAATTGCAAAGAAACTCGAGATAACTACCAAGACTGACTCGGGCTTCGGACACGATCGGGCCAAAGATGAACTTTGTTCTAGCTTTTGAACGAACGCACGGTACACGTGGTAACGCGTAACGACGTTCGAACGACGTTTCAAGTTATTCTTTACAGAGTCAAAGTCGCTTAGTTTTACAGGCTCGAAGGCTGGCTCGCTCGCAAACGTACGAAGCGACGCGCATGAAAGGATCGGTGGTTTTGAAAATACCCTTCGTTACAACAGCCGTTCAGAGTACACAGTTGAAACCAGACCGATCAGAATTCCGAGCGTTTCGCGTCTTCGGAAGAGGAATTTGCTTTGTCGCGGTTACGTCAACGCATCGGCCGAAGGAAGAAAGAAAGGGAGATCTCGCAGCCTCGAAGAATGCCGTGTAACGATGCTGCACATCCGGGAGGACGACTGAAACGACGTCGATCCCCTCCATCGTCCAAAGGTCCCTTCTCTTCTTCCTCTTCCGTCTCTCCTCTCTTCCTCTTCTCCGTCTCGTTTTTCTCTCCGCGTTTCCTACTTTATTTATGTCAATTATCGTCCTCGTTCTTCGCCTTTTCCGCCCACCCCTTTCCCTTCGTTTTCGCTACTCTCCTCTTTTTCTCTTCCCTCGATCCGTCCTTCTACCTTTCCATTTTCCTAATCATCCCCCACCCCCTCCCCCGTTCTCACCTCTCGTTTCTTTTTCCGTCCATTTCTTCCGTCTTCCCACTTACAGTTTCGTTTCACTTGCCCCTCTCCTTCGACTTTGATTTTTTTCGATTCCGTTTTGTTCGACTTTACTCGCCTCGTTTCTAACCTTTGTGTGTCTTTTCGCGCTCGCGCGTGTGTGTGCGCGCGTGTGTGCGCGCCTGTGTGTGCGCGCGTGCGTCGTACATTATAATACAGGATTAGACGGAGGTGAGAGACGCCGTGGCGTAATCGCTTAAGAACACAGAAGGAGAAGGTGGAAGAGCGGCTGTACGAGTGGAAAGAGAAGGAGAGCCGTGGATCAGAGGAGGAACTCGGTGAATCCCAGAGACTAGTTTCCATCATCCGTTCTCCCGTTTGTGGAGTAAGAACATTTACCATTCGAGTGCATCATACTCGCGGAATTAATGCCCGCTTGACACCGCTCGAATTCGTACATTTTTTAAACGGTAACGACTCGTAAGCCGGTTACCCGCAAGGTTGCCCCCAAGGTGCAATCGAAAAAGTAACAGATTTTACGTCCAACGATCGTTGTTAGTCGTCGTTCGATTGGATACGCGCCTAGCGTCGATCGGTGTTAACCGCGTATATACCTGCGTTTTTAGACCCCGAAGAAGATAGCTGTAACGCCGGACAAACGTCGGACAGAAATTCCTCTTGGACGCAGCTTCTAGCCGACAGTCTGCAACAGCTGTCGAGCATGTACGACGATCGGGCCTGTGAAAGCCTCGAGTCTCTCGACTAGATACAGTCCTCGGAAGACGCGCTCGTCCCGATCGCGTAATATTTCTTTTCATCGAATTATTTGAAACCATTGACCCATAAAAAATTGACCCATAGATAGGTCATTTACGATCGGTAAACGTAACGTACGTCGCCGTATGGCGTGCCGGAAGATACCACGAACATCTTTGTCGCAAACGTTGCGCGAGATATCGGCTACTAGATGTACGATGGTTTTTCGGTTAAACGATATTTCGGACGAGATCTTTCTCCAGCGACCAGGCAGACGAACATTCTCCTTCGACTTTTACGGATTTAAAAGTTTGTATAATTTTCTAACGAGATCGACGATATCCGATAGAACGTCGTTCGTAATCGCTCGCTATTTCAATACGTAGAGGTAACGTACGGATATCGCTTAAAGATTAGACAATGTCGTTATAACGTTCGTTCGTCCAACTTTTGTTCGTCCGATGAAAAATTAGATTCGCGCAAGAGAAATTTCTTTCTTTTCGAGAACGCGATAACGCTACCTATATAACACGCGATAAGGATATATCATTATTTTTTTCTATTTTGCGGGATTAATAATAGATACTCTCATCCTTGAAACGTCAAGAGCGTCGTCACGTGTTACCGTATATTATACAAAGACAATGTTGGTCGTTCTATATCGTTAACAAATTTCTTCTGTCTACATCGTTGTACGTAAATATTTCAAACAAATGTTTCTTTTCCTTTTTTGTAAATTTATCGCAAATCTATTAATTTATTGGCATCGTACATGCGGCTCTTTCGATAGTCCTCGTATCAATTTCTTTTCGATGCATTTTTTAATCGTCTGGAAAAAGGTGTCGAGGCACTTGAATCGAAAGACGATTAATTTAAAAGATATTTTAACTGTAATCTTGCGAGGCTTATCGCGTAAAAGACAAGGAGAGATAAGACAATATTTTCATGTTTATGTTTCCTTTTTCTTTCGTACGTTCGACGATTCGATGAAACTAACATCGAAATATCTCGATTTCCGTAGGATTAAGTTCCGTAAAGGTTGAATCGCGCGGAGTAACGTATATATATATATATATATATATATATATGGATATATATCGAAACGAAATCTAAATCGGCGAATTACGCGAGACGTAATCGTGCGGCGATTAATTTTTATCGCGTCGATATTAATCGAGCCGACAGCGACGATCGATCCGAGATTCGAACAAAAGATACGAGTCGCGCTACCGAAACGAATCGGTATAGGCGATGAAATTGAGAAAATGGGTAGGCGCGTGCGCGTGCATTTAAACGAGCAAAAGGTACACGGAATTAGATAATCGTACAAACGTGGCAACTTAGTACGTACGATGTTTCGAAACCTTTTTCCCTTCCTCCGTCTCTCGCTCTCCCCCTCCGCAGCTTTGCTCGCTCCTTCTTCCTCGTAGATCGCTCGCTCTCTCTCTCGGCCTTTCTTTCTGCGGTCTCCCGCGATTTCTAATTGGGCAACGCAATTTCCTTCCTTCGACTCACAGGAGGAATTCCTCGATTGCGCCAACACCAACGTGGATTACTAAACTTTTCTCTCCTCGTCTGTCTTTGCCGTCCTGCACGCCAGGGCTTCTTGAACCGCGGGCTATTCCCATATGGGATCGCGTAACGCAATCACGGGGCCGTGAAAATTTGTCCAACTGCCACGAGCCGATGAAACGAAGAACCTCGATCGTCCGTCCTTAAACGACCCGGAACGACTCACCCAACTTTTAATCCACGCAGGTCCGTAATTTTTCTTTCTCCTTTCTTCCTTTTTTTCTCCAACGATCTCTGGTCGGACAGACTCGAACACGCTCGTGGCATTTCGTATTACGCGTCGTTGTCGCGTTTCGTCGTCGCGTCAAATATTCGGCCAACTCGTCGAACTCCTTCTGCAAAAAAATATCAAATTATCGGTCAAACGCAAAGTACGAGTCGCGGAATGTCGTTGTCTCTGTCGGGCAAAAAACGCGCGACTCATGGGACAACTTTTACGCTATAAAATTATTAAAACCACCAGGCCACGCGTTCTTTTTAGTCTCGTTGGTTTGTCCGGCAGGAAAATTGCGACCCACGTGGCTGAAAATGAGATCGATAAAGGTGGAAATAACGAGTCTAAAGAAAGTTACTCGTGACAGATGTTTCGGCGTTACTTTTGTCCGTCCATCGATATCACGGCCAAGCGGCGGCAAACTCGTATCACGGGCGAAACTTTAAAGTTTACTTCCTTCTTTTTTTTCTTTTTCTTCCGGACAACGACGAGAGAAACGTCGAAGATACGGACAGTGTCGAGGTTGAGAGCCGCGAGTAGGAACACTGGAATGGAATTTGAGATACCAACGCAGAGCCGAATTTTCTCGACAAGCGAAACGGTCAATGGAAATTTTCCCGGTTTCTCGATCTTTGCGATTTTGATCGGTAGGGTAAAAGGAAACGCTAACAAGTGGTAACGTTATAAATACGGCAAAGGATCGTTTAAATTTAAACATCTTTCGTTTATTATCGATCGATGTTTTATTCGTACGCTTGTTTTACGTATCTTTCTACGTATACAACCGGCGTTACGCAAAATTTTCCCGGGCAAAATGGGGTCGCGAATGGGGAAAGTTTAGGAAGCGCCGTCCTAAACGAAGGTACGCGCTATCTTAGTACCGCGGGCAAATTGCTCCGATTCTCATTGCGCCGCGTACGAAGCGGCGGAGCCTCTTTACATCCTCTTCGGCGCTCGCTTTCGTAACTCGCCTGTTTGCCTATATTTGTGGCCTTTACCTCCAACGTTTATCCGATTTATCCGTTTCGCGTGGAACGGTAGCGCGTCGATAGGAATTTTAATCAGTGAAATTTTTATCTCGCGATATCGTACTCGACGATCGTCGAACAATATCGTTTCCCGGCCACTTTTCTCCTTCGAAATTATTTACCAGAAAAATATCAGCGGTTATCGTCGAATTAAGAAATAATTTCTCGATCGAGCGGAAAGAGCGGTTAGGGGGGGGGGGGAAACGTATTCGAGTATCGTTCATCGTCTTTTAAATACCGGCAGAAACGATTTTCCTCTTGTTCTTTCTGTTGCGAATCGTTACGTTAGGCGCGACGAATTTCCAAGAACGTAGCGGCGAAGCACGGCGTTTTCACGCTGTTTCGCGACAATTGCAAAAGTCGTAATCTTATCGGTGCATCGAACCGTCGAAATTTCGATCCATCGTCCGCGAAACGGCCAAGATCACCGGCCGAGATAAAGCCGGATAAACGCGGATAGTGCGAAGAAAACTAGAAGGCAATGGCAAAGTATTTAAACGCGGCTGGGAATATAAGAAAGACGAACGAATTTAGCGGTTGGACTTTGCATCCAAGAGCTAGGCAAAGGATGGCTTCCGGTCTGTTCCTATCCCGCGTACCGATCTGCCATTACGTTGTCCGATTAAACGAGATTATATGGCGCGTTTATCGTTCGCCGTGCGCTAGCGTAACAGGAACGACCAAGACGAGAAATTGCGACTGTCGGGCAGTGAGTTTGGCCGAGAGGTGGAAGAAGCGGAGGGAGAGAGCGATAATTCTCGCAATAGCCGCGATCGATCGAAACCGATTTGGTTGCGGACACGCGACTAGAATATCTTCGCCTCGTGATTCGAGTGTCCCGCATAATTGAGTGCATTCCTCGGCCACGCGGATTCCGCTTTGCGTCGACACGGATTCCGTCTGCTGCCGATAATCGTGCGAACATCGCGCGCTTACTCACCTTCGACGCGCGACAAAAACGCATTCCTGCTCGTCGACCGCTCCTACGAGCCGCACGAACCACCGACGATCGAGAAAAGATAATCTTTCTCGAAAACAAGGTGTTTTCGTTTTGCTCGATTCGCCGTCGATATTGGGATTATTCGCAATACGAGGAAACACGTCGTTCCTACCGAGCGATCGATCGCGTCGACTCGCTTTGATCGATCGGCTAGCCCTATCTATCCAGACGTATCGAACCGATTAATTATTTCGAATTACGAAACGGGCAAAACAAATTTTACTCGCTCCGAAATCGTGTCGCGGTCGAGACTGCAATTTCGATAAGCATCGTTGATCGTCCGATAGCTCGATAAAGCTACCGTCAATTACGTAACATCGATTTACTTATTTCGCTTCCGTCCGGATAAATATTATTTCCAGACATTCGTCCTATCGTCTTAATCGGTACATCGCACGCTCTTACGTACTTGCGAGAAATTCGAAAGCGCGGAAACGCGCCTATCGCCAATGGTTTACGCTGTTTACGGTGCAAGTCGGTCCGTACGAAATTCGCTATTCGCCGTCTTTCTAAATCCAATGGGATTTTTTATTTTCTCCGATACGAAGGTTGGATCGGCGGATGAAACGTCGGACCAACTACCATCGGACGAATCTCCTTTCGTCGTCCGTCAGTCGTTCGCACAGTGTCCGATACTGTTGTCGCACGCGGTGCAGGCGCATCTTTGAATTTATTCTCCCCGAAAACAGAGCGGCCGGCGAAAAAATTCGATCGCGCGTTTTTGATTTACTTGGAAACGCGGTTCGACCCGCTGTCGATCATTCGCTCCCACTCGGTCCGGATTTAGTCGAGTTCGAGCATACTCGCCAAATTTTCAAACCGAATTTTCTCGGAAACGGAACGGAAACGGAACGGAAACGGTTTTTACGCGTAGAACGGTGCGCGAGTGGCGGCACACCGCGCACAAACTTTGCGTATCTCGGTGGAATCGAATACTTTTCCCTGCGTAAACCGGATCGCGCGAAACGACTTGGAACGCGTTAAAGGCCAACGTTGCGTCAACGCGAGCTTTCCTTTGTTCGATTCGCCTTATCGAGTCGTTCCGTCTTCCTCTCGGTTATCGTCTCGTCGAAATCACGTTTGCTCGAATCACGCCGATCTATCGCGCTAAATATCGATCGCTCTGATTACTCGGCACGCTCCGCGGTGAATGGAGCGTCGAACGAAAATAAGTTTGGAATTTCCGCGAGAACCGCGGGTACGTATACCCTCGTTTGGATTTCAGGTGGGCAGATAACAGCTCGGACCGATAGACGAACGATACGGGCGAACAGGTTGAGACAAAGACTGCCGATAGAGTGGTGAGACGTCGCGAGGTGGTGGGCTGGCAAGTGGGTGAGAGGCAGGGGAAGGGGCAGCGAACTAGAGACTAGAATCGAGTATTAATAGACTCGGGTGGCTGGAAGCCGGAACTGAAGAGCGCACCTCCTTCTAGTCGAGTCGCTCGTTCGAGTTATTCGAGCCGAGAAAGAGGGATATAGAGACGGAGAGGCGGTCGGAGAGCGTGCAGAGAGAGGGAGACGAGCGGAAAGAAAGAGGGACAGGTAGAGAGAGAGAGAGAGAGAGAGAGAGAGAGACGGAGGAGAGGAGTGGAGAGGGAGAGGGAGAGGGAGCGAGATATCGGCTTATTTATAAACGCAAGATAAAGCGTGGCAGTGCCGTGAGAGGAAGCCGTTCGAGCATGGCTCCCACGCTTCTAGATACGCATTACGTATGCGCCTTAGCCTTTCGACTCTGCTACGTCGCGCAACCGCCCAAATCGACGACCATGGAACCGTGGTTGTCCGCTGGGATGCACGCGGTCTATCGTACACGCGGGGATCTCCGATCGTCCACCGAACGCGTAAACTACGTGGACGCGCGCGAATATTCCGACACCTTGAAAACGTCGGCGAACACGCGTAACACGCGCTTGCAACAGGGTCGATCCTGCCGTCCACGGATCTTACGTTTTCACGGATATCGTTCGAGTATACGCGGCTTTTAAATATTCGGCCGCGAGGTTTCGGCGCTTCTTACGCTTCGTCCGTTCTCGCCGGGAAAATTTACCGCCGGTTACGAGCGCAAAAGCAAATAAACGGATAGAACATTAGCCCGTTGGACGTCGATCGGACGACGATTTTCGGTAAGCGGCCCGAGCCAGCGAACAGCGTATCGAGCGACGGAGAAAACGGCGTTTGCTCGCGTGCCTCTAACGGGCCCGCCGTGTCTTCCCAAGCCACGCGAAAAGCCACGCATACACCGAGAAATCCAACTTATAGATAATACGCGATACCGTACCGTTGCAACCGGTACTTTTCGCTCGGTACTCGTTTCGAACTCGTGCTTTCCCGCGTGCCGCTTTACCTCGAGACAGTCGCGTAGCCGAGCCACGCGTTTCGCCCTCCTATCGATAAGAAAACGTCCAACGTTTCCAATTTCTCGCCACTGGAAAAATTTCGTCGATCCGTTTCGTCTTCTCGCGTAGAAGCGATATTATTTCGTCGCTCGGCCAGAGACCGTCGGTGCCGCTCTAAAGGCCGCTGTAGGAACGTTTATAAGTAGGTCTCGTGACATCCAGTGGCCTCGCGCGAAACCTGGTCTCGGGGCACGCCTCGAGGAACATCTCGTCGCGTACAGCGTAGGGCATGCTCGACGCGTCATTCTCCTTCTCTTTTCCGGCCTCTTCGCGTTATGCAAACGTCGCCTTTCGCTTTACGCTTTGTCCGAATCGATCGCTTCCATCGATCGTCGAAACTTCCGATGCTCCTCCGGGCCCAGGCGTTTCGTCCTACGTACACGCTCGATACGCTCGAATTTTGCCGGTGAAACTCAAAGTTTATCAAAGAAGAAAAAAAGAGAGAGAGAGAGAGAGAGAGAAGAAAAGAACGCGGCGCCTTGTTGTTGGTTCGCACGCACGACGTTACAACGGACGACAGGCGAAGAAATACGCGACTAGGTCGGAGATACGGAGATCGGTTCGGTTGACAAAGAGGCAGAAATTTGAAATTCGTTAGCGAGTTTGCTGGCAATCGGCCGAAATTTCGGACGAGTGAGCGTGGAAGAAAGCCGGGCGTAGGATTTCCTCGGAATCGGAGGAAGAGGTCGAGCTGACGGATACCCGGGCGAAAATAGAGTCGACCTCGCATAGACGCGTCTCTAGACACGAGGATAGACGCTAGGAATTCGAGTTGCTCCGTAACGCGTTCTCGCGAGAATCGATATAAATACGACCACGGTATACCGAATTAACGCGCTACGCGGGACACGGGCAAATTTTATAGATCCGTCGCGAAACCGTTAAACTGTTGAACTTTTCTTCTTTTCGCGCAAACGAAAAGTCGATCGACCAACGATTCCACGCCTCGTACCTCGTACGATACCGAGAGCTCTTCCGCGATCGAGTCTCGCGAGTTTCGTCGACGCGACGCGAAACGAAAGTTCAAAGTTCGTGGAACCTTCGTCGATGGCCGCGTCGTACGAGCAACGTCTTGATACGTAACAGCAACGTACGTGAACGAGAGAGCAAAACGCTGGATTTATACGAAGGCTAAGATTCGCGAAGAAGAAACGTCGGAAAGGTTGGGAACAACCGGCGAGATGGAGGAAGAGGAGAACCGAGCGGAACTGAGGTCCGCGGAGCTTCCTTTCCTTCGGACATGCCTCGCTGCTTCTTCGTCCTATCCCACAGATTACCAACAGCTTCGCTCTCTTTCCCTCTTTCCTCGGCTATCTCTGTTATCCGCGTTCGTCTCTGTCCCGAACGCGACGATACGGCAACCACGACAATGCCGATCGCTATTACAACCGTCTCGGCCTCCACGGTAGGAACTACGTTCGACGCACCTACTTCCTGGACGACCATCCAGCCGACAGACGGTTCTTCTTCTCGTCGGTTACGACCTTTTCTTTCTAATCCAACGGTTTCCATGCAACCGCTCCGCGTATTCGCAGAGTAGGCTGGCTATCTCGCGCGCGTTTCCTCCGGAAAGTCCGGAAGACCGTACTCGGACGAGTAGTAGCAAAGCGCCAGTTTCAAAGCGATGTATCCGTGTATACCAGAAACGTAGATGCAAATACAGCCAGACACGGTACGGCGATACGCCCTACCGTACGCACCGCGATGGACAAGCAACGATTAATAAGACAGATGGTTAAGCAACGTGTAAGCGATACTATCGGCTGTATAACGTTAGCCGCTGAGCGATCGATGCGAGAGTATGCGAGAGTACGACGAAAGTAGGAACTATTTCGCGAAAATGAGAACCCAGTCGCCTGCTCGAGTAAACGAATTGCCACTATCCTTGTCTTCCATTTCCGAGACATCTCACTATTATTATTACTATTAATATTAACGCGTAGCCGAGAAGAGGGAGAAATTGGACAGGAGGGACGAGGAACGACAGCGGCAACAGGCCTGGCAGCAGGAATTATCGGCCGTTTTCTCTCTCGAAGGTGTCTCGAGCACGTGGCTACGTAGGCGTGTATCGATATATCAGCCGGATATATATCGCGACTGGAAAAGCTCGATGACCTAATCCAAACAAAATAGGCGAGTCAACCGTCCAGATTCTTTCCTCCTTCCTATCTATCGTTTCTGCTGGATCTTTAACAACTATCGCCGCCTATTTATCGCGGCGCGTAAATTTATCGTTTGTTTACGACACGCGACATTCCTAAATCGTGGGCCGCGTAGCGCAATTACGACGCCGCGAAAATTCCGGCCCAAGGATCGAGAAAAATCGGTCGAGACGTCGAATCGAGACGCGTCGAATATATTCGCTCGGCGAATGACAAAAGCGCGAGGAAGCTGGTCCGCGAAACCTTTACGAACCCAAGAATTAGATCGCGCGCGCGCGTGCCCCCAAGAATTAGATTCGTTATTGGCTGCGCGACCTCCTCTCTTCGAGTTCCTCTACTCCGGATAATTAGATAACAGCAGGAAACCGCTACGGGTTGCATAATATCGATGTTGCGCAATCGATACCTTCACCTTATGCGCGGCTTACGTCGTCTCGCCGAGTGAAAATCACGAAGAGAGTGTGTGTACGCGATGGTAGACGCGATTGGAGGGGAGACGGTGGACGGAGAAAGAGAAGCGACGGCGTTCGTAGAAAATCGAACGGCTTTTGCAAAAATCCTGCAGGCGCGATTCTCGCGCGACGCGCCTACTTTCGATAGTTTAAATTTCCTACGAACGCGCAAGGAACCGGTGGAAACGAAGAGAAGGCGGGAAGAGAAGGCGGTAACGTTTCGTCGGATACGCTTCCGTTTCGCTGGATCCTCACGTGACTATCGCGTACGCGGTGGACGAGAGAGACGTCGATCGGAAGGATTGGAGATCGGTAGGAAAGAGAAGAAGGGTGGAAAAAGGGGAAGGGGAAGGAAAAGATTGGAAAAGGTAAGCAGGTAGGCAGCAGAGTGTTGCGGCATGCTCGAGCGAGCGTGATAGGTGATGTCATGGTGGGTAAACTGCTGCAGGACACGCTAGGACCCTCTCCACTCGAGAAACCTGTAGCAATTGGGCCGAGCTGTACGGTATCGTTTATACGCTGCAACATGGAGCATCGAATATCCGATATATCGATCATCGGCGGCATTACGTAAAACGGATAAAAACAAACGGCGATTTTGCAACGACGGTAGCGACGTGGCAAGGGCTCGCGCCGAACGCTACACGACCAGACACCGGTCTACGGTAATTACGACGAACGCGATTCCCTCCGATAAATACGGTAACGTACACCGTCTTCGTACGGAAAACGAAGACGCGAACGGTTCAGCTACCTGGAAATACCAAATTTCCCTGGTTCTCGGAAACGGGTCATCGTACGGGCCAGGATAAAACCAACAGGCCAAGTAGGATACGCTGCGTACGTTCAAATTGCACGTTCAAACGGAAACTCGCATTTTTCTATAATTGGCGCGATGAAATTACAGCAGCGCGTAGACGCGAAGAACCGTCGAGGACGTCGGAAGCAACGGAAGAAAAGAAGAGGAAGGTGGTGGAAGGAAGGGGACCAGCTGGAACGCGACGCGCGAGTTGGAAAAGGTTGCCGCGACGCGGCGCGGCGCGACCGAAGCGGCGGAGAAAGTCCGCTTCCGGCTGAACGCGTTTTAAGGCGTTTTAAGGCGTACTCGGACACCGGCGTCGTTTACGCGCCCAACGCCGTTATATAATCGTTTACGTTGCGAGAAGCAACGTTGCGTCGGTTATGACAATCCACCTTATGCCGCTAACCCAATTCCCTGGCTGGTCCGCCGCCTCCCTTCCCTCCTCGCTCCTGTCGCTTTTCTTACCTCCGCGACTCGCCGTAACCGTCGCCTCGTCGTTTCTAGCTGCGCCGCTCTAGCCGCGCTACTCCAACCGCGTCAACTCGCCAAAATCCAACGACGAGAAGCATCGTCGTCCACGTACCGTGCACCCTGGACCGCTGTACTCGCCAAACGATATCGGCGTTTCCCGCACAGAGTCTCGCGTTACACGGGAAAGAAGAAAACGGAAAATACTTTCGGACTTTTCTTCCGCGACTACGAATATCCGAACGGATCTAGCGGCAAATCTAACGGACGTTTCTTTCTAATTTCGAGAAATTCTTCTCGGAAACTTGGCAATTTCGTTCGTCCGATTACGCGGCGAGGATCGCGGCTACTTCGAAGATTCGTCGGAAAAGTAATAGCGAGGAAAGTGGATGGCGGGGGAAGATGGCGCGAATTACGCGGATTTCTTCGTTCAATCGAGGTATACGAGGAGCAGGTTGTTGGACGGCGAGTTAAAGAGAGCGAAGAAGGGGTCGAGGAACGTGTAGAGGGAAAGGCGATCGTCCCCCTGACCACGCACGAAAAATCATCAGACTTCCTGCGACGACAAAATCGTTATCGTTCGCTGGCCGTAATTAGTTTCGCCAGGCCTTCGGTTCCCACGAGCAACGATTAAACGCTTTAATAATTCTCCCATTTTGCCATCTTTCTTAAAAAACGGAAAAACTTGCACGACCCATCGCAAATACGTAAAAACGTACGCGTCGAGGAAATTCAATTCTTTTCTTCCTCCTCGAGTATCCTCGAGTTATTTTTTCACTCGTTTCCGACGAGTCTTTTCAGCACGGACGGCTCGCGTTAAACGATCTTCGATCAGCTTCGAATCTTTTTCGAGGGACTGCTATTCGCGTTATTTCTAAACTTTTTTACTCGATTTACGTTTAGCACTTGCTCTTTGCGCATTCGTAACGATAATACGCGTAATCGTTCCGCGCTGCAAAATGGAGCTCGGTCGAATAAGTATTTCCGGCAGAGCGCGCGCGAAATTCACCTTTGATCGTTAAATCGTTAAAACCTTTAAACGATTTAAGATATTAATTTCTATTAATCCGCTTTTGGAGAAACTTTTCGGTGAAACCAGTTATGCAAATGGCGATTCGTCGAGCGGCAAATACGCCGTGCTATAAATTAATTCGTTTCGTTAAATTACCTTCCTTCGTACGTCACTTTCTCGACTTTGTAATAAATGCACCGAAAATCCCCACCGAGAAGCAACAACCCCTTGCGTGTAATTCGGTTTGCGCGTTAACCGAGTCGACCTTGCGCCGTTAAAGTATCGTCGAGCGATCGGATCGAGTGGGTCTCGTATTATCCGATCGACCTAACGCGTTAGAAACGACGGAAGAGAAAGGGGGAGGGAGAGAGAGAGAGAGAGAGAACTTGTACGACGATACAAGACAGAAGTGGCAAAGCGGTAAGTCGGTAGGCGGACTGGGCTCGCGTTAGAATAATAGCGTTATTAGAACTAGAAACCATGCGACTTGGAAGGCATTCGTGTTATTCGCCTTTCACCGGTACCGCGGCTTAATGCTCTTCAGGGCCGACCTCTTCGAGAACCTCCGCGTTTCTTGTTCGATCGTTTCTTTCGATTCCTATATGTACACGGCTTCCTGCTCGCCGCCAATCTCTCTCTCTCTCTCTCTCTCTTTTATTCTCGATCGTATCGATTGGGAAAAATCGCCTCGACGCGTTTATCGCGCCTATAGGAATAATAATCGGCCGTGCTCGCGACGTCGTCGGCAGACGGAAGACGAGCTGGAATTTTATGGAGCGCGGTTTCGATCCGCGCCACCTAGATTGCCAGAGTACGGCAGCGGAGAATCTCGAAGGAAGGTGTGGCAAACGAGGAGAAGCACGAGGAGCTCGGCAGGGGTTAGCTAGCTGGCTGGGAGGCATTTCATTTCCTCGGCGACTTCCGGCAAACGCGACGCTTCCGCCATATCGGGGCCGCCGCCGCCGCCGTCGCTGCCACCACCGACGCCGACGTCGACGTCGCTTCGTCTTCCTGCGCTCCCTGCTTCCGCTTCCGGTTCCGCTTCCAGCCTCTCCGCCCTGCCCTGCCTCTCCGCCATCCTTCCTCACCCTCTTTCCTCCATCCACCCACTCGCTCCTCCTCTCCTCTCCTCTCCTCTCCACGCCTCTCTTCCACGGCTCCGTGCCGCCCTTCCGCTTTCTCTTCGCCGTTCCCTTTTCCACTTCCGTTCGTTCGTTCCCAACCCCCGTCCACTTCCGGCGTTCGCCATTCTCCACCACCACCGCCATCCCTTCCTACCCCCGTTACTTCCACCAACTTCTCCAGAGATTACTTCTATTCCACCGGCCAGAAATTCTCCAGCCTTCGGGCGTTACCTCCTCCACGCTCTGCGCGCTCTAGACGATCCTTCCTCCGGAGTCGCTCCGACGGAAAACGCCCGAGAATCCATCTTCCCGGAGTATCGAGCCTGTCGTTTCGGCCAAACTGGAAACGAGACAGTTGGCTTTCCACGGTTTTCTCTTCTATCCTACCTGCTCTCGCGATATCGTTCGGAGACGGCAGCAAAGAAGGACTACGGACGCGTCGATAACGAGAAACCGGTTGTTAAAAAGCGATCTATTTTCCCGCTAGTTTTCGGCCAGTTTTCGTTAGAGAAGAACGGCCAATGATCGGTCGCGTAAGGGTGAAGCACGTGTGTCGCAGTTGTACAAGGGTAACATATCGCACGACCCGGCAACACGAGCCTCCGCGAGGGTTCACGAACGCCATTCCCCGAAAGCCAGGCAAAAGCTGCGACTCGTAGGCCACGGTTTCGCCTCGAGTTACAAATTCGACCGTACTTAACGAAAACAGTGGACCGATTATTTCTTCGGACGAAACGTCGTTTCTATTTTTGGTAACGCGCGTGCTACGGCTCCGCCACTCGATATACGTCGACGAAGGTCGTCCTTCGATCGGCCGTGTCGTTCGGTACAGAAATTGGTCGGTGTGGCGACCGGTCGTAACGCGGAATCGGAAAATAGCCGCTTGTTTGGTCGGTCGCCTGGGACACCCGGTATAAAGGAAAGTGGTACATGTCGTTGGAGAAGAATTTGGTAATAGCAGGTGTAAAGGAGGAAGGGCGAGGAAGCCGTTTAAACTCCACCTCGGAGAAGGCCCTTCCCTACCTCAACATCGATCCCTCGAAATTCCACCGACGTATCCGAGCCTAGCGATTTTCTTCTTCTCTGTTCCTAAGCGAATCGATCGAGGAGAATGTGCGTCGTACGCGCGGTTGGCTGCGGTTTTTATTTCGCTTTTTTCCTCGACTTTTCGATGTTGGGACAAGCTCGGAACCGAGAGGAAGGCGAGCGCGACGATCGTAGAAAGAAGAACCTGCTGGTAAAAGTCGGACCTGTGCGTCGAAGGGAGGGTGGTGTACAGGCTGGATAGGTCATCCGACACCCTGCCAGGTCTCCAGGGTGAGTTAAATAGTATCATTCCCATATGGAAGGGCCTGCGCTGCGTCGTAAACCACGCAAGACACCATCTGTGACCGTTTCGACCAGACTCCCCTCGTTTTTCCATCGATCTGCCCTCCTTCCACGAAGACCACCTAACCGATCTAGCCGCCGCCACGCAACGCCGCCTCTTCTCGCTCTCTCGCCCAAACGAAACCTCCGAAATCTCCGAAACCTTCGAAATCTCCGGGAGGTCTTCCTCGAGGGATCGACTGCGCGAGGATTGCGACGCACGTGAGACCTCCCCGAGAATCACGCTAGGAAAACGATACACCATGCTTTATGCACCATGCGTTTTTTTGCTTCCTGCTACGCTTCAAGGCCAACCTCCTTTCCCAACCGTTTTCTTCTCTCTTTCCATTACGACTCGTATCGCGCACGCCACCGTACGTTTACCACCTACGCTTTCAAACGTAGTTTCGCGAAACGTCGTCGATCATACGCGAAAAAATGAATTTCTCTCGGTCGCTGCGGTCTCGCATAGCTGATAAATCGCAAGACCCTGTTATTTTCGACGTTTCCTTCGCTTATTGGAAATACCCATCGGTGGGAAACGAACGGCCGCTCGAAATACGCCGAGATTCCACGTATAATCGTCGCGATAATCATCGATCGTATCGCGAACGAGATTACGCTTTGTAGAATAACGTGGCGTGATCAGTTCGATAGGTTTTTACATAAATTCATAAGTTACTGTAAAATTCTTCCCATACGAACAATAACCGACCGCTTGTCTATCAAAAATTCATTACGCCTACGCTGATCGAATCGAAAGCTAAGATTCCGCCATACGCTGTCTGTTTCGCGAGCTCGTTCGCCTCGTCCGTTATTACGTTTTCCAACGATCGGATCGTTTCTCGCGGCAAATCGCTACGAAAGCTTCGCCGCGAAACCTCCAACGACCCGACGCGTCTCGAAAGCGTAGCTGTAGCTACGGTTTTTCAGATGTCGCGCGGCAGACGCGACGTCGTCGTTCGATAGAAAGCGCGAACGCTTCGATTCGGACACGATATCGCGGGTTCGGGCGTACGATGGAAACGAGAGGCAAAGTTTCGAGCGAAAGACGCGCACCGACTTACGATAGGAGTTGACACGAAGCGTCGGGAGTAGAGACAAAGGCGAAGGCGGCGCTGATAACAGAGACGAAGACAAGAGCAAAGACGCGAAAAGAGTGGTTTCCGTTGGCGGAAGAAGAAGAAGAAGAGGAAGAGGAGAGAATTTCGGCGAAGGAAAAGAGCGCGAGTGCGTGGATGGCATGCGATAGGTAGGTGACACGTGGAACACAGCGGGCGAAAGGATGGTAAAAAAGCATTAGGGAGAAAAGGCAAAATGGATCGAGGGTGGCGCGAGGGGTTGAATTATAAAGATGAAAGCCGTTGTCAATAGGGAGGACCACCGGCACCCTTCTCTTTATCCTCTCTTCCTTTTTCTTCCCCCTGTTCCACCACCCGCCCTGCCACCACCCCGACCGCCGACCGCCTCTGTCTCTCTCGTTCTCCGGCGTCTCCCTTCGGTCCCCGCACGTCCCTTTCATCAGCCACGCTACCGATACCGCGCCTCTAAAAATCGTTACCGTTCGTACGATCAACCAGGCTCCGTTATCGAAATGCCTAATCGCTCTTTGTACCGAGCTTTCGCTGTTCGAACGAAACGAAAAGCGAACGACGAGTACCTTTGCGACCGCGAGACGGTTCTTCGCGAAAACGGGCGAGCAAGATTTCGAAAAGTTTCTTCTATCGGTTGCCTCTTACGTTCGTCGAGAGTCGACCGGACCGTACGGGCGAACGAAATTACGCGCGCGCCTATAGCGCCAAGATAGGAGAGACGTTTTCGTCGATTTTACGATCGAATTACACGAGCGTTACGAGAAGCAGGAGGATTAAAAAGGTGGAAAACGGAAGAGGAAAAATCAGGCTTAACCGCGAGCTAAACCGGAATTGATTCGACCTTGCAAAAAGGGGGGTAACGCACCCCCGAGCAGGATATCCAGCTGCGCCCGAATGACTAATACGCCAAACGTTCGTCGGGGTGCGAGCAGATTTTCAGGGGTGGAAACGAGCTGAATCGAATCCGAGATCGAACGTACACGCGCTTCGCACCCTTCCCCGGTTCTGTCCGACTCGTTGTCGACCGGTGGACGACTATGAAATTTTCCGCCTCCGTTATACTTTGCGCAGTCTCTTTTGTTTCGTACGCGTTCCGAGTCGCCCCCTTTCGCGCAAACGTAATCGCTGGAAGCACGACCAAGACCGCGACGAGATACGATTTAACGACTCTTTGTCGGTACAAACGAAGCTTCGCGACGATCGAACGGGGTCTCGCGGTACGTGGAATCACCCCGAAAGTCGAGTAATAATTCGTCGAAAATTACACGGCGATTTTCGAGCCCGGTTACCGCGATTCGTCTCGCGTTTCACGACTTTGCCAACCCTCGGCTGGGGCGAGAGGAACGACCGAGGGATCGTCGGCCGAACGATTATCCGTCCGTTTCGGACGTTCCGGTCGCGATACCCCGCCGCGCGGATCCGACGATTCGAAACGTCCGGAACGTCCGCCAACCGATGCAAACTTTATCGAGAAAGACGGTATTCGCGCGCGGTTTTCCTCGCATCCGGCACTTTCGAGCCGGCGAACGCTGGCCGAAGATCGAAGGCGCACGGCCAGCTGGAACAAAGGGCGGCTGCTGGACGGTGTAATGGCCAGTCGGGCAAAGGGTCAATCGAAGGCAACGAGGAGAGAACGAACGAGCGAGGAGATATCGCGACGGATCAAACGGAAGGGAGAAACGGAGAGGGAGAGGAAAAAAAAGAAGAAACGAGGAGAGAATAACACTCGAACGAGTTAACTCGTTGGTGGGACCGAAAGCGATCGTCAAACGGTCGATTGACGAAAGAACCGGGAACGAAAGAAGGAGGAAGAGACGGCGGAGCGCGTGGAGAGGAGCGAGAAGGGACGAAAAGGAGATAGGAAGAGAAAGATTAAGCGGGCGAGGGGAACGACGCGAGCAGGCAGAGAGGCGGCAGGGAGAGAGAGAGAGAGAGAGAGACTCGTTGTCGAGATATGTGGGAGCCACTCGATCCGATCGTACACACGGACGATTTCCAGCGACTTTAATCGATCGTCTACGTAGCGTCGAAAGAAGAGGTCGTGAAACGTCGTATCGGAGGTTCGAACGGAACGGCGACGAAAGCCGCGAAACGCAGGGGGCTGAATTTCAGCGCGTCGATACGAGTCTTTGCTTTGCGAGAAACGCCGAACGAAACCGGATCGATGGGAAAGAACGTGGCCACGCGTAATCGCGTTGCGAGACTGTTCGCAGGGGGGTGGCGAGGGGGTAAAGCGAAACGAAGGGCGTCCGCACAGGGGGCTGGACGTTGTTTGTCGGAAACCGGGGCATCCTGCTAATGCCTTGGTCGGTACTCCAGGTTCCTTTGTGCCACCCTCGTGCGTTACGGATTCACCCCTCCTCGCGCGGCTACGCAGCCCCTCTAGAACGCGATTTAAGCCGGCAGGCCACGCACCACGCTCCATCGGCCACCGCGTGGCCGATCGATGCTCGTACGCGAAAATTCGTGTCCGGTGCCCCCTTTTCTCTCGGTGCCGTTTACGGATATCCAGTAACGCGATCCGAAACTCTCGAAATCTCGCCGCCGCGTCTCTTCACCTTCTCTTCTCGTCGGTAAAATTCGATTCGCTCGGAACGATAAGCCCGCGTTATGGTATCGGCCACGCGCCAAAACGCGCCAAAACGCGCCAAACATTCCACGTTCGTGCCAATAACCGACGGGACTCGCGAAACTATCGTTTCGGGTGCCATCGCTGCGAGAATCTTCGCTCCGGTGTCTCCGTCGCCCCGGTGTCGATGGTTAAAAGACGCGTTCGCGCCACATCGGGCCGTTTCGCGTGTTCCGCGGCGAGCCACTCTAAACGATGAGATTTTCGTCGATGGCACCAGTTGGATGCGCTGCAGGCACACGTACACGTACACGCGCGCACGTTAGAGAGAAGCAGGAGCCGTATTAAAGTATTGCTCGGATGTTTTTTTGTCACGGCTTTTGCTTTGCTTTTACGGTCGCCTGGAACAATGACGAATCCCCGACGTCATTGTGCGCTGGCCCTTGCAGTTGGAGAAAAATGCAGAAAAGGGAAGAAAGCCCGGAGAAAGGAGAGAGAGAAATAGGAAAAGGTAGGCGTCGTGTGACAATCACTCGCCGCTGATTACACGGACCATTGTGCAAGGACAACGGAGTACGCGACGATAAAAGGGTTTCTCTCCTCTCGCTCTGCCAACGGAGTCGGATGATTCCGACGTCGGGACGAAAAGGCGAGGGAACGGCCGCGCGATCCAAACGGAGAAAGAAGAAAGAAACGAGCATGCTCGTTTCTTCGCTAAGCGTATTTCAGCGGTCACCTATCGGGCGTGTTTCCCGTCGTTCGTGGAATTAATTCGACGCGTCCTTTCTTTTCGCTCCGTTTCGTTCTCCAACTCCGCCGTGTATCGGGATAGTTGACCGATGCCACAGGGGTTCGCGGAGCCCGACACGACTCTTTTCAGCTTGGATATGTAATAGCCATCGGGAAGAGCACGACGGATACACGCGTGGACTTTTGCCACCGACTGTACGTGGCAAAGGAGAAGGCGAGTCGATGCGTAGCAAACGACCCGCAGGTAGCTCGAATCGTATGGAACGAGGATGTTGACTCCTCCTCTGGATCGGGAAGAAACCGGAAACGCTTAGACGCTGCGAATCGAGCAGGTAGGACAGGTAAAACGGGTGGGGCTTCCGTTTCGAGATCGTCGATCGAGATCGATTCACCGGTCGTATTTTCTTCGCAGGAAGCCTTTCGATCACCGGACGAGCCAACTTTTCACCGCACGGCTACGTTATCGTCGATTTTAACGCTCGAAAGAAGCGGTTATACCGTTCTATCGATGTTATTACCTTTCCGATTAACTCGCTGCACGATAGGAGCGACGCGAGCCGCGAGTGCCTTCGTTACGTATTTAATTAGCGCTGATCGATTACCGTCGATCGCCGCAACCAGACCGCGCCTACGAGATCTTCCCTATCGACTCGGATCGAAAACAGCGGATACGTTCCTCCGATAAAATCAACTTTGTCGATATAAAACGTTCGACCTCGTTCGTATTACTCGACTTGAAAACGCGTCGAAAATGCGGATTCGCGACTGCCTTCGAACAAACTTTGAACACACAGGACAATGTGACTTGGTCGATACGCGCTGTCCTAAAATCTGTCATCGAGAGCGATCCGTTATCCAGAGGCTTTGAAATTATCGCGCTAATAAGAACGATTAAATAGCGGCCATTCTCTCGTATCGCGTACGGCGATTCGCGACTCGATAACGAAACCTGCGAAAAGTAGGAAGTGGAAGAAAATAGCGCGCAACCGTGAGCAGCTTCGAGGTCGTAGAGGAGAAGAGGAAAAGGAAGAGAACGGAGAGGAAGAGAAGATCGGTGGTTAAGCCGCTTTTTGCCAAGTGGAGATGAGAAGCCAGGAGAACCGACCCGGTGAACCGAGGTCCCCGAGGACAGAACGGTACCCTGTGCCCTCCTCCTCCTCCTCCTCCTCCTCCTCTTCCTCCTCCTCCTCTTCCTCGTCGTACCACCTCCACCGCGGTTCCTCCTCTCGTCGCGCAGGCTACCGAGGACGAGCAGTCGGTCCGGCAGCGCCTCGAGCCTCTTTCCCGTAAATTCCTACTCGCGTGTTTTTCATCCGCTCCAAAGGCCTCTGTGCACGTTGAAACGCGTTCCGACGCATCGCTACTCGAGTTTCGCGATACGCCTCGCGACCTACGTAGATCCGGTATCGGCGAATCGGTATCGCCACGCGTGCGTCTCCTCGTTCTTTCGACGACGCGCCGTTGGAAGATTCATCGGTCTTTCGTCCTTTATCGATAAACCGAAAGCGACGCACGCTTCGCCACGCGATTCAACGCGTATAAAGGCCTTAACGTAGCTTGTACACGCGCGTTACTCGCATCGATTATGCCAACGCGTCTACCGTTTCTTTCACGAGTCACGAGTCGCACTCTCCGCTTCCCGGCAAACCAATTTTTTCTCTCCCGAAAATATTCGCCCCTCCGTTTCGCCGGAATTCTACTCGAAATGATAGTAAAACGCGGCGATTTCGAGCAACAAACCGTCTCAGGTAACCGGTTCGTTCTACCTCTGTTCGAAAAACAACTCGCTCGAGAAGCAACGTTGAATTTTGTATTTTAATCGAAACTTTCGAACGCGCTAGGAAACAACCAGCGGTTCTAAACGTTGCATTCTCCGTATGCTCGTGTCACGAACGACACGCTCGCGGTTACGTCACGATGTACTTTTACGTTCGTTTATACAATCGTTTTTGAAATATCTTACGTTCGGCGCAAAGTCGGAGTCGGAGTGGCGACAGCTGGCAACGGAAGACACGAAGGGAAATATCCGAATACAAGGTCTTGCGTTTCTTATATACGTTTGTTGACAAACAGACGATAACACGCGATAGTAACGTAGTATGTAACGCTGTTGACGTAACGTATTGCGTAATATTTGTCGACGAATAGAAAAGACGCTCGCGATCGACCATCGATCTGCGAGAAACGCGCGAACCAAAACACCGAAAGTCGACCATGCGTCGACCAGATTATTTACACGGTCGTCGCGTATAGTACGTATTTATCGAGCCACGCGGACATACGCGTTCCATTATTTTCCATTTTATTTTTTATCCGTGCCTTTCGGCTCGCGCTCGCCGTTACGTCTTCCTGCTTGCATTTACCTCGGCATCTTACACGCCGCGTCCGATCGTCTCGCGACGTAATTTTTTTTTTTTTTTTTTTTTGTTATAGCAGCAAGTACAGAAACGAGTACGGGAATTTGGTAATCGAGCGATCGGTACACGCGGAACACGAATAAGAAAGCAGAGACAAACGAGCGTTTAGGCGGACGCGAGCCGAGGTCGATCGAACGGTGTTTGAACGCCTCCTCGATTCCTCCATCGGGTGAAAGCAACGTGTTCCTGGTAATGACTTCGTCATAGTGCAGACTCCGCGCCCGTTGTCTGGTAATACTGGTAATACCAAGCAGAGTTACGGGACTATCGACGTACCGCTGTGCTACCGAAAAACATTCCTTGCCTATTTTGCCGCGCGTTAATTACCTAACGCGTTTTATTTCCCCGTCTCTTCGGCCAGCGCTGCTTTTCTTTCTCTCTCTCTCTCTCGATCTTTCTCCTAATCAAGACCCACGAAACACAGCCGTGCAAAAATCCTAACGGTCGATCAAATAACAACTGCGAGCTACGTATCGGTCGTTGCAAGCTAGAAATAGAAAACCGCGAGCAGAAATTGCGTACGTTCGCGTTCGTCGTAATTTTCCTTTTTATATAATTGCACGACGTTTTTCTTCGTAAACGCGCACCGTTAACGACGGAAGCCTGCTTCGAAACGGCAATTCGAAATCGCGTTCGAAACTCTCGCTTGCGATTCTAATGGTACAGGACGATCTCGTTTCTTATCCGTTTCTTATCCGTTTCTTATCCGCTCTTTCTACCGACCTTCTAATGGCATATCATCTCGCGTTCTAACTCGCGCTCTAAATGTAATAAACGCTGCTCTGCAAAACCAACGATTCCGACTTGTTATACTCTTTCGTTGCGAGTTTCCGGCGATTCCGTCTTTTTCTGCGCGCGTTACTCTTTTAATTTCGAGCAACAAAAAGGAAAAAAAAATCAAAAAAAAAAAAGAAGAAACATGGAAAAACGACGCGATCGGAGAACGATAGAAAAAAAATCTCGACGCGAGGAATTCGAGTCGGAGCAAAAAAAAAGGAGATGGACCTTACCGGAAGTGGCCGCGACTCGATCACCCTCGGATCGTTACAACGAGGCTCGTCGTAGCCGTGGAACGATTCGAGGTGAGCACGAGAGAGAGAGAGAGAGCGAGAGAGAGAGAGAGAGAAATCAAGCGGAGAAGGTGGAGAAAGAAGGTAGAAGCAGGGAGGAAAGAGAAGGGTTCTACTGTCACGGGAACGCCACGCGTGATCGAGTTACCTGGACGAACTGGCGTGGCGCAGGTGAGGTTGGTGCACGGCCTGCGGGACAAAGAACCGCAAGAAATACCGATACTACCTTACTCTGGGACTGTAAGGTCGCTGTCGCGACCCAAAATCGATACGTCCGCGCGCTCAGCGTCCCTCGGTTGCCTAGCGAAACCGGCTATTTCGACGTTCGAGTTCGCGCCACCCGACGAATCCGTAAACCGCGACAGAGCGTTTCGCGTTGCGCGCGAAAAGAACGAAATTCGTCGACGGTGGTCGTCCGGCGAAGCGCGCTTTTACCAGAGGCCAGACACGCGAGCCCTTCGCACGACATCGATACGACGAAACATAGAGATACCCTCTAGCATCGCCTCGTCCTTCCTGTGCGGTTTCGCCGTTACGTTCCCTCGCATACGCGCAACTACTTGCGGCCCCTTTCTTACCGGCCCCTGCAGCTTCCTTTACCTTTGCACGCGTGTACACGCGCGACGAATCGCGCTCTGCTTGCCATCCATGGCCGTACGAGTGGAAATATCTACGTTTTCGAGCACCGGCTCTTTCGCGTCGTTTCCACGACCACCACTATTTTCCTCTCTTTTCTCGTATCTCGGTTGTTCCCCTTCGCGGTTTGCCCTGTCGAACGTTCGGTAAATCCCTCTAGCTATAAGTTATCGCGCGGACCACTATATCCCCGCTAGAAACCAGCGTCGTATAGTAGGTCGGCTGGACGTCTCCTTCTTGGCCTTCGTTCGATCCGCTCTCTGTACGTCCGCGGTGCCGGTTGATCGACACGTCGCGCCACTCTTTTCTTACGCGTTTCATCGCGTTTCTCTTCGTTTCCTCTGCAACCGTGGATCCGGATCGCAGCCATGGTATTCGCTCGTAACCATCGTGATAAGCATACACGCCTTAAACTTAACTCGTCGAGTTTCCGTTTGGTCGATCGTTTCGTAAACCGTCCGATATTCTCTTTCCACTTTTCTTCTTCTTAAACGTGTAGTGCGCGCACCAGAACCAGGCCGACGCCTTTTTCTCCAGGGACTTTGTCCCTGTCTAACGATACAGCCATCGCGGCCGACTCTCGCGTACTCCAACGAGAAAATATTTTTACCCGGGAGTTGTATGACTCTGCGAATCGCTGTCCGTCGCGACTCTTACTTACTCGACGACGAATGCCACCGTTCCACGAAAATAACGCAATTCGACTGCTAATCGCGTCCGTGTGGCAAACGATGCCGATACGGAACCGTTACGCGTCGGACACGATCACGCGACGGATCGATATCGATCGACCTTGTATCGGCGGCCAGTGCTACGTCAAAGTATCTAGGCGATATATGTAAAATTGCTCCGTGAAACGACTCACCGGACATCCTTATACCGCTCGAAACGTTGCTCGTCCATGTTCCTACGTCCATGTTCCTCGATCCGTTCTCTCGATTCCTCGCGAACGTTCAACGAACCAACGATTTCTATCGGCAGGGTCACACCCTCTAAAGGGGTCGTCTGGGTAAGCTGGCCGATGCGCGTTAGAAGCCGTATCTGTTTCTTAAAAGAGTAAGAAAACTGCAACTACTCTTTGTATCTGGTTACCGATCGTCGTTGTCGTTGTACAACGTTCGAATAGATCTTTACCTTATCAGAAAATTAATATCGCCGCGTTCTTTGGGCTGGCCATCTCCATCGCGGCTTCCTCGATCCATCGGCGCCTAACGAGGTAAATTCAAACGAGGGCATTATCGAAACGAAAAAAACGACTGTAGCTTCGAAAGAAGGTCGGATAGAATATAAAGAGGAAGGACGAGATACCGATGCGACGATCGTCCGGAGAGCTTCGATTATTCCGGACGGCAGCCAGTGACACCCAGAGGCCTGCGGTCCGTGACAGCCGGTTCGCCGAGCTCGCGAGAAAGTTCGTCCAACTGATTTTCACGCGTCATCGTGGCTTTTCCCCTTTCTGCAAGAGCAAGTGCATCTATAGAGAATGTCGAAACGTCGAAAAGCGTCGCGATCGACCATATGAAAGCAGTTTCATCGGTTCGGAGGAATCGCGATATCGTTTCCAACGAGTCTCTGAAAATTTGCGAGAAAAACGGATGGCTGGCGGTAACTGTATACGCGAACTCGAGTGCGCTTCGACCGTTTATTTTGAATTTGTCGCGAGTTCGATGACCGATGACGACGAACGACGGCCGCGAAGAAAGGCTGCGTCCGCGTAACCATTCCTACATATGCATACATGTATTACAACGCATAAACACACGACGCGCATTCGCAATTTTTTCTCCTCGATCCCCTGTGTTTTCATATTTGTTCGCCACGGCTGGCTTTTCCGTTCTACGCGAATTCTTACGACGTTCGAGCAGCTACGGTCGCGATAGAGCCATCGGTCGTAACGAGAAAACCGGCCGCGACCATTTATCGGAAAGAGGAGGCGGAAACGACGGACGGCGAGGTTTTTCCCGGGCGAAAAAATTAAGAGGGAAGACGAGCGAGCGGGAAACACATGCCTTTGTTATTACAGGCGTCGAAATTCTACACCTATTCCACGACCTCTTTGAATCCGTCTCTGTTTAATTAGGAAACCTCGCTGTTTCTCTTTGTTCGTACGCGTTCCGTTTCCTACGCGGCATTCTCGCGGCATTCTGCGAGCTACTGTCGTCGATTTTCACCTTGTTGCGTAATTCGGCAACGATCGCGTTCCTCCTCGCCTCCTATCCTCCTAGGATACAAAGGGGCGACTAAACCAAACGCGATTAAAGCGAGACTCGTGGAAATAAAACGCACCTCGGCCACCTCGCGATTTTTCGCGATAAACATTTTATCGAAACGCGTTCGCGTAAGTACTAAACGTAGTTGCGACGCATCGCCGGAACGATACCGAGGAACGATTGTTTGGATCAAAGTATTTCGCGCGATGGAAACGTCGACGAAGAGAGAAGAATAAAGGTGGAGGACGCGGATAAGATGGAGAGGAAAGGTGCCGCGGTGAGCTCAGCAGGGACACCTGCGTCGAAGACGAAGCCGCGTTGATAATCCGCCTTATCCTAAAACAGGATCGACCGTGAGATCGCGTAGGCGTGTCAGGACGTGTCAGTGCTGGCCCATAACCGCGTCTTCCTCGTAACTAACCGCTGCTCGCTCTTTCCCTGCCTACGATTCCTCCCTTTTCCTCCGTTCTCTTCTCTCTCGTCGTGTTCGTCGCGTCCAAGAAAGGGAATACGATTCGATGCTCGTGGCTCGAGCGTCGTTGTTTCGACGCCGGCAGGACCGACATCCGCGCGTAGCAGCGTATCCCGTCTTCTCTTTTTCCCTCGCCTCTTTTTTCTTCCATCCGAGAGTCTCGACGTCCGGAGAATCGACGAGCTTGAGGTTGAGGTGGGACGATAAGCCAGTGAAAAATGAAAAACCTGTTCCTCTTCCTGCGTCGGGATGAAACGGTGGTCATTACATGGTCGAGCGCGCACGGAGGTCTCAAATATAGGTGTACCTGCCACTGGCCGTGAGTATCGCGAGAAGCTACACGAAGGATATGAGAAAAACCTCGAGTCGACCGGAAGCTAGTCTCTCCCGATAGACCACCTTATATACAGGGAACGGCGAACGCTTCGTACGCTGTTTAAAATAAAACCGCGGAAACTCGGTCGCAGCTATGGGAACGTTTTTTCTTTTTTTCTTTTTTTTTTTTTTATCTTATCGAGAGTGGCTGCTTCGACCGCTTTGCGTCCACTTCTCGGCTCCTAAGAACACGCGGCCGAGCCGTGTCTCGATACGATCGAGACCTAACGTACCGTGGTATCGTACACGTGCCCTGTTTCGTGCAATACCGTGCAGTGGCACCGCGCCACGCTACTGCCGTGTGTGCAGCGCGTACGAACGAAAGCTACGAATCGCGCGTGAAAAACACGTTTCCGCGATAATTAGGCGAAAGTTTCGCGAAAAACCAGACGATTTTTACATTTCGTTTATCGGAATCGACGCGATTCGCGCGGGCTGTTGCCGCTACCGGTTCTCAACGTCGTCCTCGTAATTGGCAGAGACAGATACGCTTAATACGGGCAGTTTATAACGCAGCTTTCGAGCTTTCGTCGTAAGATCGACGGCTGCGTGACTCCATTAGGTAGGATTCGTCCGCCGGTCGGTCGAATCGCGAGATCGCAGGATAATGGAAGGCAGAGGCGTGAGATTGGAAGAACGACGGAAGGAAGGAGGATATCCGGAGAATGGGAAGAAGGTGGGTGCTGGGCCGGCTGTAATGGGAGGGCCAAACCAAAGATGGGTACGATAGGAACGGCAACGGGAAGAGCAACGCGACGAAATAAAAGTTGATGTAAGAGTTACGCGGGTGCAACGATGGCGTAGCTACAGTTTCGGAGTAGAAGAACGCGTTGGGAATTAATTTGCCAGTGAAATCCGATTTCGCGGTCTGTAGGCGGAACGAAAACTTGTTCGATTAATTAGTCAGAGTTAGGAAAAATATGGTAGGAAACGCGGTTCCCGAATTCGTCGCAAAGTTGCCTGGCATCTCGCCGGAAGAGCGACGCACGGTTCTATTCAACGTTATCCAAAGCGAGGTTGATTTCGCTACGAAAACGAAGCGTTTTAATCGCGCGTGCGATACCGCCAAAGTACCGAATCCAGATACTTTGGTTACACGGCCGCAAATGGCAAAGGAAAATAACGAGTCGCGTTACGCGGGACAGCCTGCACGAGCAACAACGTTTCCTTCGCGCAGCGTTCGTTCCAGCCTTGCTCCTATCCTTATTTGTCGGTAATTAGTATCGCGTTGTCCCGAACCAAGGTACGCCGTCCTAGTACTCGCGTACAACGACGTAATTAACGAGATAATCGTCAGCGCGACCGCTATCCAGCCGTACGGATCCTTCTCGAACGGAACGTTCTCGCGTTCGTCTGCGGTCGTCGGTTGTATTCTCCTAGATCTGCGATTTCGTTCGTCGGTAGATTTGCCAACGTTCCCGTTCTCCGACTCCCGAGAACGATGGATGGACGATGGATTCGCGTATAACGCAAGGAACGAGAGTAACGAGGCAACGAGACGGAACGGCGGAAAGGGCGACAGGGAGGGGAGGTGTTGTTTATCGGAATATTTACGAGCAGTCGAACCCCGTTGATGCGTGCCCGGCCGAAACACGTTGACCGTACTAGACGGTGCACGTGTCTGCACGCACCTTCGACCATGCGTGTTCGTTCGTTTATGCGTGTATCCGCGTGCTTACGACGAGACGTGGCAACGCAGGTTGGAATGCAGTTTAGGAACGCGAGAGTCGCCCACGAGGCCAGCTCCCCTTCCCCTTCCGAAGGCCTTCTTACAGGAAGAAACCGAGGCTGAGGGGAAGCTCGCTGCTACCAGGAAGGAACTCGTTGGAATTCCCTTGACTCGCCTTCTTTCTTCTCGTCTCTACACCGGCTCTCCGTGCCTCCTCTCTTCCTTCTTTTTCCTCTCCGACCCTCCGCCTTTCTCTCCTCCTTCTTTTCACCGAATAATTTCCAATATACCGATGCACGCGGTACCGACGTTTAAATTACCACGCTGGCATTCGCATCCATTCGCATCCATTCACGGTGACCGTTTGCTGGTATCTGCGCGCGCGTTTCTCTTCACCGAGGTATTATTCGACGCGACCGTGTCGCAAATTCTACGACAATGTCTCGCCGTTGCTTCGTATTATCCGTTCGGGCACTCGAAGGTAGCAGCGCGATGCCTCTCTTCGGGCAAACGTGGCGCGCAATTAAACGCGACCACGCAAGGCGTCGGTCGTCGAGTACGTTCTCGAATCTACCGAGCGTCGGACGCAGCGAAAAATCTCTTTGTCCTCCGATGGTCGAACGAAGCGAACGGAAGCGACTTGGAGATTGTCAAATACGTTTTTCTCCGATCAAAACGATCAAGGACGGCTTCGTACTTCTCTAACGGCATTGCGTAACATTCCGCGACGTAACTGGCTAATATATTCGTACGCAAGTCGGTGTTCCGTGTGCTTGCACGAGTCTCGACCAAGCATCTTTGTACATCGCGGAGTAATTTCCCAAGCGAGCTATTTAGAAAAAGCCTATCGAACACCCTGTAGACAGCGTACTTGCCATTTAAACGAGTTACGCTGGATACGTACGTCGATCGTCGTTCTCCGTAAGAACGGCTGATACGACACGACGCGAGCAGCAAGTTGGCAGAACGGATTCGAACGAATACGTTCGCACAGCGTACGTGATATCGACGACGTTATCCGACTCGCGATCAGCCATTGTAATTTGCCTCTTCCATGCAATTTTCTATTCTTTCCGGGGAAAAACGTTGAAATAAAATTTCGCATATCTTGCCCCGGATCCGACAGTCGGAGATCTCGTTTTCCCGAAATATCCAATCGTATCTCGATTATTCTAGAAAATAGTAATAGCAAATAGCAGGCGAGACGCGGATGACCGGTGACCAACCTAGCGATCAACGCGTCAAACGGTCCGATGCTTTCCACGAGTTCTTCCTCTTCTTCTTCTTCTTCTTCTTTTTACGTCGGTCTATTTGATTATCGCGCGAGACGAGAAGACGTCGTTGATCTTGCCTGAATCGTTTTTCTCGGCAAGGAAGATGGAAGCAAGGACGGTGCGCGATCCAACACTCGACTCGTCGTGTCGACGAAGTCAACGGCGAGAATAACGGAGCCTGGTGTCGACGACGAGAAAGGAGAAGGAGGAGGTCACGGCTACCTGGAAACAACATCGATGGAATGTCTCCCTTTCTTTATTTTTCCACGTGCGTAGTTTCGAGGGAGGATCGTCGTTCCTTCCTAGGAAATACGTACGCGCGAAGGATGCTCGCAACGTTCGTACGAAATTCACCGATTTACGACCAATCGTCGACTCGCTTCGAATCGGGTCGTACGCCGTTGGAAGCGCGCACAGGGCTTCGACGAACGTTTCGATCGATCGGTATGGTCGCGTAAACGACCACCGAGAATCGCTGGAACGGACCGACAGCCGAAGAACGCTAGGACGACGCGTTATAGCGGTTTTTCCGCCAGCGTTCGCCCGATCGGTGTCGTACCGTAGGTGAGTTTCGAGGCGAGCCGAGAAGGAAATATCGCTGAGGCCGGAGTAGAAAGCGCGAGGACGGTGAGTATCGCTGGGTAGATGACGTAATCGGACAAGAGGTCTCTTAATTGGCTCGGCGTCTAGCGCGTTAGGATCAATTGTCGACGTAATGCGAGGCAGAACGGCGCGGAGTGGAGTAACACAGCGTGACGAAGCGCGAGGCAGCTAACGCCGACGCAGCTTCCCACACTGGCGTGTCTCGAACGGCGCCTTCGACCGGCTTCCGATGTAACAGGTACTTTGGATCCGTCTTCTTTCTACCTACGATGGCTGCTCCGATCGCTTCTCTCGCCGCCGCGCGAATTTCTTTGCCGAGCGACGTCGAATTCGCCGCCGTTCGACGAATTCCTCCGTCTCCGAGCCATCCAGCCGATAGACGAAATTCTAAGCGGAACGAACGTTTCCGCTATTCCGGTATCCAAGAAGGAAACGCCACGCCAATTTCCACACCGATGTGACGAGAGACGTGTTTGGAACGCGAGAAAACTCGTCAGGGACGCGATTCGTACGCGGAATCTCGACTATTTAATTCGCTTGTCAGTTACCGGTGTACGTGTGAGCGTTTAATATCCAATTGTTATCGTTCGTTCGTTCGTTCGTTCGTAGAGATGCCGGCCAACAGAGGCTGCCGAGAGCCTAAAAGGCGTGTAATACGATGGCAGACGAGGAGCTAACGCGCCGAGTCGAACGAACTTCCGGGTGTTCGGCGACCCTCGTTTGTCTCGGAAGCCAAAGAAGTCGCAAGGAGCCGTTACGCGGAGTGGCACCGAGGCATTAAGGCATCGAGGCGTTCCAGCCTCTCTCGATCGTCGTGCCTCTACCATCGCTCGAAAAATAACTCGAACCTGCTCGACCCTTTAAAAGCGCCACGTATCTCGTGTTCTTTGCGCGCCTCCTTCGAAAATTCGAACGCAGCCGTTTCTCGAAATTTTCACGCGTGCCTGAAACATCATCGCCCGAATACATCGGCCTCGAGTTGAAGAAGACGTTTTTCGAAAATCGGGTACGAACATTTTCCAAAGGACGGCCGATAATCTAGAAATCGTTTCACAGCCGAGAGCAAGAGATAAAACGGAGAAGACGGAAGAGTAGCTGCGGTAGGCGATCTGACCTTCCTTGGGACGAGAGGTGATCTGGGATCGCGCCCTCTGTCGGAGGTACGGTTACGCGGTGGAGAACGATAACGGAACGTTCTTCTTCTTCGTCTTCTTCTTCTTCTTCCTCTTCCTCTTCCTCTTGTTTCTTGACCGTCTCGTCGAACGGCATTCGGTCCCGCTGTCGACTAACCGCTTTCGGTGATGTGGAGCGACGAGATTCTTCGAAGAAGCGGAAGACCAGGCATCGCACGGTGGATTACTGGGCAAACGAGAGAAAAGACGAGGGAAAAGACGAGCGAAAAGAGAAAAAGGAAGGAAAGGGGGAGGGAAAAAAAGTAAAGACGGAGGGAAGAAAAGCAGGCGCGTCGTTCGAGTCGAGACGAGTGGGAATTTTTGGTCTAAACGGAGGCCATTCGACAACGTTCGGAGCAAAGTGGTTATGACCGTGTTCGGTGATTCGAAGCTCGGAATCCTGGCAGAACCGCGGTGGCATTGCAGTCGCAATCGCGTGTCGACCGCTCGTTACCACCGCCGGAAGTTGTCATCGACTCGATCGAATACCTTGCTCGTGAGCAACCGACCAAGCGAGCGGAGCAAACCTGCTCATTAACTTATTATCGATTACACGACGCTTTCGGCGTCGCAGTCGATCGGACTGTCGTTTCCAAGTACGTCGGACGTACCTCGAGGTCCGCTGCTGTTCGCCTCTTTCGTCCTCTCGAGAGGAGACTGTCTCGCGCGAGACAGCCCCGTCACCGGAAGCAGAAAAACTTGCGAGACAAAAGGATCGCGCACCGGTCTTCTCGAATTTTTATACGTTGCCATACAGTTTCGTGAGAATCTCGTCGCAGGTGGAACCGATCCGGAGACAAGTGGAATTCGATCTTCGGCCTGGACCAAAGGAGATACACGCGGGAACTCGCAGCATCGTGCATTCTGCTTCGCTTTTAACCTCCGCCCTCCTTTTTTTCCTCTCCTTCGATTACATTTTTTCCTCCGGGTGCAAATTCGATTACTTGGATGCTTGCTCGCGTCAACGCGAGCGTTCCTCCAAACGTTTCAAAGTCCGCTCCTTTTTACGTTTCTTCCGAGCGTCGTAGCTGTCTCGCTTCGCGAACCATTCGCACAGCGCCTGCTTGGCAGTCCGTTAATCCGTTAAAACGAACAGCGTATCTATTTGTCGATCGATCCGCGGGATCTGGTAAGACGAAAGGGATAAGAAAGAGAGGAAGAGAGAGAAGGTGAATCGCAGACACGCCCTCCTCGTTTCTTAGGGAGGAAGAGGGCGAGGCCCTTCCTCGATCGAGCCCACCTCGTTTTCGATAATCACCGAGATCCCTTGGAGAACGATCGCTTCTTATATCGGTTTATCTTCTTCCTCTTCGAAGAAAAACTGGAATTTGTCCTGGCGAACGATACCCGCTACGTTCCTTGAAAAAAAAAAAAAAAAAAAAAAGAAAAATTATCCTCGTCCCTTGCACGGCTTTTCCCGCTTTTTTCTTCTTTATTTTTTATTTTCTTTTTTTTTTATAGAACACAGCGATCCAAAATACGAGACAGCTAACCGAGAAAGTGGGTTAATGCTTAATCGCGTTTAATTGTCCGTTTCTCGGCACTGGTTCGCCCGCAATTACCAGAGGTTACCTTTGAAACTCCCTTTGACCCTTTTCAAACGGATTCAGCTTCTTGGCCAGAAATAGCAAGCAAATATTTCAAAGCGCAAATTAAACGCATAACTCGATTAAAAGTATCGATTTCGTTATAAAGCACTTTGGTTCGCGACAGTCGTTTCGCCGAGCGTAACTGGAAATTTATTTATTTTCGAGCTGTTGTTTAAAAAAAAAAAAAAATACGAGGGACGCTAGATTCGATTCGATTCTCGATACGTACGTATTCTCGGGACGAAAGGGCAAAGTACCGAAATTAAAACGGGATTTCCAAGGTGTTTCGAACGCGCAGTTTGCCGAAACTCTAATCTCTATCGATGGAGCAAGTCTTTTCGCCTCTTCTTCTATCGACGCGGCTCTGGTGACAAATATTCGTAGCTGTTCGATAAGAAACTGCTTCCTAACGTTTCGCGTGTACGATCGTCCGTTTCGCAAGGTCCGAGCATCCAAGAATGCCTGCTTCTTACCACCTACTTAGTCACCTAAGCATCGACGATTCCAAGCAAGGCAGAAATTCCTCGTACGTCTCGGTTTTTCCGCGATATTTGATTTTCCGGCCAGGCCTCGGACACCGTACGTCCATACAGGCTTAACGACTGTTTCGCACGGCGAGTTGGCAGCATCCGCGCACCAGCCGATACGCCAATTTTTCTGAACATTTTTTACGCGTTGCATCGTTCGTACAGCGTGCTGTTTCTCCGTTTACATAGTGTACGTTCTATCCATCGACAGAACTAAAGTAAAAAGTCGACGATCGGAACCGGCGAGGGAACTTTTGAAAGGCGAAGACGTGGAAGCCGACGGCTGAAAGAACGCTGTCAGACTCGGTCTAACACCGAACCTCTAATTGAGATCATTTCAACTCGGTTTGCGTCAATCTACGCGAACGGAGGAAGTTTTGTCCATCGGTCGGTGTCGCGACGGAGCTTGCCGACTGTCGGGAACAGCGGAAAAATTAGGGGTTTGCGAGCACGACTTGCCGAACGGCCCGCTTCGAGGACGGATCGCATTTGCGAGCCGTAGAACGAAGGCGATCGAGCGATCGGCATCGGAAATCGTTGCTCGTGCGACGAGTTTTATCTCGACACGTTAAAACGACCCTACTGCAGCATTAATTCAGACAATTTGCGACGTGGTCCACGCTCGGTCGCTCTTGTTACATTCTTTTCGTGTCTTCCCATCGTCCTCCTGCCCCTCTCGGCGTTCATATACGTGCTTACTCTCCTCTCCTCTCCTCTCCTCTCCTCTCCTCTCCTCTCCTCTTCTCTTCTGTCCGCCTGCTTCCGTCATCAGTTCGTCTCCCTAGTCGTTCGTCTCCTTCGAATGAAAAACGCAACGATCGACGCAGATCGGATTAGAAGCGATACCACGATACGATTATCGGCATACGTCGGCATTATCCGTCGTTGGCGTAATGTTATCGTTAGCGCGATCCAACGAGGATTGTTCGTATTTTTCGTTACATCTAACGTCCTGGTAATCGGCCAGCTATTTCTAATGTCGCTCGCGAAGAATTCGTCCGGAAAAACCGTAGTACGATACGCGAGGAACGCGAACACTCGTCGATATTTATAAAGAACGGGGAATATTTACCCGTGAGATTTAAAACGCGTAATACCTACGCCGGCGTTTTCAAATATCTCGTAGGTGCGAAAACGAAGGATAATTTCATCGCCCAACTCCACCGATTAATCAGCAAGCAGCCGTATTCGTGCGTAGGATATCGTGATTCGGATAAAACGAGCGGTCTTTTCATTCGCTGTCTTTCCCCTCGTTTCCCCTTCGCTGGCGAGTCCGAGGCAACGTTAACACCGATTCGGTCGTGAACGCAACATCAACAATAAGTGCGAATTTCTTTGGTTAGCTGTCTTCTTGGTAGCTGAGGATACCGCGTGCACGGTGAATCGAGGAAGGAGCCGATGCAAAAAGCGGAATAACCAGAAATTTACTCGGAATATGAGCCTCGTGAAAAGAAACAACGGAGATCTCGTTGGAGGCCGAGACAAAAGGGGGGCTCGTTGCATGTTGGCCAGCCTTCTCGTAATTTCGCCCTTGCAAAACAGGAAGTGCGATACAAAGAGAGCGAGGCGCCGCGTTCTTTTTTCCTTCCGCGATACTAACGAAATTAAAGGTTCCTTTGTCGCCAGTTTCACGAAATACGCGTATCTACACTTTGCAATAAGGCCCTCCTCCTCCCTAAGAGGATCGTTGTAGAGGGAAAGAGGAACGAGCTGTACTACTTTTCGCAGCACCGCTTTTTCTCGAACTCTCCTCTCCGTCATCCTGATACGACGACCCCATGGTACAGTACTCGACGAACAGAAACGAGATACAACGGGTTTTCGGTGTCCGTACTCGTCGATCGAACGGCGTTTGCCGCCTTTAGCCTATCGCGTATGGTTCGCTCTCGAAGCGTCAATCCTCGTCCACGTTGCCAACCAACTGTCTTCGTGGTTCCGGTATTGGTTGGGCTACGTTATATTTTTCCAGCCACCGCGATACCGGAGCATGCGAAAAACGCCCGAGAAACCAGAGAGGCGTCGAAGCGAGAGAGGCGTCGTCCGAAAGATTTGAACGAGGTACGTGTCGTTTCCGCGTTAAGTGGAGAATCTAGACGCGTTCCTAGACAGACGCAACTATTTTTATTGCAGCGTTATCGTTGAGCGTTATCGAGCAGCGAAGGCATTTCTTCCAACGGAATATTCCAACGTATCTTTCTCGCGAAACTTGCAAATATTTTCGTTGAAAGAGGAATACGCGTCGATCGATTATATCTGTCGTTTGGCTGTAGAAAAGAGATATCCGTCGTTTCGTATCGATAAACAGCGTGGAAAATTGGATTTTAGAGCGAGTGCTAATTCCGTCGGGTTACCTAGATGGGTCGAGTTGTTCCGAAACGGTTCCAACGGCGTCGTTGGAGGAACAGAGAATCGCGAAATCCGAGCGCCTTTCATCCGTGATTGCAGCATAGAGACACGATTTACTAGGTTCTTTCAATCGAGGCATGAGCCAGAAGTTTTATCTCCGACGTTTCTGTTCTTTACAAAATCAGGAAATCCGTCTTTTTGCAAGGGGGCCGAGGCACGTTTCACGCGTCTATGAATGAAGATCCATTTACATACGGTTTCGTATGGAAATTAGGCTGTAGGGCGCGCGAAACCTGTTCCAAATGCTCCGCTAAAACCGATCCTTAGCTTCAAAACCGATCTGTATTTGATAATTTTACCACTGCCGCGAATGTATACGCTCGCGTAACCGTTTTTCCACGCTTAACTTATTCTCCTAAAAATTCAATCGAGAAAGAATAGAGAAAATAACCGATAACCACGATGTTTTCTAACAAATAGGATATTTAGCGACGTAAGTGGTAAACGCGTAAACTAACCACGATCCGACACGTTCGTCTTCGATGAAACTTCTTACCGGTAAACTTACGCTTCTTTGCTACGATCTTAACGGATTGCAACGCGTTTACCTCCAACTACGAGATCGTTGTCACATCGTTAGTATCTACGGCATCCGCGTTTTCCAACGATAAACAACGATAACGACAGAGAAGGAAGGAAGGAGGAAGGAAGACGGAGGTTCGAGGCAAACATCGTTACGCGTGAAACGATAAGCCGCGCTAAGCGGTTTCGAAAACGTCTTACGAGACTGGCAACGATTTTCCCACGACTCCTCCCACGACCTACACGGATTCTTTTCGAGGTTCTTCTTTGCCTTTTCGCCCCCTCGCCTTGTTCTCGTTGGCTGTCTTTCTCGCGTATACGAATCGTATTGACCGAGTCTTCGTCCCGGGATGCGAAGAGCTCACTCGGTCATGTAACGGGATGCAAGGAAAACGCACTCCAACTCCCTTTGATTTGCTCGCACAATGACGGCTTTCGTCCGAACAATGGCCATGCGAGGGTAAGATACGTGCTTTTCGAAGGTATCCGCCCGGTCGCGGAGAAGTTGAGGAAATCAGGACCGCAAAAGACGGGCTACCTGGCCGTCTGTAGCCGGATGGAGGAGAGACGCCGAGGGAAGAAAGAAAAAAAAAGAAAGAAAGAAAGAAAGAAAGAAAGAAAGAAAGAAAAAGCGTGCGGGGAAAAGAAGTCGTGAACGCGCGCAGAACGAAGAAGATGGAACGACTGGAAATACAAAAAAAAAAAAGGAGGCACGAGAACGAAACGTGGCGGGATCGAGCACCTACGTCGATATACCGGTTACGCGCGCGCGACCATCATCCCCCTGCTTGCGACATGGCCGAAAAGTTTCTCACGAAAAGGAGGAACCGTACCTACGGTGGTCGACTTTGTCCAGAAGAAACGAAAAACGATCCTTCCACCGCCAAGCCACGCTCCTTTTTTCCTCTTCTCCTATTTCTTCGTCGAGTCAGAAAAGAAGATGCGCTCCGTACGAGGAAACAGAACACGGATGCAGACCGCGGCGTAGATCCGTGTATCCGTGTGTCCGTGTGTTCGTGTGTCCGTGTATCCAAGCGATCCCCGTGCACTTACGTTTGCAGCTAGAAGCAAAGAGCAGGTAAGAAAATGAAATTACCGTAGCTAGAAAAATGGCGTCGTCCTATTAGTATTTACGAAGAAAATGTCAAGCCGATAAGCGTTTCGCGGAGTTCGCGCTCCTACCGCACCTTCCACTCCCTCCTGGATCGCTTACGTTACTTACGTTGCTTACATAATAAGCGATGAACTCTCGGAGAACTCTTCTCCTCGCCTTTCTCATCCTGTCCCGGTCCCTCCTTTCTTTTCTAACCGCTCGTCTCGTTTCCTCGCGGTGGCACGGCGGCACGGCGGCACGGCGGCAACGGTTAGCGACGACCAAGGCGACGGCACACGAGCGCATCGCGATGGAGCAGCGATATCGGGACCCCGGCATCCAGAGTATAAAGGGAAAACGGTCTCGAACAGGAGGGAGTAGAGAGAACACGGAGGTCGACGTTACGCCACTGAGAATTTCTTCTGGCGATCCTCTTCGTCCCGATAGAGCTGTCGGTACCGTCTTCCTCTCGCGTCCACTCGTACCACATATCTTTTGCGCAACTCGATTGGCTTAGCTCGCGCGCGCCACGCACATAACCTATTCCGCAACCACTCCGATTCCACCGGGAATATTTGCCCGCCAACAATTTTTCAAATCCTACGCGCCATCTTGCCACTTCCGTGTCGTACAGTTCTTCCATCTCGACCCGTTCTAATTCTTCGCAATGATAACGAAACGAAAGGCGTAAGTCCTCGGAAGCAACCTAACCACTTAGTATTTCATCCTTTCTCTTTTTCTTACGAGTCCTGTAAGCCGGTGAAAGACGCGAACGAACCTTTAAGCGGCCGATCCTCCTCGTAGATTATTTCATAAGCATTCCCAATACGGAAAAGTTCATCCGCTCGTACCCGGTATGAGCTCGAGCCGTTGCGCAAGCGATTCCAAGCCGGGGATCGCTCGTTCGTGCGCTCCTTGCCTCTTTGCTTGCTTGTACGCGTCCGTGTTCAAATTCTCTGACATAAATGCATATATAAATACACAGAGTTATGTACGTATACCTTCGAAAGTTGAACTGCACGAAGCTCGCAGTCCTTAAACGCATCGGAACGTTCGAATCGACTAGACGTTGCAAACATTGGACGCGTGCTGCCCTCTCTCGTCCTCTTTCTCGTTTAACTGCAAACACCGTGTTTACACATACCTACACATACTCGCGTATCTATCGAACCAGCGAGTATAAACGTTTCCATATAGTAAATAACTTTGTGCGAACGACTCGCGATAATTAATATATATATATATATACATATATAAATAATAAATATTACAACGATAACCTTTCCTATCTTAATACCGCGTTACTGCAAAACCTCGCGTTTGTAATACGCAACTTTTAATACAAACTGATTGCTTTTTCCGTCTTTCTTTCTATTCGATACTTGAGTAAACTATTACTCGGAAACGAATCGTACAGATTCGTATATAGAATCGCGTATACAGCGTATTTATGTTCTTATCCTATTTACACTCCTGCGGGACAACGACGTTTTACTCTGTCTATCTCCTTTCATCCGATTCGACAACGAAATATCGATGCCGAGTACCGAATGCGATAACTGCGTTCCAACGTTATAATAGCGACTAAATGATTCAATCGCGAATAGAGACGAATACAAACCGTAACGTTAAGCTACAAACTAACGATACTATAAACGATACTAGAACGTAGAACGACGAGGGACCGAATGGCCGTTCTCGGGTATTTTAACGATATTTGGAAGCACAGGTCGAACGAATCGACTAAATCGATCGAACGACTTTTCATTTCGTGTTCCAAGCTCCGACTCGTCGTATATTCTTTCGATAAGAATAACAGCAGGAGGAGGAGAGGAACGAGCGTAGAACCATGAAATTTGATTAGCTTTCGCAGCTACGCGTGTGTTGGTTATGTAAGTTGGGGCGAATTAGCATTCGGTTGGTGACCGAATCCAACGTAAAATTTAAAAAACAGACAAGAATATCGGGCCGTAACTCGTTGGTAATCTTTGGCAGAGTCTCCGTACGGCCGATTGCTAATCGCTTGCCTCCTGAGAAATTCAAGCGGATCTACCTCGATCACGTAGGGGCGATTTCAAAAACGGGACACGTTGTCGCGAGCATACTCACGCCCATGCGCGCACCTACGTGATCGGGTTTTGTTTTCCACGGCCTCGTGTACGCGGAAGAATTATTCCCAAAGGGCTTACCGCTTCGCGCTGTCCCGGAAAAGGTGTGCGTACACGCGGCCGTTAGCATTCCTCCGCAACGCAGACGTCCGATCCACGAAATCTAAAGGAACGATCGATGTTTTCCTCTTTGTTGCTTCTTTATTTTTTTATTCAAGGTCGCGTCAACTATCTCTTACGGTCGTTAGCGGTCGCGATCGACGAAATACGCAATTAAAATACACAACGAACGAAGCGTGAAACGGGATAAGGGCAGGTTACGAACTCGAACAACGATATCCATATAACAAGATACTTGGGCTCCGGTGTACCTCTTACCTACGAAAGAACCCTGGCCCGATTAAGACTATCGCGTAAAGTTGCATGGACGATAAGCGTCAAGGGTATTACGTGTTTTACCAACGACGATGTAAACTGTGCGGTACGAGCGAAACGGAGACGTTGCAACGCGTCCTGGTCGAGCGTCCTTCTTGAAAAATATGGACGTCGTAAGTATCGAGATGTACGTACGCGTACGCGTAAAATCATGCACGAGAGTAGGATCGCTCTACTTGGAGCAACCAGTAGGAAAAGAAGCCGGGCGATGTAACAGAAACGAACGAAAGAAAGCCACTCTGCCGAATCGGTGGACCGATCGTTTTCGGAACGTTGGAAAGCAATAACAGCAACGCGTGGTGTAGATCGGGTCACCTTGATGCAGGCGGCACGCGCGAGATAAGAGTTTGTTGTATTTTCATAACGTTCAGAAACCGTGATATCCGTTTAAAAATCCTAACGATAGTCGCCTTTACCTTTCGCTTAGGATCAAGGTCAAGGGCATCGCCTGGTCAAACGGACAATAAATACCATACGGAGCTATCTATCGGAAAAATTTGTCCGTGTCGTTCGTATTTTTCCAGATATTTGAGCGTTTTCGGCTAAACGACGCGTATCGTACGTCGATCGTGGAGAGTCTAGAGGGTCTCTTACGCACGATAATCGGACGCAAAGCCGAAAATAGGTCCGTCGTATCGTTCTATCTTCGACTTTTTACATCGTCGTGATTTTGACAAAATTCGGACGAACCGGTTCCACGTTCTCCAGTTCTGCAGTTACGTCAGACGTTACTCAATGCGAAAGAACTCGATTGCACCAGCCGCAGAAGCGAGGGAGTTGTGCCATCCTCGCTTATCTCTTCCTTTCTTTCGCTATAGCGCGCTACTTCTTTGGCGTATAAAGTCGAGTCGCTTTCGAAGGATATCGTCCGCGCTACGAGTGCCACCTCGAGTTTCAGCTCCGTCCCCGTCTTTTCTAAAGACGCTCGTTCGCATTGGACCTAAAATCAAGACCAATCGGTTCGTCACGGTGATAAAGATGCACGGATGACGAAGGAGATATTTAAAGAGAGAGAGAGAGAGAGAGAGAGAAAGGAAACTCGTTGAATCTCATGGAAGGCAGCGCGTTACGCGTGTTCGATTACAGTAAGCACGCTTTCCTCGTGACATAATATTATTTAACCTAGAATAATACCGTGTACGATGGTTGCGTAAGGATAGAATTCGCGTGTCGGTAATTCGCGACACGGCTGCGAACGCGAGGCTGGTTCTTTTATTATATAAAGCCACGGGTTGCGCCGAGACCGTTCGGTCGACTACTGTCGCGTTCGCGGCAGCGCCTCCAGGACAGAAAGTTTCCTTCGTGGAACTGGCAAAGTTTTCGAACGGCTTCCGCCGAATCGAGCGCTGTTGCGCGATCAAAGAACTCGTCGAAACGAGACAATGCTATGCAGAATACGATACGTTAAGTCCTGTCTATGTAACATTGGTATTCCAGATAGCGCACACGCCTCTTGTCGAGGAACAACGAGGAAAGTCGGAGAACGTCGTGCCGTTGCATCGCTAACGCGACTCTCTTTACTCGTGATTCCTCCGCTTCGTGAATCCTCGCGCGACTCGTGATCCGTGATTCGCGATCCGCGTTTCGGCCCTAAAGGTCGATGTGAAACGCCGAGATACGATCGTTTATGTAACACTCGCTTCTCTTTTACTCCGTAGCTACCCTCCTAGCCTTACAGACGCTAGCTTAACCGATTTTTTTCTTTTCTTTTCTTTTTTTTTTCTTTTTTGTTACTTCCGGCCGCTATCGCAAATTTTTATCAACGGTTACCGATAATCGGTACGCAGACAAAGCACGCCAAACGCGGGTCCTCTATTCGTTTGTTGCGTACAACTTTCCTTAAGCGGGGAGAGCGGGTATATCCGCTGCAGTTGATCGTTCCGTCGGTGGGCCGAGCAACCAAAAACAAAATTCCATCACGAATAATGGTTACTGACGACGAAAGAGAATTCTCTCGTATGCAATGGCTTTCGGTGACCAAAAACGCTTTGTTAATCTACAACGATCGGTTGAAGTAATCCGTTGTAAATTCTTGTACCTCAATCCCTTTCGTTTTGATTGTACCACACCACCTTCCTACGGAAGATTATTACATCAATCGGCGTGAAGTTATCGGCGTTATTCACCGTGTTACGCGTTGTTCACCGAAATCGTTATCGACCGAATGACTTTCTATCGCGTCGATTCGTCATTTCCAGCATTTTAAGCTCGCGTATCTACGTCCGATCCGACGATAAACACGCGACGAGTTCAAACAACGAATTCGAAAAATCCAATTCCTTGCCATTAGTATTCCGATACGTTGACATTCAAATATAACGCTTAGAGCTTAACAGAGACTTCGTATAAATCGAGAAACACGAGTGGCCGGAAACTTTTGGACACGTTATACATATGCATTAGTAACTGATTCCGATACGCGCTATTACTATTCCTATCGTATCTAGTATCGTATCATAATATATAAACGCCATTGCTCGCAACTATCTGGAACAAACCGTTTACCGATTTGATGGAAACTCGATCGTCTACCTTCCCCTGTGTTTCCTCGTTGCCTGCCGCCGTCCTACGTATCGCTTTCGTTTTCATTTGGAAAAACGCTCTAGAAAGAGGATCGATTCGTATCGTTCAGCGATATGGCCGCTGCATAATTTTCGATTTGCAGCATCCGCGATGCTGATGCAACGCGCGCGCGCGCGGACGAGTTCACAAGAGACTCTCTTAACCGCTGCTGCAATTACGTTGACGCAACACCCGAGAGACAGTCGGATTCGCTTTCTCTCATCTTTCTAGCTCTCTTCGCATCCTTCGACGATCTTTGCAATGTCCGACGTTAGAGATCGTTGGTTCGGCACACGTTCGTATCCGTATCATCGGTTACGTAACGGATCGGATCGGATCGGATCGGATCGGATCGGATCGTAACGGATACGCTGCTCTATCCACGTGTTTCCTTCGTAATATACACGTGGAATATCGAATATTAGGAAACTTGGGAGAAACGCTATGCAACTGTTGATGAAATCGCACGGATCTTTTACGTACGCCGGCTACGAAAATAGTACTTGTACACCGTTATATTTATTTCATTCAGCGGGTCAATTTTTCTTTATTCGTCTACCGATTGATCGAGATGAAATCCGCCCTTTTCAAATACGAATAGGCGTATCTGGCGAGAAGGTGGTCTCGAGGAAAGAAAGCGACCTTTAGCATTCAGCGACCAGCTATCGATTTCGCGTACGTCCGAGATACGAACCGTTGCATCTTCGCTGCGGTTTCGCCGCGGTAACCGTTGATAGAAATGTACACCGAAATGCTTCTGGACGCCGCGTTCAACGCGCTCAACGAATCGGTGTTGCCCAACCGTGTAACAAGCATAGAGGAAAAACGTAATCCGTTAAGTAAGCGATACAGGGAGAGAAGAAAATGGAATCGAGCTTAGACGATGGATGGCGGATAACAGTGGATAACAGGGTCCCGGGGGCGAAGGAAGAATGCGAGGCAAGTACGGCCCGGGTACAACGTGGTACATAAGCCGGATGGGTTCGTCTCGTGTTCCAAGTATTACAAGAGCGACGTCCACGTGTCGGGACTGTCAATTCGTAAAGTCGCGCACGACGAGCATCTTCGTCTACGTTCGCCCACCTTCGGCCACCGGGTTTTGCCCCTTCCTTCCTCGCCTTTTCCACGGGAACGTTGACTCCGAGGCGTGGCGCCGGAACTCGAGAAACATCCTAGCCCGACGACCTCCTCGGAAATTACGCGAGTCGTGATCGCGTACCATTCACGATCGCTCGCCCATGCCACGAATCTCGTTTCGAACCTCCTCTGCATCCTCTGATGCTCTTCGTTAACGTTCGACCAACCTTCGATCGATCATTACTTCCAGCCGCCATTTCGTTGCCTGCCCCGATTCCAATCGATTTCTCAGAATCGCGCGAAACAAACGAGATATACAATCGATAAGATAAATAACGGGAAAGATAAACTGCTTTTTTCTGCCGTTTCGTTTGCGATTCCGCTTAAAGGCTGGTACGTCCGTATTTAGTCGTCGGTTAGTTTGCACGGTCGACTAACGGAAAACGATACGCTTCGCGCGTTCTCAATTTTAACGAGACAAGATACATTTTCTTCCGTAGCGAAATTCGCTCTGTTTAGCTGTTTATCGACGGCACGAGTATTTTCTCTGTTCGATTTGCCAAGCGAACGAAAGGAACGCGGACAACTTATAGGTTTACGTAGCTGTAGCGAAATAAAAGTCTGTATGAAAACAGGCGTACCGTCGTGTACGTTGCGAGGCAGTTGTTGCGTCTTGCGAGCAGAGCAGACAGGAAACGAAGCAGGAACTGAACTAGCGAGCACGTTATTGATCGGTGGCCGTCAGTGCGCCAGCGCAGCGCGATCCTGAGGGCAAAACAGTAGCTGGCGATCTACCCTCGTTCGCGTTTCCAGTGCAGTGTTCCAGTGCTGTTTTATCGCCCATTCGGCGCTTCTTGTCCGACGCTTATCAAAGTGCCGTCGCGCGTTGCTAATATGTCCGGTGGTACGTATGCAAGCGTCTTTTCTTCTCTCTTTCTTTCATTCTTTCTTTCCTTCTTTCTTTCCTCTTTCTCTCGTCTTTCTTTCTTCTTTCGAGAGACGAGACTCTGCAAAAAGGGACAAGGGTGAGACGAAAACGAGAAGCAGGACAATGAAAAACGAGAAGACGGGAGACGAGCCAAAAGCGAACGACGTCTCGAGCAAATTGTTAATCGTCTAATCGTCTAATCGTCTAATCGTCTAATCGTCTAATCGTTTTGTCTGATTCATCAAGACAGGGACTATATCGGATTCGCGACGTTGCCCGAGCAAGTGCACAGAAAATCGGTTAAAAGAGGATTCGAGTTCACCCTGATGGTGTTAGGAGAAAGTGGCCTCGGCAAGTCTACTCTGATAAACAGTCTGTTCCTCGGTGATCTTTACAAAGACCGACGAATCCTCGATGCCGCTGGTTGGTACTATACGTACAAACATACTAAGTCGCACGTTCGACGATCATTGCCAAAACTAGTCCTTTCTAGAACGCATTGAAAAGACAACAACGATAGAAAAGAAGACAATGGACATCGAAGAACGTGGAGTCAGGCTACGTTTAACGATCGTCGACACACCTGGTATAGTTTCATTTAGTACTTTATATACGGTCGAACAAAGTTTTGCCAAAGGTCGCGGTTTTAGTGGACGCGTATTCGGGCTGACTGGCGTTCCAAACAACGTAACGTCCGAATACCGCGACGCGTGCACTCGTAAAAATCTCTCTCTCTCTCTCTCTCTCTCTCTCTCTATGTATATGTTTGATTTCATTGACGTATCGAGTTCATCAGAATGTCAATTCATCGGAATACGCATCCATTGTAACCGTAGCCTAACTCTCGCACCACACGTTAACAGTCGCCTACAATATTATTATCTGAACGAGGTGTCGTTACATAATCGCATTACTCCTGCATTCCACTAAATTATTTATACATCGTTCCGTTATATTATTAATTGCGTTACAAAGAGCCACGTTCCGTTACCAATTGCATCGAAAAGAGAGCCACGTGTCGAAGGAACGGATAAAAAAACGTCCAACTTGCACACTATGACGTCGATATGATACGATAGGACGTGAAATAGGCGAGTTTAATTTAAACGTGTTACGCGAGAGTTGTCTGGCCAGGAAAATGTCACGAAATTTCCACAAGCGCTACAAAACCACGAATTTGTATTCAGGATTTGGCGATGCGGTAAACTGCGAAGACACTTGGAAAGCGTGCTCAGCCTATATCGACGAACAGTTTCGACAATATTTTACGGACGAGAGCGGATTAAATAGGAAGAACATCCAAGACAATCGAGTACATTGCTGTTTATACTTCATACCTCCTTATGGACACGGGTATATCCGAGCATCTATCTATATCCGACACTGTATCGCCTCCTCTGTTCCCTTACTACCACCTTTCCTCCTTCGTAGACTCAGACAAATCGATCTGGAAGTATTGAAACGATTGCACCGTAAGGTAAACGTGGTCCCCGTAATTGCAAAGGCAGATACGTTAACGACCTACGAGGTGAAAATGTTGAAGGATCGAATACTCGCTGACATCGAAGAGCACGAGATTCAGGTAGTATCCGTCGTTCCTGTAATTTTCCTCTTATTTAACGAACCTGCATGCTAAAGTAGAGAAAGAACGAGAGAGAGAGAGAGAGAGAGAGTGAGAGAGAGAGAGAGAGAGAGAGGGAGAGAGAGCAGGGGAAGAGAAGCAGGCAATCAACGTGAAAAGACGTTTTGCGCCTAGATATATCAATTTCCGGACTGCGACAGCGACGAGGACGAGGAATTTAAGCAACAGGACAAAGAGCTCAAAGCGTGCATCCCGTTTGCTGTGGTCGGCAGCTCGACGGTGCTGGAAGTCGCGGGCAAAAAGGTCCGCGGTCGCCAATATCCCTGGGGAGTGGTAGAAGGTAACTAGATCTCGGATTTTCCAAGCTGGCCGATGTTTCAAAAATGGCCATTTCTGCATCACCTTGCGAGCGAAAAGTCTCAACTTCTCCAACTTCGCATCTCGGACAAGCGCTAACAACAGTTTCTCTGCCTCGAGAGATCTCGTTCGCAAGCAGGCGCAACAATTGTCATTTTTAACGCGCTCATTTACGAATACAGAAAAACATAGTCGAGACGATAGTGGCGTCGAGTAATCGTTCAAACAGGACATTAACGTTTGACTTTCGATCGGCCGCAGTGGAGAATCCGAAGCACAGCGATTTCGTGAAACTAAGAACGATGCTGATATCCACGCACATGCAAGATCTGAAAGACGTGACACAGGATGTGCATTACGAGAATTTCCGGGCGCAATGCATTTCTCAAATTTCACAGCAGGCCATCCGGGAACGGAGGTATTTACGCATGTAAATAAGTATTGCATTTCAGTAGGTATACTTCTCTCTAGATGTACGTACGTCCGTGTATATCTTTTCCCTTTTACGTATTTTTTCTCTCTTTCGTCGTTTTCCCAATCTTTTTTCCATCGTTTCTCCATCGTCTTTCCATACTAGTCTCTTCGTAGTATACAAGGTGTCTCGGACCAATGAGAAAAAGCTTCTCAGGATAATGTGAGACTATTTGAACGCGGGCATTCTTTCATTCGGGATATTCAGGTCTGATCCGATTTAGCCGAGACACCCTGCGTTTCACTTTCTTCTTTCAATTTTATTGATCGAACGTGCCATCGATCGAACGTAATCGATACAGCCCAATTCCGCCAACAAACACATAATTTTATTTTCTCTCGTCCACAGTAAGCTGAAAAGAGATTCGGGCCCGCATTTTGAGAACAGTATATCCGATACCGACAGGCTACTCCTGCAGAAAGACGAAGAGGTAAGAGGCATCGTTACGATTCAAACGATATCGATTAAAACAAACAGATCCGTATAAACGATTATGTATCTGTTTGAATAAAAAACGACGTTAATTTGTGCAAAGACACAAGTCGTATGTAATATGTTTCCGGTAATCGTAAAAAATACGAAAATCTCAAGCCCGGCATTTTACCGAATTTCCTAGTTTTAGCGTACTTTAGCGACGTCCATGTTTTTGGTCCACGATTATTTATCGACGATATTCTTCGAACAACCCCAAAGTAACGCAACAACTCCAAAGATCATGCCGGCTGGCAAAAGATCGCTGTTTCCAAGACGTTTTCATAAAAGCAATTGCATATTTGCGCCAGTGATCACGTATTTCGTGATTGAACAAAGTGCATCCATCATTTTCCTACTTTGCCGTTTGTAAACGGTTCCTAGAATTATTTCTAAAATCTTACCTTCGCAGATACGAAGAATGCAGGACATGCTGGCGCAAATGCAAGAGAAATTGAAGGCTACGGGCCAGGTTGGAACTGGAATCGGTCTCAGAGGACGAGTCGGCAGCCTTGGAAACGATCTGGACTCTACGGACGTCGAAAAGAAACGCAACAGTATTATAGATGTTTAAACTTCCGAGTACCACGATATTATATTATTATTATTATTATTATTATTATTATTGTTCTCATTACTATTAATCTCATTATTATTATTATTATTATTTTTATTATTATTATAATTATTATTATTATCATTATCATTATCATTATTATCATTATTATTGACATATATAATTACGTTTAACTCGGTTTTACGCGAATGCGCACAAGATTATCGAACGTGACTAAAGAAACCGGCAAGTTTTATATGCTCCTGTATGTATTAGATCCATCAGGTTAAATTAATAACCCGATAGGGAATCGAACGAGTTTCTCACCAGGTTTTCACTTTTATATGTATAGTGCATACGTATTGGACTTAAAAGACTGTCGCATTGTATAAACAGCGTTTGATATCACGATACGTATTCACAACGTGAAAAGCTTGTACCTACGTTATATCGTACGTGTAAAAGATACAAGGAAACTACGATAGATGTAAACAAAAAGTATACCGTGTAAGAAAAAGTCCTTGAATAACTTTCTTTCGTTTCTTTAATTCGTCAGCCCGAACTCATCGATCATGTTTAACCGCAGCATTGCGCCTCCGATCCGATTTCTACAACGATAAACATATTATTTATGTAACGAATTCTGATTTTAAAGAATCTTTCGCAAGCAGAAGGTAATTTGAATAATTCCATACCGAGAGTGGTGAAAATTTGAACGATTCAGGAACTGTTACGAGCGCATCAAATTAGCGATTACCGCTGTATAGCCGGATTGCCAATGCGGTTTTATTATTAACTACAATTATAGGCATGGATTCGTATTAAAGTTCCCCCAAATCGCCGTGATTTCATCTCCGTTTCGTCGCACCCGCACCTCGAACGTGGTATAAAATCCACCGGCTTCGTAACATTAAGCTATTTTATTTCAGCCAAGACACGCAGCACTCGTGCCAAGTTGCTAATGATTCCGAAGGTTTGTTCTTTGCGCGATTCATAATTCTCCTTACGAATTTCCTCTCTCTCTCTCTCTCTCTCTCTCTCTCTCGTCTTTTCTTTTCAACTATATCGCTGATAAAATAATAGAATCCATAGTCTTGCAATCATGATAGATACAACGTCGATCCCGTTGTAATAAAACACATTCGTCTCTGTAAATATATTTAAACGAATAACTCGCGATAGTTTTATCTTTGCTAATTATTTCAAAGAGCTGAAAGGCGTAAAACATTTTTTCCCCCTACATAGGCATTTCTCTTAACGATGACGTTGGTAGGAATTTTGAGCGAACCTCAAGGACCTGCCTATCTTCCTCCTACAGCGACTGGAGCGCGACCAGCTCCTGCTGCTGGTCATCCGGACGAATGGGCCGGTGTAAGTAGCACCAACACCGTTTCCTTTCTTCTCTTTCGCCCGACTTCTTTTCACGAAAAAATTTGTTCTCTTTAATTTATCTCAACGATATTCGTAGTTTCGTATTTTTACATTCGTAATTTCGTACTACTAAAATTTACGCAATACGATAAAGTGTTTGCCTTATCGAATTATTATTATCACGCTCGTCGCGTAAAAGCATACCACGATAATTTCATCTACAGTCTGGATAAATACTTTTCTTTCCCCCGCCCCCGCCCCGCCCCCGCCCCGCCCCCCCCCTACCACCATCTTTCTTCGTTTTCGCAGGATTCTGCGAATTACGAATTTTCGTACGAAGTGGAGGATGCAGTAGCTGGCTTAAACTTTGGCCACCACGAGTCACGAAAGGACAATGAAGCAACTGGAACTTATCACGTGCTATTGCCAGATGGTAGAACACAAATCGTCGACTACGTTGCCGACGGTGGTGGCTATCGGCCAATGGTACGATACGAGGGGACGGCAACTTATCCGGCTGCGGGATCTGCTCCAAGGACACAGGCTGCTACCGCAGGATCCACGAGTAACGAAGGATACAGATACTGAACAATTACATACATCAACGTTGCTTTTTCAAAGCAGGTAAACGTGGACATTCAACGAATGACAGAGCCAAAATTCGGCTAACGACACGACGTTCGTTGCACCAATAAGACAATGCAGCTCCAAATTTTGATTTATAAAATACGTATACTTAGAACGTGTAGGCAAGTTATATCTTACAATAAAAGCTCCGAAAACTATCTCTTCGTTCGACTACTCTCTTCCCCGCTGTACACTATTTTTTGTGTTTTTTAATAAACTGTAAGACTTCTTGCACATCTTCCTGTGATCCCAAAAATATCGCGGATCTTTGGTGGATCTTCTCGGGCACGATCTCCAAAATATCAATCTCTCCGTTTGTTGCCATACCGCCGGCTTGTTTTACCAAATACGCCATCGGAATACATTCGTACAAAAGGCGCAGCTACGAATAATAGTTTCGAAAATGATTATATGCAGCACATGCGTATATGTATTTATAATATAATATAATAAAGACAAATGTTAATAACGTCGAAGGAGAAATGTGGCTGTTGTATACCTTGCCGGTAGGATGAGTTTTCGTTGCTGGATAAAGAAATATTCCTCCATACTTTATCGTCCTGTGCACATCAGCAACCATAGAGCCCACATACCTTGCGCTGTATGGTTTCCCATTCTCAGGATATTTCTTCGAATGTATATATTCCTTGATGGCTGTGTCCCAGGTAGTCTCGTATCCTTCGTTGATGCTAAAATCATCGTTACCAGCCTTGTCGTGCATTACATACGCTACGATGCGTAAAACGCCATTATAAATAAATATAATAACAAAGCTAGATACCAGTAGATATTTCCTCTGGGAGGTATGCGTAGATCTTTTTCCGTCAAAATAAATTCTCCGATCGCTGGGTCGTAGGTAAAACCGTTCACTCCATGGCCAGTCGAGAGTACCATCATAGTTGCCGAACCATAGATCGCGTATCCAGCGGCGAGCAAATTTTTACCAGGTTGAAGAGCATTCGCCTCCATAGACGGTCTCGATTCGTTCGGTTTCTTAAAGATTGCGAATATAGAACCAATCGATACCAAACAATCGATATTGGATGATCCATCCAACGGATCGAAGCACACGATATATTTTCCGCTCGCTTCGGTTTCCACTTCGATCGCGTTCGTATTTTCTTCGCTTACGAGTACGCAGGTTGTGTAAGAGGATGTCAACATATTCACGAACATCTCGTTGCTCAATACATCCAACTTTTTCACGTCTTCCCCCTGGACGTTTTGAGTTCCGGCTATGCCATACCTGTTCGAATAAAGCGTCATTAAAAAGAGGAAAGTATAAAGATTAAGATCGGGACTAGGTGAAACTTCTCTTCCTAAAAATACTCGACTAATCGACTAATCGAGTGACTATATATTTCGTACGTGTACATACCGTGTAAATTCGTAAATTATAATATTTCATTATGAAACGACCGATTTGACGAATCGTAAATGAGGCGCGTAAAGCGTCTCATCAGAATCTAGCGGCTATGCGAATATTCCAACAAATAACGCTTATCGTTCATGAGTTTCAAGCTTGAACAAAGCCAATGAACAAACGCAACACGATCGATTATTTGTCGATCGTCTTTGTTTCGTTATAAAATAATTATTACAACTATTGATCGATTACGATTATTAACTATTAGGTAACAACTATTCGTAATATGGATATTAGTTTTGCAGAAGGTTTGAAAATTTCAAATCAGAAGATGATGATCAAGGAGAAATTTTCGATGCACCGTAAGAAAAGGAGACTCGTAGAAAAGAGCGAACAACTGGACGAATGGACGCTTCTTTAAATTAAGAATCTACGATCTATAAGATCAAACGATCAATATCACCGTCGATATTCAGATTTCTCAACATTGTATCGACGATATATACGTGTAAATAGGATGAATCGGGACACAGCGGCAAGTATACAGCGGGGGCCGATCCAGCGGACTAAAACGACAGTTCAAACTAAAAGTTGATACAAAGATATGCCCGATATGGCGATACTGTTTTCGAATTATAGCCACTTCATGACACTAGAACGTTACTTGGATCAACGATATCCTGGCAAACGGATAGAGTCGTTATTAATCCGTATTTAACTATTCGTCAAACGACTCACACGATCCATGATGCGACGCGTTCGCGCGCTTTCATCGAAACTGGACCTGCTCGCTTCGAGCAATCTCTCTCGTGGTAGGTAAGCAACCACCACAATACGAAACAAACTGATCATATCGGGCTTTGTATTAATCGATCTAGAGGATCTCCTACGTACAACGATATTGCGAATCCCTCTTCTATGATCCAACGCACCTAATCCAAGCCCTAGTTATTGTTCATATAGGAAAAGTATTACTGTAACGTTATGAATTTATGCAAAAACATATTAGACCGGGAAAAATGATTGACAAATAAACATGTATATGTAATAAATACTCACATATTGGCAATACCGGCTTTCCTAACTACCGAACTGACCGCTTTTACAGCAGTTTGTATGCTGTTGAGAAGCTGAGTTAAATCTCCCGTAGCGTCTTTTATTTTTCGTTGCTCGGACAGTACGAATCTCGTCAATGTCATGCAGTTAGAATCGAAAGAATCGCTCTTCGAAGTCATGTTTTGCAACTGCTAACTATAGCGTAACTTCTATCCGACGCCGTCTCAGTGAACAGACTGCGGCAAATCTGTTTACGCGTAGTCTTATATAAACTCGTGTAAACTGGTCTATATAAATCCGTGCAACTTCTTGATATTAACTTATCTCTATAGCGAAAGCAGTCGGACGAAATGTAACAACATTAAATTTGCGTTATAACTCATTTGAAAGCAATCTTAATTTGATAATAATTTTTCCATTTTCTTCTCTGTTCTAAAAGTAGAACGATTTCCGTCTCGAACTATTGAGACTATTACTTTCTATCTTAATAAAGTGTCTAACAATCTCCAAGTGACTACAGCAAACAGCGATTACTAGACTACAGATTTTTATGTAAATTCCTATGTTTAAGAATATAATTGAAAGAATAAGACGTTGCTGTTAAAAATTGTTTCGCACGTCAAGTATTATAGAAAGCACCTATACCTTGGATATTTCATATATTTTTTCGTATCGTCTGCATTCTATGCAACTTGTACTTTCGCATAAAACTCCAAATGCATGTATAAATATCTGCGGTCCAATGATTACAGATTACATTGTAACATAACATTACGGACAACGCTTGATGCATAATTATTTACAGCGTTATCAGCTTATATGACAATAATATTCTCAATGATAAATTGTGCAAGGGTTATCGACGCTGCCAATGTTCTAAAGTTAACGCTCGTAACCGATAATATATTTGAATGTAATACGAGTGCTATCATAATGTATTATACAGGGTGTCTCGTTTTAATCGGTCCACGCAAATATCTCCAAAACTATTGTATATTACTGCGTACCTGTGTACCTGTATATCATTCGAGGAAGCGTTTCAAATCAAACTCATATTGTTTCAAGGCGAACATTTTATCTCGGTGGCAATACCTTCGAGATTTCATGGTGACATTTCTTTTTTTAATAGAACTACACATTTTTCTTATACGCCATCCGATGCAGCTTTCAATTCTCGACAGAAAAGTACCAAGGCACTTTAAAAGGGTCGACAGATGATTAATTCAAATGACATTTTATCTTCAATCTTGTAGAACTGATCATACAAGGAAAAAAACAAGGAAAGATATAAGACAAGGATTTTATGCTTATGTTTCCTTGTCTTTCGTACACTCGATTTGGTGAAATTAACATTGAAATATCCCTTAAACCAAGCATTTTCGCATACTCGTCAGACAAAATAGTTCAATACTTTTTTGTAGGCAGTTGAAAGATGTATCGAACGGTGTATAAAAATGTGTATAATTCCATTCAAAAAAACAAAGGATAAACTTCGGTATTTCGAAAATCCCTCCACCTAGACCAATCTGGCAGTCATCGTGGCACGTCCCTCTTCAGAATTAACATTGCTCCGTTTTCGTCTGCATAATGAACTTGCCGGACCTCAGGCACAATTTTGTATATACGTATGTAATAAAATAATGTTATGTAAACAACCAATACGTAGAAACTCAAACGCAACTTTTTTACTTTTTTATTTTCGTCTTGCTCTACCTGGTACTTATAGACGAACCCCTTAAATATTTTGTCAAATCTCTCTCTCTCTCTCTCTATATATATATATATATATTTCTTCTGTTACTTTGAATATGCATATATGATATTATAAATATCCACAATTACATAATATTTATACATTATCCATACGTAATTATTAAAGAAATGATGTATAGATTCAAATCACTTTCTCTAAACAAACATTATTTACGTTCCATCTACACATCCGTTATAACATCAAAACCGAATTCCCTATACATACTGACAAGTGATGCTATCACCGTATTTCGTATTTAAAGAAGGTTTAATTTAATGCAATATCCATTTATATATATATATATATATATATATATATATATATATATATTCAAAAATTGAATATACACGTGAATAAAAATTAATTTGTAAACACTCCAAATATTGCTTAATAGTCGCTAGTGAATAATAATTTTTAGGGATATTTTATATCACTGAAAAAAATCTGCTAAACGGTATAAGTATATTTAATTAAACGACACAGCTATATTTTCGACATTTCACTTTCCACCTAATCTTCGGGAAAATATATATGTACTATTTTATAACATCTCAGATTTTCCCCTAGATTCTGACTACGTAATTTTATTTACCTTTTCCAGCTGGATCTGTTAGACCAAGTACTCGCAATATTTGAAAGATACATCTATTTACAACTAGTTTGAAAACAATTCAACGTTCATAATTTTTAAGCAAAAGTTATGTTACATTAACAGGTAACTTTATGAAAAATTAGTACGATATAATTATATCTAAAGCAATCGGAAGATAAAATTTGAATTTAACTCGAACGGGTAAAGAGTATGTGCAAGTAGAATGTATTAAGTCAATATATAAAATAACGAAGTAATGATAAAAAATTGGGCAAAAGGTACAAATAATAATTGATTCAGGTACATACAATTAATTTATTCGTTATTCAGAGAAATGTAATTTTGAAAAAAGAAGGGAAGCATTGTCGATTAATTATAATAATACTATCAATACAAGAAACGAAAAGGTCATTCGACAATTGAAAATTCTATTTGTGTAATATTTACGTATTACAATTATAAATAGACAACAATTATATAATAATAGTTTTATTTCAAATTAATGTTATATTGTCTCTTTTGTTTGTTTAGATTAAATTATATTTAGCTTATTGTTTAACTTACATTCAGAGATCTGCTTATTCCTATTAATGGTGGCATAATGCAGAAATCTATCAGATTAAAACGTGAATTTGAAAAACTTAGTCAAAATCCTGTCGAAGGTATTTCTTGTTATCCACGGTCTGAAAATTTTGAAAACCTTGTTGCAACAATTATTGGACCAATTGGAAGCCCATATAGTGGACACATTTTTCAATTGTCCATAGATATTTCTGAACAATATCCATTTGAACCTCCAAGGATTACATTTCAAACACCTATTTATCATCCAAATATTGATAATAATGGCCGAATTTGTATGGATCTTTTAAACATGCCACCAAAAGGTAACTGGAATCCAACTATCGGAATAAAAAATCTTCTGGATGCTGTAAAATGTCTATTGGGAAATCCAAATCCTGATGATCCTTTAATGCCAGACATAGCGCAAGAATATAAATTTAACAGACAAGAGTTCGACAGAAAAGTACAACAGTTTATGATAGAAAGAAAAAATAAACTGTTATAATTAATCATAACTATAATTAATCGATACCTATTTCCATTTTTTAAGTAATTCAAGTGTGTTACAAATGTATATAATATATTTATTACCTTTCTCTTTTTATAAAGGCGTAAGAAATTGACCTTGTTTTCTTTATGTACTTCTCATATATTTAATACAATTCCCTTATTTGTCATGTCATCTTCTACATTTTCTTGAAAACTTTTATGTTGGGTTTTTCCGAACCTTTTATAAATATACACAGAATGTATAAATATTATGTATAAAGATCGATACATCTTCAGGTCTGTGGACATTTGTAAGAAACGTTCAGTGAAAAATTGTCCTGCAGCTTGAATTTTAAGGTAAAATCTTTTTCTTTTCATTGTATTTCGTCCGTCACTGTATAGAAAAACTTTTCAAACAAATATTGAATGGAACTGAAGGAGGTACTATTTGATGTTATTAGCTTTTCTTTAGAAGTGGAGATGTAAACCATGTAAACTATATTTTTTTAAAATGCAATAACATTTCTTAATGATGTGCCGATCGATGCACCTCATCTTCCAATGGTGATCTTTACGCATAATTTTTATACACCCTTTACAATTAATAGATCATAGTTTACGAATCATTCTTACAGAACTTTCTATTTGCAAAGTTCCAAAATGAAAACAAAATGCTTAAGAATATTTCTTATTCGGAAGTCTTTAATAATTCAATAATAATCTTAGCAAAACTAAGTCAGATTAGATTCATATAAAACCTATACAGAATTAGCAATAATATATAGATGAATTGATGCACAATATTTTCATACTGTCAGAAATTATTATCAAACGACCTTAAATAATCTCGCACCTTTCACATATTTTTAAGGACAATTGCATCAAAATATATTTACTTAGAATGTAAAACAATTATATCATATATTTTATTAATCTTTTTTTTATTTATAGCGCATTAAAATGTGTTATATATTGTACCTGAAAACATTCAAATGTACAGATAATGCAATAAATTACTTACTACTTATAGCATTAACATTTATGAAAAAGAATTACCCCTTAAACGAGTAAAAATCTTTTTTCAAATTCGAAACTATAACATCTTTATAACGATATAGATACGCGATTTGAATTCATTTATTTCTACTTATTTCCAAAATAAAATAGAATAGAAAAAAATAAAATTATCTATTCCATATTTTATACAACCAATCAAATTTCTTATAGAATGCACTCTCTCGTGAAATAGTAAAACTACTGATATGTTTGGAATGCCCTCTAGAAAGAAAAGCGCGTAGCTGTTTCTTCAATACATGTTGAGCGGATCATCTCGTTTCGTCGACGGAAACGTACTACTTGCACATCAATTTGCGAATCAATAGTTTTTACATGCAAGTAGTAGCATATATATGTATATATATATATATATATATATATATATAGAAACAGAGAGAGAGAGAGAGAGAGAGAGAGAAATCAAAACAAATATAATTTGGAAAGAATAAACCGAGTTAAAAGAGATTAAGAGATTTGAAGAAATGCAGAGCTTAAATATTTGATTAAATTTCTATGGAATTCCTTTTAGCTTACTAGGAAATTCCGGAAGTTAAGTAAGGAAAGAGGAAAGTCGCCATTTTGTGCTCATTGAGGAGGATAAAGACTTCGTGAATGACGGCTTGATTCAAGCCGAGTAATCTTTGTGTAATTATTGTTCCTTTGTTTTTCCTTCGCCATTTGTTCGGCTCTGCCGTGTTAAACAGCGTTGATGATTGGGATTCCGCGTGACGATCGACATAAGATCACGGTTAAAATCCGCAACAATATGAAAAGGAGCTCTAGTCGTGACACTCCTCCGCGCGTCAAGAGAAGTAGATCATCGATGGGACGGTAAAAATTTTTCATAATATACTAAACTCTATTTTTAGAAATTTATACGAAGTGTGTATTATTTTACTTTATATTTCTTTACTAGAATAGATACTTAGATATATAGACTTAGAGATGGTATATAACATTACCTAGAGGTAACAAGTACATATGTATATAGTAAATCGTTGAAATTTTTTGTTTTTTTACGATATAACAAAAACTATTTCAGTTATAATAGAACTGTTTTAATTAATTTGCAGATATGATGATTCCAGTGATGAGCGAATAACTCCTGAAAGAATTCGTCGACGTAGTAGAGGTGCAAGAAGTCCCAGTCCTCCAACGCGTGCCTCCTCTCATGCTCGTTACGTAGAATCAAGCTCCCATAGAGATGATTATTTAAGAGCACCCAGAGAATTACCACCAGAGCGTCCATATAGTTATAAAGTGCTTTGTATCAGTTCAATTCACCCAAAAGCAAGTGACGAAGTGATAAAAGATACTCTTTATAGAGAATATAAGAAGTTCGGAGATTTTTCTATTAGAATTTCTCATGAATTAGATGAACGTGTCGCATATGTTTGCTTCAGAAGTTCAGAAGATGCTAGAGATGCAAAGCATGCAAAACCAAGAATCATTATGTATGACAAGGTAGCACTTGTTGAACCAGTTTATGAAAGACCTGATACCTACCGTCGTCCAAGATCGATCACGCCCCCTGATTATGAAAGATACTATGCCAGAAGTCCTGGTCCAACAGATAGACACAGACCTTTAGAAAGATATGAAAGAGTTTATGGACCTCCAGTTGGTTTGCCTCCACCGCACAGAGAAATGAGGCGTGAAGCAATCCCTCCTCCTCATCATGAATTTGTTCGACCACCAATTCATCATGGCCCACCCCATGTTCATCCTGGTCCACCTCACCATTATGGTCCTCCAAGGCATATGATGATTCGACATCCAGTTCATGGATTTGAACGCGTGGAGAATAAAAAAGATAAATTTCCCAATTATTTACATCATGTTTCTCCAGAAGATGACCCACTAGCGACAAGAACACTTTTCGCAGGGAACTTAGAGATCAACATTACAGAAGACGAATTAAGACGTATCTTTAGTAAATATGGAATTGTTGATGATATTGATATTAAAAGACCTCCACCAGGTACAGGAAATGCTTATGCTTTTGTCAGATTTCAGACATTGGATATGGCACATAGATGTAAAGTTGAACTCTCTGGACAATATATAGGAAAATTCCAATGTAAAATTGGATATGGGAAAGCTACGCCTACCACAAGAATTTGGGTTGGTGGTTTAGGACCATGGACTTCTGTACCACAGTTAGAAAGAGAATTTGATCGATTTGGGGCAATAAAAAAGATTGATTATATCAAAGGCGATAGTAATGCTTATATCTTATATGATTCAATTGATGCAGCACAGGCTGCTGTAAAAGAAATGAGAGGATTTCCTCTAGGTGGTCCAGATAGGAGGCTGAGAGTCGATTTTGCAGATGTGACTCCTGGATTTGGATATAAACCAAGACCCTACCCAGAAGAAAGTGGAGAGTTTAGACCAAGACCAGTAGATTATGAACCTCCTTACGATCCTTACGGGCCAGATAGTGATTTTGGTTATGGACCAAGAGGATTCCGAGGTAGGGGATCTGCACCTTGGCATGAAAGAAGGGGCGGAGGAAGAGGGGGTTATCGCGGGACTTATCCAGAAAATTACATGAGAGAAGAAGCCGATTGGTCTAGCCGCAGACCGCCTCCAGAATTAGAGTATGAAACACCAAGAAGCTTACGTCGATCTTTATCGAGAGAACCTGGTGTAGATAGATCAAGATCAAGATCTCCTCGCAGAAGGCAAATTGACTCTGATTCCGATTCAGAGAATACTCGTAGTGGAATGCTGTCTACTTCTCGAACATTGCCTGAAGTGGCAAGGAAATCAATAGCAATATGGCAAGGAGCACTAATCTTAAAGAATTCTCTATTTCCAGCTAAGTTCCATTTAACTGATGGTGACACAGAAATAATCGAGGCCTTGATGAAAGATGAAGATGGAAAACATATGTTGAGAATTACACAAAGATTACGTTTAGATCAACCAAAATTAGATGATGTGTCAAAGAGAATTCAAACTTCTAGTTCACATGCTATTTTCCTAGGACTGGCTGGTTCAAGTACAGTTATATCTACAGATGATGCTAATGTTCAAACCAGGCCCTTACGCAACTTAGTATCATATTTAAAACAAAAGGAAGCAGCTGGTGTCATTTCATTGCTTAACAAAGATACAGAGGGAACTGGGGTGCTTTATGCATTTCCACCTTGTACATTCTCTACAGAACTATTAAAACGAACCTGTCCAAGCCTCAGTGAAGAGGGACTTAAGGAGGATCATCTGGTAATCGTCGTTGTTAAGGGGGGTAGTGCTTAAGTTTCCTCGATGATCACAAACTAGAATGGATACATGTATATACTGGCTGGAGTGTTTAGTACCATTTCTCATATTAAAAATGAGTTACAGTCTTTTAAAGAAATACTTTATATTTGAAATGTGCAAAATTTTAGAAAATTTATAATATGAATCTGTCTTATGATCTCTGTTCTCATAAATCACCATATTTGCATCGACAAAAAATATTTGTTAAAAATTGTACATTATATAATATAGATTGAAATTTTGTATTAAAAAAAAAAAAAAAATGAGGGAGAAGAAAAGCTTAAACAAAAGGTATTGAAACAAAGTATCAAAAATATTCAGAGTAAACATACATGATATAAATTTTTTAAATAAGTAATTTTATTAATAAATGTTATGTAAAATGATACATACGATAGTTTGGATTGTGAAAGAAATTTCAAAATATAAATTCAGGTATCTATTACATTATAAGGAAATATTAGATCAATTAGATCAATGTAAACAATTCCTTTCATACTCTTTTTCTTTTAATTATAAATGTTTAGGGACATCGAAAGGTTACTAGACGTACAAGCCTGTATATGCATAAAAAGAAATGAAATTATTATGAATCTGAATTGCAAGGAAAATTTAAGTTATATTAATAACAATATTAAAGTAATAATAATGGTAACAATTCTATACAGAATGTTATTTTAATTTTCAATCAAATATATTGATTAATTTTTATTACAATATTTTCAGCTATTACGTATATATATATACTCTTAATTTTTCTTTTTATTTAGAAAAGTATTCATAGCGTTTAACATTAAAGCAATTCAGAGTTCATTAAGTTCTGAGGAAACGCTTAATTAAGTTATTTTAATTATCATAAATAATTCGTAAGAGACATAGATTTAATTTGTATTATAATCGTATAATCTGCGCATATATATATATATATATACACACACACACACACATCTACACACGCGCGCGCGCACACACACATACAGTTCTTTCATATTCAAGCGAAATCTTTTAAAAAATATTTTGTTTTCAAAATTTCATGATGAATCTTCTTTTACAATACGAATCTTAATGAAGATAAAGGTGAAATATGAAAGGTCTGGTTGAAGCTATATTTGATACAGTAATTAAGTCTAGTTAATTGTAAAACTGCATTTTATGACTATGTAGAATTATCCGTGTGATATATACATCCAACACTTATGTAAGTGAATTGTGCGAACGTGTTTTGAAAAGTGAACTTAATGAAAGTGAAAGGACAGTATCCCTAAATAGCTCCATGTGCTTTTCTTCCAGTGAAACAGGACAGAATCTAAAAAGACAGTGTTTGGTGATGAATATTTGAAAAGCATAGAAGAAAAAAAGCAGAACGTGTACAGTGAAATGTAAAAAAAAAAAAAAATAATAATAATCCAAGTGTTTGTGCTTGGCGACCAACACTGTGACGCTCTTTTAAAGTACTATTTTAAAAGTGCGTTATAGCATGGCGCAACCAAAGGTGCAGTGGTTCAATAATACTATAGTGTCGGAACAACAAATAGATGACTATTACGCTGAGTCAATGCGTTCATTATTCCTACTTTACCTACCAAAGTTTCAGTGGCGTCAAATGAAAGTAAAGATTGTTGCATTAGAAATGTAAATGATTTTTAACGGGAAGAATGCATTAATAATTTCAGTGGCATTTAAAGATGTAACGACCTATTTAATAGGGAATGAAAATTTTACAAGAAGAAATACTTAGTTAGTTTCAGTGGTATCAAAAGAAAACAATCATTACGTAGGAAAGTTTTAATTATATTGCTTTAAAAAAAAAAAAAAAAGAAAGAGAAAAAGAGAGAGAGAGAGAGAGAGAAAAGAAAAAAAAAGAAAGGGAGATGCATGCTGTGACTTAACTTGGTCGTATGGGTTGAACACAAGTTTTCTCGTGAAGTTGATCGTGAATTTGGTGGTGTGATTTTCTTTGTTTTTGTCAAGAAGATCTTTCTCATCTTGCTTAGACCAATTGTGTAATTAGTGTTGTCTGTGGTCTGTGGCCATTTTCGGTTCTCCTAATTTTCAAAAAGTAACAAGCATTGAAGGAAAGAATAGCATTTCCATGTCTCGAATAAAATAAAAACAGTCGTGCCAAATGTAAAAGTGAAAAATGGTCGGTGTCTAGTTTCAAAGTGTTCTTTTTTAAATTTTAAATTCAGAAATTTTGTAAAAAAAATCCATTAACATTAAAGAAAGATTTGTTTCAGAACAACCACAACGAAAGGATAGAAGGATAGAAGAATTCATCTTTACTCCAATGTATTTGATACATTATACAAATAAATTATTTAAATTGGCAAATACTTCAAAGTGCAATTCTTTTAATACTGATGAGACACATAAAATAAATTATACGCAATAACCTCTCACCTATCATTCAGGCAAAAATATTAGTATAGTACCATGTAATGGTGGAAGTAAAAATTGATTCATAGTAGTAAGAAATTTACATTTCACGGATTGATTTATGATATACTAAAATCGTAAAATTTCATTGCTTTCATTATATTTGCTACTATAGTTTATAATTAAACTTTGCTCAATTTTTTATTTCCAAAAACTAACCATAATTATTGAAGATTGAAGTCAATATTTATAAACATATTACACATGTATATATATATAAAAAAAATCAGTTAGATTATTTTATCTTAGGTTATATGATTATCAACTCAAAAGAAGTTACATATACATATACTCAAAAGAAGTTAACAAAGTAGAATATAAATAAATCAATGACCTTTTATTTTTATACATAAAACTAGCATTAATTAAGAAAACCTGTTTTTGGTACATGGAAAGTTACATTTAGAAAATCTGATATTAGATTACTTCACAAAATACATAATTGCAAGGACGATTATTTTTTACTAACATGTATATTTATTACATTCTCGCACTTACAGACAAAACATAATTATTTTTCAATACAAAAATGTTACATGGTCATTGTAAATGAATCAAAATTTTTATTTTTCAAATATTTATAAAATATTAATCGAAAGATGTTACGATCTATACATTTATGGACATTCTAAATATTTAACATCATAAAACCATCACATTAGTTTATTATAACAAAATATCTTTTGCCATGCTTTATTTAAATAAGATATATATTAATTGAATATAGTAAAAATATAACAAAAGCGGAGCATAAAATAATAATTGCAAACAATTTACTAACATTTATTTTTACTGCAGCTAGTTACGGTTTTATTGTATATGTAGTATAACCTTAAAATTATAGGTTAACATGTGTCCAGCTTTAGAATCACGAACAGTGTTAAATACATTTTCGGTGCATTCTTAAATAGAATCAACTTTTGAACTTTTAAAATTGTTTTGTTTTTCATTTGTTTTTTTAATATTTTACTGCTGTGTGACATTATTAGCGTGGTACTGTTAATGAATAAAGTAGAGAAGCAATTCTAATAAACTATTATTTCTAAAATGTAGAAAAAAAATGAATAATATATTAAAATAACACTTTTTAATAACAAACTTTTAGTCCCTCTAGTTGAAACTTGATATTGTTCTACACATAGGGACTCGCGTTAAATGCATACACTATTACACATCATGCACAGCAAAGAAAATCAGCAAAAAAATAATTTCTGCTTGTAACTTGCCTTTTCTAAGCTGTAACTGAGAAGCAATTTATATTTTTATTTTTATTGCAGTTTGGAATTACAATTGCAATACATATTGCAATTTCTATTAATGTACATTATAAAACTGTTTCTAAAAAAAATTGTTTTATAAAACAATTATTATTTCATATTGTAAATCTTATTAAAACAAAAAAATTAATGAATAGTTTAAATTTGACGCACGAAGGACTATAAAAATGTCATATTATGTGGGAAATTTTTCCATATTTCAAAACAATTTAAGTCTAATACGATATAATAAAAAGTAATAATGTATATATGTATATGACATAAAGAAATATTTGAAGCGCACCATTTAAATTTTCTACATTAATAATGTGTGTATATTAATTTGATATATATTTATATTCTTGAACTTTAAGATATTTCCAAGCTTTAAATACTAAAACACAAAGTATTTGAAATAATAGCATGTTTTTGTCATTCAACCGTTAGTTAAAATATACTATTGAGGGGTTTGAATCAAGACAGTAAACTTTAGCAAAATGTGTTAACAATATAATACTAAAGAATCTTACACTGATCTTAATTGGAAAAATTAAGAGGAATATATGAATAACCGCAATATAAAGGCAATTAAATACTGACTGATATACACAATTTAAATGATTATAAAATAGTACCTACGTGATTCACTATGTATGTGTATACATACATATACATATGTTTATGTAAATATATATACACATATACATATCTTAGTATGTGCGTTTATGTATGCATATATTCATGTACTCAGTTGTTCACTTTTAAGGTTTACGATTTAGGAAAAGTATCTAAATAAATATCAATGTTACTCTTTCTCTTATTACTTAAAAAATACAGTTATGGCATCGCAGTATGACTGAATATCTATAAAAATTAGAGTCCCTTTTGGCATTTTTATTTTAATTGCGATCGTTGTAGGGCTTCCCATTATAAAAGGGAGCTTACTCTTTCCAGTCTTTCTTAATTTCAAATGACCATTCCCACTTTAGGTGTTCGTGTTTGTCATCATCAGTAAACAAAGAGCTTACACTATAAGAACCACGTGCCATTACTCCAGCTGGTGCATCCTCCGTTGGTGTTGTATATGATTGAATTTCCGTTTTTGGAGGATAAGAACCCACCATATGCATCATCTTATCCACTGAAAGGATAACAAGGCAAATGAATATTAAACATGTTAAGCCATACATACGGTACTGTCAATACTTTGTTTTAAAAATACCTGTGACACCTAAAGCAGAAAGCATTGAACAAAAATGAAATATAATGGTTTAATATTAATTTAGTAATTTAAATTAGACATAATTAAAAATTTTAAGTTAGCAATAAAAAAGAAAGTTAAGATATAACTAATATTTTATCTTTAATGAAAATTTTACCTGGCATTCCAAGACGATAAGTTTTTTGAACATATTTTAGGCCATGCACAATTTCACGTTGAACAATAAAGTCAATCCTGATTCTGTAGCTAACACCTTCTTTTATTACAAATGTCTGTTTCTTTAACTGAGAAAGGTCACCTGTTAAATCTAATTCCATATCTGGCCGATCTGCTACGCACAGCGCTAACTTCTTTACTATTACTTTCCTGGGATCATTTGGATCTATAAAATTTTAGAGCATCATACCTTTTATTTATCTTCTCTTTTAGGTAATTTATTTTAAATATTTAATGAAATGCGCACCTACAACAACACCTCCAGACTTTGCTTCTCCCAAAAGAGTTTCTTTATATTTGCGTAAACTTTCATCTTCTTTATCTGTTTCTAGGATTTGTTCTATTGTTTTTTCTGGTGGGGGTTTGTAGTTAGATTCCACTTCTAATTCTTCTTCTACGGAGTCAATGTGATCGGTATTAGGTTCTGACATGTTTACTGTGACAAAAACATATTTTATTAATAGCTTAAATACTATAAACTTAAATATTATAAGTCACATGAGAATATTCCAAGTATTTTATGAGAAATTTTACAATACGGATCCTGATAAATATTTCACTTATTTGACAACAGAACTTCACAGGCTAAACGGTTACTGGATTATGAGAATAATGGAAAAGTTGGTTACTAATCTTGTTTAATAATTGATCGGTAATGAATCTGATACTTCTAACAGCAATAAACGTAACATTGCATTTAATCATTAACCAATTTTTGAAATTCGAACATCAGTGCAGATATATATTTATGACGTACAGATATAACCATATAGATATGCTTCTACAGAATATTTTTAGATGATTCAAATTAAAAAATCAGTACAAATTATTCATGTTATGTATTTCTTCAATATTTTTATATTACTAAGAAATATTAAGTAATTATTCGATTATAAAATAAATGTGTGAATTATTGAGATAAGAAAGTGACAGAAAGATAAAAAATGTTTGAACAGACTTACGAACGAAAAAAAAATTCATAAAAAGTACTTTCCAACTAGAAGAAATATAATGTTCAAATAGTACGCTTACCACAATTATAAAATAATAAGATGAAGCTTGAAATGAAAACTTGGACAGAATTATTGGCAATTTCTTAATCCTGTTTGCCACCCCTTTGTGATTCGCCTCTGAAAGCGGAAGACATGGACAATATGGCGACTTCAAAAGGGCGGGTACTTCCTGTTTTAATACTTTTTTAAGGTTAACTTTTCCTTGCATAGGTTCCTGTATTATTTCTTGTCCAAAAAGGAATAGTTTATTTATATTATCATCTTATGAGATCTTTCGATTTAGTTAATATGTATGTTTATTTTAATCTCTTGGTCATTTAAATATATTACAAATTTCCTAAATTGTGTATGTCCGTATATTCTTTAAATCTATAGATCGTCTTCTCACGTTTTTATATATACATATTCATTTTTAGACATTAATTTATTGAAAAAAATAAAGAAGTAGATTCTTTGTGGGTATTTGTATCAAACAGTTGTTATATTTTCACGTTAATTGTTAAAAAAAATTGCCAGAAATTAAGATAACCTTGAAATGAGACGATATTTTAGATTCTGCTTATGAAATTTATTTTGAATAAATTAATTAATTTTTGTTTACAATAAATATACATATACATTATACAAGAAATATTGTCACTGAATAGAATATTACTCGTACATAATAACTATCAATTTTACTCATTGGTTAATAGAAATTGACGGTCATCAATTTTATTTACTGGTTAAAATAAATTGACAGTGTTCTATTAATGTTTCCATATCCTTTCGATTTCTAAAATTTGTCTTACATTTCTGAAGTTTCTGATATAATAATTCTGGATGCACTTTGGCTAATTCCTTTAATTTATCTAAAAGATAAGTACTTTATATATGACAATTATATTACAATTTACATAAATATTATATTAAAATGCACCCTTAATTTAAACGTTATTACCTAATGCAATATTTTGAAATTTGCTGTCTGGATCATCCAAATATATTATAATTGTGGTATACAAAGTATCTATATGTCCTTTATTAAACTGTATGTCATAATCCTTAGGTATTGCGCTCCAAACTTCTGTTAGAACTTCTAATGATATTACTCTAACATCATCACATCCGTCATCAAGTCTTTTCAAAAGTATTGGATATATTTTATGTATGTATTCTTCCGCGAGGTGATCAAACTGCTTCCGGATACACATTATTAAATACATAGCTTGCAAAGAATAAAATCTACTTGTTTTAGAATTATCATCTGCAAGACTAATTAAAACAGGAATTATTTGATCAAATATTAAACAAATATTTTCTTCGCCATGATTTGTAATTCTCTCCATAACAGAGTCTTTTTCATATTTATTTAAAAACGAACATAAACAAGTTACTGCAGCAGTACGTATAGCTTCAGCAGTTCTTCCTGCTGTCCAAATCAATCCAGGAAGTATACAATCTTTCAAAAATTGACTAGAAAATTTCATATCCATAATCTCATTTGAAGATCCTTGATTAAAATATTCTGATAATAAAATAAAATGTTTCAGTCTCAATTCAGGATCTGCATCATCCGTCAGAGTTTGTTTTAAAACTGGTAAAATAATGTTCATATTATAAGCAAAAATTTGCTTAGCGTAAGTTAAACATGCACAAAAAATTTGAGATTCTGGATCATGAATTGACCATGATTTACAGTCAGAAAATGTTGAAAATAATTCGCCAATGTATTTATGATATAACTCTTCAACATTATCAAGTGAATTAATGCTAGCAAGTATACTTAGTAATTCTTGTGCTTTCAAATTTATCAAATTTTCTTGTGTCATAGACAAAACAGTGAATATTATTATAAATAATTCCTTTGATATAAGTTTGCAATCCTAAAATTTGTTTAATATATTAGCGCAAGAAATAATAAAATTAATGATGTAGATATTTATAAAACAAACCATTTTGCATACTAAAAGTAAAGAAGAACAACAAGAAAGTATTTCTTTTTGATATGCTCCTTTTTTACTTTGACAGATACGCGATTGTTGTAAGAATTTTCCAATATCTTCCAATAATGGAAGAAGCACACACTGTTCACTACCTTTTAAAACTGCAGAAAATACTTTTAAATGACCTACAGATGGAGTGTCTTCAATAGTAGGGATTATCAAATGACAATAGATTTTTGGAGATACAAAATATCCTAAATATTCTGCAGCTCTTTCTACATTTTCTACAACTCTGTTATCTTCATCATTACAAGCTCTAATAAATAATTATTAGTCAACAGTATGATTAGTTAAAGATTAATTTGATAATGCATATTTTAATACTAATACGTTTACCGATACATAGGAGGCAAGAGTTTTCCAATATGCTGTATTATATCTTCTTCTATGTTTAAAATAAATACACAAAGTAATTGTGCAGATCGTACTCGTATGTCTGCAATCCAATCTCCTAATTCCAAACAAAGTCCATTTATCAATTTACTGAAGCATTGTTGTGCTATTACACGGCATCCTAAGTTTGGTCTAATAACTGCAAGAGATTTATAACGACATAAATAATATTTTATAGCAATTTGTTAACTAAACATACCATTAGGGTAATGATGACGATCTTTGGTAAGAAAATCCAGTTTGTTTTTCAATTTTTCATCATTCTGGTTTTCTTCTACATACAATTGTCCCGCAGCATCCCAAAAGTTGCCAGCTTTTTGTCTAATTTCTTCTAATTCATCATGTAGACCCGTTAATAATAGTGGAAGAATTTTATGCCACCAGTTATATCGATCTTTTAGGTTTAGATGCCAGTAACCTGCTACTTCTATTACAGCTATGAAACAGTACAATGATATTAAATATAATTTGTTTAAATAAAGAATAAAAATAATGAAATACCTTTTCTAACAAGACCATTCTGATCAAACAACCTTTCTGCCATTGGTGTAGCTACTTCTTCTATAGATTTACTATTTCCATATTGGATTAAATCTCCTATTGTTTTAACAGAAGCGATTCTAATTCTATGATGTTGGTGTGTAAAGTTATTTAGAATTGGTTTTACAAAGTTTTGCGATTGTGCGTAGAAATATCTTGACAAATTCTTTGCAAATTCAGATACACAATCACAGCTTTCTCTTTTAACAAGTGGATAATTGTCTGCTAGACTTTGTACTAAGATTTTTGTTAAATCATCAATGTATAATGCTAATAAGTTTTCGTATTTCAGTACTATTATTTTTAATAACGTAATACACTTCAGTCGAACTTCTTCTGAAGTCTCTATTTGCTCAGAAGAACCTAATCTTTTGGATAAAATTGGGAGTAAATACATAATATACTTATCATTCGGTGCTAAATTAATTATAAATAACTTGATAATCTCCAGTGTTCGATCACGACATTCTTCTACAGAATCATTTAAAATTCTCAACAGATATTTATTTATAATATCCCATAATTTTACGGTTTCATTCTCAGATTGCTGTAATTCTAACAATGTGAAAACTTCCTTCAAACCTTGTATCCGTCGCTTTTTTACTTCCGATTGTAACATAACACAAATTCTAGTAAATTCATTATTTGCAGTTTCCACAGACATTCTGACAAAGCTTAAAATATTTTTAAAATTTCAAACAATTTAGAAGCTGCGGATTTTGAAGCTATAGTTGATCTATTGTCATAGCAACATTTTTATTGATCCATTTGTTTTAATTCGAATGTGTTCACCAATTATGTATATAATAATTGCATTCAAATTAGTTAAAGGAAAGAAAAAGTGTTATTCTATTTTCTGTTAAATTTATATTATTATTTCATATATTAGCGTAATACGTATATTTATGATCCCCACATCTTCAAATGTAGTTATTGTTTGTTAGGTGAGCAGTAGTACAAATTTTCTAAGTCAAAATATATACAACCAAAACTCGCATATACAACTAAAACCAAAATCTTGCAATCTATTTTATGTAAGTTTATCAGTTATCAGTTCAGATATACAGAAACTTAAATGTATAGAAATTGTCAAGCAATTCAAATGTGTGTGTGTGTGTGTGTGTGCGCGCGCGCGCGCGCGTGTGTATCTATATAAAACAGGACTAGCATGATTAATTCTTCATAAAATAAAGTAATAGACAAAATTTAATAGATATGTTTTGCATATGGTCCTCAGATATGGAAACTGTCAGTATGTTTGAAAGATATTATCTCATTGTAATTTTTAATCTTCCAAAGAGACATTTTTAAACAAGTATGACATGGATTCTTTATTATGAATACGCCTAATAGCCTCTGCCAGCAAAATACTGATATCAACAGTTTTTATTTTTGGACACTGCATCTTTTGGACGTCATGAGGAACAGTATTTGTAACAACGACCTAAAAATAATATCTAATTATAGATTCAGCTTTAAGAAAAAACTTAAATACATATATATACATATATACAGTGCCACCTAAGTCTGCCACCCTTAATTACTCTCTCATTTGTCACGGTGCAAAAAGAAAAAATGTTTCGAGAGAAAATTATTATATCTCAACGAGGAAATTAGACTATAAGAACGAAGTTCATCTCAAGATCTTCTGAGATCTTAATAGTAAAGTTTTTTAAACGGAATGACCTACTCTTTTCTTTACCATTAAGAAGGATGAGATCAAACTATGTCATCAGATGGGACACCCTGTATATACATGCATTTATGCACATATTCAATTTAAATGGAAACAATTAGATATCTCGACAGATACAAAAGTCACGTAAAAGTATGTCAGACGAAAACTATAGTATATCAAGGAGCCATACTGATATTTATCTAACCTTATGACGACCTTGAATCGTCAAACGGAAATCTGTATTCTAATATCAGCTAAAAATATACAATGCAAATCTACATGTCCATTTGAAAACATAATCATGATCTTCACAAAGCTATTTAAGATCAAGTAAATGTCAGTGAAATGGTTCGCTTACAAACTGCTTCACATAACTTATGTCGTTTTAAATAAGCTGTTAAATATTATACTACCTCATCAATTGGAGATTCTTCTATTAATCTTGGTGCATCAGAACTTAAAAGTCCATGCGTAGCTAGAACATAAATTTTATATGCTCCTCTTTCTTTAAGAACTTCTGCTGCGGCTACATATGATTGAACATCATCTATCATATCATCCTGAAATATAACAATGCATAATAATGTAGAAATTTACTGTAATGTAACACAATGTAAGTGTAATGTATCAAATGTACAAATTTTTAAAAAACTGTCCCGTTTTCTTTAATTTTTACATTTAAACATACATACCACCATAATAGCTATGCGTCCGCCTACATCCCCCACTACATTAATTGGAGGCTTTTCTTTTGCAGGATGCATTGGCACACCAACGCCAACTTCCATTGTTCGCGAGGCCAATGCAGGTGGAGAATAACGTCCGTCATTCATATCTGACTCTGCCTCTCGCTGTTCTCCATGAATGACTGCTATTCCTAAACGTAATCTTTCTGCATAGCTAGTTGCTTTTTTTGCACTACCAGGATTTCTTGCAACTATCACTGAATTGTGATAATCTGGTATCTAATAAAATAAAATTCGAAGTTAAGTCATAAAATTCTATGATAATCAGTTTTACTAATATTATTTACGCACAGATTCTTGAATATATTGCAATAAAAAGGGACTAGCACGCAAATTATCCACTGGTACATCAAAAAATCCTTGTATTTCCTTCTGGTGCAGATCCATTGTAATTATATGTGTTAAACCACTCTTACAGAGCATCTTTGCTAATAATTTAGAAACTATACAACCTCGTTTACGCATTTTGCATTGCTTAGAATAAGGCAAATATGGAATTACGCCGACAATATTCTTTGCAGAAGAAGTTTTACATGCATATGCCATAATCAAAAGTTCCATTATGTTATTGTTTACATCTTTTGTTCCCGTTTGAATAATATAGAGGTCTTTGCTACGCACAGAATCTCCAATTTCAACCATAGTTTCACGGTTTGATTTATGATACACAGAACATCCTCCATGTTTAACACCTAATCGACTAATAAAGCAAAGCAATTATAATTGGAGTAACGAATGATTATAAATATACATGTATATTTGTGAAAACGTACTTGGCAATAAGATTAGCCAATTCTGGATGGGAATTGCCCGCAATGAGTACAATATCTGAAGATACAGGTTTGTCCATATTGTAAATGCTTCTAAAAATCAAATGAATATATAATCTGTAACTTGTTTCTTTAAAAGTATAGGAGAAAGTATCTTTATTATCTTATGTAAATAAAGGTCACACAGATCTCAGTCACTTATACTTGTATATCGCTCATAATGCTTAATAATGACATAGAATATTTAATGTAAATACCTTATAACATGCAAAAATACGATAATAGATTAAACATCTATATTGAATTACTATATCTAATACTATAAATTAGATTATTCCTTATTTATTTATGTGTTAGTATTTCTATAATCCTATTAACGATATGCTGTTAACTTATTAATTCGAATGTAAAGTATGGTATCAATGTATCAAGATCAAGTCGAATTCGATCTAATTCTTATGTTTCGTCTCTTTGTCGATTACATACTGCTTCTTGAACAGCTGCTTAATTTCAGAAGTACCAACTTATTAACAAATGGCCATAATAAATCGAAATTTTTATTACGTTTTTTCGATAGTTCTAGAGCTGAAAAAGCTAGGATTAAATTTTTATGATCTTAATTCTTGTCAATTCATTAAAATATTTATTTTTTTGTTAAAAGCGTAATAGTGTGTTATTTTAATTTCTTTTTAAATTTGAGTTACTGTTTGTTTATGTTAGGTTCCTGTCATATCTAATATACTAATATGATATAGTACTTCTTATTAATACACTGAATAAATCAAATATTTAATTCATGTATTTTTGCAATTTATTTAGTTTGTTTAATCACACAGAGTACATTACAATAGCAAGCAGTCATATATTTTAGCAGTATTTTCTGAGACTTCAAAATTATAGTAATAAAACTTTTCATTCGAATAGGGCATTTTTATGTCAGTAGTTGCATCACAATGTTGTATCTCTTTGTATTCATGAATATATAGAAAATCTTTAATAATTATTTGACATCTATTCGATCGATTATAAAGGTACAATAGCAATAATGTAATGAAATAAGGTTATATCATAATATAACATACAATATTAAAACAGCAATGACATTACATCGTAATTTTATACAAATATTTTTAATATACGTGTTTTACGTAGCGAATAAAGTGACACTAACTATTCAAAGAATTTAAAATATTTCCCGATTTCTGTTACACATATGTATTGTACTATTTTCAGATAAAATAATGCACACTACAAGAGCAGATACTTCTGAACGAAGGTTTGAAATACAATGTAAATTAGAAGCAGAAATTGCTTCTTTAGAAGCATTGAAAGAAGCAGAAGAACGAAGCAGGAAGTTAACCAGTAATGTTGTAGGAATTCTATCTTCTTTAGAACAACGTCTTGCTACATTGCGTCGAACTATACTTCCTGTTTACAATGAAACAGGGAACCTTCAAGCGCAACAACAAAGTATATTATTATAAACTAAATGCAATTAATATATATTGACACTTTGACAGTCAAATTTTGTTGCTATAGCTTTTTTATTGGGACATTTTCAGCAAATGGCAAATTAATTAAATAGTATTGTATCTAATTCATAATATTTAGTTCAATCAGTATATCTGAACGTTTTAATGTTAATCATATAAATATTTCAAATCTGTAATTTGTCATGTAATAGCGTAATTTCGTTTATTTTGTCTTTACAGATATAGAAATGACGTTAAATGCTTTAGATCATGCTATTGGGTACTATGGGGTCTGTCAAGAAGTAGAAGCTACAGTGAGAGCTGGTCCAGGAGGATCTGGAGGACTAGATAATTTTTTGGAAGCAATGAATCGTCTTTACAATGCTCAACGTTATTTTCAAAAAAATAATCCAAGCTCTGTAGAATTAGAAAATGTAACAAGTTTGTTTGTTGTTGGTTTAGATGCTTTATATGCAGAATTCCATGATATTCTAACTAGACAAAGTAAACCAATTCTTCCAATCGTTCTTTTGGATTTAATTGGATCAGACGAAGATACTAGTGGTGAGGATGCCCCTCAATCCCTTTGTCAATTACCAGAAAGTATTTTAGGAGATTTACTTAAAATTGCTGCATGGTTGGAGGAGAGGGGACACCGTAAACATGTAAAAATTTATGCATCTGTACGTTCTGCTATTGTTTTAAGATCTTTACAGTTGTTAAAAGAACATCAAAGGAGTGCTAGTGGTGGCAGTACGCATGCAGGAAGTCCTTTACCAGTAAGAAACTTAATAAAATATTCTTTTCATCATAATTAATTGATTATTTACAATTTAATACTAGTTATATTGCTATTTGTAGAAAACAAAATTTGGGAACAGACATTCACTGGGAATTCAAGAAAATAGTGGCAAAAGAGCTTCTAAAAGATTACAGCATGCTTTAGAAAAAAAAGCTAGTAGAATGTTGCTAAAAGCTTCTCAGACTACTGGTTTGGGATTGTCTTTAACTGCATCTAGGAAGCCACCACCACAGTTATCTGGACATTCTGTAGAGGATACAGCACCAGATGAACAAGAAATGGAAAATTACTTGCTGTTAACGGTTGGTCTTCATAAACTTATGCAAGCGGAACGGTCACTAGTTGCTAAAATTTTACCGATTAGTCTACAAGCACAAGTATTAGAGGCTACAGTACGCGAAGCTATGGATCTTGTAGCTCATGATGGAGAGAGTATAGCAACTCGTGCTAAGAGATGTATCGTACGGCGTGATTTTTCTGCAGTGCTAGTAATCTTTCCAATTTTAAAACATCTTGGAGAATTAAAACCAGACTTGGAACGTACTGTTGAGGGCTGCGATTACGCCCTTAGATCAAAATTTACTTCTGTGCTTAATACTCTAAACATAACTGTATGTTGTAACGCAATACGATTGTATAATGAAAATTTTATTTTAAATTACATACTACATAATTTAACAATATAGGGGGCAAAAGCATTGGAAGATTTTGCAGAAAGTGTCAGAAATGAATCTAGTTCAATTTTACCTAAAGACGGTACTGTAGCAGAAAGTACAAGCAATGTTTTAGTTTTCTTGGAACAATTAGCAGAATATGCAGATACAGCAGGAGCTGTGCTAAGACGTAGTGCTGATATGGAAGGTGCAACATCTATAAAACAAACAGAAAATATGTATAGAATTGTTCTTGGCACTTACATTAGTTGGTATCACTATTTCCTTATTTTTGGACATGTTATGAAAATATTATAAAGCTTATTAATATTATTTTTTATTTTTAGAAAAGGTATTAGCACAATTGAATTTGGTGCTCGTGAGTAAAAGCGATACTTCATATTCGGACATTGCATTAAGAGCTTTGTTTCGTTTAAACAATCATAATCATGTTATAAATGCTTTACGTCGTAGTTCCTTGATGGAACTTTTATTATTAGCAGAACCTAGCGCAGAACAAACATATCACGATCTCCTGTTGCGTGATAAGGCTAACTACGTTTCTACTACCTTTGCAAAAGCGCGCGCTTATCTTGAACAGCCCTTCGATGAACCAGGTTTGTATTTTGACAATTTAGAAAAACTTTATAACACTAAATAAAAAAAAAAAAATGTTCTTGTAATAATATTTATTTTGAATATAACATTAACTAAATAATGAATTACGTAAAATTAAAATACACGAAATTATTTAATATAACTATGGAGGTTTTAATGATATATATCAATTGTGTAACATGTAAACAGAAAGATGTTAAGAACGAAGATTTAGGATTTTTATTATTTTCACAGAACCAGCAGCAAAAGCTTTGAAAGAGAAATTTTTGGGATTTACAAGAGAATTAGAAGAAGTTGCAAAATGTCAACGTTCTTATTCCGTACCTGATGCTCGATTACGAGAAGAATTACGAAAAGAGCTTCAACAAGCTATTGTTCCTCTTTATATGAATTTTCATAATAAGTATCGGGGGATATCATTCTCCAAGAACCCAGCTAAATATATAAAATACACTCCGGAACAAATATCTATATTAATTGATACGTTCTTTGACACAACGGCATAATAAATAAATAGAAAAATTTAATAAACACCCATTTAATAAAGCATATTTAGTTACAGTATCTATGATATTTTTATGGACTGAATCCCCATTCCCCGGATAGATTGCACAGGTCAGTGGATCTGCGACGATTGAAATAGATCTCGGTCCAGCCCCACTTTATATATATTTATAATATATATATAAAAAACAAGTAACGTCCGATTTAGATTCAGCAGCTTATACATGTAAAATGATAATGATAGGAATACAGTTTGGACTTTTACCATTTATGTACAATTATTTGTTATAGAATAATTCCTTCTTCTGTCTTTCTCTCTTGGCTTTCGTATGCACTCTTAAACATTCATACACACGTACCATTTTCTTCTACCTCTGATATTTTTATTCTTTTAGCCATGTTGTGCGTATGAATTACAGCAAAATTGCAACAACATGAAAATACAGGAGAGGTAGAGAATTGAAATCACACTTGTATCGCTCATTTCTAAAACTTACATGATTATCTTATTCCATGGTATGTATATAGTAATATCAACCAATTTAGTTAAAGATGAAAATCATTTCATGTTAAATACTTGCAATTGTATATTTACAATGAAAGATATAATTTATGATTAGTTTCACTTAAATTATTAGCTGGAAAATTCAATTTATTTAAAGATTAAAAACAACTCCCATTAATATGTAATGTTCATATTCAAATATTTTTTACTTTAATGTTTTTACTGTATCAATCTCTTTATATACCAAAAATTTAAAAATGACAAAATTGTATGATTACATTTTTAATCTAAAATATACAATGCAAATTTACATAAAATGGTTCAGCTCTTCTATTAAATTGATTAGTATCTAGTGCGCTCACAAACGCACATACATAATGTTTAATTTCTTATAATTCGTATGTAATAACTAATATTAATAACACACTCTAATATACTGTACATTATCAGTTCAGTTTTCATTTGGCTTCCTTTCTCTCATCAGAACATTCAGCTAATGTCCAAAACACTTAAATTGCATATATTTTCTTCTTTATCTTTTTATACGCATTATATAAATTGATTTGTGCGCTTTCATGGCAGATGCTTGTAGAGAGATGGACCGTACAACGGGGTTTTTTAATCAAAGTTAGATGTCCTGCTGCAATCAAGTCCGATCGGAGGAGGGGTAGTACATTTGCACATGCTCCACCGTCGTTGGACATTTAATATTATAGAAGGAAACATCTGCGTTTTGGTTTCACTTGGAGAACAGGACACAATACTGCGCGAATTGCTTCGTCAAATACTGTTTTCAAACCTTTCTGAGTAAGAGCAGAACATTCTAAATATTTTACAGCACCAATCTCTTTTGCCATGGACAAACCCTAAACGTAATTTAATTCAAAGTTGTTATGTTATTAAATATAGAGTAACAGTAAGAGGATAGTTTAGTTAATAAATTAAACAAATACATGCCTGAGGATATGTAATGGGTGCAAGTTTTTTATCTTTTAACCGCTCAATAGTCTCTTTGTCTTCACGTAAATCTAGTTTAGTCCCTACTAAAATAATCGGAGTAGCTGGACAATGATGGCGTACTTCTGGATACCATTTAGCACGAACATTTTCAAAACTGGCGGGGTTAACAAGAGAAAAGCAGATCAGAAAAACATCTGTCTGTGGGTAAGACAATGGTCTTAATCTGTCATAATCTTCTTGGCCTGCTGTATCCCATAAACCAAGATTTATTGGTTTACCATCCACCATAACATTTGCAGAATAATTGTCAAATACAGTTGGAATATATTCTCCAGGGAAAGCATTGGTAGTGTAGCTTATGAGGAGACATGTTTTACCTACTGCTCTGTAGAAATTAATCAGTTAGAGATAATTAAATTGACTGTGCAGAAATTCTGATAATGAAAAGGTTAATTATAAATGGAACATGAGTAAACAATTTTTACGTTATCAGAATAAAAGTCATAAAATAATATAAATTCGAATGAAGTTTTAACGAAGACGAAAAAAGGAAAAAAAAGAGGAAAACACGGAGAAAAGTAATACCTCGAGGCGATAAATTATCTAAAAGTTGATAATTTTAAATTAAGATATTCTGATTTGCTTTAAAAAAAAAGAAAAAAAAAAAAAAAAGAAAAGAGAATACATATTAAAAAGCATAACGGGTGTGGTACTAAGCTTTTAAATAGTTCTTGATCAGGAAAAACCAATCGCCAAGGGGTACTTCGATGATTCTTTAGATCAAATAATGCGGATCGAAAACAGGAAAAGGCAAACATATCACAAAACATTAGAGTAGGTATTAAAATACTCACCCGTCTCCTACGACAACACATTTGATAGCTTGCATCCTGAAGGTTGGAACCGTTCACAAGTAGAAATATCTACGTAAATTCGCAGGAAGGGAGGCTAGTTCGATTCGACAGAACAGGAAAGATTAAGAGAGATAGACAAGGAGTGGAAATGTCGTGAAATAGAAAGAGAGAACATAAAGGAAATAGGCGCAAGAGAGATAAATAAGTAGTGTCAAAAGTAAGATAGAAAAAGATCATAAAATGGAAGGATGTATAAATCAAAGGAAAAGTAGGAATGATATAGGCAAGAAAAATTATAAGTACTTGTGTAGAACCATAACAGTGGTAACAAACAAATATGTATTATAACGTCCTTGATGTCCTTGTTTTGTGATAGAAAACGCAGTTGGGGGTCTTTCGTTAAATGCAGCACTCCTGACCTCAATATATGGCCTCAATAATGAACGTAGACTTAAACGTTTTATTTATTTTATAAGAATTAAAATGCTATTTCTATGAACATTTTAAGCAAATGCTTTACTTATTCACTGTGTTTATGAATATTGTTTTAAAAACATACTTAATTTCAAATAATTCATTTAAATGGAGGATCGGATACACATGAAATAATGGTTGAAATGATAACCAGTGCACTGTAAAGTGTAATACATTTGGTGGGGATTTTTACGAATGCGCATCAGCTTAATAAAATTCACATGCACGTAATACAATAAAAATACGGAAATTTTGTAATATATATTTCAGAGTTACGCAATACAAATCTAAAAATGGTTAGCAGTTCAAATTAAAAAAAATTAAAAGATTTTGCTTTCATAAAAATTACATTTATATAGAAAATCTATAATGTTTAATTACAAAATCTATTATCTATAAATTTCTTAATTTTATTCTGATAGAAATTAAATATTAATGCTAATAAAATTAAAATTAAGCTAAATAAAATATAATACTGTTACATTATGCAATATCAGAGAGGAGATTTCCTCTCAGCTAATGTACAATAATGGTTAAGTTTAGTATTGTAATTTTATCATGTATATCTTTCAATTCTTATTAACATTCAAGTCGTTTAAAAATCAATTTATATAAGCATTACTATAGAGAATAATAAAACGTATATATGTAACATTCAAAAATGTTAAAAACTCAACAAATTGAAAACAAAATTTTAATAAATAAATACAAATATAAGTATAAGTATAAAATAATATAATAAAATAATATAAATATAAGTATGAGTATAAAAGTAATATAAGCAATAATAATATAATAACATATAATAATCATGAAAAATTTCACATATTTATTGAACTGTAACTGTAACTGTTTTATAACTGAACTAATACTATTGGTGAAATTTCTCATCGTAAATTATCGATATTAATAAATTTTCCTATATAACACAATAATAACTTTGATAATAAAATAAATGAAATTTTATAAGCAAGTTTTACAAATTATAAATTGTTTGATTATCTTATTTGTTGCAAAATTCTTAAAGACGAATCTGTAACCTACAGTTTCTAATTTATCAACCCACTAATTACTGTTAATTGACAAATTATCATGTGGAAGGGCCCGGATTAATATACTACTATACCAATTTGTTTCTATTTAATATATTGGTGATATACATTTATAAGAAGGAGATTGAGAACCACTGCTTTATATATTTAAAAATTTGATGATAAAAATCATATAGATTAAGATTTAAGATTATGTGATTGAGGATATTACACATAATAAATAATATTAATTTATGATGAAAGATATATTTAATACAAATTTGCAAAAGATAATAAAAGTATATATTCATTGCTTTATATATACTTTGTTCACACATAAGTCTAGCTTAAAATGATGAAGTATACAAAATAAGTTAAGAAATACGAATATTGTTTCTCCCAATTACTGTTATTAATCCATTACTTTGCAGCTCTCTTAAAGCATCATCAAACATATCTCGTGTAACAAGCTAAAAATTATAACAACTTTCATAAGTTCTCTGAGATACTGATGTTTACATATTATAACAATTATACTTATATGTACAGTACTTTTACTAACCAATTCAGAAGATTGTTTTATTTCAGCAAAAAGTTTTTGTTGATTAAGTATATGAATTTTATCCTTGCTTTCAATTAGTTTTTGAATTGCGTCACATAGTTCTTTCCTCCTTTTCCTAGTTCCTGTAGATATACCTGTAGTTAAGATAGTTATGTCTATTTTTCCGCTTAATGGATCAATTGCTGATTGTTTTATAGCTTCTCTGTGCAACCTATTGATAATGAATTAAATATCCAGATTTACTTAAAAGGTTTCTATTGATATTATTATATACTTATCAATTAATATAACCTCCAAGCTTCTTCAACATCTTGCAACTCTACAACGGAACTCAATCGCACTTTAGCATGTGCTTCAGATAAACGTATCAAAGACTCTAATTGTCTAGGATATGCCGTTATCTGTCCATATCCTCTTCCAACTCTTCTCATATCAACATAAGCTTGTATCAGTCTTTGTTGGCTTTCTTCATTGAGGACAGGATGAACGTGTTCTTTTGCAAAAACTATATAATCACGAACAATACTTCTATTTATCAGTTCATCTTCATCTTCCTCTATTGTCTTATAGTATAAAGATACCATATGAGTTGCAAGTCTACCATCATATGCTTCATCTTGTGGATCTAATATTAAAAAAATCAAATCAAATCGTGAAAGCAGTGTATGTGGTAATTGCACATTTTCAACCACCTGAAAATATATATTCTGATATAATGCACTCTATAACCACAATAAAATTCGTATACTGGTTAAACCTTGTAACGTTATTGTCTTAAGTTGTTATGTTGTTGGTGAAACAATTGAAATCTCTTTATTACAAACAAAATCCAGATTATCTCATTGCTCTCGTGATTACAGAAATAAAAACATAACATCATTAAAGAAAGTATATATAGAAAGATCGTGAAAGACTATAGGTTCGTTAATAACAGGAATAATTTAAGGTATTTACATTACAAGATTTTATCTCATATAAAATTGATGAAAAACGTACAGTTTTATTCTTATTCCATTGAGATTCACATGGATTAGCAGCCGCAAGTATACTAGTTCTAGCATTTAATTGACAAATAATTCCAGCTTTAGCAATGCTCAAAGTTTGTTGTTCCATTACTTCATGTAGTACTGATCTTGCACTTTCATTCATTTTATCGAATTCATCAATACAACATATCCCATTATCTGCAAGTCCCAAAGCTCCTGTTTGTAATATTAATTGTCCAGTTTCTGGATCCTTTGTTATATAAGCTGTTAAACCAACTGCACTGGAACCTAAAACATACATTAGTACACATAAATATATAAATATATCGAATTCTATTAAACTGTTTACTCCTGTTTTACTTTACCTTTGCCACTAGTATATTGAGATCGTGGTACCAAATTGTATATATATTGTAATAATTGTGATTTACTTGTACCAGGATCACCACAGAGTAATATATTAATATCTGGCCGAAAATGCTTGCCATATATAGTAAAAGTCTTTCTAGTTCCTCCAAACAATTGTAATATAATTCCCTTTTTTACATCATTATTTGCATATATACTAGGAGCAATATGTCTTGCTAATCGTTCATAGATATCACCCTTTTGCGACAACGATTTCAAAATTTCTATTCTTTCCGGTGTAAAATTATGTTCTTTTCCATCTTCTTGATCATATAACCTATGAATAACTTAAAATAAACAACTGATAAAAACAAATTTTAGAATTTGTTTATTTCCTTACCGTTTAGAGTTGTGCTTTCTAAAATGAACTATATCAATATAAGTCTTATAAATGGCTTGCAAATTGTGATCAAAATTAGGTTTATGTGTTGCTGCTCTATAAATTCCAGTAACAGAGACCCTATCTCCAGGCATCACTGCATCTACTAAGTTATTATGCGCAAATAAAACAATAGTGTGTGGCGTCTGTCCTTGTGGCATCTCATCTGGAGCTTCTTGTAATCTAATCATTTGTTTATCAGAGAAATGGCTCAAATTATGTACTAAAGTGAAAGAATATTTATAAGTGCAATGTGCACATACTGTAGGCTCTTTGGTTCTCCCTTTTTCAATTTCTACAATGGTTGTAAAAGCACAAACGCTACATTTAAAATAAGCCTCTCGCATTTGTGGAATTAATCGTGATACTCTAATTACCATTCCTGGTATTGTAATTAATTGATCTACATCAGTAGGGTTTAGTTCTCTCATAGTTTTAACCTTGGTCACATTAAAAGGACGTACTTGAATTTGATGCTCCAGAACAGCTGCTGGAAATTTTTCAAAGAATAATTCATTTGCTGCCATATCTAATGTTGGAATTGCTTCTTGAGGATATGAAACCAATTGTTGATAAAGATGTTCATTAAAGGTTTTTACATGAGCGCAATTGACATTTAAATATGGTTCTTCCAAGGTATGTATCTCTTCTAATTTTTGAAGATACAAAGGTTCTGACAGATTCATATTTTCTGGTAGTTCATCATTTTCTGCATCTGGGTCAATAAATTGTTGAAAAAATGATTTGAATTGTTCTTTACACTGATTTATTACTATGTTTGTCCCCCAAACAACCAAATGAGCTCCTGCCGTATCACTTTCTGATGTACCATTTGGTGCTTCTGCAATCTATTGTCATCGTCATTTTTAATTTATTGTTCTGGTTATTAGCATTATCACTAAATTAATATCACCAATATCAATATTATTATTTATTTATTATTTGACATTAACATATGATATTAATATTTAATATTTAATATTATCAAATATTTTGATAGATAAAATTAATAAAGTATAAACTTTTATTTTCATTTATCTAAACTTAAATTTTATTCCTTCTAAAGTAACTATAATACCTTTTTAAAATATTAAAACTTATTTAGGATTTTCCATAATGGCATAAAGTTTAAAAGTATAATCTGCGTATAATAAATTTATAAAACAGTTTTAAAATTAACCATAAAACAAAATTTGACTAACTATAAAAAAAAATTATGCCATTTCACAAAAATTAAGTATTTTTCAAGTTTCTAAATTAAAGAACAACCGTAACATCAAATATCATTAACTCACTGGTTCTTGTAATGTAAATTGACGCAACCGCCTGTCCGTATTAATGTCAGGTCTATGCCTAATTGGAGTGCCTCGGATTCCACTTCTTGGGGTACGTATTGACCCCAGCGAGCTTGGTGTACCATAATTAATCGGAGAAGATAATTGTAGACCACTTTCTGAACCATTAATTGGCCCAGAGTGGTCTATAAATTGATCACCAGAACCAATAGCACTTTCATGTTCAGAAGAAGCAACAATTGTCGCAGCCCGGTTTCCAGAACCTAAAGTACTTTGTTGTGTACCAGTGGTGCCCCATCTTAACGGAGTTTCCACATTATTATCAGCTCCATTACGGGCAGAATTACCTTATACACAAAGTTTATAGAATAAATACTTATATATCGTAATATAATAATATATGTAACACATACAATAGCACTATAAGCGTGAACATAAAATAACCTTTAAAATATACATTATATATACTTACGGGGAGTACCAAAAGCAGAAGGGGATCTAGTATCTTGATTTTGTCTTCTAGGAGTTCTCCCAGGACTATCTGCATCTGATAATCTCATAGGACTCGACATTGTCCTTTGTATATTTCTGATACGTTTCTGAAATGAAGAAAGAACATCAAACACTTGTTTTCCCGCGCTTGAAGCCTCTTATCATTAAAGATGAAATAAACTATAACTGTGGATAGCTAACAATACTTAGGATCTAGTAACAAAAGATAATGCATTAATCCCTAGTCTAGACCCCATAAAAGTGGTTTACGTAGCATCTCAAACCCGTGTTTATGTTAGGCTAGAGATGAGAAGCTAACGTTTTTATTAAATTTAAATTTCAGATGCCATAAGAAAATATCTAGGAAAAGCTGCTTTAATAATATTATATCAAGGGACAAGTCTAGTAAAAAAGGAAGCGAAACTTAATGAAAGATTAAGATTAATGAAAGAGTTTTAAACATAGTTCTTTCATACAATTATGATTATCTGCTATGAAACAGTAATAGTTCATTGACCGAAATAAATTTCAATTTTGCTTTAAGCAAATGAAGAACCATTCCGCTCCAGCCATTTCAGGAAATCGCTCCAACCAATCAAAACTAAAGAAAGTTTTGGCGCAGAAAATTTTTCTAGTTTGTTTGCTTGTTCAATAAATTATTTGTTATTTATTATTGTTGAAACCAAGTTTCTAATAATTATTTCTTTTCGTTGATTCGGAAAGAGTAGGAAAAGAATAGTTAGCGTAAGTAGACTACCCGCATACGTACTACGAATTACTGCCTCTAGCGGTCAAACGTTCGAACTATTATATGTACATTTCTTTCTTCGCTATTTCCTTCGTAACAGAACCTTATGCAAATCTAAGAAACGATGAGAGATGAAATATCCGTTCGTACTGTGAAGCTTAGAATTTTTTGATCATCGGAACCACGGTTTATATGGCCGTGGTTAGAATACGTGTGCAATCGTGAATCGTCCAAAATCGTACAATTGAATCGTGTTTTTATTAGTGTCTTTATAAAAAAATATACAGTGAACAATTACAGGTGCAAGAAAGCGTAGTTCATTTTTGTGGATTGTTAATCCTTGCAGTTTAGGTAGACACGTTGCTTCGGTTCCTTAGTTTTAGTGATTAATATTAAGTTTCTTCTTGTTTCTTACAATCGATTGCTATAACTCAAAAAACAGCAGTAACAATGCATAGACACGGTACTTATGATAGATGTAAATTTGTTCATTGTAACAACGGAAGGCACAATGGACACCGTTTGTTTCGATTTCCATCTAAACCAGAAAGACAGAAAAAATGGATAGAAAATACAGGTAGGTAAAAAATATTTATACTTTTTATTAAATTATTTGGCTGAACTTTACTTTAGAGTTTACTTTAGAGAGCCAAAAACTTATTGACCTTTCTGCAATCTTGTAGCTTTCAATGTGTAGAATCCGAAAATGCAAGTTTCAAGACGAGAAATCCACTGTTTCAAAAGTTATGATTGTTTCAAAAGTAAAAACCGAGCAACACTTTAGGGCACTTTACACGTTATTTTGACGCCATATTGTTCCTTTATACATGATTCGTCCAATGAGTGGAGTCGTTAATTGTAAATAAATGCACGTGGTTGGCGACTATTTTGTGACGGGATTTTGAATCGTGAGTATTGAATTCACTTGAATTAGGTTCGGGCCAATCTACGCTCTCCGGCTACCGTTTACTGTTTACGCTAGTACAAACGAACTTTCTATGAAATTCAGTTCGATGCTCATCTGCGCAGACAGGAGGAAATTGGCGTTAAGGTAATATGTAAAATAAAAATGTTCAGTTTTACATAGTCATACCATACGTTTGGAACCAATGGATTCCTCGCCTTAGAACTTGCATTTTAAGATTCTACACGCTGAGAACTACAAGATTGCAAAAAAATCAATAACCTTTTTAATTCCTAAATTAAGGTTTAACCAATGTGATTTGATGATTCAACAGAGTGCAAATCATTTGTAATTTGACAACTCCAATGTTTTTGTTCGGCGGATCGCAGCTTCTGCTGCACGGTTTCTATTAAGGTATTTGTAACGTATATTGGACTTTCTCACAATCTTTTTTGAAATTCTGAGAGTGCGTTATTTAGTATATTATCTATACATAATTTAATTAAAAAAAAAAAAGCCCAGTCTTACTGAAATGGAGATATTCACCTTGAAATTTGAAAGTTTTGGTAAATGTACAGATCGAACTCAACCTTCCTGATTTCGATGATTTTTTAATACGTGTTGGGCAATAGTATATCGTTTTGAATAACTCATTCCTATACATGTTACTGCCGATTGGCTTTGATTTCTAAGATATTCGCAAAAAAACTATCGGCACCATTACAGTGAATTCTGCCTATAGTTGTGCGTCTATGGCAGCGTATACGTCAGCATTGGTTGCCGTTCTCTCATCTTTCGTTTATAAACGAAGATCGGGCGAGCTTAAAGTCGTGCACAATGTGCATACACGAGACTGTAAGAAATGTGTTATAACATAATTCAAGTAAAAGTGAATATTATCAATACATTTGGGTTGAGTTTATATAACAACATAACATAATTCGTCATTATCGTACGGGAGGGCCGTCCTACAGCTGCCGGACTTGAAAAAACTAACCAAAACTCAACACATTAATGATATTCACTTTTGATGAAACTGTGGAACAGTTACGTCCTTTCCGCTTTTGATGATTTTTGAATATGGGTCGGGGGCATGATTCCGAACAACTTTTTCCTGCACATGTAACTGTTGGTCGACCGTTGTTTTCTAGATATTTGCAAAAAACTTTCAGTGCCACTACAGTGAATTCCGCTTATAGCTGCGCGTCTGTGACAACGTATGCAGTAGTATTGGTTGCTGATAGTCTTGCGGTGAACGAGTATAATCACCTGATCGAAACTTAGCCCTTATCTTTTGTTTATGGTAGAAATGTATATATAAACGAGGGTTTAGCGAGCTTAAATCCCGTACACAACTGCATATGTGCGGCTACAACAAATGTTTGTTACATATAACTCATAATTCAATTGAAAGTGAATATCATTAATGTATTGAGCTTAGGTTTGGGTCAGAATCTTCAATCCGGACGCCTTGCGATTATCGGCAACACGCGCTTGGGATAATAACAAATTAATTATAAAAATAATAGGCGAATGAATAATTGATATTATTTTACGAAATAGGATAATCATTTTTACATGTATTCTACACAAGCGCTGTTCGCGGCAGTCGGATTGAGAAATCTGAGCCAAACTTAAACCCAATATGTATAAATCTTGTAACTAGGAATGTTTCCTTCTTCTTTCTCAAACCCTTCAGATATTCTGACAATTTGTCTGTACCAGTCTTCTATATTCTTCATTGTATCTGGATAGTCTTATCCTCTCCAATCTTCCCCATTCTCTCTCTCTCTCTCTCTCTCTCTCTCTCTCTGCAGTAACCATTATCCTTATATACCCCCTTTCCACTTTGTTTAAATAATAATTTTACACGGCATTAAGACATTACTCGCTGTTTAAGCATAAATATAAATAATAATAATTTGTTCTAAGGACTGAGAGGAATCTTAGTCGAAGATTTAAGTCAGAGTTTTAGTTTCCGTGTTCTAAAATTAAGTTAACAATTTATTGCGAATAAAAGTTGCTTAAAGGATGGTCATATTGCGTGCAATGCCGCAGTAGAAAAAACTGTCGCGCTTTGCTATTTAACTGTCACATATATAAAATTATATGACTGTCTATTATATTAAGATGTTTGTAAAATAAATTTATAGCTTCTCGCGAAAATTATGCATTCAGAATTCAACACTACTAAAATTCACGCAGGAAATAGTTGGCTTCGATTCTTGTCGACCTCCACGATCAGGACTGCAGGACTTTGCGATCTTCATTTCCGAGAGGAAGATTTTTGCGACGGAACGAAAAAGCGTTTGCTTCGGAATCGTGATCCAATCCATTGGAAGGAAATATCGACGTCCCATGGGCAGACACAGGCGATTGTTGAACCGCAAGAATCAGGGGATTCCACAGAAGTAGCAGTAGAAGAACAGAACAGAAGAACAGAAGAAGTGCAGAAGCTTCAAGAACAAGTACCAAGTCCAAGAGAAATCTGTGATAAAAATCTTCAAGAAAATGTTAACTGTGATAAAAATCTTCAAGAAAGTATTAACTGTGATAAGAATCTTCAAGAAAATGTTTACTGTAGTAACCTCGACGATTTTAGTATTAGAAAACAGTCAAACCCTAATTTATGTCCTTCGGGGAAAGAATTGTTCCTTAACACTGCTTCGGATGATACCGATTTGTCATTTTTAAATTACGAATTAGATGCACAAGCACCTACACCTTGCGAAAATTTGACAGTTGTTTCGCTTGTATCAAAAAAAGATTTTCGATGCTCCAAAGAATGTAAAATATTGGTTGATTCCTTAACAAAAAAAATAAATCTTTTACAGATAAAGGTAAAGCGATTGGAAAAGAGAGCAAAATGTGTACAAAGTAAATATTCATATGTACGCAAGCAATTAGAAAAGCAACTAAGCCAAAAAATTCGCAATATTGATGATTTTTTAGTAACGAATAAACTAGCTAAGAATGTAGGTCCGACGGCGAAGACTATAATTAAGCTACAGTTGCGTACAAAAAAGACTCAATATACAGACGACGAGAAAGAGTTAGCGAAACAAATTTATTTTCAGTCTCCAACTAACTATACTAAATTGCGAAATGTGGGTTTGATTTTACCTTCGGAATCCATAGTTCGAACATGGTTCTCTAAGTATGACGGTTCCGAGAATGAATGAAATGATCTTTTGAAAAATTTCTGTTTATGTAATTGAGAAGTTTGATTAAAAAAAAAAAAAAAAAAAAAAAGGGGCATGTATGCCAAAATCCCATTTTAAGAAAATTGATTTTAAAGTTTTCATTATGGTATTACTTAGTGAAAAGTAATTGAATCCAAATTTTTAAAGGTGTATTAATATATTCTTAAAACGTTCTGGAAACAGAAATAATAATTAAAAGATGATATGCGTTTTTATTAATAAGCTTTAAAAAATTGATTTATGTGTCCTTTTTCCATAAATAGAGTAAAATTATTTTTTTGTTTATTTATTTAAGTATAATTTTATTTACTTATTCAGTTACAAATATTTTTTATACAGAAAACTTACATAAAAAATACAAGCTTAAGATCAAAATTAAACAAGAAATTAAATTTCTTAAGTAAATATTTTTATACAAGTTGCATGCGTAACTGTAGTTTACGCTTTTATTTTCTGACGTCACCTTATCTAGCTCCAATAAGTTATATAGAGGTATATTCATCATCTTTTCTTTAAAATTGTCACACTTCCTCCTCGTTAGTTGACATAAATTTATCTTTATCAGGTTCGCTACTTGAAGAACGTTCTCAATCCGTATTCTGTTGTTCTCATCCGGATATTAGCATAGACTTCTTGCGTCCTCTCCGCGGTCAATTCTCGTAGAGCTGGTTCAATCGTTAAAAGTTCTAAATAATTTATGCGCTTCTTTTATAGGGATTTATTTCAGAAACCATAGGCTTTCTTTGTCTCCGTTTACTGCATCCTAACCGAATGTACATAGATGCATCAGTGTATATTGTTACGTTAAATTTTCCCGAATCGATCTTTTTAATTGAGCTTTTTGCCTTATTCGGGATGGCAAATCCGTTTTCTTTCTTCCGTGCTGTATCATATATATAAACCTTATATAAACAGCCGAATCATTGGTCAATTTCTTTACGTCACCTACTTTGATTTTAGATTATTTGACAAGCAAGGCTATAAGGGTTGTGGTACGAGGAGGTAAGTCAAGCTCGAGAAGAATTCGTCGGGAGACGATGAAAACAGGAGAAATTCTTTATCACCAATCTGAAGACTATTCGCCTCATCGTTCCTAAATTTCAACATCGCATTCCGACTTTCTAAAAACGGCATTTCTAAGATTCCTGTCTCAGCAATGGAAAATTCATTATTAACAATTTGAAAGTTTACATCGACATAATGAACTTTTTAACGATGATTTCGTCACAAGTAAGTATGATTCTTGAATCAATGCCTGTGAGATTGTAGTCGATATTAGTATTTACCGTTTTGCTTCGTTATATTAAGTTGCGAGCCAGCGTCAATAAGGAAATTGGCAAACCTTTCTTGGAAACAATGATGAAACAAGTTAATCATTTGCAAAGGATCGACCAATTCTGGCTTTACATTACTCGGGATTGAATCCTTCATTAATTTTAATGCGAGGTAAAATTTAAAAAAGAGGTATTCAATAATGACTTTACAGCATTCTGTTGAGGAACCATCTTTGAATGAGGCGACTGACTGTCGAATTTAGGCAATTTAACAACAGGAGAGTCCATTTGCGTTGTCACGAAGATTGATTTTTGAGGCTGCGATACGTCAGTAGAAAATTCGGGATTAGCAGTAACAACCATGGTTGGATAAGGTAATTGGTTCTTCATTTCGGGTAGATCAACGATGAAGCTACTTGCTTATGTTGACAAAATACTAAATTCTGAAAGTTGTGATATGTCACCGTGAGATTCGACTCGCATGGTTTCAAAAAATATATCTTCGACATCAAAAAATGAAATATTAAATCTTAAACTACGACTATTTTTACATTTCTTAAAACTTATCGTATATCGTATATAAACTTACCGTATTTGCTCATACAACCTAACAAATTTGATTACAAAATAACTATGTTTCATAGAATACACGATAGACTTTGGAGTCCAGTTGAGTCCAATTTTCCAGATGTTGATCTCATTCAGCGCTTGGATACCAGGTCGCAGGTCGCAGATCGCAATAGTCCGCCAATAATTGCCAAGAAATCCAATCGTTCAATGTCTCGATGACTGACCAGGGAATGGATCAGGATACTCGGGTGTATGTCATGTGGTAGCCAGGAAATGTAATATGAATATGAATATTTACATTCGCTCTAGGGGAAACCGTGCGGAAATTCAAGAGGAAGAGATTGCATCTTCGCAAGAAGCCTCTCACCAGCCGGCAATAGGGGAAAGCTTCCTCTCGCCATCGATCCTCAAGTGTTTCGCCGTCTTTTCGAGATTCCACGGATATTTTGCGTATCCCATTACTGTCAGCGAAACTGTTACTGTTGCGGCCTAGTCTGTTAGAAAGTCGATATTTTGGAGCGAGTTCGGATGCCCGTGGAACGCTGATCCGTTTTGCTCGTGATGGCTTCGATAATAACTCCAAATGTAATATAAAATCAATCAACATACATTTGAATTATTTAAATATTTTAAAACAACAACTTGAACAACAACTTAAATTTTACAAGAACGAAAATGAAGAGTGTCTGTAGCAAACATTGTAAGTGCCAGAAAACAGGAAGGGAGGAAAAGAAAACTTATTCTTTAATGCAATTCAAATTCACGAAAAAGAAAGGTGTGTCTGTAGAGAAGTCTGTATGTGTCACCTCTTAATTGTAAATAAAACTCAATGTTTCATTTATTTAAATAAATGGCATAGACAAAAACCAAGAAACGATTAACCACCGTTTATTGGGGCTTATATTTTTCTCTATAGAGGCGACTATGTGACGCGACAATGCCCTTTCATATGACAACAGATATAAATATCGAATTGGCTAGTGACATAAGCACAGAGATATAAAGATAGAGTACGCGAATCACATATTACCTCGTAATTGGATGCAATTTTATACTAGTATTTGTAATTGTATACTAGTATTAAGGAGATCCTAATTTGAAGTTACAAAAATAGCCATTTAATTATGATAATTATAAAAAATCCAACTCTAGGCACGTTTCAAAATCTAAGAAAAACGGCTGGCAATATTTTCTTGTTGCTTATTATGTGCTATGTTGGTAATTACTTTAAAAAAATATCAACTATTGAGATATAGCATAACATCCCTGGTCTCTTTTGCAGTTTTGACATACGCCCACGCATCGTTGTTCTAACGCAAAGCAACCAAACGACCGTTTTCGTTAATTAATTTCAAATTAAATAATTTTTCGGTTTCGAATCTTTACTAACTTCTAGAAAGTTAGTACACGCTGACTAAGTTGTTTTTTGCAGATCTTTAAACTGCATCGTTTATCGCTGGCTGACTTGTTGTAAATTATGCTTAATTGCAGCAGACGAGTAGTCATTCAACCAGATCCAACACTTCATTCTCGAGTGCGCTCACAAGGTACTTGAGATACTCTCAAGTAGTTACATACTTAATATATTTATAAACACTATCTAAACTGAACTCACGTAAAAAGATACTATATTAAATTTTCAATTCAGTTACTCATATGTATAACTTTTGCGCTTATAATCAAATAGATGACACTCTGTATAATCCTGTACAACCCCACTGCGTGACTTACCTTATTTTAAATAAATTAGTTAAAATCAAAGTTGATTAAGATTCAAAGAATTTGTAATGTCATGTGTTATTACTGATGGCTCTTAATAGGGTGAATCTATGGTGCTGTAAATAGAAATTCTACAGCAACATACAAATTCTACAACATTCTACAACAAAGGAACTTTGATAACAGATTTTATCATGATTTTATCGACTAAATGTTATAATTATTAGTCATCATTGATAACTAGTTGTAATCACTCGTTTGTTTGCACGCTTACTTTTGTTCCCATGAAAAGAAACATTTCTAAAGTATAAAATGCCAGGCTCTTTGATATTGTGATGAACACTAATTAGATATATTTTTACTAACGTTAGCTATTAACAACTAACTCAACTGGATATAAAGTAAATAGATAAATAAAATAAATTTGTCAGTTAATAGTGAGGATATATTATTATATATATCAGACAACAAACATTAGAGATTAGACTTCTCGTTGCGCTTGAAGTGTCTAGGCTTTTTCCAACTGATAACGTAAAACGCTTTCTGTTTTCCAATTCATTATTCAATTAAAATGCTTCAGAGTTTATTAGATAATGTATAGGCGCCAACGCCCTGGCCGCGCTGAGTACACTCGTTCCCGTCAGATCACGAAAGTTAAGCAGCGCCGGGCACGGATAGTATTTAGATGGCTCAGCGCCTCGGGGCCGCCAAGCAGTCCGGTAGGGGAACCGGGCTGCCTGGCACGGCGGCTCCAGCGACGAGGCGCGGTGTGACAATGGTCACACACCGGCCCCATCAGCGGTGGTATTAAGCGCGCGGGGGAGAGGCCCCGTTGCGACGCTCACACCGATTCCCGGGCCTCTCTCGATCGCAGCCGGGATGATTATCGTGGAGGTTTTAGTCGCTTGGAGTCCGACACTACCACGCCGCTTTCTCCAAAAGCGGCCTGGCGTCCGTGCGGATTTCTTCCACGTAAAATATATAAAAAAAAAAAAAAAAGATAATGTATAGGCAACTTGCTCTATTTAGGAGATTCGTAATTTCTTGATGAAATTTTCCTTCTTGATGTAATTTCACTATCAATTAACGCTCACACTTACAGGTTTCTGATCTCTTTGTAGCCATGTTTAAGAATTATTACTCATCATACTATTCATTATGAAATACGCGTTCGATTATTTCTGTAACTTGCGTAAGCGATATGTAGATTGCTCTTGATGTGCTATCAATCCTGCAGACGTAGTCGGATCTTTTTCTAATTTTATTCATACATTCTCAAGATTTGTACCTTCTGTTTGAGGCCTGCAAATTTCATTTCTTAACAATTTGGAGACATTCGAATGTACTTTGTATATATACATTTGTACATATACAGTTGTAAAAAGAAATTTATAACAGCTTGTCACATTTTTTGTTTGCCTTATCAACAAAAGCTTATCTCAGAGAAGTAATGTATACACGACCATAACTAGATTTGGATAATTACTAACGCTATTATGTATTTTGAAGCATCATGCTAATTTACATATAGATACATACATGTAGGTACATACAAATTATTGTTATGCTACCGTAATGGATTGAACTTCTCATTCACAGGTTTACACCGAGTTTACAACTTTCTTTTATATCATCTGATAATTTTTGCTGAATAGCACAAATTTTCGATGCGCATAACTTTTAAAACAGCGATTCTCCTTGCCTTAAGTCTGCTATGTTTGAATTTTACACATCTAAAATATATAAGATAAAAATAGGTTACAAAACCGGTCTTTCTCAAAATAAAATTTGTGCAAAAACTGTATTTATACAATACAAATTAAAGTGTATTCAGTGTACAGAAATCATATATATATATATATACATATATATAACTTTTAAGCTTAACATATTGCACCACAGTCTGTTGTATACTTGAATTTATTTCAAAATTTATATTCAAATAAAGTAATCTTAAATCGTTTGCAAAATGTTTATATTTTAATTGTTTATTATAAATTGTTTTATAGGTGTATACATATTTATTTTGTTACAATATTTTATTCTACAGCTTTTTAATACTTTCTTTTGTTGTGCTTTTATATAAACTAATAACTTGTAATTTGAAATAATATTAAACCCACCATCAGTGGGCCATTGTAGACAAACAGTTTTTAAATAATAACATTATTTAGGAGCCATTCAATTCTTTTTGGATTTCTTCTAAAGACTTCCCTTTTGTTTCAGGAACTAATAAATACACAAAGGAAGTTCCAATAACACAAATTACGGTAAATAACCAAAATGTTTCACCAGTACCAATTGCCATGGAAACATTAATAAAAAATTTAGTTACAATGAAAACTAATACCGAATTTAAAAGGCAAGCACTACTTACAGCTACACCCTTAATTTCTGGTGCAAAAATTTCACCCATCATTAACCATGGAACTGGACCAAAACCCATATTAAACATAATAATAAAAATGCATAGAGACGTTAGAGGTAACCATGTAATTGAAGTTCCCTGGTTTTCAAGAAGGTAGAAAAAAACTCCAAGGGCGCAAGTTGTTAAAGCCAAAAATATTATAGATGTTAATAGTAATATTTTTCTGCCTATACGGTCTACAATTAATGTGCTCACAAAGACAGCTAATACTTGTATTGCACCTATTACAATAGTTGAATAATGAGGGTCTAAATCACTGCCAGCTTTTTCAAAAATGCTATTAGTATAAAATATAACAACATTTACACCACATAATTGTTGAAAAAACATAAGACCATAAGCAATTATAAAGCCTTTTAAAGCTGCTCTAGATTTGATTATAGTCCAAAAAGAGGTTGTATTTTGATTGCATTCTTCCAATGCATGTTTTTGATTTTGTAACTCATTTTCGATATTGTACTGAATACCGCGCAATCTAGTTAAACTTTTCTTAGCAGAGTCTTCATCACCTTTTTTTAAATAGTAGACTGGTGATTCTGGCATAAACATAAAAACTCCAAAAAATATAAGTGGTATAATACCAGATATAATTGACAGTACACGCATATCAACAAAAGTTCCCAAAACATACGATAAAAGAATGCCTGTAGTGAGAAGCAATTGAAAGTAAGATCCAACAGCTCCACGAATTTCATTCTCAACTATCTCTGCTGTGTATATTGGTGCTACCGCAGAAAAAGCTGGACCACTGAGACCAGTGATGAATCTACCAGCATAAAACATGATTAGATTGTTGGCAAAAATTAGAAGTAACCAGCCTAAGGTAAAAGGTATCACCATCAAAAGCATTGAAAATTTTCTTCCTATTATGTCAGCAAGAAAGCCAATAGGAATACATATTACTACTGAACCTATTGCAGTTATTGAGCTAATCCATGAAAATTCTTCTGGAGAAATAGGTACACCATATAAAGATTGTAAGTCTCTTCCATTATCACCAGCAGAGGAAGTCCATGCTAATGTCATTCCAGCTGCTAAGGCTCCAAGATTTGCTGCCAAACTTGCAACATATTGAAGCAATCTCTTAGCTGGCACACTTTGATCATCATTGGACACCAAGGTTTGTTGTGAAATTCCAAGATTAATCTCTTTCATTTTTTCTTTTCTTTTTTTAATTCACTAAATATGCAAAAGAATTAACTTGATTATTATGATTATTCATAATCATATAAATCAATGCTTTTTTTCTGTTTCTCAGAAATACAGTTTTTAATTTACTTATTTATTTTAATTTATATAATTCTGAAAAATTTTTTAGTCTTGAACATACTTCTTCATATTTTTTATTTCACGTTAAAAGTATTGACAATAAATTTTATTGCTTACATTATAAAAATAGAAATGAGTAGGTTTTTTACGATATTACTTATTGCATAAAATAAAATTTACAAAATCGATTTAACGTTTTAAATAGCAAAAAAAAAAAAACTGGTTTAATTATTTTGTGTATATTTTATAAATGAAAGATTCTTACCATCTAGCTTCAGATTCCCTATTGTTTTCAATCGTAATATTTTTTGCATAAAATTCTCTACTTCTTTTATTTAACAATATAATTGTATATTTAGCTTATTGTCTACAACTTGCATATAGCTTGATATAAAACGTTTTCTTAAAATAGTTACTAGAACTTTGTCCCATTGCATGAAGTATTTATTGAATGATAACATAATAATCATGCGCTTATCTTATCTTACACAGTCAGTCATTCTCTTATATAATTTGCAGAGTTACTAATACTTTTTTAATTCTGTTTTTTAACATTGGAAAGTCATGGTCAGTCCTTTCTAATGTACATTTTAGATATTCTCTGCAATAGTGTTCTTTTTGCAAATTTTCTTCTATTATATTTTCATTTTTATAAATCATTTTATATATGCCATTTTTAATATCATATAATTGCTTTACTTTTCTTTGTTTAAGGACCAAACTATGTAAATTCTAAAAATTGGAAAATAGAATTGAATAGTTAGTAAATTATGTTATCTAATGTGATACAATTAGAAACATACATGATATTTAAGCAGTTCCAATCGTTCAATTTCGTTTTCCACGGTGTTAACATGTTCTTTTAAATTTCGCAAAAATTCTTGACACTTGACTAATTTATCTTGAATACTTGTTACTTGATTGTTTAATTTCTCTATCATATTAATAGTTTGTTTCTTTATCTGTTAATAATAAAACATATAATTTGCTAATTTAAAACAAAACAATTATCTTAATGCTTACTTTTAAAAGTTGCTTAATTTTTGCTCTTTGATCAGACAAACGTTTGTGCATTACAACCTTCTCATTATGTTTTACTTTTGAATTTCTTTTAAGTCTACCAAACACTTTGTCAACTATAATATCTCTTCTTGTAATACAAAGATTCATATCATGAATTAATTTTTCCTGAATTTTCTTTAAATAGGAAAGTCTCATTTCCATTCTATGAATTTCACTTTTCATTGATGCTATACTTCCAGTATTTTGCTCCTCTTTTACATTTTTGATTGTATCTTGTATCAGTTGTACCTTAATGACATAAATATTATGACAATAAAGAAATAAATGATAAAATAATATAAATTACCAATTACCTTTTTGTTCCATGCTAAACTTTCTTGTAGTACAGAATTAAATTCCTCCTTTAGCATTACTTTCTCAGTGCATACATATTTTAAATCACTTTGTAATTTTATAAGTTCTAATTCCAATTCTTGGAAAGACAAAAGACATTCATTCTTTATTATACAATTTTTATCCTCCAAGCCCTTTTTCAGATCTTTTTGTACCATTAAATTTGAATTTATGCGGGATAACTTTTGATCAAGAGAAATTACAGCCTTATTTACATTTGCTTGTTCTTTTGTAAGCATTTCTAATGCATATTCCAATTTAAAATTCTTTTGCCCCATTATCATAACTTCTTTTTGAAGAAAATTTATTTCTTGCAATTGCAATTCTCTTTGCTGGCTTAATGAAACCACAAAACCTTGTTGACGCAACCAAAATTGTTGTGTCTTTTTAATATTTAGTTGAAATTCTTGAATATTTTTTTCTAAACCGACAATCTTTATATCTAATGGACTCAATTCTTCTGCATTAGTACTTGGTAGTATCTGAAATTGTTTGCTTGTAAATATATATGACTTTTTTATTACATTTTTTCTGAATTCAAAAATAAAAAGAGACAATATATAACCTGCTCAAGAAGTTTATTTATTCCTAAAAGCTTTGTTTGCGCTTTTCCCATCATTACTTCATATTTTCTTGTCTCCTTTTGCAATTCATCTATTTGCTTTTCTTTCCCAGTATTTATTTGCGACAGTTCATGCAATTCTGCTTTTTTATTTTCAATAAGATTTTTAAGCTTTTCCAATTGCAGAAGATTGTTTCCATATGTATTCTCTACACGTGCAACTGAAATTTCAGATTGCAATACAGCATTTTTTGTATTTATTAGTAACTCATTTACATATTGAGTCGCCTTATTGCATATAACTTTTTCTTCCAACTTTTTAAATATAGCATCCTCTAGATTATTTCTTTTTTCAAAAATATTTTCAAACTGTTTATTCACTTGCTCTTCTTCGTATAAATAATTCTGATATTTCTGAAATGATGTTAGTTAAGAATAAAATCAATTAGAATTATAGCATGTTTTATATTAGCATTTAACAATTACAGCATGTCTAACATACATTAAATATAACATTATAATCGTATTCTGTTTGTTCACTTATTTTTGTAAGATTTAGTAATTCTGATTTACTGTTTGCAATATTTTCATTATATTTTGATATTGCTCTTGATGTAATTTTAATATCGTTTTCTATTCGAAAGGATAAAGATGTCAGATGTTCATTATTCTCCATTTCTTTTTCTGTTTCTTTCCTTATTTTTTGTATTTCTAATAATAATCCATTGTATAATTGATGTGCTTCTCTAAAAAGATAAATATTTCAATGAACTTGAGATGAAATGTTACAACTTTATATCGTGTTCTCTTATATAAAAAGTTGGCAATAAATTAATTGTACTTGAATTTGACTAATTACCGACTGAATATGAGTAAAAAATCAACAGGATGTTATTTTAAATGCGAATATATGTAAATAATGTAGACAAAAATTTCCCCGTTTAACTATACTGAGATGCAAACATATTTGGAAACGTTTAGTTAACAATCAATTTGCTACACGCGTATGATAAATTTTTAAATCTACTTTTCTCGGAAACAAAGCGTCTTGTGAAAAAAATGTTATTCTACACTTCCGATTTATTTTCACATGTAGAATGACCTTTTGTCGACTGTTCAGTCCTGTCCAGTCCGGAACTAGTCATGTTCAAGTATACTTCATAAATTTTCAAACTCGATTTTCTCAAGAACTAAGCCTTAAACGAAAAAATGTTATTCCATATCTTTCTTTTATTTTTTAAATAAGAAATCACCACGTGCCCGCTTGTTGTACATAACTTTTGGCCTCACCAGTATGTCAATCAAATATAATTCAAATATATAACCAAATGTAAGATTACCACAGTAAATTTCATATTATATCCCTAATCATCATAGATTCATACGGAGAAGTATTAAATCTACTGCAATACTTACTTTTGTTCAAAATTTAACTGATCATGAATACTATTTCTTTTAGAAATATTAGTTACCACAGACTTCCATATATTATACAGATCTTTATGTTCCATATGTAGAGTTTCTAAATCTGTATTTGCATCAATTATCATTCTATTAGCATCTTGCTTTTCTTTGTCTTTAATTTGTAATTGTTCATCAATGTAGGCTATTTCTGATTCAATTTTCCATATTTCTTCTTTCAATCGATATAATATAAAGTCTCTTTGCTGTTTTCTTTTAATCAATATCTTATTTTTACTAACATCCTGTAATGACACTTGTTTTGATATTATTAAATGGTCGTTCAAATCCTTTTCCCATTTGGACAAGTAAGAATAAAATTCCAATAAATTCTTTAATTTTTGACATAATTTTTCTTTTTTATCTTTCTCTCCCTTTAATTTTGAATAGTTTTCTTTTAAAATATCCTTAGCATTTTCTATACTATTATTCCTTTTTTCTCTTAATAATGTAACTTTTGATAGTGCCTCTATATATTGTTTTAATATTATATGCTGATGTTGAACTTCTTCTTGCTTTTGATAAAGTTGTATAGCTTCTGATTCTAGTTCTTTTTCTGCATGTTTTATTGACGCTTCCTAAAAATATTTATAATTAACCTTATGCCGTTATATTATAACAAAATATTATAGAATGTAACATTTCAAAATATATTTTATATCCTTGTATTAAAATTATAAAATATATTTTGAAATGTTATAATAAAATCATTGTTAAAGATAATAGCATAAAGTATACAAAATATTTGTTATTTATTATATTTTTTGTAGTCAGTTACTTACAAGATCGAGTATTTCTTCTGAAAGTTTATTATCAACATGCAATAAATGCACATGTAGTGTTCTTTGAAACTTTTTCATCAAATTATCATTTGGATCAAGAATACTTAATGTAGACGTCATGATCAAGCTCAATTTATTGCACCTTGTTATGAATTTTTTAACCACTTTAAAAACTACTTTTTACAAAAATTGTCTTTTCTATCTCTTTTCATATGTTCATTTAATGATATGAACATATATCTAAATTTTTTTTAATTCTTAAAAGTTTCATTTAAATGTTTCATTCTCGTAGCACTGCAAGATTTGTTTACATTTAAATTAAATGCGGTTACCACATTAACAGCCAAGTAGTAACAAAATAATAGAAAGCAGTAGAAAATGAACTTTCTTTTTTATGATCAATATTTTTTTCTTTCATTACTTGGTCTGTTAAATATGTATATAATGTATGTATAAATATTTTAGCAGATTCTAATAATTTACTATTTATACTAACGATTACTATTATACTAAAAGATATTGTATGACAAAATTTTAATTTATCCCATAACTATATATATTTATGCTATTTAATTAGTAATAGAAATATTTTATTGTATGTCATTGTTGTATTTAATATTTTTAATATACCCTCATTAATGTAAAATAGTGTTAGAATGTGTAATAGATTATATTTTAGAATACGAAATTGATTAAATTATCTTTTATTTTGAAAAATTTTAGAACATAACGGTATAATATTATAAATTATAAGAATATCATTATTATCAAACATTACAAAAAATCAGTATGATTGGTAATTTAAATGCTTAATTATGCTTTTAATTTTAATGCAAAAGTTGATGTATGCAGCAAGTTATTCTTTGTCGAGGGATTCAATATGTGTAGTGGCACTACTGTTCATTTACAAATTGTATATTTCATTTCTTAAATATATGTTACTTCAATTATAATATAAATATTATAGATATTTATATACTGTAAATACGCGTTTCATTTTGAGTATACCATTTATTTACCACTTCTGCAATAATTTACGCTTTAAAGTAAGATATACAAATATTTCTTACTTACAGAATTGTTGTATTATTTATAGGTTATTCTGCAAGATATAACCTTAGATGTGTTACTAACATTACATATATTTTTATCTATAAATTATTAGTATAAAAATATATTAACTAATTTCTCCATTTCTCTTTCTATCTCTTTAAATAGATGAATACTGTATTAAGTACTGTGCGTGTACTAAATGTATCTGCCAAGCGATATCTAAGTTCTGTTAAATTACCTTCAGAAATAGCTATACCAATGAATAATGATATGATTATCTGCTGGCATCCAGAACGAGAATTCCCTTATGAATATTCATTACCATTACCAGAAGAAAAACAAATTTCATCAAATTCTGTTTTATGCATTGGTGAAAAAGAAATTGCTGAGGTTTTTAAGCAGAAGAAAGAAGAGGTTGTTGTTGAAGAACTTTCTAAATTGACATATACTACAAAACATAGATGGTATCCCAAAAACTGGCGTCGGAGATTGAGAAAAGTAGAAACAGAAAGACCATATCTGTAGTTGTATGCTTAAAACATTAATTCAATAAAGTAATATTAAGACTAATTAAATTTTTATTTAGAAAGTACTATTGTCGTAGGCTATTTTATGTTTATATTTATTTTCATTTTATTGCACTTATTTCGATGTGAATAACATTCCTAAACTTTAATATATATATATACACACACACACACACACACACACACACACACACACACACACATATATATATATATATATAATTAGTCATTCTGATATATTATAATATTTGGTCCCTCAGAAGAAACAAAATTTACATTTTACAAATTTTGAGGTAGTATTTGCCTTTCTCCTTCACACAACAAGATATGCATTGCTTGATATAACAAATATCTTCCAAAGCTACCTTTTTGTTCTATATTCCATGTTGCTGCTATTCCATAATAATCTCCACTTTTACAATTTTTTAATTTTTGTATTCCTAAAGCATCAATCATAGCAGCTTCACGTGTGAAAGCTTCTACTGGAATACTGTTTTGGAAAATGTGAAGACACACAACTCCATATCCAGCGTTCCAAATATCTAAAATATGCTGGATTTTTTCATTCTCAGGTTTTTTCTTTGAGACCCATGTAGCAAAAGCATCCTTAAGGTGGGAGTATGGTCTATTTCGTGTACCTTTACCCACATAAAATATAGCAGAAAGAAATGTAGTCCAGATCATGGACTCTGTCAAATGTCTCTTACGAAAAGCTAAGTCTTTAGTTATACGTGGATCTAAGAGTAAATAATTAAAACAAGTTTTATTCATTCCATCTCTCCATTTCCTAGAAGGACTTACTAAGGAAAAGTCTCTAAACGCATTTCTTTCAATGATCTTATATTCTTCTATATCATTTATCCAATCTCCAAATGTTAAAAATGGTTTCATATGAAATTCACAATAATTCGACTTATGCAAAGGAAGATGACTAACTTCAAAAGATGATGAATTATGTGATTCACATTTTAACTTAGTGAGTTGTTTTGAATATAGTTGTCTTTTCGTATTTGTTACAGATCCAGAATTGACTTCAAAAAATGATGGATTATATGCCCCACATTTTAACTTAGTCAGACGTTTTAAATATAGTTGTCTTGTTGTATTAGTTATTGGTCCAGGATTGTCACCATAATTAATTAGTTCTTTTCGTAGCGTATCATCTGTTGGATATGTGTCCACTGATAAATTTAACGATTTCGGCCCTAAATAAATTTATAAATTGTAATTATAAATTCATAAATTCAATATTGAAGTATAAAATAATTTTAATATATCTTACACATTTTGTCAGATGAAATACGATCTGCAGTTTTGCTAAAAATTAATAACAAGTTATTAGAATCACTATTAATAAAGGTATGATTATTCTTAATGTCTTACCATGGTGATAATGTGTAAATCCTACGTTCCAAGAAAGCTAAGCCTTCATCGGGATCTTCATATCTATATTCCTCTTGTACACTGATATATGACTGTGATTTAAAACTGTCGAAAGCAATTAATTTATTATTAAACTTAAAATACAGACTTAAAATACTAAATATGTTTATCATAAAATCTAAAGAAGATAAGATATAAAAAAGAAAAAAGGTGATTAGGTAAGAAAGGTGATAAAAACGATTCAAAACGATTAGCATAGATAGTATCCGCCAAATGAAAGAAAAATGTTCCGATAAACATGGTTCGAAAAATTAATATCTTCAGGGTTACAAACAATTTTACGTTTTGATTAAAGCGGGTGACTTTAAATTTTTCTATCGCGTACAGATATCCTTCGTACAACACAGTACTCCTACAACACAAATTCGCTCTAACATCTTTCGAGAATTTGGGAAATCCCTGTACGAAACGACACGTAATGGTATATCATTCGATGTTTTTCATTTGACCAGGCGTATATGTTGTCTCATATTTACCATTTAGTAACTAACTAATGTTGTCACCTCTTATAAGCGGAGGTTTTTATCTTATTTCTCTATCTTTTTATGTTATATTATATAATATTAATATGTACTATTTTTTATTAATTATATTATTAATTAATTATTAATTCTTCTTCTTCTTCTAATAATGCTATGTATAACCTAGTTTTTTGTATAGTTTTTACTTATAATTAGTACGCGCATAGCCTTACAATTAGTTATTAAAAAGAAATAGTGTACGTAACAAGGCATTTTTTCGGAAATTAACTACCGTGTTATTCGGATGATATCTATATATAGATAAAGATAAATGTAAATAATTTTACCTTGAAAGAAAGGTACTTAAATTTTCTTTAAAAGTATTTACAGTATCGTTGATTTTTAATTCCACTTTATTTAAAAATCTTTTTTGTACTGCACATGTTTTGTCTGCTTTTAATATATGTTCTTTTAAATGTTCTTCACTTTTTTCCTTAAAGTCTGATTCTTTTATGTGCAAATTTCTAAAATTATGATTAAGTCCTTCTGTTAAATCCCTTTTTAATATACACTTTTCGATATTGTTCTCATTTTCATTAGAATCTATTGGTATATCATCATCATATTTATTTTCATGTAATCTTATTGCCAGATCTTTATTAAATTTGTAATTTAAATTTCTTGCGCAATTCTGGTTTGGTGACAGAGAATTTGTAGTATCGGGGCTTGTGTTTTCTGAAGACGTAAGTTCATTATTTCTTCTAAATTTTCTAAGAGATGAATATTGCCTATAATATCGTTTCCTTCTTCTTGGGGTAGACCTTGCTACTTCTTTTCCTATATTAAATTCTTCTGATTGAAACGACTGAGTTCTCATTATACAAGGTGTACGAGCTTCAAATTTTATTTCTTTATTTAGTACTTTTGGAGATAAATATTTTTGTCCTTTCTCTATTGGTTTATTAATTAAAAAATTTGGCGATTTACTTACGATGGAATCATTTGGATCATATATAGGCGTTATTGGAACTTTAATATTATTGCTTTGACTGAAAATTTCTCGCCGATATTTAGGCGTAACAGATCGCTTCTTTCCTTTCATTTTTATTGGAAATTTGTCTTCGATATTGTATAGAATGCTATTATCAGTACTTATTGTAGACGAGGGGCTAGTATCATCTAGAATGTTTTTACATTGTCGATATTTTTCATTAATCTTTTCTTCTTTGGGATTAGATTTTAAAGAATTTGAAAGCTGATTAATAATTTCATTAATTAAATGTTTTTCTTTATCCATTTCTTCTTGAATTCGAAGTTCTGCTGCACTTGTCATCGCACTTTCAGATTGATTATCATTACTTATACTACTGTAATTAAGATTAGAGGAATTTACATGTTTTGTGATAGCAAATCTTTCATCTTTATGTCCCTTAAATATAGTTTCATTTATCATATTTTCTTTAGAAACGTTTGAAATTTGTGGAACAATATATTCTGCCATTACATCTTCGTTATTAATCAGAAGTTTATCTACAAAAAATAATTTATTTTTTATTTATTTATTATTTAAATATGTAATAATATATCAAAGTTAATTTATTCTTTTTACATACCAAAAGTCATTTTATATTTCGTTGTTTTTTCTTCCTTTATAGAATTATCACAATATTTTCCAAGTATCGCAATTGCTTTATAATATTTTCCATCAAACGCATAATGAAATGGGCTACGGCCTTCATCATCCAAACAAAGTGGATCTCCACCATTTGCTAAAAGTAATTCAAGTACTGTAACTCTACCCCATGCTGCCGCCACATGAACTGGAGTTAATCCATCTACTGACCTACAAAATTAATTGGAATTACCATATTTCAATTTCATGTGCCATATAAAAAATGTATTATTGTAAAATTTTACATTATTTTTCAAAACACAAAATCAATTGTATCTTAATCGATTACTTCGATTTTATTTTAATTAATTACCTGACATTTGGATTACCTCCATGACGCAGAAATAATTTAGAGACTTCTTCAGCAAAAGCTTCAGAATTGTTACCTATTACTAAATGAAATGGAGTTACTCCGTGCGTAGGAAGCAGTGTATTAGGATTTGCTTCCTTATTTAAAAGTAATGTAGTTACCTGCCTATCAAAACACATTAATAACAATTCTAAATTTAAAAAAATGTTTATGTGCTAATAATTGGATATTTAAAATATTATTAGATATCTAACATACAAACATAGTAGTAGATGTTTAAAATAATTAAGAATAATATTAGTAATAAAGAAATATAATAATATTCAATTATAGGAAGTTCTTACTTTATATTGTTATCTTCTAGGCCATCACAAAGGGAAGAAGCCAAAAAAAGACAACCTTTTGCCTTTAAAGTCGACATTATATTCCAATTAAAGTTGGCTTATATTAGCACTATATTTGAAGTATTTTTAAATCTGTTATGAAAGAAAATAACACATTTATACATCTTATAAATTAAAATGGTCAATACATCACTTATTGATATTATAAATTAAATCTAAAGATTTATGTACGATTAAAAGAAATATTTCATAATAAATATTCACAGACTTATTTTTAAAACACAAAATGAATGTACTTAATGATATACTCTACGTAAGTATAAAACGATATTTTGAAAATACAGATGTAAGATAAATATCTTTATCGCCACAATATCAAAACCATCATTTAATAACTGTAACCAGTAAAATTAACTATTTTAACAGAATTCTTGCTAGTATATTATGTAAATTAATTATAAAATAATATATAATTAGTTATTTTATTGAGAAATTGTATTTCTTGTATTAATTCTTATTATAAAACATTTTTATATTACATATTTATTACGAGAATACGATATCAAAAATATTCAAACACTGTTTACCTCTCTTGTTTTCTCTGAAGTTGTATGTATTTCTATTGGCTGTTTAAATTCGTTCAAATTTGTTGTTCTTTCTTTGCCACTATGTTAGCGTATGCAATGGAACGATCTTAATATCCTTCGAAAAATATTGTAATACCTAAATAAAGTAATATTTGTAGTGAAGTAACATTTTTTGCTGTGACGATCTGTGATATAGTCTTTTTGCAATATTATATGTATAAGCGTGACTGAGGAACGAAAATGAGTAATCAGAATTATTATGATACAGGTTAAGTCTATATTTTAACATAAAATTTGTATTTCTATACACTTTATAGTATTAGAAAGTAATTATTCACAATTCTTTCATCATATGTGAATACCTTATTAAATTAATATTTAATTGCAGGTGCTATGTTACCATCTACTGCAACAGTAATTAAAATTACAAATATTTTAACTCCATATATTGTAAGAATTTATGAAGTGAAGGACTATAATGAAAAGTTAAATTCTATTAATAAGAAATTGTTAAAAGAAGAGAAAACGTTTCACAGTACTGAAAAAGATATAGAACCAAAAATAGGAGATGTAAGACCAATTTGTGATATATATATAAATTTTATAATGCCAATATTAGTAATAATCAATTTAATTCTATATAAAATTAGCTATATCATTTTACTTATAATTATTTTAGGCAGTTATAGTATATAATAGATTAGATATTATAACTGATTGTCCTGGATGGTTATGCAGAGGATATATTAGTAGTATTGAAAATCTGAAAGATACATATAATATCTTTTTACCTGATTATGGGATTTCTATTGAATCACAAAGAGAGGACTTCATTATATGTTCAACTGGTGCAATTTTTGAAGAATATTTAACCTTCACAGTTGGTTTATATAATATTTTACCTGCGGATGTAAAACATAACTTATCTGTACAGAATGAGACTCTAACGTATGATTACACTAAAACAATTACATGATTAACATATTTCAATAATTTACATATTAAAAACTTAAATATAGCTTTTTTTTTATATCTGTATAAAGAATTTTAGAGGAATGGAGTACATCTGCAATCGAATACACAAAGGAATTAATAAGTGCATCTGATATAATCTATTTTGACCCTATAGTATCTGATCAGTATGGAAAATATTATGGTGAATTTTATCTCAATATAAAAAACAAAGTAATATGTTTAAGTGAAGCTTTAGTTCTACATCAATATGCTATTTATTTAAATAAAAGTAATTTAATAAATTTTTGTATTATATTATTAATATTTAATTTTATCGAAAGTTGTTGTATGTATATAATGTTTTTTGTTTGACTTTTATATAGAATTGTTGCAGTTTATAGAAAGTTCTATGAATAGTGAAAAGTTAAATAAAGAAATAATCAATGATGAAACTTTATTTTATTTAAATGTTTCACAAGTGTTGGATAGAACTAGTGAAAGAAAAAAGCAAAAGGAAAGGTTTGATAAAAAATACGATTAATTAATTAATCAATTCTATCTTTTTTACATTTTTATTAAATACTTATACTTTTTGATAGTTTTCTAAAAAGAGCGAAATTTAAAAAACACAATTATTTACACCATGAACTTCAAAGAGATGAAGAAAAAGTATTAATTTATGGAATGGATAAATATGAATGGTTAAGTTCTACATTAGATGTAAAATTCCCTGTAGAAATACACAAGGTATAATTGTATAAAAGTTCTGTCTACTAAAAATGAAGACTAACAAAAATTAATTTGTATGTTATTACTTCTCAGGCTTGGAAATCATTGATACAGTCATGTAAACCAAGGAAAATACAGTCATATATATGGCCTGCTATAAAAAAAGGTTTAGACACGATAGCAATTGGAACAGCAAAATGTGGTAAAACTATTGGATATACATTTGCTATTTGTGGACTTTTGGCTACAAATTGCAATGTAATATTGTTTGTTTATATTAACATTAGAACTAATATAGAATATATGCATTATCTTTCTTTCAAATACATAAAAGATTGTATAGTAATATAATCTATGATAATAATTGATTTCTATTAGATAATGAATAGAGAAGATAATGGTTTTTTCTTGAAAATTAACGAAATAGATAGTAATTTTAGAATTCACATATTATTTATTTATTATACATTAACTAGAAAAAAAAATATATAACATTTTAAAGGATATAAATTTTGAAACAGCTTCCTCAAGGAATAAATCCATCTGCATTGATACTATGTTCTTCCTCATCTGAGGTACTAGAAGTTCATTTTTTATGCACAAAATTCCTAGAAGACTATAAAACGATAAAATCTGTTGCTGCAATTAACGGTAAATCAGAAAGATCATTAGTGGTAAGTAAATTTCTTAAAACAAATTTAGGTAACAGTAAAAATAAATACAACGGTAAATATTTCAATCCGATATAGAATAATTTATTAAATTTTTAGGCTGAAATGTTTAATGGATGTCAGATACTAATCTCTACACCACGATTTTTAATACGCTTCATGAACAAAAATAAAAAATTAGTAAATTTTAAAAATCTTCGATATTTAATTTTGGATGATGGTGATATTATCTTGGATAAATATTTTGATTCTGTAAGTTTATTTTATTTATGATAATTTTTCGCTTTTATATTCATATAAATGTAAAAGAAATTTTTTTAGATAAGTCAATTATTTAGACGACACAATATTATTTGTAACAGAGAATTAAAAAGTAAGACATTTCAAATTATAATAACTGCAACATACTGGACACTGCATTTAAAAAAAATTGCCTCTATTCTAATGGAAAATCCATGCATATATATAGCATCTTTTATGGAAGCTGCAATTTTTAAATCTATACGTTTAAACTTTTATGTGATAAATTCAAGGGAAAAACCTGAAAGGCTTTTAGGTAGAATTTAGTTATTTAAAAAAATATTTATAGTAAAATTAAATAATTCAAGATCATTTTACAACAGATTCATTAGGTAATGAATATTCCACCTCACGAACTATAGTAATTTGTGGAAATAATAACGAAGCTAAAGAGTTAAATAACTTTTTAGAAAAACATAAAGAGACTCTTTTAGCTCATGGAAATATGAACTATGTTCACTTACAATGTAAGATTATTTATAGATAAGATATTTAAAGATATAAATAATTTTGATTCGTGATGATATTGTCATCAAATTGTATCTAACAATTTTTGTTTGAATATAGGTATTAAGCAATATTGGAATGTTTGTATAAGTGGTTCTTATCCAATTTTAATATGTACAGATGATATATTACCAGATATAGATATTACAAACGTAACTTGGTTGATACATTATTCAATTCCTTTGCATTCAAAGACACAATTTAATTTTCGGTTCTCTACACTTCTAGAAAATTTACAAATGGTATGTTATTTTATTACAAAAATGTTTGTATAATTCAATAAATAATATTCATTTAATCAAATTGTTTTAGGAAAATAGCACCGGAAAAGTAACTATAATAATGGATGAAAATAATGATAGACAGTTTTTACATATAATAAATTTAATGCAACGTACGAATTATGTCATTCCTGAAAAGATATTAGAAAGTGTTAAGGTATGTATCAAAATATTCATTAAAAAGGTAACATGTACAAGCCATATTTTTTATACAAACTAACTTATGTTGTAAAAATCTACTTTAAAAATTTATTAAGTTTATAACAGCTACTTTAGAACAGAAAAAGGAAAATTATCCTATTTGTGACAGTATAAAATCTTGGGGATTTTGTAACAAACAAATTTCTTGTGCATTGAGACATAAAATAATTTCAAAAGTTGATGCTCCAATTACGGACATTCAAATGTAAGTAAAAATTTACGAACTAATAAAAAAAAATTTGGTTAATTTTGGATATTATTTCAGAAACGACAAGGTAAAATTCAGAGTAGTGAGCATACATGATGCTACACACGTTTCTGCAAGGATTATATCATATATCAAATTTAATACATTAAAAGAAGTGGAATTTTCTACTGTTGAATATCTGCGAATTAACACAAGAATTCAAGAGTTCTATTCTTGTGTGGAAAACAGGTTAATATAGCAATAAAGATTCCTTTATATATAGAACGATATTTATAAATTTGTGAAACTAACGCAAAATTTAATCGTTTATAGTATGAAAATTGAATCTCATGTAACATTTTTATACATGAACTTTTTCTTCGTCTTGATGACTATAATCACCTCCTATAAATATTGTTTACTTCTTTTTTAACACTTTGTATAAAAAGATAATATTTTATATATATTATTTAACGTGTTTATTAGTATTTATGTTTATTGTTGTAGAAAGAAATGTGAGACTCTTGATGTGGGATGTATATGTGGTTTGGAAGAACCAGTAGATACTTTTAAGAGGATACAAATTTTACATATTGAAAGAGAAAATAAAACAGAAATTCCAAAGTATGTAAATGTAAGATGTATTGACAACGGTGTAATTTTGAAGAAAGTAGATGTATGTATTTAAGTAATATAATAGTACAAAGTAATATATTATATAATTAAATGAAAAAATATAATTTTATATTAATGTAATTTTTATATTAGGTATATAGATTGTTACATATGCCAGAAGAACTTATAGAATATTCTATGCAAGTAGTAGAAGTATTTTTAGTTGGTATAGCTCCGCATGATGAAGAATATGTTTGGAATAATTGTGCAATTGATGCTGTGTACCAGTGGTTTAAAGAAAATGTTGATGATAAGTCCTATGTGATTGGAACGGTATATTACATTATTAGTTTTTATTTATTTTTAGATTCCTTTTTTTATATCTTTTTTATTCATTTTGCTTATAGATAAGATATATAATGTGGCAAAGAAACATGATCAAACTTTAGTACTGTTCTTAAGGATAAAAGGAGGTTTGATAAATATAGGTCGGAAAATTTTTCTTACATCGAAGATTCTTTCGAACGTCGTACGTCGTAGTCGTCGAACGTAGAATTTCAGGCATTGTCATCATTTCTTTTGCTAGAAGTAGATAATGCGATGGAGCAAATTATGATATTGAAGGCAATGTGTTTCATAATAAATCAGTATGTATCTAAACGTTTCATAGTGAAAACGGTGCTATCAGACTGATTTATTCTAATATCAAGTGCACAGATATTCACTTTATGTATGAACGAGCTAATGGAGACGCTACACAAGCTCAATATCTCTTATCAATAGACGATATTCTGTTAAAAGTATTTTTGCTTCGACACATCGTAGATCGTAGACTATATCTATATCTCGGAAAGAGCTTTTGGATCTATGGTTGTATGACCTTTTTTTATTTTTAAAAACAGTAGAATATGGTACCAAAGTTTGATCACCTATTTGCTTGTCGCCCTGTAATATAGATTTAAATAAACAGGTAAATTTACATCTGGGAAATACAATATGGGTAAATACATTGAATGTTGGAACAAAATTAATTGGATATAAAGATTTAATTGGTTCATGTTTAAGAACAGAATTATTAGAAAAAGATCACGCTGTTGAAGATGACAAACATTTAAATCGGATGTATCAACTTTGTAGAGATGCTGGGTTTTTGAACATAAATGGATATGATTTAAATCTTTAAATAAAATTTCAAAAATACCTTCAATTAATAGACCTTTTGTACCATTTCTCCTTCAATATATTAAATATCGTGATTGAAAAAGAAATAACACTTATTTTAAATATTTATTACACACATATATATATATATATATATATATATATATAAGCGCGTGTATATTGGGCTGGCATTAGGTGGTAATGACAAAATCCGCAATCACTTAGCGGCCAACCTAATATTATTGATTATTATAATATTTAGTAAATTTTGACATTTACAAATTTTGTTAAATCATATAACTCCTTAAAGATAAAATGAGAAAAAATAATTCGTTTGAAGAACTTTTTGCGTACATCGTTTAATTATTAACCAAATTTTATTAATTTGTAGCATTCACATAGCTGCTTCAGAGATTAAACAGCTGACGTTATTATTCTTTAGATACTGATAAACATAGTCAGTAGTTTAACCATAGTGTACATGTTTTATATTTCTCTTAAACAATTATCTGTTTACCTACAGGCAATTATGATCGTACATCGCTTGATGAATTCTACAAGCTAGCAAAATTTTATTAATAACTAAATAGGGTACTTTAAAAATTCTGTTTTTCTGTTAAAAATAAAGTACGATCACATTTGAATAAATTTAACATATAGAATCGAAGAAATTATACATATATGATTTTATACAATAGTCAGGTACTCAGAAGCAAGTTGCATTGGATCAACATGATAAGAAGTAACTAAACGAACTTTTTGTCCATCTTGTGTTGTGAATTCTATTGCTTGTTCACTATCGGCAATCCCCGATTGTTCCGATTCCTCCATTTGATTAATCGTTGCAACAGCACTTGCATCCGTATCTTCATCCTATTACATTTTAATTAGAATTGTATGTAACAATAACATTTTTTGTAAAATACATAATAATACATTAATTTATTTATTGTAACTAGTTTAAGGCATTATATAACCGAGTAGATGATTTCCAGAAATTACACGTAGATCGATTTTCTTTCTATGATCGCTCGCCTCTGAATGAGTTTAAAGTGAAAAAGTATTGAATGCTCATCAGATGTAAGGAAGCTTATTACTTGAACAATTTTATTTAAAAATATTACCTGCAATGCTTTTACGATTGCTTCTGCATCTGTTTGTACAGTCGAAATATTTTTCACTTTTGTTTCTACCGTACTAGAAATGTCGACATTCTTTATGTCGGAATTTTGATTAACGTGTACACTTAATGGTGCTGTTAATTCATCTGGAATAACACCAGAATGAACTCTAATTTCTTGTCCATCACTAAGTTGATTGACAAATTGACTTTGAGATAAAAGCTGTCGGGCATCTTGGATTGAAAGAGGAATTGGGTTACCTTCTTCATCTGTGATCTGTAAATATAACTACCGTTTTATTCTTTTGTTATTACTACGTAATAACAGTTTAATATCTTATTTATCTTTACCTGAAGTTGAAGATCAGATTCTGAAAGTTCCACATTTATTCGTTCATTTGAGTTATTATTTTCATTAGCATGACCTGGATTAGAAAGCATGCTATCATTGCTAACGCTTAAATGTGTTAATGATTGATTTACATTCGTTTTCTCCTCTTTATTTCTCATCATTCCAGCGTCAACTGATTTCAATGTAAAATGTGGATTAGTTGAATTAGAAACAGATGTAAATTAATAAATACAAACGTTATAACATTGTCATTTTTACCGAAATGTAAAGTTCGAGACTGGTTAGGATCATCTGGATCTTGGTATGAAACATATATAATTTGTTGAATACCATCTCCTGATGTCTCATCTGTTGCAATAACTTGAGCCATTTGATCAGTTAATGAATGTTCATCAGATTCTTGAGAACTTGGTAAAATTTGCCAAACTTCTCCAATTGGAGAACCTTCTATTTCATTTATCGCAGAAAGTTTAGTTTCCCTATGTACCTAGAAGCAACTCGATAATAATTCCATCTTATTGAACTTTTCACTATTGAATCTATTAATACAATTTGGATTCTCTCTTACTTTTTTATGCTTTGTTAAGTTTGAACAATCAGCAAATGCTTTTCCGCAAACATCACAGGAATAAGGCTTTTCACCTAACAAATAAAAATATATGAAAACACATTTTTAAAAATAAATCTTAAACACATAAATTAATAATAAATAAATTAATTAATAATAAATTAATGTTGAAATTTTTGATAAAAATAGTAAATTTGGAAAAGCAGATTTAAATGGAGAATAAAAATGTTACCAGTGTGTAAACGAAGGTGCTTTTTCAAAGCCCATTGTTCTGTAAAACCTCGATTACAATGAGCACATTGAAAAGGACGTTCTCCTTTATGCCTGCGAACATGACATTTCCATGTATCTTTGTGCAAAAAGCACTTTGCGCAAAATTCACATTTCCAAGGGCGCTCGCCAGTGTGTCGTTTAACATGTAGTTTAAATTGTGAAGAAGTAGTAAACTTTCTGCCACAATAATCGCAGCAATAAGGTTTTTCCCCAGTATGTATTCGCATATGTTCTTGTAAATTTCCATTCTGTGAAAAACTTTTATGACATACCTCACATGTATATGGTTTGTGTCCTGTATGCCACCTAAATGTGAAATTATTTGTTTATTTAACTAAATTTAAATCAATGTATATAAGTATATCTTTTATTTGTATAGTAACCTATAATGTAGCGTGAGACTAGTTTTATGTGCAAATTGCTGCCCACAAATTTCGCAAAAATATTTTTTTTCTCCAGTATGTGTAGATTGATGATTGATTAGATTTGCCTTTGTTTTAAAACTGGCGTTACATGATTTGCAAATATAAGGCCGATCATCAGAATGTACAAGCTGATGACGTTGCAACAATTGCTTATGTTTAAAACTTTTTCCACATTTATTGCAAACAAATCGACGACCATTATTGTGTTCTGCTTCTTTATGATATACTACAGAACTAGGATGATTGAGTACTTTTCCACAAATATCACATGGATACTCTTTCTCTAATTTATTTCTCTAAAAAATAATAAAAAAATATTTAATTATTATATTTTTTTATATATTGGGAACCTTTATAATTTTTAGAGTATAATTTATCCATATTCATTCTTTTACCTCGTGTATTGACATATGATGTTTTAAAGCTGCTTGTTGTGTGAAATTTTTATTACAAATAGTGCATATAAATAATTTATCACGTTCATGAGCCATTTTTAAATGCAGGTCATACATCTCCTTTGTTTCAAATAACTTTTCACAGTGTTCACATGGAACATTTTTCTGAGAATCACTAGAATTGTTTGAATTATTTGTATGTTGTTCTTCAGTCAATGCATGATCAAGTGTGTTAGAAATATTATTTTCTTCTGATAAACGTTTTGATTCAAAGGTTGAATCTTCGACAATATGCTCAAAATCTTGATTAACATCATCTCCAATATGATGAGTTGCCTTCTGATGCAATTCTAAATTTTCTTTACTCGTAAATAACTTTTTACATTCCGAACATTCATATTTTATGCCTTTGTGGAAACTCCTAATTACAAAAAGCAAATATTACTTTCATTGTATACAACGTTAAAATTTCGCTAAATTCTATTTACTTGTGTACAATATATCTGCTACGTTGAAGAAACCCTCGACCACATAATTGACACGTGAACTTATTTCTTCTACGACGTAATTTTGGTCGACCTCGTCCTCTACCTCTGTTTACTATCACTAACTCTCCAAGATCTTTTCCTTCTTCAGATTCTAAGTGACCAATTATTTCTAAAATATACAAATGATTATTGATAAATAATTATTAAATAAATACCTTTAAATTAATGTATTTCACTATTTCTTACCTTCTTGACTATCAGGAACAGACATATTTAACTGTTCTTCAGGATCCTCAAAATTATCAGGATCATCATCGTCTTCTTCATCGATAACTCCCTCCTCCTTATATATTCTTTCTAGTTCTTTGCCTTGAACTGCCTCCATATATCTGAATCATTTCATATGCTATTATAAAAATGATAGTAATTACCTTTAAACGTTTCTCCTTACAATCAATACCTTTTGGGAACTTTACGCTTTCTGCGACGTCTTCCATCTCCATCTACTTCATCTATTTCCTCTTCATGTTTATCTTCTTCTTCTTGACTCACTGCTTCTAGTACATCTCCCTTTGTTAATTCCTGAAATTTAATAGTTTAAAATATTTTATCTTGAACAAACATGTTACTTTTACAAACCACAGATATGTTCTCTGCGTGAGATTTTGGTGGACGTCCTCTTTTTCGTTTGGGTTTACTTAATCCTTCCATTTGTAAACTCATTTCATGTTCTGCAGCATACATAGAACCATCTGGCATTACTATTAAACAATATCATAATTAAAAATTTTGCAATAGATCTTTAATTAGAATATAATATAATCTTTAGTATGAAACAATACTTTTTATTATGATTTGTTGCTCAAAGTGGTCTTCTTCGTTATATCTTGGAATAATATCCAACTGTGATGTTTCTGATCTAACATCTGTGTTCTCCTTTTCTGCACGTAAGCGTTCTCGTTCAGCTTTACGTTGTTGTTCTATCTGATGCTTCCACATCTCACGAATTTTCCTTTGGCCATCCACCAATAATTCAAAAAACTGTATCGTAGCCTCCAGTTGAATATTACAACCAGGACAAATTGTACGTGGTAATTTCCCATCATCTCGAATCTTTAATGAAAATTGTATTATAACATTTATTTGAAAATAAATTCAATGCTTCTTTTTGTAGTATAACCTCAAACAATAAATCAATAATTACGCCAATTGATATTCATTATTTTTACATTTTGCAAGAGATTATTCAGAAAAACTGAAATTTTGTACATCTTAAAATGAAACTTATATGACGAACAAAAACATTAATATTTTAAAATAATATCATATCGAATCAAATTGAATAGGATTAATAACAATACACAGTAACGAATATGTTTAACATTAAATTATGAACATAATTAGAATATTTATTATCATTTAAAAAATTTTATTAACAAAGACAATGTTCTGCAATCATACTAACATTTATAAAAATTATAGTAAATTCTCAGACAAATAACAGACAAAGTAAATAACAATGTACAGTGTACAGTATCAGGAGGAAATATCGAACATTTGATTCTGGTAGTATTTGTGTATAAAGCAGGAAGTCAAGTTAGAGTCTAATGTTTCGAAATTTCGTACCTTGAGCGGCAAGTACCGATTGACCATAGAACTTAAATCTGGATCATCACCATCTGCCATATAGAGTAATTCTCCATTACCATTATCTTCTGCACATAACCGACAAATTGTTGAATCATAAAGTCGTACTTCTGCCATGATTCCAAGGGAACTGCTCACTAACGACTAACATCGATTTTATCCTAACCAAACCGACCAGTGAGTACGCACAACTACTGCACACAATTTATTTTAACCATACGCAATGTAATCCATCATTTGATAATTTATGTATAAATTTTCGTACTATGTAGAGATTTTGGTTCTTTCCTACGTAATATTCTTTTAATAAATTTATCTTTAAATTGTACAAAAGCTTTTATATACAGTAATCGATATGTTGTCGATATTTCGACTCCACAGAACAAGCAATATGTCGATATTTTATAATCGATATAAGTCGATATAATTTATTAAATGTCGATGATAAAGTATACAATTTTTAATGTCAGTTCTATTCATAAAATTTTTGTTAACAATATCTTATTTATGTATAAACATTATTTCATAATATAGCAGGTTTTTATTAAATATAAAAGGTATTAAAATATTTAGTTTTTATGAAGAAGTCAATGCTCACTTTTTATTAATTTCTTTGAACACGTTACATGTTGTTTTGATTGTTTTTCATTTTACATAATTAAATCTTTTGAATATATAGATAAAATGAAATTGATTATGTTATTGATTACATAGGTAAGATGTATTATTTATCATCACCAAAGATGGAGAAAGAAGAAAGTACACTTGAAGGACATGAATTTTATACAGCAGCTGTCAAATACTGGGAACATGTTCCACCTACAATAGATGGAATGCTTGGAGGTTTTGGGTTTATTTCTCAAATTGATATAAAGGGATCCACAAAATTTTTAAAGGCTTTGTTTGAGGTATATATTATAATGATTAATTTTGTAATATTCAAGATTCTTATCATTAAATTTTTTAAATATTATGATACCTAAAGTTTGTTTTATTTCAGTTAAAAAATCCTCCATTGAAGACATATGCATTAGATTGTGGTGCAGGCATAGGAAGGATAACTAAGAATTTATTATTAAATCATTTTAAATACGTTGACTTAGTGGAGCAAAATTTAAAATTTTTAGAAGTAGCTAAAACATGTTTGAAAAGCCATTCAACAAGAATTTGCAACTATTATCCAATTGGTAATACTCCATTGGTTTATACAAAGTAGAAAAGACATTTAATTGATTAAATCATATTTCAAGGACTACAAAACTTTTGCTTTACTGCCAAGTATGATGTCATTTGGTGCCAGTGGGTTTTGGGTCATTTAAAGCATGATGATTTGATAGAATTTTTAAAAAAGTGTTCGTAAGTATTTTGTTTAGCCGCAATAAAAATTAAAAACTATTTTTAATCATCTAATAAAACTTTTATAGGAGTGGCCTAAAATCTAATGGTGTAATAGTGATTAAAGAAAATGTGACCAGTTCTGAAAATTTGGAGATTGATACAAAGGATTCATCAGTGACACGACCTCTTTCTGAATTCTATCGTATATTTCAGGAATCTAATTTAGCTTGTATAAAGGAAGAACAACAACATAAATTTCCACGTGGATTGTACCCAGTTTATATGTTTGCTTTAAAGTCAGATAACAAACTTCAAACCTCAATGTAAAGACTAATAGAGTATTAAATAAATTATTTCATTGCCTATACACATTCTATCAAAAAATTATATTATATTTAATATTATAAATTTGAAGTTCGTTCTAATTTTATAACAGTTCCAAAAAGTATCTCTGCTTAAAAAAGTAAATTTATTTTGGACGTATCTTTTCATACATAAATCGTTGATTTACATCTTGAGGAGAAGCATTTATAAGTCGTTTCTTTACAGCATGGAAATGCATTAAAGCAAAGTTATACAGTTCATTTTCCATCTTCCAAACAACAGATTTTTGTATTTTGTCTATTGTTTCAGGTCGTGGATTGATTTTTTGTGTAGTTTGCCGCAAATGTGATTTATTATCTGCAATTTAATAATTCATTAGTAATTTAAAAAATCTTATTTCTTAATAAAATTTCGATTATATCATCTCTTACTATGCAAAAAAGAATTATAAGCTCCTCTAAAGAAACGTGGAAGTACAATTTGCAAAATTTCTACAAATTCTGTTAATTCTTCTGTCACTCCTACAAGGAGATAATGTTTTTGTAAATTTCTTTTTGCTTCTTCTAATGCCCAACTATTTCCAATTTCCCTATTAAATAATATTTGTTCATTATAAATTATGATAACTGTAATAATTTATTAAATCTTACCAACAAGCAGGATCATGACCACACAGAAATGGTATTTGTAACCACATATTGTCAGGATCACAATCTGGTTGTCCTGCCTCAATACACTCATCAAAAGTCTACAAAAATATGTGATTTAGCACGATTAATATAATAATAATAAATATAAATTATTATTATTATTATGAATACGAACCTTGGTGTCTCCATGCTTTTTTCTGATTAAATGTGGCCTAAAATTATCTCCATATCTTAAAAAGTAGTAATAGGAAACAAATCTATCTAAAGGTTTACGCAAGATATTTATGTATAAAGGCGATTGTCTTACACCAAATCTAAAGCATAAACATAATTTTAAAAAATAAAACAAATGTTTTTCATAATGAATATTTCTGTATACTTACTTCTCAAAATTCAAGAATGCAACATGACCGTGATAAAATGCTGGCTTTTTTGTATTCCAAACAGTTATATTATTTGCAAATTGAATCTACAATTTTTTAACATATATTACAAATGAATTAATAAATAATAATAAATTAAGGATGATATAATACTACCTGATTAGGAAGTGTAAGCGTATGCATGTTATTAGAGACATTAATATGTAAAACATGGTATTTGTTGTGTTTGCACAGATCGTAGACCAAACCTACAAAGCTGGTTGATGCTGTCTTTGGTACCCTGTTGTAGATAATGATGAGATCATCAAAAGTTGATTTGTAAGAATGCTCACTAGCTTCAATCCCACTTTGAATATTGTTTTGTTCTTGCGTGATGGCATTGTCTGGAAGTACGATAGGATACCTATGTTATTCCATCACCTTTAACAGAACGAAATATTAAAAGGATGAAACTTTTGTTGTTACGAATTAATAAAATTAATTGTCTATTATAACGCCTACGCAATAGTTTGTAGTGATCCTCCAGGAAATTTAGTTTCGTTTTTAAATAAATGATAGTGATTGTGAATATCACCACTAAAATCCATTGCAGTAAAAAGCTTCTGTGTATCATTATTTTTCTTATTAACTTTTTAATTGTTCTTTGTCATATGAGTAGGAAAATACACTTCATGAATTCTATGCTAATACCGTTTTTAACTTATAAATATTGATAAACTGTACAATACGACCAGTTTCATTCGCAGATTCACTAAACGATATTTATTTTGATCCAAACCAAACACTATTCATTTTTATTAGTTAATAATATAATAAAATAGCAATTATATGTATTTTAGAAACAACATTAACTATAATTATTAGATATACTTATATACATATAATTGATATTTTATCTCCGTGAAGCTCACTTATCCACATCAATGAAGTTCGCTTCTATTACGTAAGTCGATAATCTAAGTTATCGATTAATCGCATATCGAATGTCGATTATATTGAAACGAATATTGATGTATTAACCAAACAACTATTTTCAAAACTATGATAATGAAGATATTAAAATTTAACAGCTATTTAAAACTAAAATATCATTGATAAAAAAAATGTACATTTAAAATATGAATTGCATCAATGCATATTACGATAAATAATTAACTTATAGTAATTTCAATATTTTTAATTCTTTCAAACAATGTCAAATATTTATTTAAAATATCATACTTCCCATATAATTTATTAACACATAAATTTAGTATATATAAAAATTATAATATGAAAATTAATTATATGTAATGCTTCAAGTATTTACATTTTGTGAATACATTCAATATACTCTCAAGCAGAACTTTTAAAAATCAATTGTATATATTAACTTTGCAGTAAAAAATCTCAGTTTATATGCGAAAGTTATATTTTTGTTTATTGATAAAATTATAATATTTATATGCATCTTTTAATTTATACAGAATAAGTAATAGTATATGTTATGTTTATATGTAGCAACATATAAAGTGTTTTTATTATAACTTTCAAACATATTTATTTTCAAGTTTATTTAATATTTACATAAGATAGAGTATGTATATCATTCAACAAAATGCATCACATAATAAAATTGATTAGTAAATACATTGCTTGTATGAAATTTTAACAAGCAATATAAATTCTTTAAATGTTTCCCACTAACATTTATTCCAGCATTTTTATATTTTTACATAATAATATCCTAAATTTATCATGTAAAAAAAACAATGAAAATTAATGAATCAACTAACAGGATTTGTTGTCCTCGATGTATTTTACTTTTTACATTTATATAATATATTCAATTAATAGAATTAAATAATGTTAAATAAGTTTATTCCAATGAATTTAACATCAGGAGTTGTTTCAATACCTTTGTTTGACTAGTTTCCCTTATTTCACCAGCTAAGAACATTTCATCTACAACTGTATAGACCTATAACAAGTTTTACATTAAAATAAAATTACGTTGTAATATAAATTTAGATATACACATACATAAAAAATTACCTTATAAAAATTAAACACAAGGTCCAACTCACATACATTATGGAAATATTCATTTAGTACTTCAACAAAATTATGTATTGCTTCTAGGTAACATAGATTATTATCATTGACATCAACACAAATGCAAAAATATAAACCAGCATATCTTCTATATACAATTTTGAAGTTACGAAACTAAAATATGAGAAATTCAATATTTAATACATATTATAATGATACATGATATATGAAATTTACCTCAACAAAGTTAGTATGTTTAGCATCTCGTACAGTCACCACTGCATGAACTTCTTCTATTAGCTTCTGCTTCTCATCGTCATCAAAATTCATATACCATTTTGCCAATCTCGTTTTTCCAGCTCTGTTTTGAATGAGGATGAAACGGATCTGTACATTATTTGACAACTTTTTAGAGTTTATTCTGTTTGAATTGATAAATAATTTTGTAAAAACGTAATCTTTATTATTACAAAAAAAGAAGGGATTATATTTTACACTATTGAAGTAATGAAAACAAATACATTTACCAACACTTAATACACTTAATAATTACTTGCCATGATTGATCTGTCTTTATAAGCTAACCAATACTACAATTGCTGCACTTGACAATCGATTAACAAGAATACACAGGATCGAGCGACATTTGTTGACGCCCCTAAACCATCAAATTATGAATTAAACCGCACTCGTGTCTAGAAATCTGATAAGAAAATCTAGACAGTTCAATAATTACTTATAATAGTATATAACAAAATTTCAATTAAAATAAAGTATAATTGAAATTATTGAGAAAATACATGTTTGTTCTATAGTAGCTCTTTCTGCTTGAAATAACAAAATGGCCGATGGTGGCAAATTTAAATCCGTAAATGGTGAAGATCTAGGACAAAACATAGAATTAAATTGGGAAACTAAGTATGAAAGCGTTGAGCAAAAAGAAGAAAATTTTAACATAAATCAAGAGGAGGAAAAAGAGGAATATTCACTTATACCTCGAAAACCCGATGATGGAACTATACCTGAAAATATTTTAGAATTTTTGTATCCTTAATAAAAAATAATCATTTTTCTTTCACTATATCTTTCTTCTTACATATTATATATTTAAATATCTGTTAGTCATTCTTATGGATATAACTGTCGAAAGTATTTCAATCTTTGTGTAGTCGATACAAATACTATTGCTTTCGCTGCTGGCAATTTAATTCAGTTTTTCAATGTAAAAGAAAATAAAATGTGGTTTAAAATAGGTTCTGTGGGTACTGGTATTGGGCACATATCGGTAAATATTTGTATTTTTTTTTTTAATACTAAAAAGGATTCAAAATTCTATTATATTTTATTTTTAGAAAAATCCTATTTTTGAACACATTGCTGTTGGGGCAAATGGTGAAAACCCTCTAATAAATATTTTTAACTGGCCACTTATGAAAACTATAATTGTTTTAAAAGGTGGAACAACTAAACGTTATTTTCATTTATCATACAGGTAATCATGAATCTACACAATTATTATTTCATTACAAAACGTATAAAATTACATTTCGATAACTTATAGTCCAGATGGGTTATTATTAGCATCGCAAGGTGGTGAACCTGATTATTATATTTCACTTTGGAATTGGAAAGAATCAAACATTATTTTGCAATGTAAATCTTATGTTCAAGATGTATATAATGTCACTTTCTCTAAATATATTCCTGGCCAGTTAACGTCTAGTGGAATAGGACATATTAAATTTTGGAAAATGTCTAAAACTTTTACTGGGTTAAAACTTAAAGGTGAAATTGGTAAATTTGGGAATACTGAAATCTCTGATATTATAGCAATTCATCCCATGCCAAATGAGACTGTAAGAAAACATTAAATCTATTAAATAATAAAATTTATAGCTGTTTTAAATGTATAACTTTGAATAAATTTTTTAGATTGTCTCTGGTTGTGAGTGGGGTAACATACTCTTATGGGATGAAAGTTTAATCAAATTGGAAGCATGTAGAAAAAATAAAGAGCCAGCACATGTGGGCTATATCTCACAATTTGAGTTGCTTAATGGAGAAATTATATCAGTTGGTAATAAAACAAAAACTTATATGATTAAAAATTAAAAAAAACGTATATACAATAAATTATGTTATGATCTGCGATAGTGTAGGATCTGATGGATGGATACGATTTTGGTTCTATGAGACCATAGACCATGCTGATCTTTCTGATGATGAACAATTTCTTGAAATTCAACCAATTTACGAATTTCAAATTGCAGAGGGAATAGAAAATGCAATGCTTATGAGTATCCAAAAGCAGGAACCAGATAATCCTGAAAAAACCATGTGGTATGCTCAGGTAAGTAAGCACATTGTATTTAGGAAACATTCCAACATTTCAATATTCAAACAAATATTTAATAGGATGGAAATGGGGGACTGTGGTTACTTGACCTTTGTACCAGTAAAAAAGAACATATTCAACAAAAACTTTTTACATGTCATGCTGGTCCTATTGTCGATATGGATACAGCAGATTGGGGACCCTTTGTAGCAACGCTTGATAGAAATGGAAATTTGCATATTTATAACTACATAGAAAAAAAATTAAATCTGATTTATAAATTTTATGACACTAGTAGTCAAGTAGTTTGGCTTCCATGTAAGGTAAATTATTTCATTTTATTTTTAAGCGTTTTATATAAATACTATTTCAGAGAAATGTTTAGATTGAAAAAACAGGTTCAACACTCGTATGTGCTTTCGAAAATGGTATTATTAGGATGATTACAGTAACAATACAAACAACAAATACCGGAAATGTAAAAATGGATAATACAAAACTAATTCAAGTTTTAAAACCACATTCGATGCCAATTACTGTAATGTCTTTAAATACATCTTGTAGGTGCGTATTATATGAACACAATGGTTGTACTTTAATTGTTATATATGATTTATTTTTAGCTTATTAGTAACGGGTAGCGATGATGCCACTATTTTTCTATTTAATATTCATACTACTAATAATTATCCTGCAATTGCACCTATTGGCTATGTGAAACTTCCATCACCTGCTACTTGCATGACATGGAATCCTCAAGAAGTAAATACCGTTATTGAATACAAAAAAAGTAATAAAAAAACAATAATTATAATTAATCGTATAAATAGGAAGCAACTCTATTAATTGGATGCTTACGAGGAGATTGTATGGAAGTAAAATTGCCTATGATACCTCAGTCATACACAACAACTTCTTATGAATTAGTTAAATGTAGACCTGCATCATTTAAATTTGAATCAGTGAGGTCCGCGATAGAAAGACAAATTATAAAAGAAAAATATGAAGCAGAGAAAGAAGAAAGACTCAAAGAAAGGAGAAAAGAAATGGAACGATTAATTGCTGAAAATCCTCACATTATAATTGATGAAGACACATTTCTTAGTAATTATTTATTTTAAGTTACGTTTTAGTAATTTAATTTAAATCGCATATTGTTTTTTTGTATTTATTTATTTTTTTAGCGGAGCTTGATGAAAAAGAAATGATTCTCCCAGAAATTTATATTCCAGAAATTCCAAATAAAGTTTTAATAGCACAATATGGCATTGATGGAAACATATGGTTATTTATGGCTGGGTTTGATGCAGGATATGTTTACGAATATCCACGTCCATTATCTGTAAAATTAAAACATAATAAACCCATTAGGAGTAGAATAATCGAACATGCAATAGACACAGAAATGCATAATTTCCTTTTTCAGTAGGGACATTTATAAACATTAAAAAAAAAAAATAAAATAAAATATATAAAAATAAAAAATTACGGATTTTTTTAGGAAAAATAAGAAATATTTATATTTGGGAACACAATATGGACAGCTTTATGTTGTTAAGATAAAGGACAAAGATCCATTAGATTTTTCAGACTGTTGGATTTTACAAACACATGATCATTATAATGGACACATCTCTAATATTTTATTCGGTTATAATAAAGAAATATTGTTAACATGTGGCCAAGATGGAAATATATTTTCTTTTAAAATCAATGATGATACACCATATGAGGAACATGAAGTACCAATGTTAGAGAATTCTCTTTTTATAGTAAGTTAATTTCTCAGTAACTATTTTTCAATTAGGTTAAATCTAGTACTTATAATATTTATAATGCAATATTTATAATTAGCCTGAAAGTGTCGAAGATATTGAAGATGCTGATTATCCAAATTTGGAAGAAGTAATTACTAAAATAGAACAAGATAGAATTTTTTCAGTTGCAGAGAAGAAAAAGAAAAAAGTACTTGAAATCATACATGATTTAACAGAAGAATATGTTAAAATTATTACAAGGTATATGTCCTGTTTTCTTAATTACAGAAGAAAAGTACCAAAGCAGCAAATGATCTTGTTTTATATTATTATTATTTTGATGTCCTCTCTTTTGTAATGTGATAATTAATTATACATATGTTTAATTTGGAATTGCCTGGATTTTATATTTCTTGATTCTTTGGTTCAATGTTTTTCATGTAATTTATTTATTATTGTTCTTGTTATTATTACTGTTATTATTACTTTTATTATTATTGTCATTATCATAATTATCATGCTTGTTAAAGTCTATTATTGAGATTTCTTTCGTTAATTAAGGAATAAACATCTCCTGCATTCACAACGAATATCACAGTTTGAGCTGGATCCTAGAATAGTTGAAGACTTAGAACAGCAACTGCATACACATAAAACCTTAACAGAACGAAAGCTACAATTTGAAGTAGAAAAGAGGAAATTAGAATTACAAAAGCTTATGGACCATTTTGTTACATCTATCACTTACTTACCTTTTGCAGTGCATGGCATATTGTAAGTATTATTGTTTTTTTAATTATGTTCATTAAATAGTGTTTACTAAAATTACAAGGTTGTTTATGAAAATTTAAAAATAGAGATGAAAATAGAGCAGTATATTCTTTGAGAGAATTACACCTAGATACTGACAGCATTTTAAAATGTGTGAAATTGCTGAAGGAGAAAGATGAGCAACAGAAAGCAGGCAGGTATTTTTATTTTTTTATTGTATAAATTTATATTATGTTTCTTAACTTTAAATTATTTTACAAGAAATGGAATTGCAGCTAAAGTTGGATAATAATTTATTCTGGGAAAAAACAACTTTGTATGTCCTTCACTATTTATAATATTTGCATGAACTATTATTAATTGACTAATTCTTAGTCATGTAAATTATTTAAAGATATTTTACTCTTTTCATATGCATTTTATTATTAAATTATAGAATAATGCAAGAACAGGTTAAGGAAGACAAACAGAAATCAGAAGAACAAGAAATACAATATTTGGAAGGACTTTTAGCTGAAGATTTTAGCGATTTATCATCTGGATTAGGGTTACAAATTAATCGAATGTTGTTAAAGTACAAGGAAAAGGAAGCTAGATTGATTGAACGACAGAAGGAAGTAAGTAATTTACTATAGAAAAGATCACAATAAAAGTAATGTGTATCTTTCAAAAATATGTTATATATAGTGGCAGAAACTACATGCAAAAAAGCCAAATTTAGTTAAAAGTCGTTTGGAAGATGCAGTTTTCCTTGAAAAGGCGAAACAATCCATTGGTGAATACAATTTGAAAATGAATGTAGACTTTAGTCTAATGAAGAAAAAAGAAACTGCCGCCATAAAATATAAACAACTTATAGATTGTAGAGATAAGGTAAAATTGATAAAAAATTCAATGTTAGAGTAGTTTTTGACATAATTATTTTTTATAGCTTCATCATTTGCGAGAGAACTTTAATACAAAACTGAAAACGATCGCATTGAAAAAAGAAAAGATGCAGAAAGAAGTTACTAAATTAACAGAAGTTCTTAAAAAAATTCACACAGAAATTCCATTAAAAAATATAAAACCTTTACCACATCCACCAAAACTGTATTTTGATATTGAATTTCCTGAACATAATCTTGAAGTTAGTTATATTTTTTTTAGTTAGTTAGGTATAATTAATGATTACTTGTAACTAAATTTATGTAAGATCCCTTTTTATATTAATACCATTATAGCTTCAGAAATATGTATCTATGTCGGAAAAGGTGCAACAAGTAAAACGCCAAAGGCAATCATTAATTATAGATCAATTAATAGATCATTCTGATTTAGAACATGAAGTATTATATTGTGATGATAAAGCTATCTTTCACAAAGGACAAGAAAGTCTCTATATTCTTATTTCTGCTTCACAAATGAAAATAAAGGATCATTCATCCATAGCTGGTGATTTAATTCGAAATCTTAATATAAATGACTCTGTTCAAACTACCTGGGAACGTGAAATGAAACGTTCTCGAATGTGGCGAAAAATATATGAACAAGATTGTGTTTTACGATATATCAGCGCCAAATACAAACAATTGGAAAAAGAGTTAGACGAACTAGAAGAATATCGATTAGACGTAGTATATCAAAGTACATATATAAATCTGAATTTGTTAACTCTATACGAAGAATTTATGATCCTACGGGAATCTGAAACAATGGAACATGCACTTGAAGAGAAAGTTATTGATAAATCAAATGAACGTGTTACAATGATGTTAAAGGTTATTATCCCTATAACAAAAATAATAATGGTTTATATATGAACCAATTATTTATTAACAACATTATATTAATACATGATGTTAATAGATGCAAGCTACAAATATTAATATTGCTGCACGAGAAGAAGAAATAAAAAAATTGCATATAAAAATTAAAGATACTGCTACTGACTTTACAAAAGCTATTGCTGATAATAAATTTCAAAATTTCCTTCAAAAAATATTCAAGAGAAAATATACAGCACTAAAAAAACAAAATGGTACTAAATTTTCTTCCTAAAATTTTTAACTTTATAATTTTTAGTTGAGCTAAATTTGCTAGATTAGTTAAGTTTGATAATTTTCGTGGTTAATTTTCGTAATTATAATTTGTAGGTTCTTTAGATTCGATTACACAATCGTCAGAAACTAGTTCTGAAGAAACAGATGAAACAGTAGATTCTGAAGCTGAGTACATTCCATTTGATGAAAATATCTGCCCAGTGGGCTGTGATACACAATTATATGACATGGCATTTTCTATGAGAGAAAAACGATATACATACGAATTGCAAATCAGAGAGGAACAAAGAGAAATAGAATTATTGCAGAAAGAATTAGATACTGATATCAAACATTTAAGAATTATTGAAAGTACTTTAAAACACAATGAGGAAGAACTGCAAAATTTTGTGGTATTTTTAAACATTATTATATTATATATATAATAATTTGCAAAACAACTTATGAACTAAAGTGTTTTAATTTTCATAGCTGGATAAGCAAAAAAAATTAAATGAAATTAATGTAACAGTCATATTAAAACTTCATCAATTACAGCACATATTAGACTCTGGATGCACTGCAAGCATTCAAAATTGTATAGTTTTTAATAAAAAAGAATTAGCGAATTTATATGCCAGAGTTGGAGAATTGCAAGATGAAACATACAACTTAGAACAAACCCGCAAGTATACTAAAAAATATAATAGTTTCTAAAAACAGAATATATTTATGGTTTATTGCAGGAAAAATGAAGTACATCTAAAACGAATAAAATTGGACTTAAAATATATGGAAACTCAAAATAAGAGGCTGAAGGAACACATTAAAGAAAAAATGATACAAAAATTTGGTTGTAAAGTGTCTTTGATTAACCTTTATCAGACTATTTTGCAAAGATTAATTTATGATACAAAAATTGATGTACGGAAAATTATGAAGAGTTTATCTAAAAACATAGAAAGTAAATTACGAAAATTTGGAATTTTATAAAATTATTTTGATAAAAATTTAATAAACAATTTTAATATTAAAATTTGTTAGATGCAAAATGGAATTGTAATAAAGGATTAATTGTTTTAAAAACTTTAATTCGAAATAATACCGAAAAATTAAGTTTCTTGACAATATTAGAAAAAGAAAAGATCAAACTTAGAAAAATTTTGGAACAAACTTTACTCTCAGAAGTAAGAGAAATTTTGTGGCATCTACATATATCAATATACTGCGTAATTTACATTTTTTAGATTATTTAACTTAATTATTATTTCATCTTACAGGAAAATATGCTACAAATAGAACATGAGCACAAAGTTGACATAGTTGCACTTGAAAATATTCTTTATAATCAAATACAGCAAAAACATATACTGCAATATGATATAGAAAGTCTTAAAACTGGATCAAAAAAAGTATCTTCACTTTGTTTGGATTAAAATACATCATAAAAATACTAACTTTAAGTATAATTATTGGTTAATTAATTATATAGTGGTTTATTTATATAATCATTTAGCACTCTTGAAAATAAAATTTCTTGAATTGGCTAATTTTTTATTTGATTCTCGGCGTTCCAATGATGGCGATATATTCCGATAGGTGATCGTTACGACGGTTAGGAGAAACATAAGAACATTTTCTTCACTATTGTCTCTCCTATTTTATACATCGCACCTCATTCCGTAATGGTCACCGATCGGAATATATACTAATACATTGATATGTGCAAACATAAATCACAAATTCATAAATTGATAATTGCTTTAATCTTGATTTATTTCTGAATACAGAGATTTCTCATTTTCCAATAATTCTGTCGGAATTAAATTTCTGAAAGCTTGCAATAATTTATCTGTTAATAACGCAAATTCATTCATCAGATATAAATGATAATGTTCATAGCTTATATTCTAAGGTCGACAACGTTCCAAGAAACGTGGATAAAGACATGCTTCGCGTATATGATATCTATTCAAAAGCCAGCATAAAAATCTTTCAAGACCTAATCCAAATCCACCATGAGGACAAGTTCCATATTTTCGCTAAAAGAAAAGTGCATAAAAAATTTAGCAAAATTAACATAAGACAATATGTCATCACAAACAGAATCAATAATGCCTACCTGATCGGTATACCAATAGTATGGTTTTGGGTCTATGTTTGCACTAGAATAGCCTTCCAACAATTCATCATAGTCCCAAATACGCATCGAACCTCCAACTATCTCACCAACATTCGGTAAAAGCACATCCACCGATTCTGTAAGACGTTTGTCATCAGCGCAACGTTGCATATAAAACGATTTGATTTCTGCAGGAAATCTACACAACATTATCGGTTCATTTATTATATCGGTCATTTTTCTCTCTGGCATTTCTGGAATGTCCTATAGATGAAAAAGATTATTATTTCTTTTCCTCCTTTTTTCCGCTAACGTAAATAAAACGAAGGATAAAAATTTTGTAGCAAAACAATAATCAAATAATTTTATTGAATGTACTTCGCCAAATTCATAAAATGTTCCATCATCTTTGGTTATATTGTTAATTTGAAGATATTCGATTGCATCTTTGTAATCCATTCTTTTGAATGGCTTTCGTGGTATTTTAAAATCAGGATTTAATTCCTTGACTAAATAACCAAACTTTGATTTAAGGACACGATCAACGACATCACATATCATATCTTCTAATCGATCCAATAATTCTTCGAATGTAATAAATGCATATTCCGCCTCCACATGTGTATATCTGGAAGTTAAATGTTTTATATGAATTTGACTTAAAATACGCTCTGAATATTATAGAAAAAACATCAAATTCTGCATATTTACTCTGCAAGATGTCTCCGAGTCCGAGATTGTTCTGCTCTATAAGACTGTGCAATACAATATACATCACCCATTGCTGGAAGGCAAGTTTCTAAATAAAGCTGTGAACTTTGAGTCAAAAATGCTTCTTCTCTAAAACAAAAGGTTAAATTCTCAAATGATAATTAAATTAGATTAAGAATACAATGCTGTTTTAATGAACAAGTATAAATTCAAATAAGTGGTATGCTTACCCAAAGTAATCTAGCTTAAATAATGTTGATCCACCTTCTACCTGCGTTTGCACTAATGTTGGTGGTGTTACTTCACTGTAACCCTTTTCATTAAAGTGATCCCTAAATGCCTGCATCAACACAGATCTCACAAGTAATACGCGAGATGTCTAAAACAAATGAATTCACTGAAATTTATTTGATCAAATGAAAATTTATATTTATTATTTTTCTATAGTTAGACTTCTAATAAATGGCTTAATTACACCAATTATCTTACATTTTCACCACGAATCATGATATGTCTATTATCTAACTGCACATCAGGAAGAGCTTCTTCGTTTAAAATGGAATCTGCACCACCAGGAGGAGATGTTCCTATTAATCTCCAATAATCAACATGTAATTCATGTCCATTCGGAGCCTAGAAAGGATAAGAAACATAGAAATTTGAGAAGCTCTTGTCAAAGTTACATCTGGTATCATACATTTTTTCCCTCTGGTACGATCTTGAGAGTTCCAAATATTTCAATGGAAGCTTCTGTGGATAAGGTCAACGCATTGTACGTTTGGCATAAAATATTGCTAAGTACACATTGTAGAAAGCCTGTTCCATCTCGCAATGTAATAAACATAAGTGCCCTCCCTAAAAAGGTGTGAGATATTAATGCTGAGTTAGTAGGTATAAAGTGAATACATAATTTAAAATTTAGGTTACAAATATATATATTATACCTTGACGTCTAAGCCTATGCACCCATCCAAAAAGTTTTACTCGTTGTTCTCGATGATAGATACTATCTCGAATTTTTATACAAATTGCAGGTGACAAAGTGGTATCTTCTTGAATTATAATTGTTTTAGCTTCTTCCAAATTTTTCAATCTTTTCTCTTCATCCTCTAATAACTTCTTTTGTTTGTCTTCATTTTTATATTCATTCCTTGCCCAAATTTTTTGTGCTTTTTTAAATTGTGATTTCGATACTATCACATATTTTTTTCCATCCTCGTTAGAATCTTGATAAAATGGTGGAAATGGTTCTTTTCCTACATAACGCATTGCTCTCAAAATCGTTTTAAAAGGATTAGTGTCAGTACCATTGCCAGTCTCATCGTTCCCATACTTTTGAGAAGTATAAATTGCATCTGAAAGAAAATTATGAAACTTTTTTATTCCTTTATAGAAAAATAATAATAATATTAAAGATAATTTAAATTTTATTAAAGCCTTTTATTTTTGAGAAATTATAAAAACATATGCAATTTTACCTAACAATGGTTTAGAAGACTCCATCACTGGCATATTACTTCTTCTTAATAACTTTTCCCTTGTATCTTATTATCTTTGCTTTCAATTTATTAATTATATTATTATTAATTATATTATATATTTATTAATTATATTAGTTGCGTTTTAATCTATGAAAATTAGAAGATTTATAGTAATTACATATCTGAACTTTTCTATGTGTGTTAGTTTAGTCTCAGTAGAACTAGTAAGAATAGATGTGCTGTACAAGTAAATAGGTATGTTTGTTATCATCTATACCTGATACATCGTGTATTTTATAATTTCTATTAAAAATCTTTAGTTTTATTCATTCGTGGTACACCATATGCTTTTACATATAAACATACAAATATAAATCATTTATATACATATGTATTATATGAATGATAAATACGAATGATCACAAGGTGACTAACTAGGTACTTACTGTTAGATAGTAACGTGGCACAACGTCGCAACGCAACTCACATTTATGTAATATCTATAATTTGTATGATTTGATTAAAAGGCTAAATTTTAGTTTAGGGGTGGAAACATTATTGAGCCGTTCTCTTTGCAATTCTGTATTTACTGACGTGACGATTCGACCTAAAAAAGTAAGTTTTAAGATGCGGAATCCAGTGGTTCAAAGATTAAGCGTACACAAAGTCGAGAATTTTTATCGTATTTGGCAGGTTACTTCGATGCTATATTGGCTTCTAGTTATCATCTGACTGGTCCACACAAATGAGTATTGAATTTAAGTTCGCTGGAAATTAACTTGATCGGGGTAATCAGCCGTTTTGAGGCGACTGGAGAGTAAAGAATATCCCAAACCTAATCTAATACCGTGTCTGTTTAAATGTTATAGATAAAGATATGTAAAAAATTAAGCGAGAACCTGTTACTAATAACAAGAAAAAATATCTATACATTATACAAGCCTATTTATTTCTTTATTTATTTCCTTTAATTGTTATTTTATAGATTCGGCATAGCTGTTGAACAGGTAACTCCTCAGCGATTCTAATGTCTTTGCAATATGTCCTCAAGGTTAGGATTTCATCAAAGTCAAGGTTTGATATCATAGCTATGTACTTTCTGTCTATATTTTATATAAAATTGTATATTAGAACTTATCCGTGGACTCAGAATATATTAACTTCAATAGATTTAAATCGCCCATTTCTTAAACCGCCCTTACACAGCCCGCAACATTTAAATAGTTTAACCTTGCCTACTTCTTTCCATTATTAATTCATTTGCACTGTATAATTATGTGTAGTTATGTACTAATACTAACCCTTAACTTATGAATTTCTTTCAGACTTGCGGTTTTGCAATTTGTTTCCATAAAACTTTAATTTACTTTCATTCTTATGAAAGTATTACATTTTGTTGGCAGCGCCATTACGCAAGGATAATTCGAAGCAGGGAAAAGCGTTGTAATTGGGCGATCGTAGCACCTCCCTACTAATCGTTGCGAATTAATTTCGAAAAAAGAAACTGATCTCTGTTAGTGGCGAGAAAAATTCAAACCTACCTTAGCAGTTACAAATCTATGGTAATCTTTAAATTAAGTAGTTGTAAACAAACAAGAATGAGTAAGAAATAAGAATAAGAACAAGGATACAATAAAAATTTGAATTTATTTCTGTGTAAGGAGTTTATATACTAATTTTTTCAGCAAGTATAATGACAGAAATTCAAAGTATCATTTATCGAAGAACATAACCTATGAATATAATGGTTTAAGATTTTTTTAAGATATGAGCACCATTGATATTATAGAAGTATACTGCACGTTTACGAATCTTCAGCAATTATTTGTCTACCTATAAGTTATTTCAACATTTTTTGGAGTTACGTATTTGCTATTGTTGTATTTTCCAACATAAAAGAAAAAAATGGATCAGATGTTGCCTAGTCCCGGATTTAGCATACCAAGCATTGGTACTCCTTTACATCAGCCAGAGGAGGATCAGCAAATTTTGCCTAATGCGTTACAACAACAGCAACAGCAACAATCGCAGCAACCACAACAACCACAACAACAATATCAATTACAACAATTGCATGCTATGAGTCCAAACATCCAAAGTGGAATGCTTATGATTGGGACGCCACAAAAAACTATGCATGCCTATGCAACAGCACCTACTTTTGCAACACCACAAAGTCTTATGCAACCACAAACGCCGGTATGATTAAATATAATCATCGAAAATTTATTGAATGCTATCTGTAATACTAATTTAAAAAATATTATATTCTTTATAGCAAAATATGATGTCTCCACATCTACAAAATAGTAATCATATAGCTCCTCCATCTATAGCGCCGTCTACTCCTGGTCCTATGACACCTATGACACCAGCTTCTGCAGATCCAGCAATACTACCACAACTTCAGTTAGTAAAAACTTTAATTTATGATGAAAAATATTTAGTATGTTCTGTTTATGTTACAGGAATATTGTTTCTACAGTTAATTTAAACTGCAAGTTAGATTTAAAAAAAATAGCTCTTCATGCTAGAAATGCAGAATATAATCCAAAGAGATTTGCTGCAGTTATTATGAGGATAAGGGAACCAAGAACTACTGCTTTAATATTTAGTAGTGGAAAAATGGTTTGTACTGGAGCAAAAAGTGAAGAAGATTCTCGATTGGCTGCAAGAAAGTATGCCAGAATTATTCAAAAGCTTGGTTTTCCTGTTAGTAAATATTCTAAGATATATCATTTATTTTTTATCGATTATTATTAATTTAATCTATTTTGGATAAAGGCAAAATTTCTTGATTTCAAAATACAAAACATGGTAGGCAGCTGTGATGTGAAATTTCCAATTAGATTAGAAGGATTAGTACTTACACATGGACAATTCTCTTCATATGAACCAGAACTCTTCCCTGGATTAATATATCGTATGGTTAAACCCAGAATCGTTTTATTGATATTTGTTTCAGGAAAAGTAGTTTTAACAGGTTAGTAATTATTGTATATTTATTAGGTAGAGATTTTGTATATATTGATAATTCATTCTCCAAACTATTTTCTATATTTCTTTTAACTTTCTTACTATCATTTGAATAGGAGCAAAAGTTAGGCAGGAGATCTATGAAGCATTTGATAATATCTATCCCATTTTGAAGAGTTTTAAAAAGCAATGAATTTATTTTTCTTCAAAACCGTTAATATTATGCGTTACGTGGGTAAAACTGAGGTAAGCTATCTTAGTTTTTATCTGAAAGACTAATAAGATAAACTTTTTCTATGTATTTCTATGATGTTAAAAGATCTAAGAAATGATTAAAATATGTAGTGAAATATATATTTAAAGATATGAAATGAACGAATTAAAGAATATTCTTGTTAAAGTAATTATTTAAGGAGAAGTTAAACATTTATCAATCAAAGCTTTATTAGACAACTTTTAAAAGCAGGATCTTCAAAATTTATCCTCATGGAATAACCTGAAAAAATACCGACCACTTAGGAAGTAAAGTGTCTTCTCGATAACATGGTGCCTTGATCGAGAGGTAGTTATTGCTATACAATTTGATTTTTAACTTATATATTTATATAATGTATATACTATTGGTGTAAAACAAATTTTATTTTATTTAATGCATTAAGTATAGTTACAATTAAATAGAGATGGCTAATATTTTATTACATGCAAATAATAGTGAAGAAAGGTATTTATACGATTATCCATATCCTTAAATATGTTCATAACTTTGTAAAAATTAGATGACGTTTTGATGTATTGTAATATTGATTAGGTATTTAAATGCCAGATAAGAATTATATATATATTCAAGTATATATATTATACAACTTTTTTATTATAGAAATATATATTTAAATACAACACAAAATTGTTTCTTAATTAAGTATTTTACTATTTTGTTTAATTATGTAGTTTCATAATAGTTTTTACTAAACATTGTTGAAGTACAGGACAAATATCTTTATTAGCTGTTGTTAAAATTTCTGTTGCTTTTACAACAGAGTTTGTGTTAATACTGCCAATTAAAAATACTTCAGATATTTGATTATGTTGTGGAAGACTAGCTAATGTAATTGTCCCATGATTAAAATCGCCTTGGTTATCTGGTTGTGTATTGCATATTGCTTCTTCTATGTCCGTAGGATCCATTAGGTAATGGTTATCATATATACCCTGTATTTTTGTTAAAATTAATAGTTAAAACACAGACAATAAAACAAAGTTGTTGATAAAAAAATTGTAATCTTAGTAGTAATTTTTTGAATGATATTACTTACTATAGTAGAAGCTGTAACTAAACCAAACATAGGAACACCTGCATTAGCTAAAGCGGTACTAGCAGCCATAATTGCAGCTGCTAATGAAGAACCAGCATTATCCAAGACCATTACATATACATCTACTTGAAAATTAGGAAATTCATGCTGAAAGAGTCATATTATATTTCAATTTATCATATGCACAATATATTCATATTTTGTTTTAAAAAATGCAATCTTTTATTTTTAATACCAGGAATGAGTGAAAATATTTGATACATACTGTAATCATAATATTTTCTTTATGAATACTGAATCATAATATATGGAAAAAATTAACTAGATTCTGAGAATATATAAAACATAAAATAAATTAAATAAATAAAAATAAATTGATTATATATATATATATAATCAATTTATTTTTATATATATATATATATATATATATATTGATTTTATTTAAGATAAATAAGTTTTTAAAAGGTAAGTTACTATGTACATAACTGAATCCATTTTAAATTAGATTGCAAACTTTAGTCTTGATTCTATTAGAACAAGATAAATGACATTTCTATCAGTAATTATATCAATTTGTAACAGTTATTACATGCATAATTTAAAGAATAATAAAAACTTAAAAAGTTAAAAGAATAATATAAACTTATAAAATTTTATAATTGCATAATCAATAGAATGTTCTACACATATATCTTACTTATGTTTTTTATTTTAAATTATTAATAAGACTGATAATATATATACATATATTTACCAAGCACACAGCTGGTTCTAATGCCCTTTGCAAAATTAAGCTATATTGTTTTTCTTCTGCATTTTGCTGATGAATTTTTCGTTTCTGACAAGAGAATGGTGCAAATTTAAATTCACAATAAATTTCTCCTTGTGCGCAGTAGCCATTCTTGTTTGATACCTCCCTAGGATCAAACACCGAACAAACTACTTTTGTATTTCCCAATTCTATATATGCAGAACCTTTGGCTTGACTAACTATACCTGTTTTTAAAACTGTACAAATAGAAACGTAAACAATTACTTTTATAATGTAAAAAGTAATGTAATAAAAGATAATGTAAAAAGTAATAGCCAGCAATTTAGTCCATATCTCCAAATTTTTCGAACTTTAATATGTTAAGATTTAAATAAGCAAATATCACAAGAAAAGTGTCGCAAACAATTATAAGTGCTCTTAATTGTAAATTAAAACTAGGTCTGAACCTAATCTAAATCTAACTCAAACCGTATATTAAATTTCGTAATTTCACGATTCGTTCACTAAATCTAAGCGTAACCTTAGCCTAAACCGCACAAATAATGAGTTAGAGTTCTACCATGCTCTAAGTCTACACCACAGCTGCTTTGTTAACAAATATTTTATTAAACTTTCTTTTTAACTGTTTACTATTTACATTCATTCACTTAATTTGCATTTATATGGTTAGGTTTAGTTTTAATTTAACATTAAAAATACCTATAAGTGTTTGTAACATTTTCTTTTTTATAATATTTTGACTTCTTAAATAACCCTTTCCATATTAAAGTATAGAAAAGATCGTAGATACCGATCAAATTATGATGTAATTCACAGTCTTACATATTTTTCGCATTTCATTGTTGGTCCGTTTATCACTTCTTTCACTAAGATCATGTTTTACTTTGTCACTTTTTTCATTAAGATCAGAGTAAATATGATAAGGCACAGTTACTTCTGGACCATTAAGCCGTTTTTGATCGATAGGCATTTTTAATGAATAGAATAGTTATTGTTTTTATTAAAACACTTTTGACCAGTAGAAACGAAATAGAAATAACACCTAAACACAGTTCATTTCAAAGTTAAAAAATTATTAAGCTCTTAATATCCGAATCCGTAAATGAAGATTCATAAATTATTTTCAGTAGATCAAAACACTAACTGGTACAAACGATGACCGTTAAACAATTTCAGTAATTTTAATAATACCAAATAAATTTTTTTTTTATTAATATTAATCAAAAAAGATTACGGTAGTTAAGTTCAAGATATACCAATGTATCTCTATTGTAACAGGAGCTGCAGATTGTTAATTCCTAAAATATTGCATGAAACATGACTATTAATTTATACTAGTTTTAATTAAATGTTTGTACAATAATTATATTGTAAAAATAAGTATGAATCATACACTATTTATATAATTTCTTAAATTCAATCAATAAATAAGTTTTCTTAAAAAGCGAATTCGAAAGCGTGGTACATGGTACACAAAAGAGCGTCGAATATCACGTCTATTCTGAACCTTTAGTCGTCGGTGCTTCTACTCGTAATTTCAATTCGCCATTCGTAACTATACGTACATTTCTATTGCGCATCTCCTGAAGTGGGGATACAGAGTCAAGTGAAATTGATATCAGAAATAACCTATTGATGCACAAAAGTACTATTGTCTTTTAATGTTAAATGATATTGAAGTACAGTATTTTTATAATATCGTAGTGCGAAGTATTTTTGTAAAATTACAAATATTTATTGCATGCTAGTATTTTTTGCATATGTTAACGGATGCGTAAAAACTCAATACTCAACAAGAGTTTTTTTAGTTAGCCGAACTACTACACAATATTAAGTGTACCACCTTAACCTGTATTATTCAAAATGGTACTTCGTATATTATCGTTATTATCTTCAGGCAGTAATTCTGCAAGATATGGGTTGGTTGTGTTCCATGATGTTTCCTCTTTTGTTTCCTTTTTTGTTGAAAATAAGACAATTAAAAAGAATTATACGTAATAACATTTTATAGTTACATCTACACGTAAATATAATCTTACAATTAGGAGACTTGGAAAAAAACAAAATCAATTTTTTTTAATTTGGTTTACAGATTAACGAGAAGATTTTTCGCAAATACAGGTACAGATACTAAACCAAAAAGTGAAATAACAGTATCAAAAAGACCCAGAACTGACTTGATATCTGAAGAAGAACTGTTGGCTCAAAAAGCTAGGGAAGAAGCATTAATTGTTGTATCAGAATGTGAAGATGTTGGTAGTTGTTCAGGAGTTCCAGAAACTCATATAAAGACTCGTAGAGTACGTATTTATTGTCCTGCAAAAAATGCTATGCAATCTGGAACAAATAACATAAATTACTGGCAATTGGACTTTGATACACGTGAACGTTGGGAGAATCCTCTTATGGGATGGACTTCCACGTCAGTATGATATAATATATTAAACTTTACTTATAGAAACTTTAATTAATGATACATTTTGCTTCATAGTGGAGACCCTTTGTCTAATGTTCAGGTAGCATTTACTACAAAGGAAGAAGCTATTGCACATTGCAATAAGATGGGATGGGAATATTATATTCAGAAACCAAATGTTAATAGTCCCAAGCCTCGTAGTTATGGTACCAACTTTTCATGGAACAAGCGTACTAGAGTTTCGACCAAATAAAAATTTATTAGAGAATAATGATTATAGTTCAATGAATAGTTCCAAATTATTATATATTTAATTGTTGTATGTAAAGTTTTAGACCACAAATAAATTTTTTTAGACTAACATAACAGTAACATTACAATATTTAAACAAATGTCAATGATAAACTCCACAATTTATTTTTTAGCAATAGTTATATAATATCATTCATACATGGTTAACATTCTTATTATTCACCTGTTTCTTATTAGTATCGTTAGCATTTGTGTTATAATGTCAGATTTGATTAGACTGTATTTCAAAATTCAGTATTTGCTCGTATTAGCTTATAAACTATATCGAGCATTGTTAATATTATAAAGAGGAAGTACATTCGTACAAGTATATTATATATGTTAGAAGTTTAGAGAAGAAACTTGACTTAGATACAAAAGTATGACTTAAACATATGCCAATTATGATTTAAAAGCATACTAAATTGAAATGCATAGTGTAATATTACTAATGAGTTTATGAAACAAATAAGAAAATAGAAATTTACGTAAAATTTAACTGGAACTAATATATATATATGGAAGAACAATGCTCGAGTCTTTGTTTATAAATTTAAATGACAAAACAGTCATTTTTGCAAACTAAAGGATCATTATACTATTTACAAGTTTGATCTAAAGGAACGTATTACTGCTCTTTTTTTAATTTTTTTCTGATGAATCATTACAACACTAGTACAGAATTTTCTGCTCTGTCTGTTTGCTTGCTTCTTCGCCCCTCCTTCCGCCTAATCTTTATCTTTATATTTTGTCATATCTTCATCATTGTTGAATGTTAGAACATGATCTATATTCTTTCATCTATAGTGAATTTCTAACAGCGTTATAATTTTAATTTTGTATTAAATTGAAATTATTATTTATTAATAATAGAGTATTGACTGTTAAGAGTAAACGATATTGATTATTTTGAAATAGTTATACTAAGTTTTTTCAAAGTAAATTGCGTAAAATGGTGGAAGAATAGAAAAAAGCAATTTTCCTTCAGGACCTCGATTGTCATTAACCCTGTACTAATGGGTATCTCTCGTTTTAACATTATTACTTAAAAGATTTCTCATAACTATACGTTTTTTTGTTTTCGCCCGAATGAAAGAACATTCGATTTTTGTTGTTGTTTCATTGTATTGTGTGAACAATATTGTCACCTTGATGCATTTTCCTGTCTTTTTTATATAAAAAAATGTGAGAAACGTTAAACTAATTGGGGCTAACAATGAATTGCACGATCGATCGCACGTTCCAGCGTCGAAAGAAAAAGCTGATAGTTGCAATAATAATTTATAGTTAGGTTAGTGCATCCTGACGGTGTATTTAAATATGTATAGGTTTGAGCAGGTGTTGTTTTATCGAATTTTGTTCACACACACGCACGCAGCACGCAGACACGCAAAAAAGTTTATAATCTAAATAATTTCGGACCCCTGGTGGATATCCGAGCGTGATTGTACAATTTTTTGGAATTTTACTATCCATTAGTTTTAAGATAGTCGCGTGTTATGTCCAGTCTCTTATGTTTTTGATATATTTATAATATTGTATGTAGTATCTAGACGTATCGCGCGTATAGGCGCCAATTATGAATAACATACAGTATAATTTATGCCTTTAATTGACATGATACATAGCTTTACAATGCGTGTCTTGGAAAGATCACATTTTCGAATTAAATTATATTTTCGAAATATTAAATTTTTATCTTTAATCATATCTTTCTGTCTGGTTCACTTATCGACTTTTTTTCTCAGTGATCCTTAATACTTAATAACTATGTCTTATAGTCAACGCGCGAAGAAACAGATTTATCAAGCATTAAGCATTAAATGCTAAACTCTAAAAGTAACGTACGTTGTACGTTCTAACGAGAGATTTTTACGTAAATTTAGCTCGTACTGTTTTCATGTACGAACGCTTTGTAATATGAAACTCTAATATACATGTTTATATTTTTGTATACATATTATATTAACTCGCAATCGTTTTCTAACAATAGGCACTATAGGTCCACGAGAGGTCGTGACGTGTTAATGGCAACGTTTAATTTGTGAAAGGAAAGTATGAAAATGTTAACGTGAACATCTATTGTTATAAGAATCAATAAATTGTGTGACTTTTTTAATTTTAGGGATTTGAATATTAAATAAACAAATAAATAAATGAAGATGATCCAATAAGGTTACGCTAAAAATGTAACTAATTACTACAAAATTCGTTGTTCCTTTCTCTATGTGAATCTATTTAAAAAATTTTTTTCCCCACTTCTTCCTTCCGCCCTTTCCTACCTCTCTCCTTTTCTGTCATTAAATATTTCTTACTTTTTAGTTCCATGTTGTACGGATGTTAGATGACATAGTTTTCTATGATTTTGTCACACAAATTTAGCATAACAAAGAAAAAATAAAATAAAAAATTATTTTTATACATATTAATTTTATATTTATACGTATACATATATATATATATATATATATATATATATATATATATACAACATTATATGATACACGTATATATACATATGTATACATTACATATCGCTCATTTGCTGCAACAATAACATAACATGAAAATCACGATTTTAGCGAAAACGAGTTTGAATGTTTTAAACTGTTATAGTTTCATGATGATGCAACAGCGACAGATATTAGTATAAATAATAGCGGACAACTGTTGCCCTGACGTGGTGAATTTTTGAAGTTAATTTATAAAACTCCAAAAGAGGTACATACAAGGAACAATTGTTTTTTCTGTATCAATAATTCAAGTTATTCAAGTGATGTCCTTGTTGTATTAAATGAGCGATATCTATAATACTCATCGTCGAAGATTTAAAAATTTCTTTCATACAAAGTACAGTTCTAAATATAATAGTCTTTAATAGTTAAAAAGTAAAAACTGTTTATACTGTTTATTGTTTATACAATTTTATTCGGAAAAGAAAATAATTCTTTCTAGATTGGTATAAATTCATTGATAAATTCAGTTTCACGAATTTCAATAAAATTATAAAAGCAAATTGTATCATTGTTCTAAATATGTAGAAATTTTACCTTATTCGTTTATATCCTCAATTTGTCAATTAATAAACTTATAAGATTTCTCTTCGAAGACAAGTATACATCGTTAGGTTTACATAAACTTTTATCGTTTTACGATTAGTTGAATGAAATAAACAAAAAAGCAAAGATATCTATAATACTGTCTTTTCTTGTACTTGACATACTGTATGTAGCTATATTTACTGGCTTGCTCTTGATTTGTTGTTTTCTAATTATATAGAAAATGGAAAGAAAAGCAATACATACAGTATGTCCTGTTTAACTAGAAACGCTCAAATATCTGGAAAAATGGAAATGATACAAAAAAGTGCACGGTATCGAGGGAGACATTATCCATTTGTGCTTTTATCTATTTCACCTTGCGACGACCTTGGATCATGCATTAAAATTTTTTAACGGCTATTTCTATTTTTTATTAAATATTCTTGTAGCTGATATTTAGAATGTGTTCAAAAGATTACAAACTGGTGTCTTTTGCACCATCTGCCATCAAAATATGAACTTTAAAATTCAATGTGCCGCTGCATTACAGTTACCCGATGTACACCACGGGGATGTATATCATATAAAAGATGTTTCTAATGTTTCCGAAACAGTCGGTCAGTTCTGAGCCGTCACTTTCAGACTAGGTAATTCCTTCTATTGATCTGTCGAATTTGAAAGTTTATATCTCGATAACGGATGATGCGAAAGACGTAAGTTTGTAGTGTTTTGTAAACATCTGAATATCAGTTACAAGAATATGTAATAAAAAATGGAGGTATCCATTAAAAAATTTGATTATCGTCTTTACAAGACGTTTTTAAGTTATTGCAAGGTCAAACAGATAAAAGCACAGTATGTTCCCTTCGATACCATACAGCTTTTGTATTTTTCCAGATATTCGAGTGTTCTCAGCTAAACAGAACATACTGTATATTATGCCAATGTAGAAATCAATATGAATTTGAAAATAAAATTTAAATTCATTATGATTTCTCCGTTTTTTCCTTTTTTCTTTCTTTTTTGAGCAATAGATACCGTGCGATATGTAAGTATAATTATATGTGTAATGTAACATATTAATGCATTTTATTTTAAAATAATGCTATGAAGAACGTTAGAGGAGAGAGAGCCATCCTTTCTGGGCATTGTTCGATTTCCATACATGTTAACAGATTCTCGATAAATTTACTATTCTGTTGATTATCGATGATCGATATCAGGTTTTCCGCGTATATATATATATATATATACACACACACACACATATATATATACACATATATACATATATGGCTAATTATAATATTATAATACAAGCTACAAAATTGTACTGTATATTGGAATTGGTACTCCAAGCTGGTTAAAATGCACCAAATTTTAATTTCGCTTAATCAGAACATTACTGTTTCTCTTTGTTAGTTATTTGATTCCAACATAAAAGAAAATATCGTTACATTTTCTCCAATATTCTTGAACAGATAACATTGATTATAAAGTTAGCACATATATACATATACGGAAAGCTGAATATCGATCATTAGCGTAGTGAATATACGATTCATTATCTGAATGCTATAACGTGTCCAGAAGAGAAAGTCTTTCTTTCTAACAAATATGGAACGAAAACAAAGAAATATTATTAATTCTAAATTAGCGATAAGCATGTAATCTTATTACTTATTAGAAATATCGCAATTTCCTTGACAATTCTGAATAAGACAAACATCACATACGTTTACGTTCTATAAATGCTATTGTTTATGATATCTGATATACAAAATTAGTAGCGGTACTAGTATTCTACGTTTCCTTAAATGTGTAAAGAAAAACAACTACTTGGCTAAGTGTACAACTTCTTTAAAAATTCTCGTTTGGTTTTCCTCCTTCCATCTTCTCTTTCCCTCTCTTTTTTGTCCTTTTTGTTTCTTTCTTCAAAATAATTATACAAATGAAAAATCTATGCTATTTAAGGCAGTATTATTCTTTTGTCCACGTAATTATTATTCATTCCTCTTTATAAGGAGTAGACCGTATCAATGATTTAACTTGAAGAAGGGATCGGAATTTAAATATATTTCACTAAATTGGTCCAATCACCCTTAATTATGGTAGAAGAAATGCGAGTTTCGTGTAATATCGAGTCAATTGAACTACCTCAACTATATATATTCCAGCTATCGCTGTTTCTATTGCATACGAAAAGATTTAAGCTCGTCCCGATAAATTGATTACTAAAAATAGGCTACTATTATTCATTAGGATCAAAAGTATCGTTAGAATAGCTTTTGTAAAAGAAAAATCGTACTGTGTTTACAAGAAGATCTAATTATCGGAATAAATATTCTTATAAAGTTATTACTATTGTAATTGTTAGGAAATAATTTCATTGAGACTTCTCAAATGTACACATTATAATGAAATAGTAAGAACATTTGATGGTAATGATGTTAAGGCAACAGCGTCAAAGAAAGGGGGAGAGGAGAGGGAATCGGATGAGATTCGAATCTCGAGGTCACTGTAACGCGATAAGAAGCAAAATTTCGGTGGCTTTCAGCCTAGCCTCTCGTTTAAACTGATTTCGGAAGGATGTCAAGCATAACGATCTAAGATCAACTGGCATTGTCGGGTTGTGTATCTCGGTATTCTTCACTCTCTCTGTGAACGAGGACGTGAACGACCGTGGCTGCGGATTGTCGTCTAAGTAGTGCCGGTCTTGTAGGCGGTGCTGAATTCTCTGGACTGGGTTCTGTAACAAGTATGCTTACATCGGTAGATTCGATTGGCAGCGGAGCTGGTTCTGGTGCTGGTTGATGTTTCTTCCGGAGGCTACCGCAACGTCTGCTAAACGCTTCTTTGATGTCACGATGTAAGGTATTTAGAGAGAGTGTTGTAGCGCTTGGCGGAAGTGATCTGCGCTTCGTAGGAAGACTGGGGACTTCCTCATCGGGATAACTTTCAACGGCATTCTGCCGGCCGAGAGTCGGACCCCCGATTGATCTGTTGTAAGCAACGACCATAACAGTTATAATAAAAATGAAAATAGGTGCAGTATAACAGTCAATAAATTGGTTTAATCGATTTTAATTACGAATAACCGTTATAAATTATCGAAATGTTTTTGGTTACCCCAAGTTAATTGCGAGTAAAAGGAGAAACGCAAACCTAATGTGTAGATCGGAGGAAGTAGCAGAAGTAGCAGAGGAGCCGGTAAACGATTGTTGTTCTGTAGTCGGCGAGGGACGGGATACGGTTAGAGCGGGAGGAGGCAGGTCCTCGTGAGTACCGGTGGCGCCGGAGAGCAACAGCAGAGGTAAGTTTGGAAAAAGCCATGCCGAAGCTGTACCGAGCTCGCTGAAATCGCTGGCGTCGCTGGCCCTCGAGGACTTGCGACTACTGGCTCGGCTACCTCTATGCACATGTAGAAATGCCGATACTTTGCCACTCCATCCACCCCCGCCCCTACCCTCATTCCCACCACCAGGACTCGACGTTTGAGTCTGCGAGTCTACTTCTTGAGCCATCCTTTCACGTTCCTTTTTTGCCCTGAACACAATGGAATTTCTATTGCGATCCGCATTATAAGATACCATTAACACGTTCACTGTATTGATAATTCTAATATTATTAATTTTCCTCTATATATATAACCAAAATACCGTTCGTAGATACGTCATCGTAAAACCTCAAACTCTATTGTATTTTAAAGAACAATCTATACACGTCTACATTCTGAATGGGTCGTACACAATGAATGCATAATTGTCGTGCAACAATTACAAGGCGACGAATTAACTGTCAAAGGACTTGATAAAACGTAAGAATCATGCATGTCAGATTGACGCACAGGGCCCTTTGTAACAACCGTCATACATTTTTGTCGCATGTTTTGTCACTAAAAATATTAAATATTTACATTTCATATTAAAAGAAATAAAGGTCAGGAAAGCTCGGATCAATTTTTTTTTTACAAATGACAGAATAAAATCATTATTAACGTGAAAAATGTGTCAAATTGACATGAGAAAAAAGGGGCTGGGTTAAATCTTAAACCTTAAATTTTAAATCTAAGAGGACACCCTATATATATGCCCCGGAGCACAGTGAACGTGTCGAAAAAGAAATAGAAGATTAGTTACTTACGTTATAAATTCTCTGATAGTACGTTGAATCAGCCTAGCTGCTTTATCTTGACGTTTCCACATTCTCGTCGAAGAAACAATCTCAAGTTCTTTGCGCGTAGGAAATTGTTTCTTAAACTTGATATCCATCTGTTCTTGTAGCTTTCGGAAATCTTCAGACTCTTCTACGTGTCCAAGGACGTGCTTGACAAGTGCGTGCAGAATGTCCAGACAATGAATCTTATTACCCTTTGCGATAGGAAGATTAAAGCTAACCAACGCGACCATATTTGGTTTTGAAATTCCTAACGGTGGATCCAGGCTTGCTATGAAATCGCTTAATTGCGAGAAATTTATGAACTGTGTCGCGTGCGGATCATACCTACGAATCACAGTTACATACGTTAATGCCAAATCCCGAATGAAAGTATAACCAAAGATGGTATTGTTATACGCATAAAAAGGCAGTTCAAAAGCAATTCTTACTTGGACCATCGTATGTAAAACATTTCTAAATCGTCTTCGACGATACCAATCTCTTCTTCTTGATGGGCCTGATTAAAATTCTCGAGGATAATAGCAATGTACATATTGATAACTATCATATAGCTGATTATGATGAAAGAAGTAAAATATGTTATTGCCAAGAGAGGATATCCGCAATTTCCATTCATTTGTCGACTAGTCGGAGTCGGATCGCAATCCGGTGGTTGTACCATCAAAGACTCTAACACATCATTCCAACCGGCCGATGTCATTAATCGAAACAGTAATTGCATGCTTCTACCAAAAGTTTCGAAATTTACCTACAGAAAATGAGAAAAAAAGAAACGAAAAGGAAAACACAAAGAGAAAAACAAAGAAATATCAATTAGCATGTCGTGTTCAGATAATATGTGATCGGAGGAATAAAGATTCAGAGAAATAGACGATAAGGTTTTAATAACGTTTACTCACCATATCATCGAGCGCGCCTTGCTTTTTAACATGACCAAAGACTGACATGCCGATAATGGCATAAATAAAAGTAATTAGAGCTAACAGGGCACCGATGTTGAACAGCGCCGGAAGACTAACCACCAGAGCGAAGAGCAGTTTGCGAATACCTTTGGCTGCCTTTATGAGCCTTAAGATTCGACCGATTCTGAACACTCTCACGACTCGCAGGAGCGTCGGAGACACCGGAAAGTCTACCATAATATCCTCCATTAATATTCCTAATATGGATGCCAGCACGAGGAGGAAATCGAACAAGTTCCATGGCACCGTGAAATAATGATATCGAAGCCCAATTATTTTCACGATTGCCTCTAAACCGAAAACGGTCGTGAAAAATGCGTTGGACACTTCGAGAACGAAGAAGATTGGATGAGGCTGATCGTAATGCTCGATTCCCATTGTCAGCATGTTGAGGAATATCAAAATGAAAATTGCTATTTCAAATCTGGAAACATCGTAGTTGTTTATAAAACGAAATTGGCAAAACGTAGTCGTGCTTCTTGAAAAAAAAAAAAAAGAGACGAGTAGTTAAGAAAAAAGGGAACGTAAATGAACAAGTAAAACTGAAATTCGTTACCTGCGTGAATTCGATAGGTCGTAAAACATTGCGAGGATTTGATTCATCGGACGCTTTATCACTTTTTGTGGCTTTTTACGGCCAAGCTTTTTCATGGCAGTGTAGTAGTGCTTTTGACTTTCGGTCAAAAACATTTCTAGCACCCCACCTTCGTACTGAAAATAGGGATAAAAAGGATAAGAAGGGGAATGGAAAAAATGTTTCAGCGTTCGATGAAATATGTAATAGAGTTATTCTTCGATAACGTCTTTTTGATCGGTTGTGTTTCTTACCTTTTTCTTCAACATATTAAAGTTGTCTATAATTACTCCGATAAAGAGGTTTAGTGTAAAAAAGGAGCCACAAACGATAAATATCACAAAGTAGAAATATGCGTAGATGTTTGCTTCTCTTTGAGGCTGAAGATCTACACCTCTTGCGTCTACTGCATCTTGCATCACCTCCATCCACCCTTCGAATGTGGCTACTTGGAACAGAGCTAGATAAGCTATTCCGACGTGATCAAACGTAATTTTACTATTTTCCCAAGAGTAATTTTTCCTCAGACAGTCGTCTTTCGTGTTTACGATCTAAGAAGTAACGTTCGTCGATTCGAATATTCCTTTCTTGCTTTTCGCAACCTGATATAGCAAAACTCCGTTTATATGAACCTGTCGGGGGACAAGTTGGTTCATATAACCAGCTCGTTCATATATTTTTATGAAATTTTAGAAATAGCAGTCCACCTATTTCTTCCCACCTACCAACATCGTTGTTAATATCATTGTCGGTATTTAAGGTTCTGAACATTTTCCTATGTAAGTGACGATTCGCACCAGCGATCACGGTCAAATCACGTTAAATTAGGTACCGGTCAAAATCGTTTACACATGATCCAATAAGAGCATTCGCAGTAAGCGGCTCAAGCCAAATGAAAATCTCTTGACTTGTGCCTGATTCGACCTGATCTGACCGTACAGTGATCGTTAGTCTGAATCAAGTTTAACAGATCCTCTAGAGTCCAGCTGATCAATATATAGAGTGTCATGTTACAGGCCAGCCACGTCTAGTTCGCCAGCTGGAAAACGTTGTATTTAAATATTATGTTACAGATTTGAAGTAAGAAAACGTCTTGTAAATCCGGGACTGCTTATTTGATGAGTGCTGCATGCTCCTAAAGTCTGTCTTTTCCTAAAGTCTAACCCGATATATTGTTGATACAATGTTAAGAACCTTAAATATTGACAATAATATCGATCGAGCGAATGCTTCTTTAGACATTCATATATGTGGATTAATACTGGACGGTAGTCCAGACATGATAGAAGCTCAGCTAGAGTTCAGTTAATTAGACATTACTAAAATTTCGTTCATATAAACAGAGTTCCACTGTACTCTGCTTTTGCCATCGTCAAAGCAGAGAAAGAGGATAGAGAAGAGATTCTACTTACTGATATATCTAATAATTCGCCGTACTCGTCAACGCATTTGAAAAACTTGCCGCCGAAAAATTGTACACCCATAATAGAAAATATCAGCCAGAACACGAGACAGACGAGGAGCACGTTGAATATACTAGGTATCGCATACATCAACGCGTTCACTACGATCTAGCCAGGACAAAAAAGAAACAGCCGATACTCCTAAATTTCAAGCTCCCAGGAGATCTACCAGCAATCTACCAGCATAATCTACAGCAAATTCCTTACCCTCATGCCTTGCCATCTCGATATCGCCCTTAATGGTCTCAGTGCTCTCAAGGTTCTTAGAGATCTTAGCACTTTTAAATTTTCGTTTTCTTCTATCAACAGACTAAATGTTGATACCTGTTCAAGAAAAGTTACATTACAATTGTTGAAAAGACACGTTCGTTTCTTCGAACCTCCAAAAAATAACATGCTGCTTGTACATTTAGCTTGGCAGTGTATTATCGTAAATTTAATGTAGTAATTAGTGCTTATTTAACTCAAAAGAAAATGGTTACAAATTCTCATATTTACAAATTTTCTATACAAACTTCAAATTACAAGGAATTGAATAAACGAAAATTGCACAGCTACTTTGTATGAACAGCCAGCGAAACATCGATAATAACGGTGTTTAGAATGTCATGCAAAGCAGTACTGGTGAGTTTCTTTTCAAGCATTTTACAACTGATTAAGGGCTGCACTATTTCTGTCAAATCCTGTATTCTCTTCGATCCATGGTACACATATCTATAAATGTATAAAAAGTTAGAATACATTCTTTTGTCGCATTAAGTAAGAAGACTTGTATAAAAGCTACATGAAATTATCTTTAATTAATTTCTATTGAACCTTGTATATTCGTAGACTCAGGGTATGTCGTGCACAAATTTTTATAACCAATTGTAAAATATAAACTTACAATTGCTATGTTAAAACTAACGTTATGACCGCCACAAATATCGAAAGTGGCAGATAATATAGGAAGAAGAGGTAAATAAATTAGGTAACATTAGCGAAATTATGATGAACCAAAATAAGACGTAAAGCGTCAGAAATATAGTTCAACCATAACCGGATGCAATAGGAGCAACATATTAATTTCGCACGTACCTGAATCCGCAAGGCGACATATATAAAAGATTGAGAAAGAAATGCATAAAAATGAAGGAAACAGTGAGAAAAAGTAGCGAAATCGCAACAGGATAGTTACGATCAGCGGGAATGAAAAATCCATGCAGCAACGATGGACGTTAAAATTTACACAGCATGCGCTCGCGCGCACGTATATGCTGCCGCTTACACATACACGAAAACACATATATACGATACGAAATCGATGCTGCTGTTGAATGTATAGGCTCTACTTACAAAGACAATTATAAAATCCAAGATTGTCCAAAAACTGGTGAAATATTTGCAGAAACCCAGAGCTAACCACTTGAGTAACATCTCAATGCTGAAAAGCGCGCAGAAGCCAAGATTGGTCCAATAGAGGATTTTCTTCAAGAAAGGATTATCATCTAGATAAATGTCTTCGAAACAAAGAGTTATGGAGGATGCAAAAATGAAAACTAGGATCATCCATTCGAAGGCAGGCGTGTCAACGACTGAAAGAATCACTGTTCGCATTCTGATCCATTTTTTGCCAATAGCTGTTGCAATACACCGGTCGATGCAGGTACACCTGCACATATAACGTATTTCTATCATATTGATTCGCTGGCAGGAGAGAAATTCAAAGTGCAGCAGTAGGTTCTTACTTCTGATAACACTGTCGTGGAAAGCAATCCTGCGGTTCTTTGCGTCGGTTGCTTCTTCCAAATCCAGGAAAAGAACCCATGCCATCGATGTATTTTCCTTTACTATCTCTCCTACCGCCAACCGTCAGTTCATCGACGTAGCTGACAAGCGCGTGCCAAGGTCGTTTTGGTACCCGATCCTCGGGTCTAGGTAACGGATCCATCTGAGGTAGCATCGCGACTCTTTCCTCAACTGGTGCTTTGTTCGAAGACGAAGAGTCTCTCACGACATCGACTTCTTGACATTCCTCCTCTTTGCCTTCGTTTGCCTCAATCTCTTTTTCCTTACTCGAATAATTGTTTTCGTCGTCAGGCGAGGCGCCCTTCTCTTCTTCCTTCTCCCTTTGTCCGTATCTTTGTTCTTCCGTTTGAGACTGAGAGTACATTGGATCGTAAGAAAAAACGGGCTGATTTAAACTTTCTTGATAAGATCTATTGTAAACGTTATCTTTTGGAAGGCTGAGTACAGTCTCTTGAATAGCGTATTTAGTCTCGTTGTCAGACCGATCTATTACGCGTCGCACGATCTTTTCGAAACGAGCATCCTTCCCTTTCCCTTTAGCGACAGCTTGAGACAAGCGCGAACATTTATTCTTCCGTATAATCGAACGGATACGATCGAACGATCTTGCGAGTTTCGAGTCATCGCCCACTTCCTCCTTCTTCTGTTTCAATTCCTCCGAATTAAAGCTGTTGAGCAACAAAGCAAGAAAAAGATTCAACACCATGAAATTACCCATTACGAGAGCTGGTAAAAATATGGCGAAGCAAGCCTCGGGCCCGTCTTCTTCTTCTGCTCGCATGCAGTCCCACAGGGGCTCGATCCATTCTCCGCATAATATACGAAATATCATCATGAACGAGTGAAAGAAATCGTTAAAGTTCCACCGTGGTACCGGATCTGGGTAAAATTTGTCCAAAGTGTAGTCTTTACTGAATAATTGCATGCCGATCACGGCAAATATATAAATCACGATCACCAAAACTAAGGTGAGATTTCCAAGGGCGCCGATCGTTGAAATAATAATACTGAGAAGAACCTTCATCGTCGTCCAGGATTGTGCCAGTTTTAACACACGCAGAAGTCTCAGTCCGCGTATCACGGACAGGCCGTCTACCAGCTCGAAGGTAAGATCTATCAGAGACGCTGACACTATTATCAAATCGAAATTGTTCCATCCGTTGGCGAAGAAATCTTTACTCAGCGCCAACAGTTTCAGCAAACATTCGAAGGTGAAGATACTGGTAAACACTTTATTACCGATGTTGAGCGCCTGTCGGATCGACTCGCTCATTCCGTGGTGTTCCATTGCCAGAAAACCAGTGTTCAGGACGATGCACAATGTGATTGTCAACTCGAATAGTGGATCTCTCACTACCTAGATACGAGCCACTGGTCAATCGAGAGTCAAGCGTTTTCATTTTTCTCGTTTGCTATCCTTAGCCTTATTTATCGTATTTTACTAATAACTGGTTCGTTATTCGTTATCATTCAGCTTGACTAACATATCCGCAACGAATATCGAACTCGTTATATTAGATAGAAATACTTGCTTTCATATCCGAAGACGCTCCTCTCTCGACTCTACTTTTACCTCTTTGGCATACCTACCTTGTACAAGCAATTCTGAAATCGTAGCCAACCCTCGTAATCTATACAGCATTGGATGCACTTTTCGCAATTTCTATCGGGAAGATCATCTGAAACCCAGCGATAAACGAATCGTTATAACTGTTGTATGGAATCTTGGGTAATTATAAGTAATTAACTCCAATTCTTTTAAATTACGGATATGTTCCGGTTAGGATTATGAGTAACGTGCATTTTGTCCGAGTTGTGAGACGATCGTGGTTCGAAAGTTATGACAAAAGGAAAACGATATTTGTTGCATTATTATAAATAGTAATAAATTACGATTAGACTTTATAGGATTTCACTAAAAAAATTTAACCTAACGTAATTTTTGAATCACGATCGTCCCACGCCTCGAACAAAGTACATGTTACTAAGGATCTTCCCCTCTACAACATATCTCAAGGTTAAAGTCATTGGAGTTGAGGCCACCTTTTCTGCATCATTACCGAATCTTGTCTTTGAATATGTACAAACGACGAAGAAAATTCGTTGCCCCTACCTAAAATAACAATGTGCGATAGATACTCTGGCGGCAAGGTGTACATCTGTTTCTTCGTTTTCACGCCGTTGCATTTAAACACTCGAATTTCTCTAGTAGTTCCGCTGGCAAGAGAAACTGGAACGTTCGTAGGCGCACGAAGATAGCCCCCGGAATGAGTTGCCTGTGATTTTTCTCTTTCATTGTCCACTTCTGTCTCGTTATTCGTTTCATTCTTCGTTTCACCCGCATTAGTTTCGACATTGCCATCGGCGTTATTATTCGTAGGTATCCTCTCTTGCCAGTGGGCCCTAGATTCTTTGTTGTCACGCCTGTCGTGTTCTTCTACGGATGTGACATCGTCGCCATCGTGGTCGTCGACAACGCCTGAGTCGTCTAACGACGAGTGTTGATTACTGTTGTTACTTGCTTGTCGAGAATGAAGCATTCCACGATTTGGCGCCAATCTATGAACCCCGTTGTTATTCTCTACAGTTCGTGGGCTAATATTTTGTAGAAGTAAGTGAGACGGTCGAACGTTCGAATGTCTTGGACTTGGGCTCGGGCTTGGCGTCACCGACCTAATCGAACAGAAAGTTACAATAAAAATCATTGAAACGATTTTTCTTATTTGTCGAGCAATTCGACTTTATTATGACGAATGGTATACCTGCTTGGCACAGAGCCACCTTTATCTTGACCAGATGAACCAGAACCGGCAGTGCTTCTCCCACGTCTTCTTCTTCGTGTTTTTTTGCGCGTGTAACTACTTAGGAGAACTCCTTTCCTCGCGTCTAATTTCTTTTGTTTTTCTTTGGCAAGCGTCTTCACATTGATTTTTGTCGGGTCGAAACTAAACGTCGAGTCCTCGCGATGGTCGGTTAAGTCCTTTCTTCGTTCCTGTCGTATCAGTTGCAAGATAAGGTCAAAGGCAGACAACTCGAGGTAAACAATTACAACGATTATATACCTCGTTCGTAATTTCGGCTTCCTCCTCATAGCTCAGCGCAACGACAGCGAGCATCAAATTGATCAAATAAAACGAGCCGAAAAACACGACCACCGTGAAGAACGAGACGCTGATAGGTCCGCACGCCGACAATACCTAAAAACCAATATAGCAATTCTTTTTATACCTCGCAAACTAACTTGTTATGTAAATAGTGATTCCTTGGCGAAACAATTATCCGTGCGGAAAAGAAGTTGACCAACTACCTTATTATAGACGTCTTCCCAATAATCCAGAGTAATCAGTTGAAACGTGGTGAGCATCGACCACAGAAAGTTGTCGAAATTTGTATATCCATGGTTTGGATTTGGGCCAACACAAAGACAGATGTAACTTTCGTTGCAGTGCCTAAAACGTAGGGTTTCTCTCGAGTTAAAATTGGCATATCATTTAAAACAGTCGCGCGTAATAAAGAACCAAGTTTGGCTAACCTGGCGCCGGTTGCGTTACCGCAAATTATTGGTTCTTCGTCTTCATCGAATGCCCAGTTGGACGAGTTCCAAGTCCACCTGCGGACGGTACAAGGTATCGGTTAATGCCTCTTGAGAGTCAACGAGCCATTGTCTCTCAAGTTAATACATATGTATCCGTATAAATACTTTGCAAGCAACATGTTAGAATCTAAGTAGAACATATTACGGCGAACAATACGTACTCTCTCCAATCGACTTGAGTATTATTGAATTCCACATTTTTTACGCATTTATTCCGAAGTTCACCCATGTAAACTTGTAGAGCAAAAAGTGCAAAAACCATCAGGCAGAAGATCGTGAGCGTCATTACTTCGGCAAGTTGCTTAAAACTATGTAACAATGCATTGATGATGGTTTTCAAGCCTGCAAAAATATTCGATAAACGATTACCCTTATTTTCATCCCATTATTTTCTTACGAAAGCAATTTCTTTTTATAACTTTTTCTGATAGACAATTCTAACAAATTTGTTGATCATTCATTGATTTACGAATTGTGTCAATTCTGTCTGTTTCGCGTCAATCAGACCGATAATGATATTGTTTATATTTTACTGTAACGCCAATATTTCTCAATCTTTTTCGAGTCATGACTCCACTTTGTAATAGCCGAATAACCAGCATATCCCTGCCCTATCGCATTTATATCACGTTACTATCACTTCCTTTCATTTATTGAACTATCTATATGTGTACCATGTATATCATAGCAGACGATATAGCTAAATTGGAACGAACGAATGTCGGAAATTTCTGATGTGATTTTGTGTTGATAAGGTAAAGTAATTTCAACTAAAGAAACACGGCAATCCCCAGAAACCAATTTGCAATTCCGTCGCTTCCAAGGTCTAGGAAGCCACCGGGTTTTACACGATATTTTCTCCTAATCTCGAAGAGAGAAAAGAAAGGGAGATGTCTGTAGAAAGTCGGCTTTCTTAAAGATTTTTACCAGGCATAATGGAAACAGTTTTGAGGGCTCTCAATACTCGGAATGTTCTCAACCCAGCCAAATTTCCTACTTCCATTCCAATAGTCGCATAACCACTGGTGATCACCACGAAATCCAACCAGTTCCACGGATTTCGCAAGTAAGTGTATTTATTGAGCGCAAATCCCTTGGCTATCGATTTGATCACCATTTCGGCCGTGTATATAGCTAAGAATATATATCTGGAAAACAAAAGAGAAGAAGCGACGTATTATATTCCTAGAGGTTTGATTAATCCGAGAAGTTGCGCGCGCCCCGTGAAAATGCTTACTCGGCTTCCTCGATAGTTTCCGTCATGGCGAGGAAGGCACAATTTAATATTATCGTAGCCATGACTATATAATCGAAGTACTGATTCGTGCTTAGGTAAATACAATACCGCCTTATAGGATTCCACGGGGAAAATATGAACCAGCTGTTTGTCGCCGTGAATCGGTGAATGTAATTTTTACGAAATCTCTTCGATACCACGCAGAATGTCTGAAACACACGGTACGAGTGATACATGAATCAAATGTTCCGCCATGAATATGCCAGAAGAAATATTCTTTTTAAGAATTAAAAGGAAATAGCGATATCATTGCTATTTTCGATAACTAAACGCATATGACGTACTCCGAGACTGACATTAGTAAGATCGAGTGAAACCCTTAACGACTAAAAAATCAAACGACTAGTTTCGAGGTGATTAGTCTTACTTTTTACGAGCAACTATTTTTTTTTTTTTTTTTGCAACCTTACAATTGTATCATAAATTTAAATCATGTTAATCCTATAATTATTCCTTCTCTACCTTAAAATACAGGGGGTGTCCGGCAATATCGGGGAATCACTTTGGCAGTGGACCCTGCGCATGAAAGATGAAAAGGGTTTGTCTAAACATATGCTCTATACGACCTTGTCTCCGAGTTATAGCGAGATTTTTCTTTGACAAACTGTATCTGCATACCTTCGCGAGATGCAATCAAAATGATCTGCTTAAATGCGAAGATTGGAGACGTTTTATCATCGAATGGAAATTTTCACAGGCGTAGAATACAAAGTTCAACGTCGTATATCGAGTTCCGTTTGTAAATAGGTACGCGAGATTAGTTCGACCGTCTCCATCTTCTGATAGAATTAGTCCAGTTGTAAAAAAAAAGTCCAAAGTTATAACTCAACTCGCTATAGCTGCTTATAGAACAGTGCGCATGTTCGCACGAACCTTTTCTATTACTTCCATGTGCAGAGTTGATGGTGGTGAAGGGGTTCCCCGATGTTGCGGCACAGCCTGCATATTAATCGAATTGAATATATGACGTTTAACTAATTATATCACAAGTTAACTAACGGTTAACCGATAAAATAATTTAAAAAAGCAGGAGTCTAAAGACGTACCTCGTCGTAGATAAAGTTGTCAATCTCCTCGAGAGGCCTACCGTAAAGCTCAGTTGGGAAAGGTTCGAATTTGTTTGGAAGCACCGCACCATCTTCGACCGACATTCGTCGTTTCGGCTGAAAGCCATAATCTCTGACGAGCTGTACGGTCTTGTTTTCCAACCTGTCGAGACTTTCCTTCGTGAAGAGTTTCACCGTTTGCTTATTGTTCCCGGTGGGAGTTTTAATGGACGACTTACTAGCGGCTTGGCCATTCTCAACTCCGTTCCTTCCATCTAGAATTTCACCGGCGGTCGTTGTTCTGGGAATGCCGAGGGGATCCACTTGGATCTCCGCACTTCCAGAATCACCGGTCCCAGAATCGGCCGAAACACCTGCTGCTGCGGCCAAGGGAGGTCGCAGCCTCGCCACATCTCTAGATCTCGAGATATCGTCGTCCGTGGACCTTTCTAAATTCGATCTGGTTCGCCTCGATCTGCCGATCTCTTCCGCCAAAGCTTCCTCCGGCTCCGACTCGAATCGGCTATCACGCTTTAAACGTCCGTCACGTGCAGCAGTGAATTCAAGCCCGGCGTCCGAAACGGACGACCTCGAACGTCTGTGATGTGTCTCTTCCGCGTACGATGTCAATGGATAATTTGGAAAAATCGGCGAAGGTGTTTCGCTGGTCTCGTACTCTTGGCCGGTATACTCCGGCGGACTGAGGCCTGTATACGGTGGCGGTGATGATTTCTCCACTTCCGGAGGCGAGATTGCATCGCATTCGCTGGTCTCACTCGCGGGAGAGATAAGTATCGAGGCAGAAGTTGTAACGAACGTCGAACTGTCATCTGGCCCTCTTCTCCCAGCGAGATCATCGGTTGAAACAGGTATCTTAGAATCACCAACGTCCGACTCCATCCACGTCGTCTGCTCGGAGCGCGGAAACTCAAGGAGAGACACACGAAGGGTACTGCATGCGGATCGAGCAATGCATTCTCCCTGTTGCTCGTCCTCCCTCTCGCGAATCCTTTCGACAGGTGGCGATCCATAATGATCCCTTCGTCTGGTGGCGGATTCATCGAATCTGGATCTAGGTTCGTAACCAGCAGCGTCCGTCTCTCCTCTCCTTAATGGCTGGGGTGTTCTCGAAATCCCGACTCTTGACCGATCCAAAAGCTCGAATTCCTCGGCTATGCCCGTAGGGAGATTTAAACTTCTTTGGCTTCCAATCTCTCGTGGCGGTCTTTCGAGAGTATCTCGTGTGAGACCATGAGATCGAGTAGCCTCTCCTGACGAGAATCGAACGAGCTCTTCTCTGAAGAGATTCGTCGCGTAAAGGCCCGCCACTCGGGGTCGATTAGCGAAGCCATTGTCCTCAGAGCCGTTGCTCGGAGGGTTGGCAGAACCTTTGTATCCCTCACGGCCACCTTGCGAAGGTATCATTGGAATCTTTGGTTCCTCGGCTCACCGAAATGTGTACCTTTCATCGTTGCGGTTCCTACGTACAGCTTATCGCGTTTCCCTTCTATTCTTTTTCACCTTCGCGACTCGACAGCTCGTGCACATTCATCCATAAGAATCTCTTCCCTCGATAATAAACAAAAGCGTAGAAAACGCATAATACTGTTTGACCGCCGACTGGGCCTGCTTCTAGATATCGTCGTAGCACCACCGTATTACGGCAGGCTGGAAGGCAGCAGTTTCTTCCCCGCTAGTTTGATCGCCGGCCGTGTCTGGTATTCGATCACGATGCGTTAGTTTCGTACTTGTGGATATGCTCTTGTGTTTGTGCTTCTTTTGAAATTTCAAAGGATGCAGCTGCTATTGACTGAGCGCGAACTCGTATGTGTGTCGCGGTACAGTATATAGATTCTTCTTTTTTCGTCGATGACGATCGTGCCACTGCGGCGCGTTTCACCACCAAGCGGTAAAAAAGTCAAGAAGCAGAACGAAAGCAAGAAAAACAGATATAATGAAAAGAAAGGGAGGAAGGACGAAGAGTCGGTCAGATGATTGGAAACCGGGAGACGAGGGACAGCAAGGAAAAACAAGGAAGAAGGAGGGAAGTATTAGAGTATACTCGAAAGAGACGTTGCGTGATTTTTCCTTGATATCTTGATGATCGATGTACCCCTAATCCGGCCTGGCCTGCGACGTCGTCACCTGGATATCGTTCACACACGATCCCGTCGTTGATCGCATCGCGAATAGAAAACAATGCCGAATAACAAGATAGAACAACAACAACAAGGAATGACGTAAAAACCAGTCTGTTGATTACTGGTCACTCCAGTAACGTATGACACTCGCGAATCATATTTACCATTTGCTTTATCCACGGAGATTCAAAGCTTGGGCTCTGAATAGCGTTCCAAATTGGGTTTAAATGAGATGATAACGACGTGTCGACCAATTGGATGAGGAGGAAGAAAGAATCAGGCACATAAATTTGCGAGTAACGAGCCGAGGGGAACGCGATATTATGTGTTAAAATCGAAACGATGGGATGGAATGGGATTAGGATAGAAATTAACGCATATTTAAATATAACGAGAGAAATGAACGTAAAGAGAAAGGAGGCAGCGAAGAAAACGAAGGATTTAGTAAGAGAAAGAGAACTGGAGGGAAAGAAAGGCGAAGATAGAAATAGAGATGAAGGAAAATAAGAAAGGAAACCGTGGTGTACCCTCGTCATATAGTTCGGTAAATTGTGACTTGAACAAGGGTGCAAAATCACGAACGTCTCCGACGAGAACTGTGACGATACTATGGGACGAAGTCGATTCGTTTCGCGCGCGCGCGTATTGAACGACCGAGGAAAACGGCTTTGAGGTCTCTCTTTCCCTGTATAAGCGAATCTATCTAAACCTAACACATCGAAATACATGCATGCACACGCGCATCGGGGGTTATCGCTACCGCGAAACTAGCGAACCACCAGCCTGCACGAATGCTCTTCGCTATCCCCCACTCTAGCTACAACTGACCCCTGCAGGTGATACTGTGGTCAACAAACATTATTATTCCTTTTTCTCTCAACCAATATTATCTTCTTCTTCTTTTTCTTTTTCTCCTCCCGAAAATCAAACACAAACGACTTTAACGATAAAACATGGCGATGATTGTTTAGTGTTTCGCAGAAAAAGCCTCGTTCTTTTGTGCATATGTACCGTGTTGTACATAAAATCATGAAATTCGCTTTGAGAAGAGAGTTAAGAACATCATTACCTCTTTTCCTACTTTATTTCTTTGTCTCGAATCCTTTAAAATACCATATCGTACTTTCCCATTCCAACGTTTCCTTGCTATTCCGAAAATTGTTCTCGCGAATCTTCCACTCCTCTCTGACACACGCGGTATTCATCTACGATTTTCTCTTTGATCGACTTTAAATTTCGAATAAAACGTCCTAGTTCCTCAGGCTATATAGCTATAACTACAAACTATCTTTCAAATACTTATTGATTTGTCCTCTAGCGTTGCTTTTGCCAGATGAAGTATTTGATTGGTATCAATTTTCATTAAGTACAATGTATAATACAATACTTAATTCCTAAAAGTATATGTTTGTCGAGAAATGTCTAAAAATCGTTAATTGATACTTCGTATTCGTGAATGAATAATTTTGTCTTTGGTATTTCGTTTATTGATAATTATATTCTTTCTCGTCCTTTGGACATCTATTTATATCTCCCCTATAAAGATCAACCATTAAGAGAAGAACAGGAAATTAACTGAAATAAAAATAACGATTTATTATTAATATTTGTTTATGAGATTTTGCTGTAAATAATATTTAAATAATACTTATTTTTACATTTATATTTTAACATTCATATATATTAAGACTCATATATATTACGTTTATGTAACCTCAATATTCATAAAGTTCATTCGTCTATATATATTGCGTACATGTCGTACTATATTTGCATATATACATATGTATATTGAAAATCGACATGATCATAAATTTAATTTTTTCATGTGTAAGAAAAGATTTCGTATTCCTTAAAGTTTCATAATTTGTCCTTTAAATCAGCAAGAATATGTTGGATTGGACATGGACTAAAATTACTCTAGATGGAATAATCTATTTTCTTTCGATCATCGTTTATAGAAATTCTATTAGTTCTTGGAATATTTTAATCTAAAATATATCAAGCAAAAGCAAGAAAAATTACATTAATCTCAATCATATATGTATATACGTATGCATAATGGATGTTCAAAAAATAAAATTCATATTATTCTTAATATTTAAATCCGATTAGTTTTGTAAATAGCAAGCAATAAAATTTGTTGCGTTACGTGACACTCTACATAGATATGTAACACGGTTAAACGTGTTATTATTTGGTTCGCTGTTTCCACTATAAAGATTCAAAGTTATAGATTCAAGAAATATAACGTTTTTAAATGTGATATATATAACGTATTTCATGCTACATTATAAAATTGTATGATCAAATACAATATAACACCTTTACACATTCGATCAACATGAAAACTGAAAATATAAAGAATTGTAAAACATATTAAGCACTGTTAATATTACTTTCCTTCTCCTAGTTTCCCAAACTTTAAGTTTTTAAACATATAGTAAATAAATTGAGATTTGCCTTAATGAAATATATAAAAACTCGGATAGTGCAGTGAATTAAAACTGTTTTACCTATTTATTATTATTATATCCTCATTTGGAATCACTAATAATTAAAACAAATTTCTTGTTAACGATTATATGAAAATATCAAAAACCATACTGTTGGTATAGTGTACCCAATTGCTCGGTTGATACCATGCATTATAAAACACTGTATCTCTCATATATATATTTTTTATATAAATTTTAATTGAACAATACAGAATTAGGATCTTCGTTGTCAAGTTGCTTCACGTGTCTCAATACATCCTTCTTTGTAATAACTCCGAGTAGTCGGCTGCAAAGTTGAACGTAGCCATGAAAAGTTAATATAATCTTGTATCGTACACAAAACAAGTAATACATAAAGTAATAGAAAGTAATTACCCATTATGCGTAACAAGGGTTTGTCTTAATCCCAACTTTCTAAACATATCAACAACAGTCTCCATGGGTGTTTGGTCGGTAATTGTTATTGGAGCCATATCAAGGATCTTTTTCAATTTAAGTGGTGGAGGAGAATGAGTTTGAATGTTGTTTCCATTTGTAAATATAACCAATGATTGTCCAGTAATTTCCTCTGTCATACGTTTGGCATTTGCGATTGCAAGATTCAAATCTCTTCGTAACACAAAGCCAACAAGATATTGAGATTCTTTTGAAACTATCACTGGGAAACCATTATGTTCCGTTTCTTTCAATAAATTTTCAACGTCTTCGACTGTCATTGAATCTTGAGTGAGCACATGAAGGGCTTCATTTCGTCTGAAAATATCGTTAAGGCTTGTTAACTATGAAGAGAAAACGTAAAAATCAAATCAAAGATATTTTACAAGAATATAATATTTTAACGATAATGGTGCAATTACTTAGGTTGCATGACATCAGCCGCAAGAGTAGTATGTTGAAATTCATCTTTGCTATCAAGAAATGGATAACCGTTCAAACCAATGTGAGCATCATAAATGCCTTGTTTCCCAAGAGCATCGCCGACCCATTTACTTGCCATAGCGGCTGCCATTAACGGTACAATATATCGTACACCTCCAGTTAACTCAAACATTATTACGACGAGAGAAACAGTCATTCTAGTAACACCGCCGAGAACTGCTGCGGCACCAACCATTGCGTATAGTCCAGGAGTTATACAATCGACACCAGTTGAACATGCTTCACTAAATATCCAAATATGTGGATAATTATACGCTAGTTGCTCCATTCCAATCCCCACAATACGGCCCATTATCGCTCCCAAACAAAGTGATGGAATAAATAATCCGCAAGGTACTTTCATACCGAACGTAAATATTGTCATAACAAGTTTTAGAATTAATGCTAAGACGAGAAGCCATATCGCCTTATAAACTCCGGGGCCAGCTGCTGCAACTTCAATCGCTGATTTTACAGCAGTAAAGTTTCTATTATAATCACTATATAAACAAAAAGAGAAATTTACTATATTTTAAAACTAATGTTAATTTTGAAAAATAAGAGAGGGAATTTCTACCATAAAATGTCTGCATTTGATACTCCACATTGTCTAAATAACAAATAAATGAGTTGACTTGTACTCATTCGTGTATATGGATTTGGATATCCAATAACAGCAGTTGCAACTGTTACGATTAGAACTTCGGTAACTGGATACTGGCCCAATTTTGAAGTTTTACGATAACGACACCAAAACAGATTTGCTTTAATAAACAAAGTAGCAATCACGCCCTATTGAAAGAAAGAGAAAGGGAAAAGGGTAATTTGACAATCTTTAGAAAACTATGGAAGAAAATTTACAGAAAGATAAACTTACACCAATTATTCCAAGCATGACGAAGGGTATTAGCTCAAAAAATATCCAAGGCTTATTATATTCAACATAAAAAAGCACAGAGTGCTCGTTGCCAAATGGATTTATAGATCGTAAAATAAAAGCAGCTATCAAGGCACAGAAAAATGATCTCCATAAAGTTTTTAGTGGAAAGTAATAGCTCACCTGAAAAATGTTGCTAAATATATTCAACCATTAGATATATCAAACTATCATTCTCCCGATACATACCTCTTCAAGACTAAAAAGAACACCCCCAATTGGAGCACCAAAAGCAACTGAAACTCCTGCAGCAGCAGCTGCTGATAAAATTTCTCTTTTCTTTGCTTCATTTCTGCCATATTTTGGAAAAAGATAAGAAAATATATTTCCTATGCAACAAGCTATGTGAACCATCGGCCCTTCTTTGCCTAAATTTAAACCTGCTGAGACCGATAGAATCAAACCTACTGATTTAATTATTAATGTCCACTTTCCTAAATATCCACGAATAATAAATCCACTTAGGATGGTCTTTATCTAAAACATGATTTTTCAGTATAATTAAAAAATCATTATAGCTTTTATTTTCGTTTTTTATATATTTACCTCAGGAATTCCTGAACCACAAGCGTATGGTGCAAACATTCTTACTAATGAGGCGGAAAGTGAAGCAAACAAAAGAGCCCAAGCGATGTAAAACATATACGAGATCATGTATGGTCCTGCACCATCTTTTGACTGACTAAATACTTCTGGCCATGTCCACCACTGAAAGAAGATTATGACATACAAACTTAAACATTATTATAAAAGAAAAGATAATAATAAAGCACACACCTGAGAGCAGTTACCACCGTCAAAAGTTGTTTCATTATAACTCCAACAACATTGTTCTTTATTTAACCAAAATGCTTGTGGGCATATGCCAAATTTTAAATCAGTCATCCAAGAAGCCCCTATATCTATAATACCTGCTGCGACTCCTGTAAAGAGACCAACTAGCAAAACACAGAGCCATCCAGACCAAGCATCATGAGCTCCCTTGATTAAACCCCAAATAGAATCATGTTTCTTTTTCACAATATATCGATGACGCATTCTATCTCGAGCGATATCTCGTTGCCAATCAATCGTGTGAAAGTCATCATATTGTCCGATACCAGGAATGTCATCGGAATCAACTGAAACTGAAATACAATTGAGCAATACAGAATGAAACTGTGTTCTACATTTTTACAAATTGAGTGTAAATTACAATATTAAAAAATTACATAATTTATTACATACTGTGAGAGGAAGCATCGTCGATACGGATACAGTGTTCCGAAAGAACGGTGTTCTGTCCATGATGGGAATTTACATTATTAACTTCCAGCATGTCGTCGTCGCTACTTATAGTACTGTCACGTGCAGTATTTCGATTTCGCGATCGGACATCCTCTACGAAGTATACATCATCTGAATTTTCTATCTATAATTAATCAAAGTTTTCACTCTTTAAATTTTTGTTACTATTATTATTCCTTTTTTTTATTATTCTCTTATCAAATTTCTTCATATATTAATTTTTACCTTTGTATCAACTGACTGGTACGTAGTTAATGTATGCTGATGATTTTGTGGAATTGTATTGTTCGATAATGTTGTACCTTTCAGTGGAAATTTCTCCATGGCATTGCAACCTGTAAAAGGAACTTGAATATATATACATAATTTATTTATGTACATGTATATAATATGTTTGAAAATAAGGAATAAGTTAATAACAACTAAATATTTTCACATAAAATAAATACATAAAAAATACTATCTCTTCAATTCTCGTTAACAAATATATTAATAAAATCAGTATTAACAGTTAAACAATGCACTAACTTAAATGGATTATTTTATAATATAATTGTATAATAACTCCTCTTAACACAGTATCATTGTTTCTGACTACATTACTAAGTACGTTAGTAATATCATCTCATAGGAGATTATCTTACACTCATGTTGTAGGTACATTGTGTAGGATTATATTGATGAATAATACATAAAATGTTTATTTTAAAAATTAAAATACTTTCTGTTGATATATACTACGTAATAATATATGACAATACTTATGACTATACTGTATGATTGATTTTTAGTTTTTAGATAATATTAAACATAAACCTTGTATAACGAAAATCTAATTTAATTTTATCACTGTTATATATAAAAATATTTTATCTTATGAGATAGGCTTATGATAGTCTTCATATTAAGCATAATTTTGATCTGCATGTGCAGCATAATATTTATAAATAAACAGCATTGTCTTTTCCAAAATCGAAAAAAATGTAGCAATATTAAATATTATGTAAATGCAAAATATACTTATCAGAATATTGAAAATATTTTCTCAAAATATTATAAATAATTGAATAAAAATATCTAGAAGAAAATAATAATTTAAAAGTAACAAAAATATGATATAAATAAAATTGTATACATATGATATATTACTTAGTATAATATGTATAGATTTACATACTTTGTTAGATTAATCTTTTCTAACTTATTGATAATGATAAAAAAGTTTATATAAATTTTCTTTGTTTACAGAAAATTTATTTAATATTCATTAAAAATTATATTTAATTTATCTGCAAGGCAAATATAATATAAGGTACATGTATAACGTATTAATTACTCATAAATAATTACTGACAGATCAGATAACAGATATATTTAAAATTTATTTGGATAATTGAATTGAATAAACTATTTGCGGTACTATAAGATAACAGGAAATATTGAAGTGATCAATATACATTAAATGACAAAAAATTTCGAATGAAGACCGTTCATCGGCACGTCATTATGATACTTTTACAATTGACTTTGATGGACCAATTTCTGTCTTTCAAATATGTAAATTAGAAAAAAAGAAGCAAACAGAGAGAGAAATATAAATGAGAAAATTTGATTACTTCAAACAAGTTGAAGGTGAGGTTATCGACATCCATGTAATGTGCAGGAAAAAGGTCTGAAAAAAGGTTGAAACGAACAGATGTTTAAATAAATCATTGAAGATTCATAAATTTTACGTGAAGTTTACTATAAGACAGTTTCTACCATATTCAACCTTTGCAAGGTTAGAATTGACACCATATTCTCGACAGATCAAATTGTCGAGTTGTTCAATCATACTTACCATTTTTTCAGGTAGAATGCTTCTCAGCTTTCCATTCATGAATATCCTTTCTCTTTTTTATTGTTTTAACATCGAATCATGTCATTTATTTTCTTGCAGGTCAAATTTAGCCTTAAAATTGCGAATATTTCTTCTTAATCAAGGAGAAACTACGAGTATCGGACTAAAAGTAAAGACTTGTCAAAGCATTTTCTGTTTCTCTTACTCACTTAGTCTACTTTCTTACTCTTTATTTGATTAAATATGTCATCATGCGCCATCTTACCGAACTATATTGAACAAATGATTTTACTTACTACGTTTCAAAATTTGTTTAGAGTTTAAAAGATAAACTTCAAATAAAGTAGTTTTAATGATGAAAGAATTTACGTCTACTAAAAACACTAAAAAAATTAAAATTTTTTTAATTTATCGTCAATTTAAAGAAAATAATTAAACGATTAAATACAATAATTTATACCTTACGATAATCTATGATTTAATACGGTTAATTTTGAAATTGAATTTCGTAAACTTGCAATTCTCTTAGATTACTTTTATAACAATCTTTATAAATTTATAATTAAAATTTAAAACAAAAATTTTATTATTGCAGATACAAATTTTTAAAACTGAAGAAGATAGTCAACTCGAGATATTAGTGTACCATTCGATCTTTTTATTAGCCAGCTGTAATGTTAGAGTATAATATTTACTGAACATGGTTTATACTCGGTAACTTTCAATTATTATAGCGAAGTAAACTGAATCATGCAAATCTAATATTCTTGAGTTAACAAAAATGGGTTTTCAAGCACAAGATTAAATGGAGAGAAAAGCTTTATTTCTCTTATTGTCTTCTTTTGTTAATACATTAATAAAAAGTTGAAGGATAAAATATATATGTTTCACCAATTTCTCAATTTCACATTGATGGCAGCCTCAAACTCCAGTTTCCTTAACCCTGAATTCTTCTTTTGCTGTAACATTTGTAGAGCCCTGATATTTAATCGGATAGGCCAATTGATTTCCTTTATTCCAAGTATAAAGTTCCTAGAAATAAAGAAGACATCACAATAAGCTTTAAAATCCTTATTTAATTTGTTTTATTTCTTAAACTTCAAAATATTTACTTTTGTTTTATGGTTGTAGCTGACTGCCGTAGTTTTGTGATAAGGATTCGTGAATGATAAATGAACAGGTATTGTAACATTTTTATAAAGATCAAAGGCCAACCTATAAGTAACATATCGATATGTAATTATAAAATAAAATATATTATAAAATATACTTTTCTTTTTTAAGCTTATAACACTTCTTTATTCTTTCCCTTTTTTTTTTCTAAATTTTACCTTATTTTCATCGTTTCTTCCGTAACGCTATGAACAGCGTAAAGCACTCCTCCAGCAATAAACATTTCTCCAAATTTATGATTATCTATACTAATGTTCCATGCATGTTGAATATTCATATTAGTCGCATCCATCTTTATTACTATTGTATTATTCGATGGTAAACCGTATATTATCCATAATCCTGTTGTTAAAATAATGTACGTCTTATTCACTATTTTTATTTAAGGAGAAATACTTCTTTCAAGCGAATTACGATATAATTACCGTTCTCATCAACATTGAAGTCAACATAATTAAAATTATGATTCGGTGTATACAAATAATTCCTCGTGTTCACTAATAAACCTGGAAGATGTAATTCACACCGCGAAAACTCCTTACCACATACTTGATCAGAAATAGAATGAAGATTAAATCGAAAAATTGATGATCGGTTTATGGGGTTATAAAAGAAAGATTTGTTATACACTACATGCCCATTTCCCTAAAAATAAATTTAACATGAGATAATAATACATAATTTTAAAAATAGTATGATATACCTGAAATGGATATGGCAGTTTAATGGGATATGAACTCCCATGTTTAAAATGATCTTTTGACTCATATTCAAATATGAAAGAAGTTTCATTCTTTCGGGTAACCCAGAGTTTCTCTGGATAACCATCAGATTTAGTGTCATGCATCCAGCTTCCGTAATGATCATCCATAGTACCCTTTAAAACTGGTTTTCCTACTGCTTCTATTACACCATCTACAGAATTAAATAAAATTAATATCTCGTTAATTTATTTAATTATGTACAACCTATACTTATACATTTATTTTGAGAAGAAATAATAAATGTACTTCACCTGCCAATCTCAATGGAAGTCCAGTAAAGTTGACATTTTTGAGTGGCTGAATATTTAAATATTCAGCAACATCTGTAAAAGTACATCTTAAAACAGGGCAAGCAGCGCAAGTTTCATGTGGTGCACAAAGTTCATCTAAATCAACATGCTGTGGCGCAGGCTTTCCATATGTAACGTGTTGTTGTTTCCCTAGCTTTGACTTTTCCATGCTCTTCGCATCATCTACAAAATATTTCAATGTCAATATTCATGTAATTATCTAAAAAATATTAAAGTTAAAAATATACGTTACCATCGACTGTAAATGATCCTTTAGTGGTGTCAATATCATTTTTCACAACACAATGATATGTACCATAATCTGCTGATGTTATCTTTGCAATCTTCAGACGCATTTTAAGCTAAAATATTACATTAAGGTAGAAGTATATGGAAATATACACATTTCACACATTACACAGAAGTATATGAACACATTGGATAGGATGCTATTATATTTTACCTTATACATATCTCTTCTGTCATAAACTTCAAGTCTATATTTCTCAGACATTTTGAGTCTACGATCTTCACGTTCCCAATAAACAATTGGTTCTGGAAATGCTTCAACTTCACATTCTAAAACTACAGTACTTTGACTGCGTGCGCGAATCATTTGATTACGAATTCGAATGAAAGGTGGAACTGCAAAAAGAAATACTTTCTTAATAAAAGAAATAAATAAAATATATATGTATATATAGACGTGTATATCAAAATATTTACATTTAACTTGAAGTTTGATTCTTTTCAATGCTCGAGGTGGAATTCCATTATCAGCTACACAAATATATTCTCCCATATGTTCTCTGTTAACTATACTGATATTAAATGTATGTCCAATTACAGAAGTCACTGTTCAATAAAATTGTATACTTATATAATTATATACTTTTGTGAAAGTTCATAATCACGTTACTGACACGATTATAATTTTATATTACCGTGCCAAGATCCTATAGGAATGACACCACCATCGCTTCTAAACCATTGAACAGTAGGTTCAGGTTTGCCACTTGCCGCACATTTTAATCGTAAATTAGTTCCTTCATAAACGGAAATTAAGCCCGTCGAATTTACTGTTGAAGGTAACATTCGATCATCTGAAAGATTTTACAAAAACTACATCGTTTGAGCACGCAAATTTTCAAAGTATAGTTATTTAAAGATAAAGAAGGTACTTGCCTAGAATAGAAGGAGGAATCAATAAGTCGTTTATATTATAATCATTCATGTTCACCTTCCAGGCTGTTATCCCTGGTCTGCCATCTTGTCCTGGTGAGCCTGGTCTACCAGGAGGACCCATTTCTCCTAAAGTTGTTCACATCATCAACGTATCTCTTTTTCATCCACGTGCAATTAGAATGAGCGAATTTGAAATAATGTTAAGTTACCACGTGGTCCAATTGGTCCTTGAGGTCCCATTTGACCTGGCCTTCCTAAAGATATTGTATCTTTAGAAATTAAATTAATGAATACAAAAGGTTTCTAAATCAAAAGGTGCATACCATCTGTTCCATTACGTCCAGGCCGACCAGGAGACCCATTTAGTCCTGGTTTACCATTCATACCAGATAATCCATCTGTACCACTACGTCCAGGAATTCCATCAAGTCCAGGTTCTCCCGGTATTCCATCCCTTCCATCAAAACCAGCTGGTCCTATATCACCTTTTGGTCCACGAGGACCAGGAGGGCCAGTCAAACCAGGTGGTCCTTTCGGACCAGTCATTCCTCGTAATCCGGGAAGACCTGGTTCCCCGGGAGCTCCTGGACTTCCTGGTGCTCCTGGTAATCCCGGAGGACAATATTTCATTGACGATCGACAAAAATTTTCAATCGCATCGAGCTAAAATGTGCAATATCTATGAATAAAATTTAACACATTTCTATTAGCTTTGATTATTAAGAAAAGTTAAATATTTAACCTGCACACGAGTATCTGCATTTAACCATACCCAATCATGTCCCATAGGAGTAATTGGAGAAGATGCCAAACCTGTTTTTGCTATGGGAGATGAAGTTACTTTCTTAGATTCTTTTAATGTATCCTTCTCTTGCCAAATCTAAAATGTAAAAAATATAAATATAAGGTACAATTTTTATATGAGGCAACTAGAACCAAAAAGATGCAAGTGACTTTTTTCCGATATCAAGGTAACCAAGTTTGAAATTCAAATGTGTTAAAGAAGATTGCACTGTAAAGTCTCTATGAAAATTAAGTTATATTTAATGCTTGACATAGCAAGGAGTATATACACATATTTTTAATGAATTTTATGTTTTAGTTTATGAGTTATTGAATATACAGAAACTAATGTATTTACACTTGCATGTTATTTCAATATTATTTGCTTAGAAGTCAATTTTTCTAGCCTTTAAATGATACTTTTATATAATGATGGATTACTTAAATCATATATATATATATATATATATATATATATATATATATATTGTATTTAATGATCTAATTAGCCATTTCTGCTTCTAATTAAAAAATTTGAAAAATATCACTTGTGCCCCTTTGATTCCAAGTGCCTTATGCTATATATTGATAATACATACTCTGGATGTATCTGAAACTTTATTATCTTCTGTCACAGGTAAAGCACTACTTCGTTTCCTCCTTACCAATTTTTCAGTTTCTAAAAAGTCTTGGTTTCGCATAATAAGAACATTTGTTTCCACATGGGCCACATAAGTATAAAGATAGATAGATGTTAAAAATTGTACCAAGAATTGAATTAGAATAAGAAACAAAAGGCTCCATGGTTGTAGTATCCATCGAGTAGATTTCATAGAAGCTTTCTTTTCCATGATTACATGTATGTCAAATCCTTAAAAATTATTTATTTATCGCTTTTGTAACCAAAAAGGTATTACATTTAACTTACCAAAGAAAACTTTATAAAAATCACACGCTCCTAAAGAGACTTGTATCCCTAATATATCAAACAAATTAGAAAGAAGGGGAGAGCAAACAGATTTGAATTGGCTGAATTGTTACTATCAAGTAATTTAATAGAGTATCCAATTTCTCTTAGATACAACTTTTATTCATTCAAGAGCTTCAAGCTAATAAAATGACATTTCAAACAGTCTAATTGATTTATATATATACATTGATATATATATATAAATAACATTTTGGCAAAATGCTAAACATAGACAATTTTTTAAGTACTTCATAAATATGTAACGAAAAAACAATGTATTTTATATCAATAATTGTAATTAGTCATTGTAACAAAAATGATTATGTAAAAAAAATAGAACTCATCTTTAAACGACTTCAGCGTAAACTAACGCACCTGAATACTTACCACCACAGCCGGCAAGCAATGATATTTCGGCGATAACGCATGCGCGATTATCTTTTATTAAGGGTACAAGTAGAAAAATAAGTTTCAGTTTTATATTATGTATGGCGGTAAATTTAAAGTGATTTAATCCTAAACTGATATGAGCAATAAACGTGTATTATTTTATTAAAAATGTGGTATATTTTTGAGGAATTTTATGATATTAGTATCCATATAGAAAAAAATAATTTTAATTTACTTCCTCCGTATCCATACTTGTATGTATAGTGCATAAATACAAAATTGTACACAAACTCTCATCCTTGTATGTATGCATGTATGTACAAGAACATAATATAATAAAGATCATCACTTCAATCGTGCTTATGTTTTATCCTCAGTAATATGATACGCCAATGACTTTCCTTTTAAGATTCGTATCGTCTTCGTATCGGTGAGACAATATCAATACAATGACGAAATCTTTTTATTTTCAGCTTTTTCTTAATAAGGATTTCATTTCATTATATTAGTTTTTTTATTAAAACGAAACTAAAAATACTAAAAAGCTTAATTACGTTAATTTGGCCCGTGGATCTTTCTTCTTCACCCGCTGTTTCTCTTTGCGTCCGCCGGACAAACTACTGCCGACATAGTACGTACTAACTTAGAGAATAATGTCTATGGTTTACCAATCGCTTAGCGAAACCAACTCCTGAGCTCTTGGAGAGTCTTTACTGTAGTATCAATGTTACTGCTTTAATTCTTTACATAATTTTTTCTGTCATTAAGCAACGTTATTTCTATATCGTTATCACTACTCCCCGCCTTTATTTCCACATTATACGTATTTGCCTGCAAAGACAAAGCGGTTATCACAATCTATACTAACTCGAGATGTAAATAAGTTATAATGAAAATAAATATACCAATTGTAACGAAGCTAAGAAGTATCTAGCTACTTCACGAGCGGGCTTGTCTTGAACGACACTATCGAAATTAATTTTTTTCTGTTCTGATGTTTGCAACACTTTTATTATACGAGATGAATAATCACGAATTCGAAATGCAGGTCTCATTTCAGCCTCCGCTAATTTTGATTGCAACGAGGCATGCCACTTTGCTACAGTCTGATCTAACTCTGTAATAACATTCGACTGTTCAAAAATCTTTTTCATTTTGTCCTCAATTAATGTTTGATAATTCGGCAGAGAATAAGACAAATTAATTTCTGAAATTAAAGATTCACGCCAATTGTTAGACGAGTTAGGAGATTCTGCAAGCATATCCACTGTATTTTGACAAATTGTTGATCTTAATGGAATGTCAGTAGGTGAAGAACTTCTACTCGTTATATCCTCAATACTGTTTTCAATTGAATCATTTCGATAACTTCTACTTGTTATATCCTCAATACTATTCTCAGTTGAATCATTTTGATTTTGGGATACATGAAAATCTATAGCAACGTTTGTCACAGCTTCATATTGAGAATCATCATTTTCTTTTTCTATACCATTTAAACATTCGTCAAAATTCTTCATGAAGTCTTCTATTTCCTCTATCAAAAAAATTATATTTTGCAGTTACAACAACAACAACAACAATAACAACAACAGTAATAATATAAAACACGATTTGCTTCAAATTAACTTACGTTTCTGCAAATGTTTAAACTTCTGTTTTGTACATAAAGTAGTGTCTTTCTTTGCAAATAATTCAGTTTCACGTAAAATGAGTTTTGCTAAACATTCTGGTTTATACAGTTTTGATGTAAATTTACGTTTTTTCTAATAAACAAACAATAGAAAATAAATAAATAAATGTATAGACATACAAATATCTAAAAGATTATTAAAAGCTCTAACTGGTACAAGGTACAAAATATTAAAACTTATTATTTCTACATACAGAACCAAATTTTGTTTCCAAAAGTGAAATGTAGTCTGGAAGTTTCAGGATAGATGAATTGCTAGAAAAAACATGCTTTATTCCTTGAATAAGAGGCATTGGTTCCCAGTCATATTCATTTATATCATCTACAGAACATATTGATACTTTTGTTGTTTGATTCCTAATAAAAATATTAATGTTTTCATTGATTTAATATCATCAATTGTAAAATTAATAGAATAATTTTCGAAGAGATACCCTCTTTTCCGCATGCTAGGTAATCCATTTTTCCATCGTACATTATCTGATTCATTCAGTTGAAAAATTTGACTCTCTTTGGAGAAATGATTTATTTGCTTATCATATTTTATTTGATCACCTGCACTGAGTTGTACTATATTTTCATCGTTATTCTGATCATTCTTTTTTATTTGATTCACTTGCACTGAATCTCTAATTTGGCATTCTTCTTCAGTTTGATTCATGTTTTTGAAATGCTGAATTGAACAATTTTGAATACTAACATTTTGCACCGCACTTTGTTGGATATGTTCTTTCTCTGATTCATCCTTTTTAGCTTGTTTTAAAATGCTATTATTAACAAATAAACTTTCATGATTATTGTTTATTGTGTTTTGTTCCTCCATACTTTGTAATTCATTTACTGATGAATCGTTTTCCCTTAATGAAGAATTTTGTTCATCTTCAAATTCATCATAAACAAGTGTAATAGACTCATTATCATTTGGTGAAGTAATTGAATGATATCCTGAGGTTCCTGTACCCGGAGTTTTTGGTTCTGAATATAACGACAATGAATTTCTTCCCTCTTCAATATAAGATCTATATATATGAGCAAAATCATATGGTGTTAATTCATTCACCAACATTCCACTTGTATTTATGGCTTGATTGCACCTTAAAATTAAAAAGTTAAAGCTATCACATAAAAATTAAAATAGAACAAAGATATTGCTGTTTACCGAAAATCATATTTCTTTCCAATGATTTCTCCGAGAATATCATATACTTGAATAGGAATGCATAATTGCATGGCATCATTTTCTAATTGTGTAAACCGACGACTTAACAATTTAACTTTCTTCTGTGTTTGAAATTGATTTTTTTTATCAATATGTTTCCCGATATCTTTTTCTAAGTCAATCATTACAAAATTTCCCAAATTAACATGGCTCTTCTTAAAAAATTTTTTTTCTTTATTCATAGACTTCTTTATTCCTTTTTCCCTAACAAAAAAAGATGAAGAAATTATTAGCTACAATACATACATCTTTCCTTGAATGTAAGATAAATAATTACTCATAGCCGAAAAATGTTTGTCTCAAAATTTCTGCTTCATTGACTAGATGTTCAATTCTTCTAACGTATACGTTAGTTGAATTTTGTAGAATAAGCGCTGCTTCCCCGAAATTGATATTACACGGTTCTTCTAATAAAGCATAATATTCTTCTAAAATCTAGAATAAAACAATATTTTTATATTTATATTGAATTATAATAACTTTAATAGTATAATATACCTGAGATAATGGAAATTTCCAGTCAGCAAGATCTTTTGCTGGTTTCAAAAGTTGTTTACTAATGTCTTGTAAAGTAATCATTTCAAATACTATTTAACTTTTTTGAAGGATATGGAAGAACTAGATTCAACAAGTCAAGCATTTATATATAATTAAATAAAATCATTAAATTTCATTATTTAAAAAAAGATATTTAATATTTTATACGTGTTCTCTTGATATAAAAACTGAATTTACTCTGTTGTGTAAATGTCTGGATATTGATCATAAATTACAAGAATAGTAGATTACGAATCCCAATCTAATTTACTATCTGAATTGTTTAAAATTCGATTCTCTATATATTTTTATAAACATGAATATTTGTAGAGTAAAAGCAGATGAAATGAAAAATTATGATCTAATATGTATTTATAATAACACTTTATACATATATATATATATATATATATATATATATATATATGTATGTACGTATATATAAGCATTTAATTACTGTAAAATAAAACAAAATTGAAACTGTTCTATTTAATACTTTACTTACATACCATATTGTATCTAAACATAATATTTTATGATTTCACTATAATATGTAAACTGTTATTCCTAATACCTAAGAGATGCATAAAAAATGGACAAATTCTTTATTTGAAATAAATGTAAAATATGTACATATGTGATATTTACACGATATATGTTGTACAAGTTCAGGTTGTAGTATATTTACATTTACATTTTAATGAAAATACAATATATAATAAAATGTTTTTATGCAATTTAAATAGTTTTAAATTGATTTGTAGATCGAATATAATTCGAATTAAATATTAATTTCTAATGAAATAATATATAAATTTAAATTTATGTGTTAGTAATGCCATCTCTGAATTGTATGAAGTACTCAAATAGTCATATCGATAAATGATACCGTTAATTTGTTACAATAGCCCGTAGTACTCATATATTTCTTAGTAAATACAATGTTTGCTGTAATTTATTAATTTTAGTGATTACCTTCTTTTCTTTACTTTTTTCTTGTAAAATATGGTTAAGGACTACACCTGAAAGGAAACTCATGTTTTTGGAAATGTCATTGGCATGATTGTTTATCCACCATTTTGTTTTGCTGTCGTCCTCAGAGTTTTTCCTGGTACCGTGGCCTATTTTACAATGAACTAGATTGACTCAAATTTCGAAAAATCGTAGAATCAGAGAACGCTCTGTGTTTTCGAAGAGATTTGTTTTTAACGGATTTGAGTCAGTTTTTTAATAAATGTTCTCATTATGAGAATTCGTGAAATTTCACCTCGAGTTCTGACCCAACTTTCCTGACTTCTTTAATCAAATGGCGATTACTAGATAAAACGAACAGTTTTCGCGTCATTTACCACGTAAGTTTAATATTTTAACGATTCTACTTGGGTATAATAGCGCAAATTGTTTAAAACTAGTCGAAAAAAATCGTTTTAGTTCTTGTTTATTAATATTTCATATCATTCAATATTATTAACGTTTTGTGTTATTGCAATTTGTGTGATATTTTTGTTAACTATGAGGGTTAAATATATATGATTAATACAGTTTTCTTACTGCAGGATGTCAGGTCAGAGTGGAGGGCATCGCTTAAGGTTGTCCAAACTCAACGATCAGCTGACGTGCAAATTATGCGGTGGATATTTCATTGATGCCACTACTATCATAGAGTGTTTGCATTCGTGTATGTGTATTCTTCTGTCGCTTTTTTAATCCTTTTGTCTGTGGTGAATAAATACAGTTTCATCATTGCAAAAGGGTTAAGCGACGATTCCAACATATTGATGTAAGCGGCGATTAACGTCGCACTACAGTTTGCAGGAGCTGTATTGTCAAGTATCTGGAGAACAATAAGTATTGTCCAATATGTGAGGTGCAGGTGCACAAAAGTAAACCACTACTCAACATTCGCCCAGACCACACTTTGCAGGACATTGTGTATAAACTGGTACCAGGATGCTATCAAAGTAAGTTTTATTATTAACAAAAGAATAATGTAATGAAGATACATTTAAATATTCATATTATAGATGAGATGCGATGTAGAAGAGACTTTTATCTAAACCATCCTGAAGCATGTACTCAAGCAACATCTCCAGAGGCAAGAGGGGAACCAATTGAATCGCATATATATTCTCCAGATGAATCACTTAGTTTATCATTAGAATACTTTAGTCCATCCAAGGACATCAAAGGTATAGCTGTAAAACCTTTATTGAGGCGGTATCTTCGTTGTCCTGCTGCAGTGACCATTTTTCATTTACAAAAGCTTATACGAGCTAAGTATGGCTTAACTGATGCACACAGGGTGGATGTAATGTATAAAGAGGAACCACTGTGTAGTAGTTATACATTGATGGATGTGATGTATATTTATCATTGGAGACGAGTAAGTATCAACGGTCTATTGAAAATATTTGGAAATTCTAATTCTATTGAAATTTTTTCTATAAACACTTTATCATATTTATTTCAGAAAGTGCCATTGCATTTAAGTTACAGAATATTTGAATCTTCTCCAAAGCGAATAAAACTTTCTGAAGATAATGTCAATTATAAAACAACTTTACTTCATGCTGGAATTGATTCCATTGAATCAAAAGAAGAAAAATCATTAAAGAGGGAATGGAAAGAAGTACAGTTGAAGATTTCTGAAGCTGGTATTATGAGTATTACAGATATAACGGACCAACAATTTAAGAAAAATACAAAAGTTGAAGAATCCATTACTAGCATTGAAACAATAAATACATCAATAGTTGAAGAAAATGATAGTAAAAATAACATACCTGAAGTCAGTGAAGGAAACAAACCGTCTTCAGACAAACAAGACGTTAGCGGGTCTGATAATTCTTCCAAATTAAACGAATTTGGTGAACAAAAATGCTCCAATCAAACAGAAACTGTAAAAACGAAAGGAATAGAAAATACGATAAACCTTAAATATGAGGAGGAATCGAAAAATCGATCGGATAATAACAATGTTGAAGATAAAACAATTTTACAGAAAAGTATTCAATCACAAGGGATGGCACAATATGTGAGTGAACATGAAATTAGAAATAATAACATTGAAAATAAAGATCAAAAGGAGTCATCAAGAAATAACAATAATATTATCGCGGATAAATTGGAAAACTCTAAGCAAAATTCAAGAAATGATGTAAAATTTATAAATACAGGATCGAAAATCAATGCTCTAAGTGTGAAATTACAATTCCAACCAAAAACTGGACAAATTAGCAGTAACAATGCTTCTTCGAAAAAGGTTACGAAAGATAGGAAAATCACACCACAGTCATCTAAAAAGGTAGACGTAAAGATTACTGAAAACTTAAAATCTACAGAGCTGAAAAATTCTTTTGATCCTTCAAAAACACAAGTAATGACAAATAATGGCGGGGTTACATTAACCAAATCATTAGTTCCATGTTCAACAAAAGCCATATCACAGAAAGCAGAATTACTGGATGCCACAGAACCTGTTTTATCAACGTACCCAAGTACTTCAGTTAATTCTGAAACGAGAGAAACGGAAATAAATGTAAGAAATGTGCAATCAACTGATCAGAAGGAAGAATATTCTTCTCAAGGAGAAAGTATTATAGAAAAAAAACCATATGTATCTGAGCAGATTTCAACAGAATCTTGTCAAAGAACCAATGGACAAGCAAATACATTTTCCCAAAAGTCGTACACTCAAATCGAATCGTTATCAAATGATAATCTCGCATCATCAAATCTTTCTACATCACTACCTATGTCTGTTGGTAATGGAATCAATCCAATTTCTACGTCAACAATAAGTCAATCTACATCTACATTTCCCTATATGGTCCAGGATTTGGTAAATAATACTATGTCGAAAAATTCTCTCAAAAGTTTGAGTACATCAACGGCGCAAAAATTATCCTCTACTGCAATCTCTGAAAATGAAGTACCTACATCTTCAGTATCAGAAAGTTCTACAGCATTTACTATACCTTCCTTGAACGTTTCTTCTTCTTTGAAAAGTAGTTATCTAAGTCCAAGTACTTCAAAAGAGTCCGTTTTGAAAGCGAATTTGGAAATAACTAATACATATTCAGTGCCTCCTTGTCCCGATGCTATTCCAATCTCTTTGATGAAACCAACAATTCGTAAAAATGAATTAATTACAAAGGGTTCTAATTTAAATGAAATTTGTGCAAAAATTGGAGCCTCTGGTTCAAAAATTAACGATATTTGTGCTAAAATTGGGGAAAATTCTAAAGAAAAGAACAAAACGGAAGTAAGAAGTAAATCCGATATCCCAGATTTATTAAAAATCGGGAGAAAGAATGGTTCGCCATCAATCGCTATTGATTCCAGTAGTAAACAGCAGCAACATACAAATATTCCAAATGTGCCCGTTTATGCACCTAATAGTAGTGCAATCACAACAGAGAGCAAACATATTTATTCAAATGTAAAGGACAGTCTTAGGGCTACTTCGTTAATAACTACTTCTCCAATGGCTACGTCACACTCTTTACAGAAGGTTCTTTCTGTCTCTAAAAAGCAAAGTCAAGCAGTAGGTTACAAGACTCTTCGTGATCCTCCGAGATGCTGGAATCCTACACTTTCTAAAAACAATTATGTAGCAGTTAAAAATCAAAGTAAAGAGACACAAAACCAATTACATCAAACCACGCTTTTCGAAAGAAGTAAGACAATTCAGTCTAAACCGGCTAAAATTTTTAAAATGAGAAACATGCCAAGATATTTGGGTAATCCGGCATCTGGAGTGAAGCCAATGTACGGTATTGGTAATGAATGTAAAGAAAAAGAACAGTCGACAATGGCATCAACAACAACTACAAACACATCTAGCAGTTCTAAAAATGGGAACTTGAGTATGATGAAGATAGATCCTAAAACTTTATCTCCAATTGTATCAACAGTTAATTCACCTATCGTTTCACCACCTCCATATTCTCCTAGTGCAAGGAATTACCCAAATCCTCCATTCTCAAGAGATATCTGTAGAAGTACTGGTTCGCCAATATCTCCAAAAAATTCTCCAGTAAATATGCTTTCAACAAGTCCTTTTATACCTTCTCCAACACCAAATATGAATCCTGGGCTAATCTATCCTCACTTTCCACGACCATTTCCAGATGCTACTAGATTTCCAAATCCTTTGATACGTTCACCAATAGGAATTCCATCTCCCAGTGCCTTCCATAGTAATTTACCCCCTTCAATTAATAAATTGTATCAACGATCTAGTTATATTCCACAAACTACTGGCTTTTCTCCAGTTTCACAACCCCCAACAGTTCAGAGAATACCACCAAGCACCTATTCTTCACCTAAGTCACCTAAAACTACCTCTCTAACAGCAATTTCTCCTGCATCTTACAACTTGGTCAAACCCGAAACACAAGCGATTGCAACATCTCTTGAGACTAATAACCTGCTTCTTCCAGAAAATACATCACAGGAAGATGTTAGTGCATTTAATTTGTCTAAGACTGGAAATTTTTCCAACACGGAGGTTGTTAACATACCGACAGAGACAGTTCGAAATTCTAAATCAACTTCGCTTTCTCCCAGTTCAAGTGTTGGACAGAATAAAAATACATCGATCGTTAATTCGAAAACTAAGTTAGAAACGCCTCCATCGGATGCAGGCGATCAAGATCAAAATAAGGAACGGTTGGAAAAGGAAGCTATAAAATGTAAAGAACAAAATTTATATCTATCAAAAGGACAAAATTTGGAAAAGAGTCAATCTGATGAGGATAGTGACAATGTAAATACGAAAAAAGAAAAATCTCCTCCACAAATTAATGGAGATCTCACTAATGAAAAGAAGGACGAAGCAATAACAGAAAAAATTACAGAACAGAATGAGCAAAATGAAGCAGAGATAGTACAAGTTTCAGAAAAAGTTGTTGAAAAAGAAAAAGTAGAAGAACCCAAAAACGAGAAATGTGAAAAAACCGAGGAGCGACAGAATAATTCTGAGATTCAAGTCAACAAAACAAAGACATAAATTTTGCATTAAGCAACTCATGCATGTTGTATGTTCGTTGACGTATGAAAATATTCGGATATTGCTACATTTTATTTTATACAAAATATTTTGTCGAATCGTAATTCAACATATTTCAGATTCCTGACAAATTTTTTCACGCTGCTAATACAAAACGAATACGTGTTGTTATTTTAATTATTACGATTTTTAAACTGCAAAGCATTAAACATATTGAAACAATAATATGTTTAATGTATCATTAATATTTAAATCTTTATCTTACATAAAAGTTGTAATAATTAGAAATACATAACACATGTCTCTCCCTCTCTTTCTCTCTATCTCTTTTCTGGTTTAAACAAAAAAGAAAAAATGAAAGAAATGACTAAATATATTCAAGGTCACGTTTGACATAAGGGCTGTATAAAGATTATATAGAAAACGATACTGCGTATAATTAATCATATTTATATGAGGAGTTTTTATAAAATAATTTCACGCAGTCCGTTAGTTTACATTATTTATCATATTTCTGAACAAATTTTATTATTTGTTTCTTAATATATCTTAGTCAACTAAATATCTAACCAAAGCCTCGAGAATTAATCTAATGTTCCAAGTAGATTTAGCTACGATACACTTTTTCGATTGGCTCTTTTTTCGCATATACCCTCTTTTTAAAAAGGAAACAACTATAGTAAATTGCCCGAGGCCTTATCACAGTAATCTTATATATGAAATAATGTTAGGAAATCGAGAGCAAGAGAAAATCGTTGTTAAATGGTTTAAGAAGATGAGAAAAAGTATTACGCTATATAAGTGATTTCTCTCTTTCCAGCTTAATTAGTTAATATTATCGATGTGTCGCATCGCACCGAATTATTAAAATAGCACGCATGGATAAGAAGTCCACTATTAATTTTGATAAGTGCCGGAAAGAAAGAAAGAGTTAATGTATAGATAAATTTTTAATATTGGATGATTTTCTTTTTCCTTTTAGATACATTTACTTGTAAATAGTGTATAATGATTCAAAGAAGTCTATATCACGTATTAGATATAAAAAAAATGATCGATTATTAATATAATTTGACACGCATATTTTTAGGTATTAAGGATGTAACGATAGTATTTTTTGTCTAATACGAGGAAGCAATTTTTAGAGAGATGCCTGATTGTAGAGCAAAAAACAACGTATTTTTAATAAGTTATTAGTTGTGTGCGCGCGCGACTCTTTTGTATACAAGGTGTACCTGAATGAGTGAGCGAGTGAAAAATGTGTGTGTATAATTTTGCGTAAAAAAATTTCAATATCGAAATTTTAAATTTCAATATCGAAGTTTTCGAAATTTTGTTTTATTTATAACAAAACGTTGATCGTCGTTTGTTTTGAAATTTATGTACATGTTTTACGTATGTTTGTGTGCCCGCGCGCATACTCTGAAGCGCGCGCGTTATCAATACAGTAATAATACTACGTAAAGTAGATGATGTTCTTTTGATTATAAAAATATAGTTGATTATACTTTACACGGTCTGTTGTTTGTATAAGATTTTACCATTACACTTATACGTACAAATATTGAGTTTATTATTAAACGATTACTATAATAATTGTTGTGTAAATGTTAATATACATAAATGTTATAAGTTGCTGATAATTATAATTTATAGAAACTCACATATTGTAATAGAAATAGCTAAAACAAAAATAATTCCAAGGAAATTTGAAAATATACATGGATCATACTATATGCAGCAAATCAATAATTTAAAGATACAGCTAAACATTAGTAAGCTTCTCTGAGTATCTGATGGCATCTTTGAGCTTAAATACCAGTTCTTGCAACTGTTGTATTGTACATGAAAATGTTACATGATCTATTGTTTCATGTTTTTTAGTACTAAGTCGCACATGATAAAGAGGAACACCTAGTGAATTGCATGTGTCCAACTGAAAATGACTTTCATGAATAAGAGCAAATAAAGCATCTGTGAATGAAACGATCGGTGTTCTATTCACCGATCAATTACCTTGACACAGTAATCTAAATGCCAGTCTATATCAATAATGTGAGGTGGATTATTGCCTATCAATTCCAATTGAGACTGTATTGCCTTTTTATTATTAATGTATACTTCACATAATTTCGTAATTCTTTTTTCACCAATATATACAAGATTTAAAAAACTTCTTAAGCTTTCTTCATCTAAATCATGTCGGGTAGCCTCTATAAGTAAACATACCACATCAGCAAAAACCTTTTTTGTTAAAATTGGTTTTGCATCAGATGTTTTGATAGTGCCTGAAATTTTATTAGTTTCAATAATTATGTTAATTAATCTTATTTATATTTGGCAATTACACCAAAATAAATACTCACATTTTATTTCTGAAGGATTTTCATATATATATGAAGTAGCCATTCCTAAAATTTGTAGAAAGTTATCGTCAGTAACAATATTTGTGTTTAGAATATTAGCAAGACCATCAATGGTGTCTTTTGATAATTCCATCATTATATCCTGAAATACTAAATTCACTTAATGATACACTAAAATCAATTGAATAGTATAACTTTCAAATAATTTAATTGCTTTTATGATATATGTCCATTGGGATGACTTCATTTTTAGAACTATGGAAAATATATAAATATTCAACTAAATTTTTAAATATCGAATAAAAATTTCATAAACATGATATGTGAGGTTATCTTTCATAATTGCCAACTATGTATGTTATCGATTTTCAATATCTGACCTATTATAATAATAAGCGGTAATAAATTGAATAACTTTAATTTATTTAATTTACTTTGTAAAATATGAATATATCACAGCTAATTTTTATTAGAACCAAGAAGAGTATAGATTCTACATGTATTTATGCGTGTAGTCACAACTATAACATATTTTAATTTTTGTTATACTTGAAGTTTTAATAAATATTTGTTATATATATATATATATATACATACATTGAAAATAAATTATTATTTATTTTAACCAAAAACTTTTTTCATATGATAATAGTAGCCACACACAAGATATTGAATCTACTGAAATGATGAAATTCAGACAACAGTACGCAATACGAATTATCTGTTTTAGTGCTGGATCTCTTACTATTACTCAGAGAAAACGAGCCGAGATATACATAGTTCGTCGGTTCGAATAATCGATTCGATCCAAGTATTCGAAAGATCCGAGCAGCGTGAAAGAATCGAATAACTTGAACGATCCGAACAGGTCGTATACCTTTTGTACAAATTAATTAGACCATCGCATTCGCTTAACGCAAGGTATAAACTACATGTAATGTACGAAAGATGTACGACCTATTCAGATCGTTCGAGTCACTTAACTATTTCAAACCGATCGAGACAATTCGAGCTACTCGATTCTTTCGAGTATTCGGATCGGATCGATTATTCGTACTTACGAACTGAGTATTCGACGGTTGAGATGGTCATCGGGTTTCTGGGGCACCCCGAGGTCGATAAGGTAGGTACATATAATACATTATCAGAAGATTACTTTTTCTCTAATAGTGGATCCGAATATATTTTGCTGATAATAAACATAATTTATTTGACTGTGATCACGGTAAGTGGTATGAAAATTCCAAGTAATGTTTGTTACAAGAAAATTCTGTCAAATGACGAATTTTGAGCAATATTGTGTATTTGTTTTAATAATTATGTTGATTCAAGCAATACTTTACAAAATTAAGGAGACACTTTATCTAAGTAAATATAAAAATTGAAATTTCTGCAACGATCGATTTACGAAATCAGGAGCGGAAGAATAAGCGTACGCCTGCGCCACGTCCTGTACGTAATCTGTTATTTCAAGTACTCGTGCGAAGCGTACAGTATTAGAAATTAAATATGTAGTTCAATTTTTACCAGATTTTTCATACAACATCTTAAAAGTGATTGCATAAAACGTTGCACGAAAGATTTTAGCAAAAATGCGCAACAATGTAAGGACTACAATAAACGATAAAGTTAATCGAGAGAAAGTGTAATTTGTTATATTATTGCATCTCTATTTGCTCGTTTCGATATTTGTCATTCCATTCTTCCACGTTTCTCATTTATTTCTTTATATGTATATTTTTAATTTCAAATTGTGATAATAAAACGTCAAAAATATTAACATAAAGATATTATTATAAATTGATTCTCTTGTAGGAAGGATCAGTGTTGTACTTGTTACTAGTATTAATCTTATGCGCAGAAGTATGTATGACAAACGCGAGACATTTGATTAAAAAGAGAAATTATAGCGATCAAAGCGTGAGAGGTTATTTGGCAGAGGTAAGGAAACTGTAAACAAACATTTATTATTAAACTGCGGATTTTTATGCATTTATGGGAAATTTAAGAGTGAAAAAATCCAGAGGTGGCACGTAATTAATGCAAACGAAATATATGAAATATCAAATAAGTGGGACACTCCTAGGTGATAATGTTCGTATATCCGTAACCGGACATTTCCGCGTATACTTCTTGTATGCTTGAGGTTACTTCGTTTTCATTCTGCAGATTTCATACATCACATATCTAGGCATTTTCAGTGCAGAAGCGATAGTAATCCTCAAAACCCTTGAATCATTTCTAACAATCAGCAAATCAAAAATTGTACCACCTTCGCTCTAATCTTTCTCCTAGTCTTTCAATTGTGTTTACAAAATGAATTTCCAACGTGAATTTCCATAGATATTCGCAGTCTATACATTATTCATGAGTTATGAATGAATGTCTGTTTCTAGCGGACTTGTTGGTGGAATGAGGTCTGCAAAGAAGAATTTCACAGCAAATTCCGCTGCCGTTGTCCAAGATGGTCCTATTGTCGTGCTCCTGGCAGATATTACGACGCTCATTGCAGTATAACACGTACAGGCTACATTTGGACTCAACCAGAAACTTCGTTGACGCTCGAAGTTAATAAATGAGTCCTTTTTGTAAATTCTTCTTTGATCGCACTTATCCAAAGATCAATCAAAAACTAGTACAGTAGGATCCCAACTACGCGAGGGATAAGGCTGTTTGGATGAGAGAATTTACGGATAATAGAACAGTTACTCTCTTGATGTTCACTTTTACGTATGTATTAAAAAAAAAAAAAAAAAAAAAAAAAAAAGAGAGAGAAGGGAAGAACATAAATATCAATAATAGCAATACAAACAATGAAATTAAATATAATTCTATTAAAGATTTATGGGCCCGAAGTTCTTTTAGCTGTTAAATCACACAACTTTTTTAGCAGATCTAATTCGATAAAGTTACATTCCATTTGTGACTGCTACCATCTTAACTCTATTTCTAACGCTTCAAATATGTACTTGGAAACGTTGAGGAATATCATTGTCATTATATTCATGTTTCATTTCATTGCCCGAAATACACGTAATATTAGTATCATGGCCAATCGAAGAAGATTCATCACATTGAAGAATTTAACGTTGAATTTGCTTTAAACACTCGAAAACATTTGAACATGTTAATGGTAAATCATGTAAAAGTGATATTTTCTAACTTGCTTTCCTTAAAAAATTTCATTATTTAACTCGCCTCTTAAAAGCTTTTATACGCAACGACAACTTTCAAACACAACGATCAATTGCATTCAACGACGCAGATTTCCAAGCGAAGCTCGAATGTGCATATATTTATCTTCTATTCTCAACGAAACACTTTACACTGTTGCCGGTTGATTTTGTTAATTCTATATTAGGCGTTTACAGTAATTATAATAAGTAATGTAATGTTAAATATATTGAATATTATATTTATATTGTATACTATATCGTATTTCGATGCGCAATTTCATTATGTATTTTAAATTACCTTTTGCATACATTTTATTGAATGTGTATTTTAAGACCAACATGTGTATGCATATTAGTTACATGTTTAAATCATACACCCATAAGTATCTAAATGTTATAATTCAATTAATTATATTAAAAGATGTATTTTTGTTATCCGTGAATATATTATCAACGTATCCATACTATGGGATAAACTAATTTCAAATATAATTATCAAGTTAGACACAGTTTTAAGTAATGTAATTAAGAAAGGCAAAAGACTTAGATAAAAAGATTTATTTGCTAATACTCAGTCAAATATTCTTTTAATTTATTTAATTTTGCTATTTAATCGTGACACATAAAACGTATTCTTCAAATGTATGCATAGAATGTTTACAATAAAAATTATAATAAAGTACAGTAAAATTTGATGCAAAATGTTTGTCGAATGCATTATCTGATAAATCTTATTCTTTGTTTCGGTTACATTATTAATTATATACATTAATTTATATGCTATTACTTGATTAAAAATCTTTACACCAGTGCCTAGCATAACGTACTAATTGACTCGAAATAGAAGATGAGAAAACTAAAAATTAATCATCCGATGACTAGTGCTTTGCAAGAAATTAATAATAAATAGAAATTAATTTACGTAGAATGTAATTTAAATTAATAATAATTTTAATAAATTAAAAATTGATATAAGCTGAATGTATATACACGTTAAAAATGATAATTACTAATTTAACGTCATATAAATATTAATTTTAAATATTATAAATATGTATATAGTACGTTTCTAAAAATATATAATCTTTTACATATCGATATCCTTTCATCGTATATGTATGATAAAAACTAATACCTACATATATTTTCATGTAACATATGGCAATCTTATTTTTCTAATACATCGTCGAATTACATTATTTTTCACGTTGCATGATTCTTCGTGTGTTCTCTTATATTATTTTTGTGTTTTATATTAGATAATTTACTTTATCATTTATATACAAAGAGAACAATAAAAATATTGCTAGTGAATTATTAATCAACGTGACAATATTATTTTAATTGTAATCAGGCAAGATGAAATTGACTGCTTCAGATGACGTTGTGGGAGAAGTCATGAATTCGTTGTTCCAAAGTAGTCAATTTTTTTCTCATACAATTTTTCGTATTAAAAAAGGTATGCACAAGCGTCTTAGGATATTAAAGTAACCGAGATACACGAAACACCCTGTATTAATTAACAATACATATATCCTTTTCTAGAAAAGTAAATGAGATCTAAATTAATGCTTGAAATAAGTAATATTAGTGATGTAGAAATCAGCTCCTATAAAATATATTACAGCTTTACACATGATTTCTGTTACGAGTTATTTGAAGAAGAAAAATTCATATACATCAGTTATATAAGAATATACATTAACTCATATGATCTTTTTTCATTAATCATTCTTATGCATGATATATATTTTTAGATAGATTTAGATTTTATATTATACAATTACATAGCAAAATAGTAAATCTTAGAGTAGCTGTACTGCGTCATATAATTTGTACTATACCAATGATTAAATAATGAGAATTATTATATACAATTGCACATAATCACGTTAAAGTAGTTAACGATTTTAAAAATATTGAAGATCTGGTTCCAAAAACTAGAAATTAGTCTCCCTTATTGCATTCAATTCCATGTTTACTAGATATTTTTGGATATTTTTGTTGGAAATATGAGATCTCTTATGCCTTTTTTTGATAGAGTTTCATAGACTTACGTTTTTTGATTCCCGATAAATCATATAAGTTTAAAATCAAAATAAAGAAAGAAGAAGAACAAAAATTTGAACTTTACAAACATTTCTAAATTATTATTCTAAATTATTATTTCTAAATTATTTCATTTTAAAATAAAAATGTAATTATTCATCTATAAAACAAATCTTTTTAGTTCAACATATGAGCGTGATAATAATATTATAGTAATATATTTCAAAATGCAACTCGAAGAGTTTCGCATAATATGACCTTATTATCTCTACAACCTCATGGCAGTGAGCCATTAGTAATCAACGATCGAGCTAGTAAATGTTGTTACGTAGCATTTTATAATCGTCCCTTTATATCAGGACTTCCTAGACTATGGATCGCAACCCCATATGAAATCGTGTAACAGAATTATGGGGTCGTGAAAATTTTCGAGATCGTGGATGCGGAAAGTTTAAGAAGCACTGCTTTAGGCTCATAAATAGATTGCCTATTCCTTTGTACATATTCGCTCTAAATTTAATAGCCGCATCCTTATAATTGACGAAGTTACAGTAAATTTTGTAAATCGATATGAATCGTTCGGTAGCAGAGTCAAAGTAGTTAAATATAGTTTTTCGCTTTATTCTTCTTTCCATTGTCTGTTCTTTTAGATCGTCATAACTATTATATCTATTATTACATCAAAATCCGAATTCTATTACAGATAAAAAAAAGCCTCGATAATCAACTCCTGGTTATATCTTGAGAGACATTAATGTACTTTGTTATAAGTTTAACAATTTTCTAAAATCATTACTTCGTAATATCAAGAAATATAATTATATTTAAAGAAATAATATTAAGGTATTTAAAATACCATTAAATAATGAAATCTAAATGTTCGCGTGCTGTTAAGCTGGCGAATGATATAAACGAAAACGTTAAACTAAAAAAATTATAGAAATTCTAGTAGAAACGAATAAGAATAATTTTATAAAATTTCTAGTCGATATATTCATCGTCATCATCGTCAACAAATTTAATATTTTGATCATAAAAAGACCCCTGCTTTAGGCAAAATGTTTCTATACCATAATCTGGATTTTGAACATTTAAAGAAGCATCAATATCTCTGCTATTTAATTTTCGTACTTGAGAAAAGCTTTTTAAAGGGCTCCCTGATAATTCTGTCATAGGAATATTTACTGTGTCCTTTATGTTTGTAATTGACTGAGTGCATTCCATTAACTCTTTATATTTACAAGACATATTTGTTATATCCTCATCTTGATTGTTAGGAATTTTTTTTTGATTACAATTCTGCTTTATCTTTGAAAGATCTTTTTGTAAAATTCTGTTCGGCGTAGAACATAGTTTTCCTTTATTATTTTCATCGTTATTCAGCATATTTATAGGGCTTCCAAGAAGGCTTTTAGAAGAGTTCGATTCTTCGCTTGATTCTTCATCTTTGCCTAGACGAACCCTATGAAGAGCAAAGGACATTAATATAGAAACAACTATTTTAAAAATAATTTAAAAAAAAAAGTCTAATCAATATACATACATATATTGGGGTAAATGATGTTATTGCGAATTCAATCAAGCATAGTAAATAAATGGTAACTTGAGGCAATGATCGAACGCGAAATCGCAAAAGGATTACATTGAAAAGGATTTACATTGAAAGGATTGATTTTAGGATTTACATATGTTTATTAGACATTTTTTACTTCTCTTTGTGAGTGCTATAATCCCTTTAATACTATCCATAGTTACATAAATTACGTACTACTACGGACTTACCTCCGGTTTGAAATAACACAGTATTGTTTATGTTCGAGGATACCAGATACAGATTCCATGCTTACTTTAATACTAGAATCTTCTAGAAGTTTTTGGACAGGAAGTAATTTTTCAAACGTTCTTGTTCTGAAAGTTTCAGAGATTTCACTCCTAATTAATTTCTATAATCCAAATTTTAGCAATAGTCTCTTTTCTTTTTAGAAATATTTTTCATTATTAATATAAGACTAGTTAAACAGTTTTATAATTTAATGCATAAAATTAATCCATAAAAATATTATATCTGTAAGTCATTTGCAAAGTAATAATAGGTATATGTTTTTAATATTTACCCTTGTTCCAATTCAAATCCAAAATCTTCAAAACTAGAAAGTTTCATTCTTCTATATTCGGAAGGTGTTAATGCAGCACCTTCAGTCTCAAGAGCCAAAATAGAATTTCTCTTGCTTCTGTTGATAAACAATAACATATAATTATGTAATTAATAATATTACTGCTAAATTAAAAAAAAAAAAGGTTACTAGTTACCCTAAGAGAAGATCTTCTGTGTCTAGATGTAAATCCTCGATTGGTGGAATCCAAACTAAAAAAGCAGGATCCATTCCTAAGTAAGATCCTGGAACAGCACTAGCATTTGCCACATTGTAATCATAATAATCCAGTTCGAGTTCTGAATCAGGATTTGTTAGACTAAATTCCGATCCTGGACCTTGTAGAAGTTTTTCACGATTTCTTCTTTCCTTTGTTTCTTTCCCACTTACCAAAATTGATGGACTCGAAATAACACTTTCAGGCGAAGATTCCTATGTGTTAAGAAAGATACAAAACAATGAACATTACACATATAATTTTTCTTTAAATTTTATAATTTCTTAGATAAAGAAATATTTACTTTTCCTTCTGAATAACTAATATCATTATTTTGATAAATTTTTGAGATGCTATTACTTTTATTATCTTTTAAGTTACCATTTTCCATTTTTAATTCTTTCTCTTCTGAACCATCATAATCTATTGTTTGTAACCTATATAATATATCAATAATATTGTAATTAACTTGCAATCTTTTAAATCTCTGTTATATCAATTAAAATACATAATAAACTCACTTTACGGGATAAGCATATTTAACTTCTGGTTTATGATACACGAGAATACTGGAAGCTGATAATAATTTATCACAGTTTGACTTTATTGATGTGATTGTTTTGTCAGAAGAACTTTCCAACGTGCTATTTAATTTTAATGTACTAGAACTCAATGTAGATTCATCCTTGCACCTACATTGAGAAGATATGTATATAATAATAGAATTCAAATTTGATCTTTTTTATTGTGGAACAGTTTTTACGATTTTCTAGAATTTTAAAATAATATTATTCTTACCCTGTTAAGGTTTCAATACTATGGTAGTGATCTTCTGTATTACTTAAAGTCTCCTTTGGAGCAGATTTAGTGGTTGTTTCTATCATAGAGATAACTTCGGAAATGATTGTACTTGTAGATAGAAATTTTGATCGATCAGGCATTAGTTCTGATTACAAAAAAAATGAATTTGATTGAGATTATAGGTACGAAACAGTTTCTAGTAGTTATGAAAATTATTCATTTTATATGATAAGAATAGTGCTTAGATTAGTGCTTAGATTAGAATAGTGCTAAAGAATAGATATAATTCCTATTGTAATCATCAAAAAGAAGAAAACGGTCAACAAAGAAAGTAATAAACATTAATATAAAATTAATATTAATGAAACATTCAATAATTTTATCAAATAATTATGATATTAAAAAATATATATAACTGATGAAAAATGTCATAATATTGATACCTGAAACATCATTGAGACTATCCAAATCCTCAGCAATACGATACTTTCTATACTTTATAATAAATTGTAACGCCAAGAAAATAGAAACTATAAATATGAGTATCAAAAGCAAGGCAGTTGCTAAATGTGCTGGTTTCCAAAAGATCCATTCTTCTTCAACGTTCGTTAAATTTGTTTCAAAAGGCACAGTGGTGGTGGTTCTATTTCTTTTTAGATACTTTTTATCTATAAAGACGAGGCGTTGCAATTAACTATTTTTAAATAATCTACTTTAAAATAAAGTATGCAATGTTTTAAATTACTATGAAAAACATGATTCTGTAATAATTATTTTTACCTAGTACAGCTGCATGAGCAAGAAAACCACCGATACAAGCATCCCCTGATGCTACAAGTTCATCACTAAAAAATTCCAGTAATAAATTTTGCCCAGAGCTGATGAGTGTTTTCACAGTAAATTGCATTTTATCATATGTAACGTCGATTAAGAGATCTGCATTTAAGGAATTCCCATCCCGAACACGAAAATACTGTCCTGGGCAAGGAAATTGTAATTGATCTAAATGTAATCCAATTATAAAATTCGCCTGCGCCTAGACAAATTAAATCAGACTGTAGACTATTGATGTTATTATCTGCGGTGATAATTTATTATTTATTTGGCATTTATTGATTATTTATTTTCTTATTAGTTATTTAGTATTACTTGCAAAAGCCAGAAGGATCGGCCAGGACAGGCTTGAGTATTAGCTCCAAGGATTTTCCTGTAAGGTTGATGCTTTAATAGAATACGACATCCACATCGACACTGTAATCCAATGTCAGCTACAACTTCCGGCTTTGTTGCAGCCAAAACTGCACTATCGCATATCGAATTCTGAATTCGATTATGCCATGCTTCATTTTTAGAGGATACTTCCCAAAATATTTTGCCACAGAATTCAGTTTCTATTGCCTTTCCCTATCATTTGATAAATAAATGTTAACTTTAGTGATTTTGTCATCCCTACTAAGAAATTGAACATACGTGTATAATAATTATTTATTTGGATTTCGAATTAACCATGTAATTGTACTAACAACATTAATTGAATCTTGCATTAATAAATAAATATTTACCTGGCAAAATCTTGCTCCATATTTCGGAGGTGGAGTGTCACAAAAGCGATATCGATTTCGAATTCCTCCAAAACACGAGCTACTGCATGGGCTCCATGGACTCCAAGGTCCCCAATCAGCAGCATCACTTTCTAAATAGAGCAATATTGAGCAAAAATGAAGTATTAAAGAAATAACTTGTATGTTTCTAATATTTATACATAATAAAATGTATTACTAAGATGAATTATAATGTATGTTTTCAGGACTTTCTACATAACTTCGACAATCTTAATTACTATCTTAGTTGTCATGATAAAAAAAAATTAAGCTATGGGAGTGAATATCATCTCAAGGAAATATCATATGATATTTTAATAATAATAATAACGTTTTTAAATGAAATAACATATTTTATTCTTTATTATTAAAATAATAAGATTAAAACGCGTTCAACCATGTGCCATACTATGACCTTGAAATGACCTAGACCGAGAATTCCGCAAGTAAATGACTGAGGTGGAAGCTCACAGAAAATGAATTGCAGAAACAAAATCGTACTATTTATTATTTTAACGCGTGCTTAATGTTCCGATAACGGCAGCAGGTATAACAATGCGTATTTCCAACGCTTATAAAAGCATATTTTCGGTTACAATAAACAGAGTTGGGCATGCATTAGTTTTACACCTAAATAAGTTTATTGAGTTTAGGGGACTTGTTATGAAACATCCTGCATATGTGCGTAGAGATAGATATAATGTTAATATCATACATGAATTGCGAAAAGTTTGAATGTACCTTGGAGAGGGAAGGTGGGTATGCAGGACATATTAACATCCCCCATAGCACCTGTGACCGCCTGGCTAACATAGACGAAACAATATTCGACAAATTTTTCTGTGAAAAGATCACAATCGAAAGCCAAGGAATGCTTGCCAGGTATTGATCTAGATTCGGTGATATAATGAAGACTGGAGGGTGAAGCAACGGAAGTAACATCAGCTTTCAAACGACCATAAACACGAACACGATCACCTTCTAGTCGACACGCAGGATATTCGAAAAGGACGGCTACACCTCCTGACCCTTCACAAGGATATATCGATCTTGCATGAACCGTAAGTTTAAATTCTTCAGACCATTTCACCTGTAATTCAAACGTAAAGTAAGCAATTTATAGCAAAATATTTATATACGTTATTGATTCTAATATGTTATTTACTAATGTACTGTTAATGTAAGTCAAGAAAACAAATTTTCTATTATTGTTTGAAGGATTTTATTATATCATGTAAATAATTGGCTTGGAATAAAATACACCTTTGTGCTAATTACCTTAAAGTACACGCTAGTATTTGGTGCTGTAGGATTGGTACTCGAAGCTTTTAATCTTACAGCATAATTGCCAGGTAACCCGAGCAATTCACATCGGAAAAAAATAGTCTTTGTTGGTAAAAAATCTCTTATTTCTTCATAATATAATATCTGAAAATATAGTACGAAATAACATAATAACTGTTTTATTAATAATGTAACTGTTTTAGAGATAATAATAATCTTTAAAATAGAAATAGATAAAAACAAAGTTGTAGAAAGATTGTTCATTTACTTGAATATAAGTATTATTCTGCAAATAACAAGCAGTTACACTAGATCCGCAATATATTAATTGTAGGATGTAAACAGTTACAGGAACATTGTCAGATGGACTGCAGTTTACTCCATTGTATCTTATTGTGGCTTTGACAGGCTTATCTGGGTAAGTAGTAATTTGCTGAGATTCTAAGAAGATTGTTGGTAGTGGCCACTTTACATCTAATATTTTACTTGTCTACAAGCATAAATATGTATCATTACCATTTCAATGCAAATATGCTACGATCATATTATAGAAGATGTAATAAAAAGTACATTAAATATTAACGATATTATAGAGCAAATCCTATAAGTAAAAATGAGAAACAATAACAACCTGATGAAGAGTGGCAACAGGCACTGTTGAATTTTCATACTTATATTCCACTCGTAGAGCGTAAACACCGCCACGAGTAAAATACCCGCAGGGAATGATGATTGAAATGGTTTCATTTCCCGAAGGCAACTGTTCTAGTTGAATTTCACCTATTAATTCTGATATGTCTTCAAAAAGGTACAGTACTCTACGAACAACATAAACAGCATGTAACGGTTAGTTTGTAGATCGTACAGTCAAAGGGTAATCGTTTAAAACATTAAAATATTCGATCACTCCTAGAAACCTGTTATGTATATATACATTGTACAAAACATTTTGGGTTTTCATTAGTACTGTAACGAGACACGACTATCGTCATTATCTTGGTAAAATTTGAAACGGATCTGAAAATATACGTTCGGAGGGTTCGGAAATTCAACATTCTCTGAAAATAAGTTACGTGGTACAGAAATTAATCTGTATACGGGGTGTATTACGACATGTGGGACCTACTCTAGGAGTAGACAGAAGGCACGAAAATAATGAGAGAAGTTCATATGAAATTTTTTAAAGATTGCAAAATTCTTTGATACGACGTGTGCAAGCATACGCACAGACCAAAGATAGCCATTTCGAGCATCTTCTATGAAGGGGCACATGTTCATATGAACTCTTTTCACTGTTCTTATGCCTCTTGTCCATTCCTGAAGTAGGTCCGACATATCATGATACATCCTGTATACGTATTTTCTGGGTGGTTTCAAATTTTGCTATTATAAAAATGGTAGCCCTGTCTCATTACAGTGCTAATGAAATTTCAAAAAATGTCGTAGAACGTATTCATGAAAAAATTCTATAGTAACTTCTCGAATATTTTACATTTTAACAATCATTTTCAATAGCTGGCAATAAGACGCAAACTAGCTTACCTCAGTAGAAAAAATTGATTAGAAATATTTTCAAGTGATTTCGAATCTGCATTTTCTTCTTCTTTGAATCCATATTTGTACTTTGTTTTTTCTAACGTTTCAGCCGACTTTGTAACAGATATTGTAAGGTCTCCCGAAAGGGCGACATGAGAAGAAGGAGAATCAATTTTCAATGCAACAAACTCATCTTCTTCCTTTATCATTGATCTAGTAATATCTAAATTTTTTATTTTATTATTATTAATTATCTAATGATTTGTATTTAACATATATTCACATTAATGAAGTATAAAATTAAATGGTAGATAACATTTTCATTTTTGTGTATGTATGCCTTTCCATAACAATTTAAATGTGAAAAGTAATGAAATAAATTTACCGAATTCAAGGAGGATGGTAACTAGTATTCCAAGGAAGAGCCATTTAAATTTCAAATTCATATCCAATTCGTCATCCGTGTTCAATTTCTAAACAACCGCAGACAAGTAAATATAACATTTAAATTAAGAAATTGGAAAATTATTTTTACTTCATCATTTCTACTTACTTTTAATTTTATAAATATTCTCAATAAATAATAATAAAAAAAAGCCAGATATAATTTCTAATGTCACAGTCAATTAATTTTAAAAGCATTGTAATATTTATAAACTTACAATTTTCTGGTTTATCTGGATGCGAGCATTCTCCTCGTGAATAATTTTTCTCGCATTGAGAGGAGGAGAGTCATAAATGTGCTGTTGGTGGAGGATGCACCACTGCAATTTGCAGGAATCGATATCGAAGGACTTATGTACACCGCAAACTTTCACTATTCACTTCTCCAACATTTTTACACCTTCGCAATTTAGGAAAATGCTTGACAGTACATCGTCTTTATTACCATTAACCATAATGTTAAGCATTAACATCATAATCTGTCTTATTTATGTTTCCAAACTAAAACAATAACGATAAGATTAAAGATTCAACAACTATCACGATACAGTTGCAGCATTTTAATAAATAAATTAAAAGAAGAAGTTCAAACAATGGACTGTAACATTCAAAGTTACACAAACATTTTACATTATTTTTTAGTAAAAATTGCATATCACAGTTTCAATAAAAATTGTGAAAAGCGACGAGCAAAACTCTATTATACATATAAACAATATAACGTACAAACAAAATATTTGTTCAAAATCGTTATAGAAAGTATGCACATATCCCAAAATTAAGGAAAATCATATTATTTAAATGAACTGCATATAGTAATATAGTATGTACAGTAAATGTAAAATAATTAAGAGATTGGCACTATTTTGAAACAAAAAATCGATGTTTAAAAAATATCGTATAAACTGCAAAAATAAGCATTTCCAAAAATGGTAAACAGAAATAAACAGCAAACTATATATTTATTAACATATTTTTCAACAAAACATTTTTATATTTCACTATAAACACCTTTTCTTTTTAAATGCTCACACGACGTCCTCATTAATGCAATGAAACAATCATAGACAATAATGTATTAATTATAAGCAGAAAAAATCTATAGCAGACTGAATGAAAGAAATGTAAAAGGAATTTTAATCGAGAAAATGTAAGGGTAAAATACGAACGATCCATACGCGGTTCATAAGGCAACTAAACTGTCGGGGTCGACGGCCAGTTCTCTCTCCCTTATTCGTCGGCCCACCCCACTACAAAGGTCGTCCTTTAGGGAAAGTACTCTGACAGAATATCGACTTTAATCAATGAAGGGATTATATTGACCTAAAGTCTGCTAAACGAAAGAGTGCTGTTTATATTATATTTGCATTATATATATATAGTATATATATATAGTATACATATATATATATATATATATATATATATAGCATATTATAAGTGCAATTGATACAACGTTAATACGTACCTATTAAAAAAGAATTGGTTGTTTATTAAAAAACTTCTATTTTTAAGATTATAGTTTTCATATTTTTTACTTTTAGTTATTTTCATTATAATGCATACCTACGTATGTATACATATATCTTACAAATATGTTAATTCAGTAAATATATACACATAATCAATGTATATTTACTAATTTCATACCTAAATAAATATAATTACAAGCAATGAAATTTTAAGTAGAAGTATCCTGGATTGTTTAAGGATTAATCGAGTGATTACATAGTCAATGCATAAATCTCAATTTTGCGCATTTTTATTATATGGCATAGGTATACATAACATATAAAAATTTTTAATCTTTATTGTATTGCTTATATCCTATGAAAATATTTAATATTTGTTTAAAAATCAGTTTCTTCAAGGATTAATGTAATTTTAAACTATTGACAAAATGTCATCATGACTATTTTTAATATTATTATTCTTTTATTCTGTTATTGTTTTAGATTTATAAATCTTGATATTCTAATTATTTTATTTTTAATAAAATTGCTATAATCGATAATGTTATTAAAGTAAAACTGACTATTACCTTTTACCGCACTCTTGCAGTACGTTGAACTCTTATTACTTTATTGTCTGTTTATGATATAATGACATGTCACTTATCTTTAACGATCCAGGAAACATATCAGCAACTAATTTTCCAGAAATCGTCGTCTCATGGTATATATGCTCTCTGCAATATGAAATTTATTTTATTACAAATGTTAATTATTTCATGTATTTATAAATGTACTACATACGTACATTATGTTACTTGTTTATTACCTACTATTATCTATTACGTGTTTTAAAAACAAATATACTTCACACATACATATTATATATACGTGTGTGTGTGTGTGTGTGTGTGTGTGTGTGTGTGTGTGTGTGTGTGTGTGTGTGTGTGTGTGTGTGTGTGTGTGTGTGTGTGTGTGTGTGTGTGTGTATTTAATTACAATTTAATGATTTGTAAGCATTAACGTTTTTCATTACTTAACTGTAATAATTTCTCAATTTCATTAAATATATACCCTTTTTGCAAATATTTCTTATTTCTTGTTAACAAAAAATAGTGATTTATAATGTTTTCTATGTTCCTAAATTTAAAGCACATAAATATTGTCAATTATGTTTAATTAAAGAATTAACCAGGTAATTTTATTTATTCGTTTTATATGACACATTAAAATAAAAAAATACTGAGAAAATTTGATCTAAAATGATAGGAAATATTAAAGGAATTTTTGGGAAGTACTAAATATATTAACATTTACGTGTTTAGGTTGGTACATAACCATTAAATGAAAACTAGTAAAATACTATGCCGAACTGACATGATACGTAAGATCAAGACTCATGTCTTAAAATGTCAAAAATTATTATAATACATTTAATATAATAGAATCAACGTTAATTATTATAATAGATGTATTGTGTGACGCTATTGAATATTCCAAGAAATTACGTTTTGTGTAGCGTAAAACATATATCAATACATAATACATTGGAATGTTAAAAGACAAAATTTATGAAACAGAAAGCAGGTCAAATGTCGAAAGAAATAAAAAGATATCAAAAAATTTCTAATTTAAGTAATTTCATTGTTTATTAAAATTTTTTTAATAAAATATATTAAGCTATTAAATGAATATTTAAAACACATACACACACGAATTATAAAATAAAATGGATGTGTTTACGAAGTTACGAAACACTGTTAGCAATACAATATCCAATACTGTTCAAAACACTGCTTATGGTTTATCACAATTATCAAATGTCCTTCCTGGTAATCCAGTGACCAGAGAATTTGAAGTAACTGCTCATATAGCAAGTGCGGGACCATCGTTGCTATGGAAGGTTTACAATGGTTATAAAAAATCTACAAAGCAAGAAGCAGCGATATTTGTATTTGAAAAACGTATTTTGGATAAATTTTCCAGAAACGATAAAGAATTAATTTTAGAAACATTGAAAAGAGGTATCGCGCAATTAACTAAATTACGTCATCCACAAATTTTAACTGTTCAACATCCTTTGGAGGAATCAAGAGATAGCTTAGCATTTGCCACTGAACCTGTATTAGCTAGTCTAGCTAATGTTTTAGGGAACCATAATAATTTACCACAACCATTACCAACAGCGTTAAAGGATTATAAGCTACATGATGTTGAAATTAAATATGGACTTTTACAACTTGGAGAAGGTTTTACATTTTTACATGGAGATGTTAAATTATTGCACAGAAATCTATGTCCAGAATCTATTGTTGTAAATAGTCATGGAGCGTGGAAAATTTTTGGGTTTGATTTTTGTGCTTTAAATCAAAGCGCTGAAGGTAAACAGCCTCAGTGGTCATACATAGAATATGACATATCAGCTCCATCTATAACTCAACCAAATTTGGATTATCAAGCACCAGAATGTATTTTGGCAAGTAGCGTTGGTACAGCCAGTGATATATTTTCTTTGGGAGTAGTGATATATGTTTTACATTCTCCAAAGAATCTACTTCTTCATGAATCTAACAACGATTTATTGAAATGCAAACAGTTTTTAGAAAATTTTAAAAGTTCAAATATCACAGATAGGTATCTTCCAACTTCGGAAAGCCTTAGAGATACAGTTAAATTGATGTTACATCATAATCCTGAATTAAGACCAGATGCTCATCAGTTTGTAAAGATTGATTACTTTACAGATATAGGTGTCAAAACCCTGAATTATTTAGACAAAATTTTCCAATGGGATAACTTACAGAAATCGCAATTTTACAAAGGATTACCTCAACTTTTAAAACAATTACCACATAGAGTTATATTACATAGAGTTCTTCCAGCTTTATACAAGGAATTGTTTAATCCTCCAATGATTCCATTTGTTTTACCTAGTATAATCTATGCAATGGAAACAAGTTCTGTAGAAGAATTTAGAGAATATATTTTACCAAACATTAAATCAGTTTTAACATTAGATGATCCACCACAAATTAGCCTTGTTTTAATGCAACATGCGGATTTGTTATTAAGATTATGTACTACAGAAATAATAAAAACAGATATAGTCCCAATGTTATTACGTGCTTTAGAATCAGAATGGGAACAGTTACAAGAGTTATGTTTATCAGCTTTGCCTAATATTATAACAATGATCGAAGGACCAGTGATTAAAAATGCAATTTTACCTAGAATGAAAAAGATTTGTTTATATGGGAAGGAAAGCCGCAGAAAAAGTCTTGGTGTTAAAGTTAATTGTTTATTATGTCTTGCAAAAATGTTACCGCATTTCAATCGATGGCTTGTCCTTGATCAAGTGTTACCTTTTCTCCAAGAAATTCCACACTCTGGTGAACCTGCAATTCTTATGGCCATCATAGGTACTATATTGCATTAAAATATTGATTTAATAATAAGAGTTACATAGCTAAAGTTAATATAAATAAAATAAATTAATTCATTTCTTATCAGGTATTTATAGAATGTTATTAAGCCACAGTAAATTGGGAACAAGTAAAGAAATATTAGCAACAAAGATCTTACCATTTTTATTGCCACTCTGTGTTGAACAAAATTTCAGTCTACCACAATATGAAATTCTCTCAAATCTCGTGACTGAAATGATAAATCGTGTAACATCAGAGCACAAAGAAGCTTTAAAACAATTAGATGCCATGCGTCGTGAGACCCAACAATTAGATCAAGAACTTTCACAAACCTCCACTATGTATAAAAATATTAATTCAAATAACGATGATGTAAATATAATTCCTATAGTTCCTACTCCAAATACAAGCACAAGTTTAAAGTCTCTGCAAATTGAAAACGGATTGACAATGGAAGATAAATTTCGGTTGGTAATAATACAAATTGTTATTTATTTTCTATTAATAAAAAGTTAAAAGAATTTCTTTTTGTAATTAAAGTATGGTTTTAGAAATGTAAGTTTTTAAAATTGGAAATATTTTTATTTACAGATTAGTTCAACAACAAGGAGTGCACCAAATATTACAATCTCAAACACCATTAACACCTACAATTGTTCAACCCACAAAACCTCCAGTAAAAGATTTAACTGATACTTTATTGAGATCTAATTTAGATCAACTAAATCTTTCAATGTCAAGTTCAAAACCTGATTATTCGTGGAAATCATCGAATTCAAATCAGTATCAGCACTTCAATTTACAAGGAATGAATGTACAATTAAATCAGAAAGGAAATACTTGTGTTCCTAATTCAGTCATTCCGCGAAACAGTATTAATTATTCTATAAATCAAGGAAATATTACAACTAATAAGTCAGAATTTAATTCAAATCTAAATCCTAATACAAATAATTTTCCTATCAATCAGTTAGAATTTAATTCAAATCTGAATTCCAATTCAAATCAAAAAGTAGAAAAATTGCTATCTTATGATGTAATGGATCTACTTAGTTAATGATTTTACGGATGTAATACTGTATCATAATGTTTATTATTACACAGGATAAGGATATTAATCTTTTATTATCCAATTTCTGGAATTTTAAGACAAAAGTATGTATACTTTTATCTAATCTTTTAATATTGAAATGTTTATATTATTATAATATGACATTGTTATGATAACATATTATTACTCTTATATTATTAATACAATTCATATTAGGTACATATACTGAAAGTTATAAAGAATGTATGTACAATTGTTTACAGTATGTAATATATTCCTTTTCATGTAAAACACTGTTTTAAATTATTTATCTTATTATTAACAAAATTTTGACACCATATAGAATTCTGTTAACATTTTAAAAGATCAAAGAAAGTAATACATATTTTTAGAAAGAAGATAATAATATTTGATAAATGTAAACATATGTTAGTAAAAAAACATACAAACATATGTCTATTACTGAATTTAAAATACATGTACATAATTCTTAATGTGTTCTGTAAATATCCAAAATAAATTAAAAATTATTACATCTTAATATCAGGTGCGTGCGTGCGTGCGTGCGCGCGCGCGTGTGTGTGTCTGTTATATATTCTAAATATAATATTTGAAGCAGCAAAATTAATATTAATGAATCTATATAGTACATATATTGTATATACACATATATAGCAAATTTTGATTCCTAGAATTCCTTGTGCTTATAGATGAGACCGATAAAATAAACACAGCATTGAAGCTAAACTATCGTCATTTGGAACCGATCAAATTATTCCTTTGAATAATGGAGAATAACATTTTGTATAATTTTCATTTTCTTTTAATAGAATTGATTGCAATGAATGCCTCCAAAATAAAATTAAGAAAGTTATTTATTTATATAATTATTGTTCTGAATAATCTCCTTATCTTATTAGTTATTAGTGAGGGAAATTTTATAAACAGTTTATTAGCATATAAAATATAGAATACAAATATATAGGTATAATACATATATAATATATAATATGCATATAATTGTACTTTAACGGAAATATAATATGTAAATACATATATGATTTATTACGCAAATGCGATAAGAGTAATGTGGCACTTATTATTGATTAACGTAACATAAATTATCTTCTTTAATTGAAATGTTTTAAAATATTAATTGCTAAAATATTTTTTAATTGGTAGAAGTACAGAAGCATCTTAATCAATGCGCTCCTGTACCTAACACGTGAATATACACGTGTATTCGTATACCACATTCAATAACAAATCGTAGTATTATTTTAATTTTTTATGTATTTTCATTATACATAATTAGTTTTATTTTAATAAAATATATCTGAAACTTAACAGTAGCTAATGACGCAACTATTGACAGATTTTTGTGGGTTTATGTACAATGTGATTTTATAATTTGCAAATAACGAGGTTAAGTATAAAATATAATAATAAAGAACTGTTTATTAGAATTAAAATTAGCACAGTTTGTATTTTTTAATTGAATCGTTTACCGCATTATTTAATATTGACAATTAAATAATTTCTTTTTCATTTCTGTAGCTAATAGTTCAGTGTAAAATATACACATTCCAAGACTTATGATCGATAATTGTACTTGTTAATGTAAATAAATAGACTTTTGTTTTGTTATGTTACAAATCAGAACATGTTTTTGCAAATGCATTAATAGAAATATAAACTCACTATCAAACAATAAACATTATACGATGAATTTATTAACAACGCAGCGAAAGAAGATAAAAAAACCCTGCCTGAATTTTAATGCAAAGTTAAAGGTATGTAAAACACTTATGGATAAAATGAATGAACGTTAAATAAATTAGTTACATATTAAAACGTAATAATGTTGATAATGATTTTCTTAAAAATTAATATCTTAAAACAGGTACTTGGTAGTGGGGCAGCTGGGGCCCCATCTTGTATATGTCTTTTAACTGATCATAGTAATTACATATTTAATTGTGGAGAAGGTGTTCAACGCTTAAGTCAAGAACATCAATGTAAATTATCCAAAGTAGGAAATATATTTGTAACATATTCTTCTTGGAAAAATCTTGGAGGTATTCCAGGTTCTCTTTTAACAGCACAAGCCAATGGTGTAACAGAAATAAATATTCATTGCCCAGAAGGATTTGATGACTATATAAAAGCAATTAAATCATTTGTGCATTTACCAAATTTAAAAATTACTTATCCCTTAATCGATGAATCTAAACCATATAAGGATAATATAATGAGAGTTTCATATGTACATATAACAAAATTTTTAAAAGATACTAAAGAAAGTTCTTCAGATTTGGTAGATGAAGAATATCATATAAATGCAAATCATAAGAGAGTTATAGATGAAGAAACGAACAAACAAAACACTAAAACAGAAAAGAAAATGAAAAGCGGTCCACATTTAATATGTTATATTTGTGAAGTCCATCCACGACGTGGAAAATTATTAATGAATAAATGTATAGATTTTGGTATACCACCTGGACCACTTTTAGATACGTTAAAGAATGGAATGGATGTTACTAAACCAGATGGGACTATTGTTCGAAGTAAAGATGTAGTACAACCAGACAGCCCTAAAACCACCTTCATAGGTACTTTTGAGAATATATAACCATATCTCTAGTGTATACACAGTTTAAATATTATCTAACACATATTAAGTTCTTCAATTTTTAATAATTTGTAATATTTATAAATAATTAAAAAGTGTTTTCTAGAAAGGAAAGATAGTTTTAGGTATCTATTATAACTGCATCTAATTAATATGTCAAATTATGATTTTTTCTACTACTAAAAATGTTAAGTATATTCTTAAAAACTATTTTTAGTTGTAGAATGTCCGACGGAAGAATATTTGGATCCCATTCTAAATCATCCTACTTTCTTAAAATATCAACAGACAGAATCAACGGAAGAAGAATCTGAAGTATTTTGCATATTTCATTTTACTCCTGAAAACATTTTCACTACTCAACAATATCAAGATTGGTTAAAAAAATTTTCCCCAAATACTGAACACATAGTTTTAAACGATGAAAATACTTGCATGGGCAGCGAAGCTGTTTATAAAAATCAATATTTATTAAATATGTTGCATCCTGAAATATTTCCCCTATTAAATAAGGATTGTTTTGAAAAAGATAAAGAAGTAAGTTATATTAATGGTGTTATTTATTTATTTAGCTTAAAAAAATAATATATCAAGAATTTTATATGATTAAATACTTGGAAAATTTTTTATTTCAGACTCAAAGTAATAATGTCCACCGTGCAAGGACAGCACAGACATTACAAATACGTCCAGTACCAAGCTGTTTATTTAATGCTGAAATTTACAAAGAACCAAAGACATATATTGACGAAGTTTCACAAATTCCTGACTTTACAAATGTTTTAAAAGAATTAAAAACAATTATTAACAAAAAATCAGCAGAACTTAATTTAGATACTATTTTGGATTATCCACGAATTGTGATGTTAGGTACTGGTTGTAGTGTACCAAATAAAGTTAGAAATACAAGCAGTATTCTTTTACGAATTAATAAGGATTGTAGCATTTTATTGGATTGTGGAGAAGGTACCCTTGGCCAAATTATTAGGTTTTTTGGAGCTTCGGAAAGTCTCAACATTTTACGTACTATTAAGGTATATTATTTATACTTTAAAACGATAATTAATGAAACTTATCTGTCTAATATTCAGCTTTCTGACAAAAAATATAAGACTAATCTTCTTTCTTTTTTAGGCTGTTTATATATCACACATACATGCAGATCACCATTTAGGACTCATGGGTTTGCTTTTAAGAAGGAAAGAGGTCACAGATGAAATGTTGTATTTGATAACACCAAAGTGTATGACCCCTTGGTTGAATTATTATAATGGCCAATTTGAATCTGTTGTACAACAATATATTTTACTGCACAATGGTGATTTGTATTTAGACTCTCATAAGTTACCAAAATATTTTGAAATTACACTTTATAATAAATTAAATGTTAATGAAATAAACACAATTCATGTTACTCATTGTAAGGAATCATATGGTATTGCTATCACTCTTCAAGATAACAAAAAAATCGTTTATAGGTAAGATAAGTAAAATGCTGGTTATAAAATTAATTACTATGATATATCAACAATTTTATAAACAGAATCCTATGCTTTATTTCAGCGGTGATACTATATTTTGTCGAAATCTTATAAAATTAGGACAAAATTGTAATTTATTAATTCATGAAGCAACCATAGAAACCGGTCTTGAAGAATTAGCAAAAAGTAAATTGCATTCAACGACTTCTGAAGCGATAAAAGCTGGAAAATATATGAATGCAAAATTCATCTTACTAACGCACTTTAGTCAACGTTATTCAAAGATTCCTTTTATTCCAGACAAAGAAGCAAATGTTGGAATTGCTTATGATAATATGGAGTTTAGATTGCCGCAATTATCATTGTTGCCTCTTTTCTATCCGTGTATAAAAGTAATGTTTAATGAATATAATAAAGTATTGGATGAATAAACACTGAATACTATAAATTCTTCTTCTTCTTCTGAAAATGTTAAACGAAACATGTTCATTACCAACGTTGCATATACACATGTATATGATGTTTTAAAATTAATTTTAAGCTGTAAAATAAATTAGTATATAATTGATACATGGTTAAAAAGTACAAGTTACTATTTAAAATAAATGTATAGCATATTATTAAATATATTGCACAAGAGTACAAAAAGCAAAACATGATTTGTTAAATCAAATAAATTTTTCTTAAATAAATCAATAATCAATCAAGCAAAATATTTTATTATTATATTATTGGAATTGTTTGAAAGGTTACAATCCCGGAAAGATGGTAATGTGTGAAAAATTTTAATAAACAAATGTTTAATAGCAGAATTTATTGCTTACATAATGCATTTAGTTTATCCCGCTTTCCTCAATACGATAAATAACGTAAATTACAGGTAATATCGCTGAAATAACGACTTTAATATCAACCTTGTTTGTGTATAAAAAAATAGAGAGCAGATAAAAAAGGTATTATATAAAAGGTAAAAAGCATATCGAAAAATAATTTTTCTTTTTTTTGTCGAATATCAATAATATTAATACATATTAAACATATTGAAACTCGACAAAGGAAAGAAAAATCTTACTTATAAGCTAATCGATAAATTACACGCCCACAGAACTAATACTAATCGATATATAAAATTTATGGTTTTAATGTTTCCTAAGCGGGTTATGACTTAAGTTTTTTTCGTAGAAATAGCTGTAAAAATGTTTTGACCATTGCACAGCTCACGGAATGTGAATTTCTTATACAGAAAAAGCGTGACCTCAAATTATACAGATTAATTCGATTATTGCATCGATTTCTTCAAAGATATTGTACACTAGATAGCAAGTTTACATTAGTGACATACTTGTGCGTTTATGTTAGTAGCGTATGGTTCAATAATGAAAAGGAAATATGTTTATTATATGGAATGATTACCTTTATCAACTGAAACACTATGTATATTACTTATTGACAATCTTCGAAATATGCTGTCTAGTGTATGAATTGCTTTATAGGAATTCAACATTAGTTAGTTATTACTGATATGAATATATTAATATGAAGACTAGAAAGCAGAATTTTTTTAAATACTTAAATGATCGGTCAAGTTCTTCATATTGTTTATTTTACTTTCAAAAAGGAAATTATTAGCAAGGTATTTCTCAATGATTACACAGTGAAGCTACCAATTAAAAGAAGTTGTAAAATGTCAAAACTATCTTTACATTAACAACTGATATAAGAAACTTTTTTATTAGTTTCAATCAAAGATACTGTGATTGGAAGAGTAAGGAAGTTTAATATATACATAATAACATTCTTACATAAAATTACCGATCAGTTAAGTATTAAATATTGAAAAATAAATAATATTGCAAACAATACATTAAATCAAAGAAAGTAAGTTTTAATTTACATGATCAAATATTATTCAATTACTCTATGATCGAAAGACAGTGAATCATGTTAAATTTTTCTTTAAATTATTAAAGTACGATGTAATAACCGCTAATTATTCTGTAAACATGCGAATGATCAGTCTTATACGGTATTTTATGAATAGGAAAATTCGTAGTTAGAAGTATAAAAAAATCGTAAAAAATTAATTTGACGATGTACTTCTAATTAAGTACTCGGTAGGAGCTCTTCCCGTACTTGTAAATATTAGATTAGATTACACTCGAAGCTATAAAAAGGGCAATGGATTTTAGCTATGTTCTTTTAAATCTATACTTTGCGTTATTTTTTAATACTTTTCATTTCTCATACTAAAACATACGAGCATAAAAAATAGAAGTTGTTTAACCCTGTAACAAAGTCCTTGGCCTAAGTTGCTTATTTTTTCTTCGACCTTTTTATGAAAAATTAGAATATCTATATCTACTAAATATAACTTCTTTAAATATATAAAGAGTGAATTGATTAAATAAAATTTTAAAAGAACATAGCATAGACATGATCGTTTAGTTGATTAAAATTCCCACTTTGTAGCAGATTCATAATCTGTTTCTCCAAGACGCAACGCTCCATTCTTTCCTGCAGTAAGATATCTTCCATCGCTGTGTTTAATACAAATACGAGAAGGTTCTCGTAATTCTAGATAGAATCCATCGGAAGGTATATCAGAATCTACGGTTACGCCTTCGCTATCTGCGTGCCAGTACTTGCCATTTTGACCTGAAATAAAATTTACTTTTCATGAAAAAGTACTTTGTAAGGCCTAATTTTTTAAAAGTCTAGTTGACGTTTCAAATACATTTAGTGAATTACTATTACATTCTAAAATTAAAATTTTTAATTTTTCGTAATAAAAGAAAATTTCCAGTAAATCTGTATTATTTAAAGCTATGATAACTGTAACTTTTCCATATTGACGTAGATACATTGTTAAGATAATTAATGAATAAGCTTGTTACCTTTAAATCTAACAATTCCACGTTCACATCTTTCTACTCTAATAGTTTCATAGATAGCTTTGTTGCATTCTAATTTTGAACTAGCTGCACTTTTGGGTCCTACAAATCCTTGTTCACAACGTAATACTAAAACAGGTCTGTTCATCAAATAGAAATAATATTTGCTAACATCTGAATCCAATCCGTTTACAGAATCGGCATTAGCATAAAGATGGCCAGAACGCTTTGTTGCTAAAAATTTGCCGTTGTTAGCACGTAGGGCTACTGTACCATCCTCCGATTGCCAAATCAAATCAAACAAAGCATTGGAAGAACGCTTGTGTTCTGATGCCTGAATTCCACCTCCTGCTTCAAGACTCCAATAACGATCTTGCATGGTACGTACATACCATCTTTTAGTTACACGATCGAATTCTAACTGGAAAGTTTCATGTCCAGAAATTTCATCTTGATTAGCTGTCACATCAACTCCTGGAATCACGATGAATACTATTATCATATGAAAAGACTTCTGAGAGTGACATTAATTAGTGATTGTAACTAATTGATATTAGCCGAAGAAACTGAAATTTATAATTCAAAAAAATATATATTTGCTTAATTTAACAATAACTATTAACTAATACAGTTTAATAATTAAGTATTATAAACCTATCAAATGAGACAATTAGGCCATGTACTTAAATAGAAGGTACCTTGTTTTACAGATACATATCGTTGATTTAAAGCAGCAACAAAAGAGGCTTGTGGTAATGATTCTTCCAAAGAAAACAATTCATCTCTGGTCACAGTTGTTGATCTTGATTTTAGAACAGCCTTACTTCCAATAGGTGCCAAATATGCCCCATACAAATCTCTAATTAATCAAAATTTATGTTTTTATGCTAGTTATAATCTTTAAGGCAACTAAACAATCACATAAACTATAAAGATATAACATACATCATAACGGGTAACCAAAATTTATTTGAATAAAAAATATCTTATTTGTATTAATGCATTTTGCTTATGAATCAAAGTGTATATAAATAATTAAATTATTCTGTCATACTTATATAATAGTTGTAATATAATATAGTATAAGATATAAACAATCCTTTTAGTAATATTTGTGAGGAAATGTTTTAACATCATACTATAATAATAATAAGATGTATTGATAACTCTAACCTAAGTGCAAGTAATCCAGCATGAAATTCAGCAGCATAAAGGCAATCCCGGGTACAAGAATCCAAAAGTTTTCCATCACGTGCCAAATATTTATTGTTACAAGTATGTAGAGCATAGTGACCACCTTCAAATTTGGAATGTTCATCGCCATCATCTTCTATCGAAGCAGGACGAAATTCTAAAGTAAAAAGTGTATCTTCTCCCCATGGAACTGGTGCATCTACATGAATTTCATCTTGCGTTGCACTTAAGTGAGCAAACCGTTTTCTTCCAGCAGATTTTAAATTTACCTAAAACATATTTATATAACAAATTAAAATTAACTTGATATACATTTTAAAATAATGTAATATATACCTTTTTATTATAATATGCATAAAAAAAGGCAAAACTCTTATTAAGTATTGATGAAAATTAAGTTAATTTTTATAGATATATTTAATCTAATATACAATATTATGATGGAATATTAATAAATATCATCATTTCTCTTAACTATAAGAAATACTTTTCACATATTTATGATTTTAATTTGATTTAAAAAAAAATTTGATTTCTTAAAAAATTATTGCAATATCAAAATCACTTCATTCTCTATAAGATTTTTAAAAATCTATAAAAACATATTATGTTAATGACCATCAGTTTGCGAAATTTAGTAAATACATTTATCTTCACTAATCTTTCTATTTGCATCTATTTTCGAATATTTGAAAATCTTTGTCATCTTGCTCAAGGTCATGTGATGGCATGCTATTATATGTTATTGGATTTTGACTTTATGTATTACATTATAATGATAACAATATGTTGTTTCATTTAAAAAATATTGGCTATCTTAAAATCTTGAAGAATTGAGAACATTTTTTTCTTTTCTTCAAATCATAACATTTTCTTCTGACATCTCCTATTGTCAAAAATAAGTGAAATATTGAGGATGATCAAGTTATGGTATTAATCTATATATTGATAAATATAATTATATTAGTTCTAAGCCTTTAATTTCTGATTCTGTAATATATAAGAAAATTAGTTACCTGAGGTCTAGCAGCAAGATGTACCAGCCAATACTCTGCTTCACTGGGGGCTTTGGCCATACATTTAAGTTCATCCTGACTAGAACCCAGGAAATATCCTCTTTGAATATTCTTCAGAGCCCACCTTCCACTTCCTAATAAATTATAATCAATAATTTAATATAAAAATTAATAATAGAAGTTTTTTAACTTATTTAATATTCTTTAAATATTTTATATAGAACTATTTTCAATTCAAATATTTTGCTTTTCTATTCCAGTGTGTACAACCTGCTCTTGCAGATTGTTTCCTATTATTAACAAAACTAAAAATTAATAATAAAAATAAATTATATTATTATATTAAATAAAAATGTTATATACCATCTGAAGCTAGTTGTATTTGGAAGGCGCAACCAGGATCACTAGGATCTTCTGCTTCACAAGTAACATTTCCAAACTGATCCACTGCTAAATAACGATCCAAATGGGATCGAAGGAAAACCTGTTGTTCACTACCTTCTAGAGTCCACAATTGTTTTTTCTTTAAACTTGAACCATTTGCGTTAATTTTAAATCCAAAGGTTTCAGCTGTAAGATACTTAAACTTTCCGTTTATTAATCCAACCTACAATAAATTAAATAAATATTTTTAAAAATCAACTTTTAAAATGCCTCATCCAATTAGATTAATTTAATTTAATTGCAATATATACGATTCAATATTATTTAGTTATTATTAAATTAAAATATTATTAAAATAAACATTAAATCTCGTTTTTATCGCTCTTAGTTTATTATTTTGAGTTTCAATACATGCAAGTTTTAAATTAAATATTCTTTGTAAATGCAAACTAAAACAATTTCTAAACATTTTAAAACTGAAATAATATATGAAGCATAAACATATATAATAATATAAATTTTTTATAACTAATATACATATCGTTTTCAGTAAATGATAATTACCGTCCATCCTGATTTTTCGCTTGCATTTTCAGGACCGACATTTTCAGCACCGTTAGCCTGCATTGTTTATTTCAGCGATTCGGTCGCTATACAGAAACACGTGTCGCAAAAACCCCTCGATTGATTCTGCTGTTAAATAGAAACTACGTATATAATAAACTTATAAATAAAAAGGTAATAAATGTTAGAAGATACGCTATTAATACGCTATTAAATTATTTAGAATGAAAATAAGAAACGTTTATAAGCACACTCAGAAGTATTCGAACATTTATCGCAAAATTTTTTTATGGATATATTATGTGCATTATGTGAATGCCTTTTGAAATTTCGTTAGCACTATAACGAAACGCGATTATAGTGATTATAATATTAAAATTTGAAATCAATCCGAAAATGTTTATAGAAGTTAGATACAAGACATATATTACAACAAGCAGTTAATGAGTAATTAGTATATACAGATACAAATTAATATACATTAGTAACGGTCTTAAACATGCAGTTAATGTTAAAGATGATCTGACTATAGTTATATTGTGGCTTATTAATACTATTTTATAATAATATTTGTGAAGTATGTGCTTCCAAGAAATATTTTGTAACTTCCATATACATTTTCAGATCCGTTCCAAATTTTACCAACATAATTATGATAGTCGTATCTCGTTACAGTACTAATGAGATTTCAAACTATTTTGTATGATATACGCATAAAACGTTTCTAGAAGTGCTGAAATACTCTCGTGAGCCACTGTATATAGATACAGTGCATCTTACAACGGTATAACCATCCTATTTGTGTTTCAGGATTGAAATTGTTTTACACGAGCATACACATATAATCCTGACCTCCCCGGAAAGATAATTTCTAAAATATAGTTCCCAACTTAGAATATCACTTTTATCCTGAAATTTTGTCCTCTCCTAAAGCATATTTTATTTTCAACCCTCAACTTGGTGACTCATTTGTACGTGTTTCCGCCTGGGTGGGGCCAACTTCTTCTATATGAAAATGTTAACAGTACTGTTTCGTGCTTTATCAATTACTTTTTTTTGTTCACAGGCGAACCTTATTAATTTCTATTGATCGTCTATTTTCTTTAATCGTAAAAGAAGTATGTTGTACTTTTTTATCTATAAATTCCAACGCACTTTATTCCATGCTATGACAGTTCTTCAATATCATTACCTTGATTAGATATTGTAAAGCAAAAGACATGTAATCAAGTATGCGTTAAATGCAAAATAAGTGAAAAAATTATGTATAAAGAAAATTGATCTTTTTTCATCGTTTGATTTATTTATACCTTTTTCCCCTGTTGTTTTATTATCGTAGTAAATATTTATTTAACGAAAATTTGTAGTAAAAATTGTTTCAATTACTACTTACTAATTACTACAAATGACTAATTTTTTATCATTTTTTTATACCTATTCACTATATTATTGGGCGATATAATTATATTTATATAAATGTATGTAATATTATATCTTAAATTCTTGCTAAATTACTAGCAACAAGAATAGGAACTATACAAAAAAATGTAAGAGTATAAGACTCAAAAATCGGTTAATTAAACCGTAATGCAAAATCAATAACACGATACGAAAGCCAGAACAATGACTGGCGTTTCATCCACCCAGCTTGACAAAGCTATCTTTAAATTGTAAATTGTAAGCTGTAAATCGATTAAAGTGACAGAATAATAACAAATAGTAAAGATCGAAGATTCAAGTATAATTATGGAAGAATAAAAAAAAGAATTAGTCAAATAAATCGAATAAAGTAACATTAAACTGAAAGATTCTAAATAATACTTTGTTTAATAAATATCGAGAAAAATTAGATAGAAAATGAAAAATAATTATTTTTAAAAGGGCAATTAAATACAATGACCAAAGTATAATATACAGTAATTATGCGAACTTCCTTCAATCACCCAATAATAGCTAAATATTAAATAAATAATATGTTTTCACATATCTATAGCTTAAATTCATAATTTTTATTAATAAATATATGATATACATGTATAATAAAGATAATTTAAATAAATTGATTTAAATAAAGCATTACAATTTTGTTGCCAAGTAAATCAAGTATACTCACTAGACAAGAAGGAAGGCAGATATATGTGCAAGTTTTGAGAAAACACTAAAAAACAGACAGAGAAAAGTACCGCAAGAGAGGTACGAGTCACGAGCGACGAATTATATTCGTCACAATAAAGATACCCAGCCAGCAACTGACTTTGGATCGCTTGTTCTTCTCAGTTTGTGTTAAGGATCCTTCAGGAGTTCTTACGCATGCGCAAAATCTGATCCCATCGTCGAATCAGGGCTGTCTATAGAACGCAAATTGTTGGAGATATCCTAAGATTCTTTTATTCTTTACCCTTATTGTTATTTTTGTTGCTTATATTTATTATGAAAATTACTTAACGTTCTAATATTAATTTATGTAATATATGGTACGTGGTGGCATTTATCGTGTAGATAAATGAATATTTTCATACAATAAATGTAACAGATAGAGTGCGCATCTTTAAATTCATACGGCCCTGCGAAATTTTACCAGAATATCGCGCGTGCGCCGTTTTAATAAGGGGGTCGTGAACGATAGAGGATATAGAAAGAGGAGAAGGTGGGGAATGAGCATACATCGAACTGTCGACTTTCCGGAGGACTGTGAACCACAGATCGACGACCCTACTACCTTTATGATAGTTATTTCCCCAATAATACTTCACGATGACAGTTCTCGACTTTCTTCAATTTATCCATTTCTCGCAATAATTTTCTTTTCGCTTAATTTATATTTCTTTCTTGTGAAACTTTCAAAATATTTGTTAGATGTATTTACTACTGCTCAAAAGTATTAAAGCATTAGACACTGACTTATTCTTGAGAAGATGTGCCTTGATTACAAAATTATGAACGAATTGAACTGCAATGATTTTATGTTTTATAATCATAATATGAATAATAGTATATTGGAACCTGACTTAATTGATTTTTGAAAATTAATATGCAATAATAAAACTGGTCTTTCTAACTGTCAGGTCTTGTGAAATTATTTTGTTACCAGACAAACACTTTAACTTCAAATCATAAAAAATGTAACAGTAGTTTATTGAAATGTTTTCAATACTAAACATATTATATTAAGTATTCAACGAAAAATCACTTTAGATTCTATTAATGCTAGCTTTATGTAATAGTGTATTGAATAATGTTTTTCTGTGATTTATATTTTTATTTGTATAAATTGAATTATCTGAAGCAGTCTGTATTTTGCTTATATATTATTTACGATCAATTAAATGCGGTCGTCATTATCATTTTTATTTTTTTAATGTCTTAAAATGAATACATTTTGATCGATTTATTAATATATGATAACATTTTTTAATTATATTCTCCTCATAAAGAAATACACATTTAATGTAATTAGGAATTTAATCCTAGCTTCTTAGACAGTTTACAGTTAAACGATATACAGTTATTTCGTCCTCTTTATATTCGATATAGACTTTCTGCCATAATTACCTTTTTCAAAGGCCATTTAAAATTTCATCAATTTAAACTGGTAAACGGTACATACTTCTCCTTGAATTGAATAAATTGTATTTGATTTACAACGTTTGGGATCGGATTTAAAATGAGCAGAATAACAATGACATCTATTTAGAAATAAATATCCCATATTTTTTTAAAATTTTCCACATTCTTTTTCTTGGATTGTTATTTCCTTAGAATTGTGTAAGCTTAACTTTGAATCAATATATATCACTGTAGCTCAAATGATGTCGATGGAGCATATATACACGTACCTTTTCACGGAAATAAATTTCTGAGAAAATAATTTTTAATTGCATTTCGCTGCGTAATCGAAATCTTTCGTTTTAACTAAGCATGTTCATTTATTTTCGAATAATGAGATATTCATTCTTTGAAATTTCGTAATATGTTTAACATTATATGTCATTACCTATCAGTAAAACAAGGTCAACAGTGTTTGACTATTAAAAGTTTATATAAATCAATCGGATATTCAGAATTTCATCTTATGTTTCATTCAGGAAGTTAAAAACTTTGGAGCGTATCTAATAAGAGGTTTACACTAATTTGATTTTCCTCGCAAATCGCGGACGCAGAACAGCTCTGAATTTCTTTCATTTACTATTAAACTTGAACTTTTGGTAATTAGTAACTACTAACTTCTATTTAGATACATATACCATTATATAGCCATATGTTACAGTGCATGCATGTTATAGTTTCATTATGTTACAATTGGTGTCTCTATTTCGAAATTTAATATAAAAAATTATATAGGTACTTGCAAATAAAAATTTACGCACAAATGTTTTGTTTTGCAATGTGCATTATTTATATCAACTAGTATTTTATTATAATTAGAATCAACATCATGTGAATAACTTGATTATGGATATGCGTGGTTAAATTTATGTGAATTTGTATGATGAAAAAGATATACACTTATATAGGTAACAATATTTCTCAAACTATAATTACAATAAATATTGTAACTTTCACGTATTAGGATATATAATGTATAATAATAATATAATAATAATACTTTATTGTATATCAGACTTTACATTCATTACAAGAAGCTTCCTTGGCACAGTGGATTGGTTTAGTTACAATTAGTATACTTTTTCTTATTTATTATTTTAACTCTGAAATTAATTTGCAATAGTTATTTTAACTTTGTAACATATATTATAATACATAATATGTATATTATATAACATATATAATATAATGTATGTTATATATACTATAAACAATTATATATATTTATGTAGGTATATGTGATACACTTGTATAAGGATCTGAGATTTGATAATATCAAAAGGAGATTATAAAGTTATTTAGTAATTTTAAATACATAAGTCGTTCATTTGTTGCAGCAGAATTTGTCTTGCGATAGCCTGGCCTAGATGCATCTAGCAACGTCGTTAGGAAAACTGTAACTGATGGAGAGAAAGGAAGAATGAATAAAGAAAAGGAGAAGAGAGAGTTCGTTGACCGTCAAAGAGAAGTCAGGAGCGTGACTGTAACCGTGACTGTGATCGTAATCCTGATCGCAACCGTGATCGTAACCATGACCGACTTGCTGTTACAAATCTTTAGAAAGTTTTGTGTGTGTTCGCGGATATATGTTTGACTATAGGTTTAGGTTACACATGAATATTATATATGTATGTAAAAAAGTTTGTACATCATATACAATTCCTTTATTTTTTTTTCACCACTGACTAGTTAATGGCTTTTATCATTTTTGCATGTTACAAACTTTCTAAGAAATGATTATTTCTAGTAATTATTAATTACGACAATTCTCGTCTTTCCATTGCAATTTATCCATTTCTTGTAGTAGTGTCCTTCTTGTATCATTTATATTTCTTATCTGTAACTTAACCTCAAATTGTTTTAGTTGACAGAGTGCAATATAGGCTTTTTATTTCTTTCAAACTTTAAACCTTTAAAATACTATTGGCAAAATACTGTTTTGACGAAATAATATTCCATTATTAAATTTGGGTAGCTATAATATAAAATTAGATATAATATAGTAAAAAAGTAAATATAATATAAAATTGAATACAAGATAGCAATTAGAAGCAGTTAAATTTTGATATACGAACATTAAAATGATCAAGGACAAAAACTGAAGTATAATTTGTCATACTTCCTTGTAAAAACTTGACAATCCTTATATAAATAACAATATTAAACATTTTGCCATCTGAGTAAGATTTAAATGAAATATATTTAAAAACACCAAATCAACAACAGAACAGAAATACAACAAAAGTAATCGTCGAATATTAAAATTAAATAATTATAAAATGTCGTATCTTTGTCAGAAAATGTATTTTATATTTGCAACAATCACCGCCTTAACTTTTAGTATAATAATTTACCAGGTATTTATATATTTGCTAATAGTATGTATTATATTATGTTAATATTTATTATTAACAACACATACATATACATAATGTATACACGTGTATATAATGTATGTTATAGCATAAAATATCACAGTATTTTTTATATATGCATATGAGTACACATTACGCTAGAACAATTTTATTTGCAAATATAGTTTAAGATAGTACATCATTATTTGAATACGTTGATATTTATTAATATAAATAATAAAATATTTAGCTTTAATATCAAGTAATTTATCATGTTATGATAACAAATTGTCAATTCTGTTGTACAAAAATAAAAGAAAAATTAATGAATATTATTAATATTTAATTTAATTTTTAAACCTCCTCAAGGATGAATTCATTACAGGCAGTGAAAGATGATTAGTTTTTATTTTTTAATTACATTTCTTTAAAATATAATGTTTATAAATATTAAATGAAATAGATAATATTTGAAAATATGTTAACACGTGTGAAAATAAACACATATGTCAGCATCCCTCAAATGGTTAAATGTTATAAAATAAAATTATATAATTATGTAAGAAACATTAATAATGAAATGTTTTATGCAAAATAATTGATAATAATAAATTAATAACCAATCTTTTTCTGCTCTGCAATATCAATAATTACGCAATAAATTATTTTAATACCAAATACTATTATTTAAATTATTGATAAAGTAAGATAATAATGAGGTTGATGAGTTTTAAGATCAATATTATTAACAGGTTTACTTAATTCAGAATGGTAACAGATTACATCATCCAGGTATATAAAATGCATCAAGTTTTTAATATCTCTAAAAAAGTATAAAATATAAACCAAAAGTATAAAAATTAAGAAAATATTAGTACATATATTTTTATCATACTTTTTTAGATGTACCCATAATTCTATGGTGGACACCTTTTGGAAATGATGAAAAATTACGGGACTGTGAAAATTATCAGTGTTATTTTACAAGTAACCGATCCTTTCAATATCATAAACAGATAAAAGTAATGTATATACATTTTTATGACTTGTATTAAAGATAAATTTTCGGATATATTGAAAATTTAAGAAATTTCAGCTATTTTCTAAAATTAAGATAGTCCTATTATTACAAATTCGATTAATATTTTGTATTTTTCAAATAGTTGTAAAATAGTATTGGTACTAAATAGAAATTAATTAATTTATTATTACAAAATCAATGATTTATAATTTATTAAATTTAATGTTATAAATGTGCAAATTGCTCATACTTGTTTTCAGCATTATTATTTGAAATATATATCGCTCTTAATTTTCAGAGTTTTCTTTTCTATGGTAGTAATTTTCGAATTAATGATTTACCAAAATGGAAATCCGACGAAATTCCGTGGGGTTTGCTTCATGAAGAATCCCCAAGAAATAATCCAATATTAGTTCAACAGGAAACTCTGAATCTTTTTACATACTCTTCAACATTTAGCAGATTTAGTGATGTACCTCTAACTCTTGCAGATCTACCTGGAATTACAGAATTATTAGGTGAATATAAAGAATTCAATATACATATATATTTAAATTATTAATAATCCGGTCCCGTTTTCATTACAGTATGGTGTTATAAACAGAAGTTGTTTAATTAATAGTAACACTAATACTTCAATTTTACAGATAGAAAATACTTTGTATCTACAAAAGAAAAAACAAGGTTGATGTATAAAAGAAATTTGGCACCATTACTTTATATACAATCTGATTGTGATACTGCAAGTAACAGAGATATTTATGTAGCTGAATTAATGAAATATATACGTATAGATTCATATGGCGCATGTTTAAATAATGCTCAACTTGAGAAAAGGTACAATATTTTTGCAGACTTAAATAAAGTCAATTCTACCATTTGTATTGTTTCTATAAAGAGTTTAACTATAATCTAGGTTAAAGGAAAATTACCTTGAAATATTGAACAGTGAAGATTTTCTTTCTTTTATTGCCAATTACAAGTTTACAATAGCTTTTGAAAATGCAGTCTGCGATGACTATATCACTGAAAAATTGTGGAGGCCCCTTATTGTTGGATCTATACCTATATATTATGGATCACCATCATTCAAAGTATTACAATTTGTTATATAACTATTATTTTTATTGCTTAATAGATTAAATTGATTTTTTTCGAATGAAGATAAATTTCTTGATTTAATTGTATTGATATTAAAAAACTAATCAATGTTTAATTTCATTTAATGTAATTTACATACAAATTTCAGTTTCAAAACTATATAAATATTGGGTAAATATAACGTTATTTGATTTATTAAATTGATATTACTATTCATTATAAAACAAGTCAAAACGGTTGTAAAAATTTGCCTGAAGCCTAGTATTGACAATTTAACGAAATTGTCTATAAATGTAATGAGAATTTTGTAAAAGTAGTCAATTATTCGAAACAAAATTTCTTGTCCTGGGTAAATAAATAATTAACTAAAATAGTTGCATTCTTCAACTCCAACTGTCTAATATAAATATATACATTCAACAAAATTGATTATAATATAATACAGTTTTGATCTTTTTTTTAGGATTGGCTTCCAAATAATATGTCTGCTATATCAATACTCGATTTCAAAAATCCAGTAAATTTAGCCAAGTTTTTATATAATCTTTCCAATAATGAAATTGAATATAATAAATATTTATCCCACAAATTAATTGACGACTATGAAATTGAAAATGAAGGATTAAGAAAGGCATTAGAGAGAAAAGAGGAATGGTTATCTAATGAATTTGGAAATTATGTTGAAGAATTTGAATGTTTTGTTTGTAAAAGCATATATCAACCAAGGAAAACAAAAATTGTCAATAAGAAACATTATAACTGTCCATTGCCAAAAAATCCACTAACAAACAAAACTGATCATTCTAATTGGTGGACAAAACAATGGACTTTAGAAAAATGTGGTGCAAAGATATTAAGTTACCATATGCAAAATAACCTTACAATTAATGAGGAAAATTTTGAAACAGATAAAATGAAGCTTTTTGATAGAAATGAATGTTAATTTATTTATTTTTAATAAATTGAAAGTTTACTATTTTATATATTTAGTAACAGATTGTAATATTAGTTGCATACTTGTGTATGTTTTGTTTTTATTTGTATTACAGAACTTTTAATATGTGAACTGTATTTTTATAATAAAGATAATATCCAAAAAGCTATTGGAAACACTTTATTTCTTGATTTTCAAATATCATTTAAAGGGTAACTATATATTTACCTATATAGTTACCATTTCTAAATTATGTTCTTAATATAATATTAAATATAAAAAAAAAAAAAATGAGAAGGACTCAAAGCAACATTAGGGTATTATGCTACAATCTACTATTTATGATAGTACTCACTAAAAAACGGTTAAAATTACTATGTTATTATGATGTTTGCTGTTGCAATAGAAGTTTTAATGGCAAATAGGGAGACCTGGTACCAGGAAGATGTAATGAAATAAGAAGAAATTGTTAAAAAATGTCTTTTAGTTCTTCCAATAGTAGATGTTCAAAAATTTCTAATTCTATGTGTGAATACAGAATGAAATAGTAATAATATTGTTCATGGTTTCTAACTATCGTTCTAGAAGCTATGATGAATAAAATAATTAGAGTCAAAGTTCATATTATAATATATTGTTCATATATATAATATGAAATTAGCTCATAATATAATATGAAGTTCATATCTTGTATTATTAGAAACGAATTTGATATTAGGCATATATTCTATTTTCTGGGCAAATAGCCTGTATGACAAAACAATGTTATAAAGAAATAAGTATTTTAAATCAGTATTCTACATACCAATTTAACTGAGACGCGACAAAATTTAAAAGCAAGCTCAGTTCATGGCCTTATTTTGCAAAATAGGAGCAGGTACTTTCATTAAATCACAAAGATGATTTCTTATGGGTCGAAGTTCAGATACTGATTGTTCCCAGTCAGTGACATTTAATTCAGTCAAAATTTTCATTAAATCTTGTTCTGGAAGATCCATTTCTTCCCCATAAAGAGTTAAAGCTTCATATGTTCTTAATGCAGCTACTTTCCGTATGCATTTATATTTATGACAAAGAAAAATACTTAACTGACAAAATGCTCTTTTTGCAACTGGTCCGTGTATCTGTAAAAACTTGTTATTAGTTCAAGATCATTTTATTATTTTTAATACTAAACATTGGAATATACTAACTACCTGTAAGAGCTGACAAAATACATTTATACTGCTAATTAACAACTTAGTATTGTTCGTATTTTTTATTTCTTGTTTAAGCAGTATTAGAATTTGTTCTGCAATTTCATTTTCAAAATCATCAAGAACGACTTGGATACAACCGGAACTAAGTAGGCGATCTAAGAAAGCTAGCATTGATGTAATCATTCTTTCATTTTTGTGACTTTCCTCAAAAATATTTAAAATTTTATAGCATAAACTTTTGAGACCCAATTCATCTAATTCTTGTAAATAAGAAAATAGGGAAACACTAGAATATTTAACCTGAAATGAAAAATCGAAAATGTTATACAAAAGATCGAATATTAAACATAATATATAATTCATTATATTTTCATTATAATTCCATACCAAAGATTCACTTAAACCACCAACACTAAATATAATTCCACGTAGAAGATTCATTGTATAAGGAGGATAAGATAACATTTTAATAAATCGTGGAAAAGTAGCAGATTCCATTCGCCATTCTATATTTTCTTTACATTCATCATAAGGAAAAATAGTTTTTAATTCTGCATGATATGGAATGTTTGGTAAAAGTGGATCATTATGAATAAGAGCACTGAAAACAATTCCGGCTTGCGCTCGAATTCCATCAATTCTTTCAACAGCTTGTTGTGCAATTCCTCCAATTATATTTGCCATTAAGTTTTCATTTAATACAGAAAATAATTTTGCTTGTGATACTAAGTTTGTTAACATCTGAAATTATTTAAAGAGTTTTAATTTAAGTAAACATATGTATATGTAAATATGGGATATTGAAGATATTTTTACATGTAAACCAGTCATTGCTGCTTCTCGTACCCAAGCTCCTATATCTCCACGGCTATCTATAGTATATTCTTTCAATGCCAATAAATAACAATCATATAAGTTGTGAATATATATACGCCATTTATCTAAAAAATATAAAACATCATTTAAACAATATGTGAAGAATTAATTAATTAATTATTCTAAACTCCAATTTAAGAAATAACAAACCTGCTTCTTTTACTCCCAGAGTTTGACAAACCATTATTAATGCATGAATAGCTTCTTTCCTACTTTCTGCCCATTTTAAAGAACTTTCTGATATTTCAGTACATTTAATGAGAGCTTCTATTATATCTTTTACTCTTTCACAAATTATAAATAAAGGGAAATAGCCTACAAAAGAATTATTATTATTTAATAAATAAAATAAATACCATATTATGTTAAAGGTCATAATTGACATAATAGACCTAACTTTACGTATACTATGAAATACATTATACAATACCTTCCACAATAAAATTTTTAAGAACGTTTTCACATTACCTATAGCCTGTGCAAAGCCTATTCGAACAAGTTGATTACTTGATTGTAAATTATCAAGGTAACGATTAATAACAATATTGCGATCTTGATTATCCATGTTTGCATAGTATTTTCGGAAAAATTCTGTATGTGCTTCAGCAGCTTTCATCTTTACTACAGATACTTCATGACCCAAACATTCCTCTAAAAGATTTTGCCAGTCACCTTCAAAAATAATATTTTTTTATTTACACTGTGTTTAAATAATATAATATATAATATAATATATTGTAATGAAAATATAAAAAGTATTTACATATACTATCACAGAACATTATCAAATAGGAATTAATATTTTGTTTTACAATTTTGTTATAGATGGTTAACACTTTATGAGTCAAACTTTAATTATATTTTCAGCATAAATTTATTAATTGTTGTACATTTTTATGAATATTATATAATATTATATATGTTTTTATGTATGAAAATTTATAATACAAGATATCAAACTTACAAATAATTTCAACGGAAATTGGAAAATGAACAATAGAGCACTTTTTTATGAGCACAGCACATGCTTGTTTCATTAATTCTCCTCCTAGACCTTTGAATTGTCCTCTTTTCCTAAAAATGTTAACTATGTTTCTGACATTTTCCACAGCTGATAGTCCAATTATATCTTCAATTTTTTCATTGCAGCAATTATACAATGCTTCCAAGATTTCTGCAATAGCCAATACTGCACCATGTCTAATATTTAAATCAATAGAATTTAACATATCTAATAAATTTAATAAAACTGTATGCTTAATATAATTAGGATCAATAGATGTTAGATTGAAGAGGGCTTTGGCTGCAAGTTCTCTAATTGCTGTATCCCAATGTGTAACTTTTCTTGTAATCAAATGATCAATCAAAGATTTTGTATACTCTTCATATTGTGCAATTTGTGCACTAATTTTTAAGTATGCATGATTTCTAACTCCAACTTCAAAATAATCAGCAATTGTAAGTATCTCTATTCCATGTGGAAAATTTCCTTGTCTTCCTACATTTTCTTGGAATGCTGCAGAAGCAGCTCTTCTACAATTAATTTCTCGATCAAAACAAGTAACAACTACTAACATAGCTGCAATTTCTTTTACATATGGTTGAATTATATCAGAATCATATGCTCTTGGAAATGACCAGCAAATATAACATGCAGCATCTCTAATTAAATATCCAATTGAACCATAAGCTCTTGGTTCATCAAATACTAAGGCTTGAAGGACAACTGGTATCACATCGTTTAGACGATGAGGAAGAAGAAGACCACGTCTTCCTAATTCTGCTAATGCCAGACAACCACCATGCCAAGCAGCATCCGATTCACGACCACAAAGAAGATTTAGCACAAATCCTACAACCTCATCTGCTAAATCCATTGGCAATCTTGCTGTTATTCTACCAATTCCTTTTGCAGCAGACCACCGTATTGTAATTGCTTTATCTCTAAGACCTTGTATAAGTTGTTCAATTATATCTTCTATTGCTGATGGAATGTCCCGGTCATCATGATTCGATGAAACATTTTTAATATCCTCCATACTTTCTATAATGTTAGAGTTAGTATTAATATTAGGATCTAGACATATAGGTCTACTAGTTCTTTGATATCTCCATGGAGCCAATTTTGTTCCTAGTAACACCAATCCAATTCTTTGTACAATTTTAATTCCAAACTTCCGAATAAGATCTGCAGGATTATCATTCAGATGAAATTCTAAAACTTTATCCAAAATCATTTGAATATATGGTTTAACATCTTCTCTTGCACTGTGTTTTAATATAGCTGCTATAACTGCTAATGGACCATGTCTCAAAGGATCAGTTTCTACACATTGTAAACTCCATGTTATCATTTCTTTCAAATACAACTTTTTTACATCTGATCTTGATAAAAAATTGGCAATTAGAAAAACTGCAGCTACTGCACAAGCGTCCTTTGATACGCAAAATAATTTGCATATTTTCAATATTCTAACTATTATTGTTTGCTCTGAATGAGTATCAGAAACTTCTAAACGTGAGAGTGGAAATGGTATCTTTGAAATTATAGAAAGCCAAATTAAAAGTACATAACGAGTTTCCCATGTCTCCACATCATTTGGATCTTGTTTTTCTAACATTCGTAAAACAGGGAAAAGATCTGCTACCTGTATCAAATTAAATTATATATTTGGAGATTAAAATATAAAAGAGAGAGAGAGAGAGAGAGCGGGAAAGGGGGAGAGAAAATGAAGTTAAAAAAATTAAAGCATCTGCATACCTCATGTGGAAGGTATGTAACAATCTTCTTGTATGTTTTAACGGACATAACAATGAAAATATATTTAAAAGCATTATGCCGCATAATTTCCGTAGAATTTTCATCTCTGATAATACCAATCAGTGGCTGTAGAATATCATCCAAATAAGGATCTAGCAATTGCCTTTGATCCTGATATTGTGATAAGATAAAATTAAATCGGTCTCGATTCTTTTCAATAAGGCTCGGAGAAAGATCCACCTTTTTTAGTTCAGTAATTAAAAAAGTCACTTCGTCGATTTCTTTAAAAGCACTAAATCCACAACCAATTATTTCCGATTCTGGACAATCATTTAACACCATTTTTTTTATTCGTCACGTTTCGTGTTATTCGGAAAAACGACTACGATCAATTACAATTCATTCCTATACGATTACGTTTACGTATGACAGCCCAAAAATATGAAGAACAGATTCTTTCGAACGATTTCACGAAAAACGATGCTAAATGGCGCATGCGTGGCTGTACAATAAACCTTTTATGAGTTTATGTAGCTTACACAAATATCCAATTTGTATTTATTTGAGACAGTTTATTATAAATAATGGAATGTCTTCTTTAAGAATATAGGGTTTCTAAAATAATGTTTCAATTAATCATAAGGTCTAATTCGAAAAAAATGTATGACCTGAAAATTAATAACATTTGATAATTACATTATGAAAACGATATTTGCTAGTGATACAATATCTGTGCAATAGAAACTTTGTATGAAAAAAATGTTATTCTATATTTTTGATCTATTTTTTTCATATAGAATCACCCTTTTTCCAATTATACCACTAGTTACAGAGCATTCTATACATATGATTTGAAATAAAATAATAGAATTATAAAGTAACATTTTTTCCATGTTTTAAGGTTGTGAGATCATTTCTGAACAACTTTATTACTGTTAATTGAATTTATTTCTCTGTCAACAAAATGTAATTTTGAAAAGAATTAAAAGTATCAGGTAAAAAACTCATTGCCATTAAGTGGTCATGTAATTTTAATTTTGAATTTTACATTATATATATATAGTTTCTATAAGAATATAGACATTAGTTTGTAGCAGCAGTATGATTAATTATTTTTTGTCATTAACAGTTTTAATAATAGGTACTTTAATTATAATAAAAGCTGGTTTAATTTTAATGATAGTCACTTTAATTTTAAATATAAACTGAAATGAAATTATTTAAACCATTCATATCTTTTTGTATTTGTTAAACCAATTCTGAGGATATTTATTAACAAATGTAAAAGATAAAATAAAGTTGTAATAGAAGCAATTATACTAAAAATATATATATATATTTTAGATATAATAATAAACTTAAAAAATTTGAATAATTTCTAAGGAAATTATATTCAGTAATGATATTCACAGTAAGTTTGTAAATTATTAGAATAATACGTTCTAACATTCATACATTTAAAAAATGTAGAACAATGTAAATTATCACAGTAAGTCAATTTTTTCATTATTTACATTAGTGTTATTTGTTATTATATATTATCATGTTTTTCTGTCGTTATGTCTATAGAATTTGTTAAGTTAGTTTATAATATTTACTAAAAATGCTATTGTCATAATTATCATTATTATTTTAACTCATATATGTAGAATAACGAATAAGCCCATTCTGAGATTTCGATGCATTCTAAAAATTCCTGTGACATAACCTGTTATGAGCAATGTACAAATGAAAGAGTATAATATTCGTAACTTATTTTTGATTTTACAAATTCATCAAACTATCATTGTACGTAATTATACTGTATAATTGATTACTTTGTAATGTTCCATGTGTAAGAAATGTTGAAAAGCAAGTAAAAATGTTTATCCGTGAACTGAAAGCGCTACTTGGTACCGTTTCATCAAAGCGGTGGTAGAATCAAGAACTTCTAGGTTTCGGAAAAATGGAGGTCGCAGCTTGATCGAAATCGTGGATCCACCTCGTTTAAGAAGAGTTAAATTGCGTTATTTTTTTGTGGGATAATACAGTTCTAATACGTTTCCTTGATTCTTGGTATTCTATTTTATTTATAAATTCAAAATCTATAAAGTAAAGACCGATTTTTACGCAGTAAAATGCAGGAGAGACGGTACATCTCTATTGTACGCTTTTCTCAATATACTTTTAAATCTAAAACTTTTACTGAATTTTGAAGTATTCTAGTTGTTAAGAAAAATAATACATGTTCTTTTTAAACCTTAGTTTTCATATATAATTCTGTAATTTTGTAAATAACATCTTCAATTTTTCAACTATATTTATTCTCATATTGTTTCTTCTTTAACACATCTAATTTTCTTGAATTTATAACTAGTTGTCATAGTACGATTTATGAATTTCATAAACATTTTACTTTGTAAGAAATTTGATATTACGAACTTATATAATTTAATAATGTATTATTCATTGCAGTTTTAACAAGATAATACGTTGGATATACAACGCTCAATACAAAATGAAATCAAAGACAAAAGCTAAAAAATCAAATGGGAAATTTGGGAAAGTTAAATTTTCTCCTAAAGGAATTACTTCTGTAAATCCAGACTTATCACAACTACATCCGCCTATAGACATAAGTGATTCGACTTTATATCGTGTGAGCAAAATTTTAGAAAATGGCAGTGATGAAGTTAGATCTATTCTGGCATATGAATGTGATTTAGTATATGAATGTCGCATATGCCGAAGCCTTTTTAGAAGTTTGGTCAATTTTATTTCTCATAAACGTGTCTATTGTAAAGAAAAATTTGATGTTACATTTGTTAGAGACTCCTCCAACGATTATGATATAGTATGTATGATATAGTATATGATATAGTATTTTAATATATTTTTATATAAAGACAAGATTGCTTAAAATTAATATTTGAAAATGTATCTAAAGATTGCTTAACTAATATTTTGATGGAATCTAACTTTGATAAAATGAGTCATATGGCAAAAACTAGATAATAAGATGTTTAGATGATTCAGAACCTTATCTGTCTTCAAAATTATGTAATATTTTCAATTAAAAATATATAGAATATTAGATAATGCATTTTAAATTTAGAGTTATAAAATATAAATAATCTGATATAAACCTAATATTAAGAATAAAAGGAATTTTGTTTTTATATAATTGCAATATTTCGTGATAATATTGGTGAAATATCTCATTTAATTGTTGTTTGAAATACCGTTAAATGTTTTAATTTGGATATATTTACTTAAGACTAGATAATTTTAATTAGTATCTAATCTATACATATTCGAGTAGTAACAATATTTTTACTTAAAGAAAATTTTTTTATTTCATATACATAAAGAAAAATATAATATAAAATGATCATTCTACATAATACTTACTACAACTTGTTTTGTAAATTATCTGAATCTGTTATATTTTTATCAAGTTGTCACAATTTATCTTAGAAATAGAAATGCATATGTATATTATGTATAATATATCATATGTGTATATTTTTATTATGTATAATATATTACCTGTACATATATAAGTATATATATGTATATGCATATGTAGTATATGGATTGCATATGTTACAGACTTCTATGAATAATTTAGACATACAAAAAACGCAGGGCCTATTTAAAGAAGGATGTGGAAATGATCGAATTTTAAGAAGTCAAGCTTGCAAAGAAAAGGAAAAGAAGGATCTCACCGCGATTGTTAATACGCTGCAGAAAAAACAAATAGAAAACATACAAACAAACACTCAACGATTATGTTTGGAGACTGTACATTCAAATTCATCGGCAGTATATCAAACTGTTGAATCAGTGTTTTCAACTGAGAGTAATACAGATTTAATGAAAGCACAGGTATTTATAAATAATTATAATACTTGCAAATAATTACAAATAGAATTAATTAGAGCTATTTAAATTTTGTTCCAATACATTAATGATTTATTAATGTCTCAACCAAATAATATTTAGGTAACAGAGCTAAAAAATATAAATGAGAGGACTGTAATGTTAGATCTGAATGGCCAAGTCTTAGAATTTAGTCAAAAGTTGAGTGGTAATACAGTAACTCAAGTTCGTAATAATGAAGAAAGTGATAAGGAAGTTATTTGTCCTATATGTATGTTTTTATTATTTTGTCCATTATATGCATAATAATACTTATTCATCTTAAATTGTAATTGCATTGTTGTTTAATTTTTAGGTTATGCAAAATTTTCAACGAAAAAAACATTAACAGTTCACACAAGGACACTACATACATCTCACAGGTTATGTTACCCATGTCCTTGTTGTTCTAGTACATTTGCAAATACGTGGAGTGTTTATAGGCATCTCTTTAAAGGTGTGCAAAAAGTATTATAATAATATTTTTATTAATTCCAATAATTTTCATTAATGATTATGTAATTAAATTTAAGTAATTTTTATAACTTCTTGAGGAAAATAATTGTAATTTTAATTCTTTTACAACTGCAAATGAGATATATCGCTGCATGGATGAGATACCTTGCGTGTCTTTATTAGGATGCTGAATGTCTTATTGGAAAATTTGGGATGAAACGTTGACAAAATGGTGATTGACGTATACATTATATTCTTATAAATAAATGCAACTCTAAATGTTGTAGTTAGAAACAGAGAGAGCTGCAGAATATCAGAGAGAGTCTGATGATTAACATTCAATTGTAAATACCGACATAAGATATTTCCTCCGTAGCATTGCATAAATATTATTGCAGAATGAGATATCTCGTTCATAGCGTTGCGTAAGCGACATCATTATGGTGGCGCATTTCGTCTATGGTGTTGATAAACGATATTGTGGTAACCAAATATCTCGTCGGCAGTTGCGAAAGGATTAATAATAAGGACTAAAAATTCTACAAGAATTAATTTTTTAGAAATTAGAATTCTTTTAATGAAATTTTTAAATACGTAATATAGTTCATAGAAAATCTAATGAACAAGTGAGGAAACTCAGATCACAAATTCAAGAGAAAGCATTTATTAAAGATACTACCATTGCTGAAGATTTACAAAAGGAGGATGATCAAAAAAATTTAGTGAATAGTGCACTAAGGGATAATGAAACACAGGTATTTTGATAATTATAGTTATATCTTTGTCTTTATTGAAGTATTGTTAATATAAAATACATTATTTTAATAGGAATGGATAGATCAGTTAGAATTGGATACAGAGTTACAAAGATGTGGTGGATGTGGAAAGAGATTTGATAGAAAAGCAGCGTTATCAGCTCACTTGCAATATTGTAATAGGCGTGTTGCAGCATATGAAAGTATAACTAAAGACAAAAAGATCAATAAAATTCCATCAAATGATGTTTCAAATGAAAATACTAATGAAACATCTATTCGCGTGGAAGCAGTTGCCAGTTTAAGTAAAGCCGACTGGGATATGTTAAATAGCGAAGGATTAGTTTCACAAAATGTATCTAATGGAAATGTTGCAAGAATTCTTACAAATGGAGTACAAGAAAACTTGGTGAAAGACAATCTTTCTTCTGCAAGTGATGTTTCTGACCCTTTAGAAATTGTGTATACTAGTATAAACAAACATAAAGCTAATATTGGAAGCAAGAAACGAAAAAATAAGGAAAGTACAAAAAGATTGAATAATAATGCAGGTAAAAACAATATCTCATATTTTATACCTATAAGATTTAAGATGTTATAGTTTATACAAATATATTTTACAAATCTTTTTATTTTGATTTTTGTTTCGGCAAAAAGAATATAATATATAAAACAAAAAGTATGTTATTTGATATATTATATCATTCCTAGAAAATATTGCAAAAGGCATATCTGTAGAAGCGAACGTTGGGCATGACACAGCAACTGAAAAACTGGATCATGTATTATCAATGGAAAAGAAAGTAGCTTCAATAGTAAACTTTGAGAAGCTTCAGTGCCTTCCATGTAAACGAAAATTCCCTTCTGTGCATAATCTAAGAAGACATGCTGCCATTCATATTGGATGGAATCGTTATCAATGTAGACTTTGTGACTATAAGTGTTTCGTTAAGTGTGATTGTATAGCACATTGCAATAAAGTTCACAACGCTCAAAACAATCGTGTTGTTATAGATGAAATGATCACTCAGATACCAGATGACCAGTATTTGTGTGGTCAAGATATTACGTCGAATATAACGAATTTAGAACAGGAGATTGATGCTCCAGAAGTTGTAGAAGTTAACATTACACCAGGAAATATGGGATTAGATGTTAAAATGAGAGAGAAAGGGACGAATGAAACAGAGACAAAAATAGTTGATAAAAATTCAATAGTAGTTCATGAAAATGGTAAAACTCAAGAAACTATGGATAATGGTATTAAAGAAAATAATTTGGGAGCGGATCAAGATCTTAGAAAAATGGTGATGGAAGTTATCTTTGGATCTTCTGAAGTTCACTCCGCAAAACAAACAGGTGTGAAAGAAACTGAACACTCTAGTTCAAAATTACAAAATAAAGGGGAAGGAGCACAATTTAAGGATTCTAATTTAAAGGAAAGTGCGTATATGCAAGACAATTTAAGACCCCAGCGTCCTATTCGTAACAAAATAAAGCCTCTAAATAAGGATTTCATCTACGATTTAAAGGAGGTCACATTTCGTAAAGATTCTTTGATCGTGAAATCTTTAAACAAGCCACTTGCCAAAAAATCTCCGGTACAGGAAGACGACAATTTGGAGAAAGATTTAGACCAGCCGTCCAAGCGTTTTAAACCTATAGAAAATGAAGAAATATTAATTCCTTGTGCAAATAACTCCATAGTAAACGAATGCGAAATTGAACTCAGTAGAGGTTTTAAAAATAGTTTTACTGTTTCTCAGTGCCGCAATTAGTAAACATTGTATCATAATAGAGTCTCCATTCAGTCAGCAATATATTGTTTAAATTGATATTATTCATCTTGATGAACAAATTTTTAGTAAATTTTTAAACTGTATTCTTCACAAATACATACATACATATATATATATATATATATATATATATATATATATATATATATATATATATATGTATGTATGTATGTATGTATAATGTATATTTGTCCATTAATGTTAGTAAATTTAAGATATTTAAAAATATTAAATATTTTCACTTTTGTCGTGCATTAGTAAGAATTTAATTCTTCAACACATTATTTTCTTAATTAATCCGAAATTTTTATTTTCTGCTATATGTAGATTTACTTAAAAAGTTATCTAGAATATGTAATAATAAAAAAGAAAAGATAGCAAAATGTAGATAATAACACATTTTTTTATGTAATACTAGTTATATGAAGAAAAACATTATTAAAATTTGTAATGTATTGTATGATAATTCATACAATATAATTGTTGTTTAACGCAGTCTAATTATTTTGTTTTGTTTCTTTCAGATTAATTAAACGCAGATATTCGAATAAATTTATTTTAGATTTGTATGTTTATTGTGTTTTAAATTATTACAAGCATTCATAACTATTTTTGGTTTTTATAGATTAGGGTGATATTATTTTTTTAATTTAGAACTGAAAAATATTCTAAATAATAATAATTTGTGAAAACTATTAAGGAATAAATATGTCATATATAATTTCACGTTATATATAGATAATTTATATGCTTATACAATATTAATAAGTTATAAATATATAGAATAATGTAAAAATAAGCAGAAAAATTCTAACATGGGATTAAAAAAACATGGATTATTTATAAATGTGTACAAATAGAAAATGATTAAAAAAATAATCTTGTAAAAATAAATTATAAATATATGTATGTGATGGTTATAGTTATAATAAAATATCTGTAATAGCTTTATTGGATTTTTAATATTTTATTGATTAATAAATTAATTTCATTTGTAACATTATGCGATGATAAAATAATAATTAGACAAAATATGTAATATGTATCATGTATAGGCAATGTTTGGCTTTTCATTTAAATTTAAATGTTATTAAATTAATTTTCATTTAAATAATTGTTTACGTAGACTCATTTGTTATTTGAAAGTTGAAAATTAAATTGATCAGAAGAGTTGTTGAACAGTTGACGGGTGTTTTAAATATACATATTTAGCAGATTAGGCATTTAAATTTTGAGTTAAGTCTTAAGGGTCCCCGGGACAACAAAAAGTTATTTAAAGCAGGTCCGTAGTAAACAAAAGATTAAGAACCGCTTGTGTATATATTTACGTAAAGGCGCGAAAACTTTCAACGGTATGATTTGTTTCTGTTTGAGATGCTAGCCACTGATTAGTCAAGAGAGCTCCTATCACAGCAAAGTTTCCGCCATTGGTAGAAGAACTACCGCGACAGGTACCTGTGGTAGATGCGCGGCAAACAGCATCGAGAGACAGCGTTTCTTTTTCTGCTCGTGTCAGTGTCTCGAGAAATCTGTTAGTACGGATGACGCCGGTAAAATTATTACAATTCGATTCTATTATCTTTACAATGGTGATAAACAGTGACGTGGTGTGAAGTGTATTATTTGCGTTAACCTTCTAATTTCCTGGAACCTTTTGCTGAAGGATTTTAGGCGCGGTATCGTAAACGTAAGTCATCTGTTCTTTTGCTTCTTTCTTTTCCTATATTCCGTTAAGTATCACTTTTCATTTTTAAATTCCCACTAAACGCGAAACTTTCGTTCAAGTGTTTTCTACATAAAATCTATATTAGTCTATAAAGCGATTTATTAATATTAATTTTTGTTCCTGTTATAAACGTGATTTTTTTTGTGTATTTAGCATTTCATTTGTTTTCTCGTAACGTTCATGTGTAATATGTACGACTACGAATAAAAATGAGATAGTCTTTCGTATCTGATAAATTTTACGGAATTTTTTAATAGAATTCAAAATTAAACCGAGATTAATATACGTTAAGAATAATATAAGCTAAAATATCTGATGTTACAAAAGTATATTGAGTATATTGAGTATATTAAGTATATTGATTGTAAATATATCGATTCTTTTTTTCTTATTACGTTATCTGTTTATTACATTACTTACAAAATTTGAAGTTTTCGTTTATTTAAAGATTTGTTGTTATTTTCGTTAGCGACCATTTTCACAAAACACTTTAAATTTGATTAGAACAAGCTAATTTAATAAAGACTGAAATATAACCAACAGATGAGTTTAACAATAAAATCTTATTTCATAATTGATTCTTTTTATTAATTCTCTACTACATGTAATGTATATGTGAATAAAGTTGGTTTCCAACCATAATTACATTTTTATATTGGTTAAAACATATACGTATGTAGTTTTATTAATATCAGTTTTCATAAATAACCTTTCTCTTATTATTTGTATTGTTCTGCTTGGTTATTAGTTTTCCTATTAGTATTTTACAGCATTATAATTTTCTCACGAAATTTTACTCCTATTTGTTATACTATTTTACGTGTTTAACCAAATTTTGTTAGAAATGAGTGGATATAAAAATATTGGCTTCCTTGGAAAACCACGTGCATTCATGAAACGTAATGTTTACTTTATTTCTTTTGTGTAATATGTCGTAAATAATTTATTAATCGAATTTTGAAATCAGAATTGACTATCTTACATTCGTTTTGTAACGAGGTGTACGACTTTCCCTTCTTGGAAATTCTCTCCTTTCTTTCTATCCTTGTCTTCCTTGTCCTACCTTCCCCTTCTCTTTCCTTTGCCTCTTTTATACCGTTTCTATATTTACTTTTTGATAAGAGAAAAGATTTTGTATAGTATCTGTTCGTAATCTTATTCTTCTAACAGGTACCTTATTACGTTTGTTTGTTTGTCTGTTTGTGTGTGTGTGTGTTTTAAACAAACAACATTAATACATCGCTGAATTATTTTCATTATTTAATGTCTCAGTCATAATTTATAATTTCCTAATTTGGGTAAACTTTTCCTCTGGGAATTATTCGTCTTTTAATTCGTTTTTCTTCCCTTTTTTCTTGCATTTTCTGGTAGTGCTCGATGAATAAAGGCGAAATGCAACGGTTAAGTTCAGCAATCTATTGGTTCAAAAGTTGCACGTCTTTAAAGTTTGGTTCTCCGGACGTATTGTACGGCTTTATTCAACGCGATAATTAAATATATAAATTAAATAGATAAATTAAACGATAAATTTTAATATCTATTTAGATACTACGGACTACTATGCTGAAAACAGAATATCGTTCTATCATCGATATACGAATCGATTTGTCAAATAATATATTTCATAAGGTCTTCTCATAACCTTTATTATTTTAAAAAACATATGGTAAATTCAGAAGCCAGTCAGTGCAAGTCGATTAGCATTAAAACCGAGATGAACGAGATTTTTACAAATTGGTTGTAAAAAAAATAACGATGCTAGGAAAGATGTGAAAAAGGATTTTTATTATAAGATAACATACGGATGAACTTAACTGCGAGAGAAACAAAGGAAAACCGCAATGACTTTTTAAAAGAAATCAAATTGAATGAAAAAATTGTGACCTATATCAAATGTCACTCACTGTCGTTCTCTGCATCAAGGTTCGTTAGATTTGCCTTTGAGGTTGATGCTCGCGTTTTTTGAAAAACTTTGTTGTCGTTGAAAAACTTTGGTAAAATGGATGGTAATGCAGCGGAATATAACATTGTAGGTGAAACGTGTGCTTCTTTTTCATTTCTTTCACCGATATACGGGTCTACGGGTCTACGGGTCTATGGGTCTGGATATGGTGGTGGGTTTTGAACGACATTGAGCAAACTCGAAGGCCTTCTTTTTGACACCGGCATCACGTTGATCTCATAAATTGAAAAATCATTCTGCATTTATATTATCTTGTCTAATTAAACACATTTATATCACTCTTCTAATTTCTTCTCTGCAACTATTGCACTTACTATTTGGTACTTTGTTTTTTGTCTTTTGATAACCAGACTTTCGCAATATGTATCCCCCTCTACCTCATATAAATTTCATTATATGAGATTGAAAATATCCTCGATTATTTTATCTTATACTTCCGGATGTTTTTTTAGTTAGTATCTAAGAATTAGAAAAATTAAAGTACATAATTAAGTAGAGAAATATCTGTTTGTAATAAGAAATATAGAAGCTATATTCCACCGTTACTATGTATTATTAAAGTAAGACTGGGAAGATGAAAGTAAAGCGTATTTTCGTAAAAATCGAAATTCCGTCGCATGAAGATCAAGTGGACGAGTTGAAGAAAGAAAGTCTCGGATAAAATCTTTCACAGTGATACCCGAGCAATTAAACGTATTTGTTACTTACTTGTAATATATGATATATTGGACAAGGGATGAATAATAAAAGAAAAAAAGCTACTCTTGTGATGAATTGTGTTTCCATAACAACACATAGCATGCACTTTGCACGATGTCAATGCCCTCGTCATGTTACGTGCTCAAGCTCGTTCGAACGAATATAATTGGACTACATATTTTGAGAAAGTGGTGAAAGTCGATTTTTTGAAAAAAATCGAGAAAACGAAAAACCTTCCTATGCGTTTATGCGAACTTTTTATTTATTTACTATCGATGTATAATTTAAATGTCTAAAACATTCGTTTGTTTCAATTAATCGACATTTCCTTACTATACGGAGTTAATATTATCGTTTGTCTATTTTGAAAGTAATACGACTCCATTTCCTGTAATCTGTGTAGCCTGTCCAAACATTCGAGGAACCAATAATCAAAAACAAATGATATTTTCAGATTAAACAACAGCATTTTGTTTTTTAGTGTTCTTACAATTAAACGATTAAAGCGTGAAACAATTCGCGAGTAATATATCAGAGTAACTTCTTTTATCTTCGTGTTGATCCGAATTGGAAGCGAGTTAGCCCCTTGGATAGGGGACGTCGATCGGAACAGGTAACGATCGAAAGGAATAACGTTCAGCGAATAAGCTGGCTGCTGCAACATATCCCAAGCGAGACTCATTACGACGATAAAACAGTGTGTGGCCTGCCGTTGTCACGCGGTAATTTCACAGAACGTCCTCCTTTGTCGGTGCCCCAACCACCGCATCTCGTCCAAAGACACATTTTTTCTCGATGGAATTGGTCACTCGCCCGATAGATAGCTCAAAGTTATAGAAAGCAACGTCGAATACTTTGAACTTTGCTTAAAAATTTGCATTATTCTTTTCTACACCCGATACATACTAGGCAAAAATATTTATAACGTTATTATATACTCTATACATTTTCTACATTTTCTATCGTACGATACATTTTATTTCCATATCCGTCAATATCGTATTTATATACATATAATCGTATAACACATTACATCATGTTTATATACATTAAGAAAAGAATTACGTACATTTCAAGCAGTATGCTGGCTACATTTCTAACTAATTTTGCGAGAAATGGCAGAGCTACAGCGCAAAAGCATACTAGCTAACTAACATACTGAGTTAAGAAAATTGGCTCCAACAGGCCTTGAACATCTGAGACCTCGGATGCCCCTGGAACGTCTTCTACGCTATAACAATCAACAATCCGGTCTCTTCTTCCGTTAATATCTTACGATCTATCCTCGTACTGACAACATTATAATTGTCTTTATATAATTTACAAACGTATTACGTTACGTTTCGAACGTGTCACGTGTCACGCGTCACGCGTCACGCGTAGTTTAGTAACCGCTACGATTTATTACCGAATATATTCGACGAATATATATATACCGAAGAATTTCACCACTCACTGTCACGCTTTTGTTCATCCTCATTCTCAATCGCTTCTCCTCTTCGTAAATATCGTAATTTCCACGAACCTAGGAAGCACGGAATTTGTCTTTCCTTTCGTTCTATAATGTTGTCTAACTAGGAAATCCACGGACGACGGGAGACAAAAGTCAAGTTTAGAAAGGCAGAGAGAGTATACAGGGTGTGTTTCGTAATACGTGGGATCCACTCGAGGGCAGTGGACAGTGGACAGTAGACAGTGGACAGTGGACAGTGGACAGTGGATAGGGGAGAAAGGAAAGAAAGGAAGAAGGAAAGAGTTGGCGTAAACGCGTGTTCAATTTGACCTTATTTCAAAGTTATTATCGCTTCTATGTCTCGATAACAATCCGTACTTGCTTACCTTCGCAGAAGGTGCTCGAATGGCTCGGTCTCTCGAGAGACAACGTCCGTGAGCAAACGTAGGAAGAACGTGCTTTTTACCCCGTTTGGCGAGCAACGATCTCGCTGTGCGATGCTGTGAAGGTAGAACATTTGAAAATACTAAAAACGTAATTTGACAAATCTGAAAATGCAAGATTTTCACCAAGTCACACGATTTTTCGACAAATAAATTTTTAAGTTAACGACACGCTGTTTTTTTTTATTTCTGTATCGGCGTAGTTGCCATTTGTTGGAACAATGTTTCAAGAGTCAAAAGCGAGTACGAATATTTTGTTGTCGACAAAAGCGGAAAGCAAAAACACGCTTTAAGCGGTAATAAGTACTTGGATCGGAAAGTGGTTTTCGTTCTCGTGAAACGTTATATGCTCGACTGGTTGGTCGTATTAATGGCTATTTGTTCGGCATTTAATCTGTTTAATTTTAGCGGTTCAACGAGTTTGACAACTTTCGACGATGACGCAATAACGTGCCTGCAAATGTATATCGTATCCTCGTTGCATAATGCACGCACGTATGCAAGCCTAGAACGCGCTTTTATACGAGAAATCTAACGTAACGCTCGTAACGATTCTGTTTACAGCTTTTACGCATAGTACAAAGGGAATCTACGACACAACTAATACCCTTGCATCGTTTGTACTAAGCGAGCGAACGAATAATCCAAATTTTTCAGCGCAACTCAAAGTTTACTTGAAAAGAAAAACATACCGCAAGCCGTGGGATCGAGGAATTCGTTCGTCGTTGCTCTCTGTAACTTTGAGCCACTTGTTGGGTAAGCGATAAAGTGTCGCGTCTTTACACGAGATCCGATCGTCGGGGCACCTACGAAGGAGGACGTTCCGTGAAATTACCGCGTGACAACGTCAGGCCCCACGTGGCTTCTACGGACAAAAGACGTCATGACGAGTCTTGGTTGGCACGTCTTACAGCAGCCAGCTTATTCGTTAGACGTTGCTCCTTACGATCGCTGCCTATTCCGGTATTCGCTTGCAATTAGCAAATCGGATAGAAAATTGAAACTTGTCTGTTGGATCCTCTTTAAAAACACCCTACCTCAAAGTTATAGAAAGGTACATTGCACGGCCGTAGCTAAAGCGTATATCGTTACGAAATATCAATATCGTTGTTAAAATACAAAATACGGAGATTATAGTAGGTTGTAGGAGAGACACAGAGATAGAATAGAGATAGATAGAATGCAGCGGGCGTAAAAAAGATGTGTAACCTTTTTGCGAGTAAGCAATTGGCGAGGTGGCAATTCTCGTTCGGAGGACGATGACACGTGGAAAATTAGGTCAGCAGACTCGATTATACCCGACCAACGGGTCGCTTTTCTTTTTCTTCGATACTTACTCTCGTTACTCTTGGCTTTACCCTTGGCGGATTTACAGTTAAAAATGACCGTGTTTCGCGTACTTTGTTCGTCCGTACTATGTAACCTCCACTATACGAATTAATGGGAAGACGTAACTCTTCGGACGAGGGAATTTTCGGATAATGGAAGCCGCGTCTCTCTTTATAATTATTTTTCTTTTTTCTTTTCTTTTTTTTTCCTTTTTCTTTTTTCTTCCTTTTTTTTCAGCATAAGCAATCGAAACGTCGACGACGATATTTATACAAATTTCAAAACTTTTTCGTACAATATATATCCAGATACTGTGTCGTACCTTCGTCGCTGATTTATTACCATTGTTGTACAACAGATAGTACATATTTATTTCTCAATTCAGCTACAAATTTCTTATTTCTCGAGTAATTTTCAATTACGTGTTTCTATTTTTGGCTTAGTTAATTACGAATCTTCTAACGTTGTAGATTTTTCCAATTTTTCAAATACTTTCACGCCTTTCTCTAACTTTCGAAGCATCTTTTCTTCCCTTTCAATACGACGCTTTATACGACACGTTTCCACTTTGATGCCGTTATACGCATATTATACGCATATTATACGCATATTAACGCGTAGAATATTAACTTGGTAGCAAAATAATAGAAAAATAATAGAAAAGTAATAGAAAGAATGATAGAAAGGACGTGTGATAGCGGAGGACACGAGCAAGAAATATTATAATAATAATATAATAGAAGTTTGCAGCGTTGTGATCGCTAGCCCCCGTGTGTGAAGCTAGCCCCCGTTCTTTAAATCTCGTATTTGTTGTTTCCATTGGTCCAAGTTGTTCTACGTTTGCTCTAGATCGTTTCAACTAGATAATCGTTTATCTCGAAAGTGTAGGATTTCGAAGCTATTACATGTACTGATATACAAGTAGTTGAAAGGGAACGCGAGAGTTTGAATTTCGTCGCGATGATGTAATTTTTTATGAATTTACTCGTATAACGGTGTATCCAAGTTGTAGTACTCCGATGCGAATAGACCATCGTTAACACGATTAATTATGCAAAATTCTCTTCTTTGTACGAGCTTCGTGAGAAGCAGATAACACACGAGAATACGTTTACGAACGTGTGTAATTACCGCGAACAAGCGTAATTTAAAATAACGTCTACTTAGCTTTTCTGAATTTTGCAGATTCCTCGGTTTATTCAAAAGAATATAATTCGATATCGATCATATACGAATGACGGAACGATCGGACGATTATGTCGTTGCGTCTTCTTATGCGTCTTCTTATGCGATATACATACGTACTCGTATATTGCGTAACGTTGTTGGTAAACTAATTTGATAATAATAATGATTCAGTAGCACGATATTATTAACCATGCAAACGCCTTATAACCTGTGCACAGAGTGCGCACGATATCTACGTAATAGGAAGCACGAGCCAGAATATTATAAAAGCAATCTTTCTTTCGTAAGATACAAGTACGAACATTGTTGATAATTAATATGACGATATATAGGGTAACTGCGTCTAATATGGAACACTCATGATTTTAACACTCATGATTCTTCCCCGAAAACAGAAACACGCTTCTTTCTTTCAACATTTATCCGCCCAAAATCCTTTTAACCGTTAAATCGCACAACTTTTCTAGCAGATTTAATTCGGTAAAGTTGCATTCCTTTTGTGACTGCTAACGTCTTAATCCTACTTCCAACGCCTCGGACATCGCCGTTGTCGCTATATTCGTGTTTCGATTTCGTTATCCATTATTATACACGCAACACTAGTCGTGTCGATCGTGGCCGATCGTGATCGATCGTGGTCGATCTTGGTCGATCGAAGAAGATTCGCCGCGTTGAAGCGATTTTATCGGATCGGCGTTATCACGACCACCGAATCCTACGGTACGGTACGTTGTCAGACGATGCGGTTCCTAATTTTCCGAAGCACATTCTTCATGATCCCGATGAAAACGGCGAATACGTCGCACCCACTTTTCGTTATAACCGCCACGTTAATTACCGCCACGAAATAAATACAATTCCGTATCGTCGTCGTTAGCAGCGTCATTAACGCGTTCCATATTACGTACGACCGACAACGTGATAAATTTTACAAATATATATCTCGGATAAACGATCGATTCTGGCCTCATGGTTGGATTTTTAGTTAGCAAGAAACTATCGGAAAATATCTTTTACTTTTGTTTGAGAAAATATCGAAAGATATTTTTCAATCGAACGATCATCGGCGTCACGCATCGTCGGTAATAGAAGATGCTTTTACGTTACAAGCTGCAGCGCAAAGATAGGAGAGCTAAAGCGGACATTCGCAGCGGGACCGCGATGTAACTCGGCCTAATAGCTTCCTGATTATTTCGTGAGCCGCTCAGCTGATTTCCTCTGCCTTCTGCTGCGATAGTTTCATTCCTCGTTGCCATCGGGGCGATGAGTTATTTCTTCGCGTTTACGTTTGTGTTTGCGTTTGCGTTTGCGTTTGCGTTTGCTTCGGATTATTCCCTGTATCTCTACGCTTTTTTTCTATTATGGATCTTAAGCGATTTACCATTGCCTCGTTTCTCCTGCCTTTCACTGTTTCCTCCTCGCTCGATACGCTAGGTTATATCCCATAGCAATTCTCTGGCGAGCGTTTTAACGTACCTATTTCAATTTTACGAGGAAAGCATTTTCTCTTTTCGTCTTCCAACCAGTGTCCTCTCTAGATGCTCTAGATGTTCTAGATGCTGTAGATGCTCTGCCCTTCCCACCGTTCGTATATATTTATGTCTCCTCTTATCGTATCTGATGTTTGTGATTTTATCGTACCGCGCCTAGTATTACTATTCTTTGTCCCTTCCAGTTACAGTTTTAACTATATTCCATCGTTGCAAACGTTTCGCTCCTAGCTAACACACACACACACACGCGCGCGCGCGCAGAGAGAGAGAGAGAGAGAGAGACCCATACCTTCGATAAAACTCTCAACTGTCTCGCGTATTCGGGTAACCGGGTAATTTTTGTATACCCGGGTGTCCTACAGGTACCCTTCGTGCACGTCGATGTACGTACGTCATTATCGAAGCTGGTTTAGAATAGTTACAAACGGTTTGGAATCGCGTGCCAATACTTTTGTCCACTGTACGTATACCTACTACGCGTGTGCAATACTATATACTTTACGTTACATGCGTTGCAGTCGTCGATACGTAAACGCTGTAACATCGTGATTACTTTTGACGAAATACGGGTCCGTCTTAATAACATCGAATGCATTAACGCGTCATTCGTTAGATGCTGTATTCGACTATGAATGCAAAGGACGTATTCTTAATTAACAGAAATTCGTCCTAATTCGACCAATTTTCGCAGCTCTTTGTTTCCCGCCTACGATGATTTCAACGACGAATACGTCGTCTTAATCGAGCAACTAGAGAACGTCTTGTAAACGTTCTGTATGACGTTTAATTTCTTCTGTCGTAAATGCTTCGTAAAATTAGAAAAAATATTTTACAATACGCGCATAGCATAAAAATCAGTTTACCGATAGCGAGGCTAACGTTCGTTTACGATTTAATGTTCAAGTAGCACGCGTTATGATATTCTTAATTCAGTACGCAAGAGTACCGAACGATATTTTCTTTTTTTCAGTTACAGATACAGTTTCAGTCTCAGTGAATGAACGAGGCTAAAATGGGCTGTGCTTCGCAGTGTGCCAAGTATTTTCTATGTTTCTTCAATTTCGTTTTCTTCGTAAGTATTGTATTCCTGTATGACGTTATTTCCGCATTCCTTATTGCGACATTATCCTACATATATTTATCGTTAATTCGATTCCTAATCAAAATATAATTTCTCCCTTTATTTATTTTTAATTTATATCCATTACCTGGCAGCAACCACTCGATTTAAGCGAAAGTCGTAGATACGACCTGTTGATTTAACACGGCGGCCTACTATTAACCTAGTTAGGTTACTGCTACTCATCCGTCCAACTATACTTAATTCTTATCTAACTATTTAAGTCTTCATCTAGTTACTAACTATTTATCCAACTATTATATAATCGCTTAACTCTTTGCCTAACACCCCTAATATCCTTTCCACTTCTCTTAGCCAGTTCGCAGCTTTTTCCTTCACTTTCTCGCTAACTATTTCCTCTATACCGACCGACCATCGTCCTCTCTAGTTCCCTGCACTCTCTCAACGTGTACTCGGAATTTCCAAATTCGCGTCACCGCGACTTCGCAACGTCTTCCCTCGTCGTCTCTTTCCTTCGAATATTCCTTCAAATATCTGCTAACGACCAATTCAAACGACTGTTTAACCACCAGAGCTAACGATTTCAGCCGAATATCCGAGATACTTGCGAGACTTCTCGCAAGACCGAGATACTTCTCTCGAAGGGATTCGATAGGGATTCTCACTTGCCAGATCCAATTCGTTACGACACCCTGTACTTCTAGATTAATTCTTCTCTCCTATCTCGCTATACATCCTGGCGTGGTAGAAAATTAATTGAATTTTCATCGGTTTTGTCTACAGGTAGCCGGAGGGGCTGCGTTGGCGGTTGGAGTTTGGCTCTTCATCGATAGCAATTCTTTCACTGATCTCGTCGGCAAACTCGATCAGTCGGACATTTTGGTAAAGTTTTAGAACAATTCTCTCGAAACAGAAATTTTCCTTTTAAAAGAAGCAACGAAAAGAAAGAAGAAAGGAAAAAATCTCACTCGACCATGTTCAAGTGATGTTGCCAGAATATAGGGAAATTATTTGATCGAACGATTAAAAGAGAAGACAATCGGTAGTAAGATTATTTGTAGTAATAGGATATTTTTTACCGATTCACGCTCCGTTGATTGCGACACGAAAGCGTTGCCAATTAGTTAACTACCGAGAAGAATATATCCGGCACTTTCTACTCGTAAGCTCTTATCGTGTACAGGTTTTCATTTTCGTTTCCTCGCGCTCCTCTACTTACTATAGATCGTTCGCTCCTAATATAAGCTAGCTATTCTAAATGAATGATAATGAACATAATAATATAATAATATTGTTAATAATAATATCGTTCGCCGATTAGATGTATATATTTATTTATAGCAGTGTTATCGAATTAATTGTCGTTCGAAGGAAGCACTGTACTAACAGAGATATAGTGTACATAGTGTTACTAGAAGAGTAACGATCTTTCTTTACATAAGTGCAATTTTCTTCCCTTTGTTTTCTCTTTGTTTTTTCTTTCACTCTTTGTTTTGTTCTCAACGTAATTTTTCTAACTTGTATACTAAGAGCAACGCTTACATCACTATATCGCTATACATCACTATATATATATAATATATTTTTACTTTCAATTACCATAATATCATCCTATATTATACATTATATATTATTTATTATACATGTATACATTATTAGAACTATATTATAATATGTTTGAATACCTAGACAAGTCGTATAATTTGCTCGCTCTCTATCTAAAACCAAGTATCTCTAACGTTTGATTTTTCAGAAAATCTACAATTTTCAAATAAACTCAAATAACTCAAAACAAATATTTCAGATCTTACTAAAAGTTTTTCTATAGCTTTATATTTAGTATGCTGATTTACGAAAATTTTTATTTCAAATTTTAACAGATAATTCGATAGTACGTTAATCATAGAGTTAAATTCAATCATTTTGTTCGTAGAACAAAACGGACACCGACGTCATCAGGATAATATCGTACATCTTGATTTTGGCGGGAACGTTGACCTTTTTGATCAGCTTTTTGGGCTACTGTGGAGCGATGTTTGAATCTCGGTGTCTTCTTTGTGTCGTAAGTACTTTTGTAGCCGAAAGAAAGAGACTTTAGTGTCACACGATACAATTAAGTTTTTAATTATAGTACGGTGTTCTTATTCTCCTCGTTTTGATCCTGGAATCTGTTGTAGTAGGTTTGGCTTTTGGACTTAAAGGGGATGTAAGTTTATTTCTTTCGTCGTATTGTTAGTTACGTAAATTCCAATCTTAAATAGAAATTGATATTAGTCTGTTCGTCGCAATTCTTTCAGGCAGAGCAAAGTACACGAGATTTTCTCAAGTCTACGATCAAATACTATGCCAGTAACATCGATAAAACAGAGACAATCACAGTGACGTGGGATGGCATAATGACACAGGTTGTTACAAATTTGCTTGTTTGATTAATTAGGACAAATTTATAGACTTAAAATGCTTAAAAAAAAATGCTTAAGCGCAAATAAGTTTTAACAAGCGGATTTACATACATTAACCTGTTATATATGTTTAGCTTCATTGCTGTGGAGTAGACAATCATTTGGACTTCCGAGAGAGTACAAATTGGACATCTACAGATAAAATTCTACCTGAAGCATGTTGTATAAAGGAAAACAATATTTTGAAGGATCCATCTTGCCCTATCAGTCCTACTTCCAATAATTCTTATTATAAACAGGTTGGAAAATACTTCGATTAGATTAATAACTTTATAATTCATTTATTATAAAGGCTATTTGAGATATATAAAAAGCTGTATAAATATTGTAGGGTTGTTATAGAGCAATAATGAGGACGATCGAAGAAAATGCGGCTATAGTAATCGGCGTTGCGACTGGATTAGCATTTGTCGAAATCCTGGTTATTATTTTAGCTCTGCACTTGGCATGCTGTTACTGGCGTCCACAACACGGTAGGCTTGCACTTCTCACTGATTGATAACATGAATATTTCATGAATATTTTATGAATATTTCGTTTTACGAATATTACATCCGATCAAAACAACTCATATATATATATATATATATATATATATATATATATATATATATATATATATATATATATATATATATATATATGATAATCATTTAAGAAAACAAATTTTTCTCCTCTAGTACGATTTGAAACGATTTGAAAAAGTTAGAAAGGTTTCTTTAAAACATTCAAATAAATACATTCTTTTAGCTTGCGTCGACGTATCGTCGAAAAATGCTTGGTGAATTAACAGCAATGAAAATATTCTATTTATACCTTTACTGGCTTCGAAAGTTAAGTGTTTCGCTAAAAACGAATTAGTTTTCAAATTAATATAAGCTTAGTGTAATTCTTTTCTTTTATCCATATATCTATGGCAACGAATTTTATTCAAATTGAAAAGAATAGAGGATAATTTCTTATATTAATAAAATTATCAGTATTACTACAAATGTTGAATAAATTGGCAACATTTAATATTCCAATATGTCTATTATTAAAATTTTTAATTATATATACATATAATCATATTTTTAATAACTATAATTAATATTATATCATTACATATGATATATTTGTATTATTTATAAGCTCGTATATAAGTCAAATTACAAATTAACTAAAAGTCATCGTATTCCGAAAGTAAATTTTCTATACTTATATCATAGCATAATAGTTTATTAAAACCTATATACTTTTGTATCGTTACGATTTTTGCCGATAATCTAATGATAACGAACTGGAGCAGTTCACGCAATCATTTGTCGTCAGTTCATATCGCGCACAAAACATTTTCGTTTACAGTTTTAACTTGTTGGTGTTGCTGTTGACCACATGCATTAACAGCGAGCTCTTCGTACCTTCTTCTTGGCTACTTCCTTCATAGAAGTGAAAATTGGCTTAAGCTTACTTACTACTCGAAACTAGGCCAGAATACGTGTTCGTCATCTACTCAATTATATTTTATTACTTCTCTAAAAATATTCGCAAAAGTGGAAATGTTTATCGAGTAATATTTTCTATGAATATTTCAAATATATGTATCATAAATATACATTTTAATTGGGCTAACAACAACTAAAAGGTATAAGTACAAAAATTTCAAATGCAATTGTTTTGTTTTTTCAAGCAGGACGCTCGATAATTTAGCTAGTTGTATAATTAGAAAATTAATCTAATTAGTAAAAAGATATTGTTCATTTTTTAAAGCAAACCAGTACAAAAACAAATAAAGAGTTTAAAAGCAAGACACTACATAAAAATTACATATGCTTGCGTTGAACTACTTTGTGTGTGTGTGTGTGTGTGTGTGCGCGCGCGCATGCGTGAGAGGGGGAGAGAGAGAGAGAGAGAGAAATATATATATATACATATAATAAAAAGAAATATATATATATATATTTTTAACAATTAACACAGAATATTATACTACATTATTTTATTAAGTTATATTTACTATAGTACATCAATATGTATAAATGATACATATTATAATCGCTCTGTTTATAAGAGAAACTAAAATGTATAATAAAAATTTGTAATATTTTATAATGTATATTTTACATTGTTTTATACTGTACAAGAATCATGATAAAGATTTTGTATTCTTTTTAAACTTGAAAATTTTTTCTTAACTCCTCTCAATTGTATGGAGAAGCATATTTCTTCTTACAATCGTTCACCAAAATATTAATCATAAAGAAAAAACGAATTGTTTTATTATTAAACAAACAGCAGTGTAATTGTAGAAAAAAATTACCTTACGATTATTGTTGTAAAATTTTATGAAGATGTTAAAAAATTGCAAATATGAGAGATAAATCCAATAATTCATAGTAATATATTATTTCCTTATATTAATAATTAATATACAATTCTGCACATATATGATTAAGTAATTGGTCAGTTATTTTATTCTCGAGGATTAGTATAATTTATACACATAGTACATCCAAGTACGTATAGAAAGCAACTGTTCAAATTCTAGTTTCCAAATATAAATTATTTTATAAAGATATTTCAAGAAACTTCCTTATGAACCAAATTTTCGTATTACAAGAATCATAATAAAAATAATATATTATTATAAATTATTCGATCTTTTTAACATAAATGGGAATAAATAAATATTTTATTCGATTAAAAGATCTTAAAAATTTTGTCATCTATGAAACAAATACGACTAAAAACGTTGTTATTATTAGAAACATCGTAGTACTATCAAAATTTATACATTTTTAACGGCACCAGATATCTGTTTATGGTAATATTATCATCAATGGTGCCTACATAATAAAGATAATGTATAATTATAAACATATTAAGATAATTTATATTTAAATTACATATAAGAACTATCATTTATTACATAGATGATCTCACATTATTATTCCATAATCTAATCGTAAAGTTCATTTATTCTATATTTGAACTAGTATCACAGTCACTGTTTTATAGTAAAAAGAATGCTTTTAGTGGCCAGCTTTATCTATAACCTGCTAAATTTAAGAATTTGATGTAATCGTCTAACGATAAATACGAAAAGAACTTGATATTTGACTTTTCTTTATAAAGAATACAAAATATTACAAAGTGTTTAATTATTTTCATAATATATCCCTCAATATAATAAAATTTGTACTATGAAAAGAGTTTACTATACCATTTTTCTTATAACTGGTGTTCTGATAATTGATAACAATGCATAATTATGTAAAGATGCAAGATTATTAAAAAATAAATAGAATTTATTGAAAATAATTTCCCACTGATTTAATAAGTAATTCTCAAGTGAAATTTGGTCCGTCTACCCTTAAGTTCAATACTAATGATGTTCCTTCGTATAGTTTGCTTTTTCGTAGTATGAGTTTTTATAAAAGAAGGCTTCTTTGATGAAACAACTCTCCTACAATTCCCCGCTTTAGTCCGTTGTATTGACAAACGAAAACGAAGACTTATGCACATTCTTAAAACGGACATTACAACAATACGATTCAGTTGATCCACGATGACTGATTCGGTAAACTTAGGGGGTTAGGAGAGTAAAGCATGTCCTATTGAGGTGGTCCACCCATTATGCCCATGGGGGGCATACCTTGAATTCCATATGGTGCTTGTGGAGGACCTTGATTTCCAGCCATAGGAGAATGCAATTGCATTGCAGGACTTTGAATCTGCTGTGTTGGTGTTACCTGTCCACCAGCTGGCGATGCAACTATCTATAGGCAGCAGTGTTTGTTTATGCATATTTTATTTTTCAAACACATGAACAGTTATTAAATAAAAGATATCATTATCATTATTATTATTAGTAATATCTCTACTATTAGATTATTACCAATTATTTTATAATAAGTAAATAATTAATATATTGGTATAGTATAATATAAACAAGTATTATAAAATATATTTAAACAAAAGTTTTTAACAGTAATTCAATTTTAACGTAAATTTTACACGTACATTCTAATTTTCTAATTTTTCAGTTAGGTAAAGTATAATAGATTTAATATATGTGACATAGCAATTATAATATTTTATGAAAGACTTTTGTTTTCTGCTGGTAATTAAAAGATTCATGCTCAGGTTAATGTAATCAATGCGCAAATCGTTTTCTCTGATCATATACATGTCTCTTTTAAATTGCAATTTTATGTAGGGAAAGATTATTCTTATTTCACAAAAAATGTTGTAATATTCGATTCTGTAATACAATGAATAACAGTTGATAGGCTTACTACAAATTGTGCAGCAAATCTTTATAATTTTATTCGTATCACAGCCTTTAAAAAAATCTTTATTTAATTTTAGCTTATTCATAATTTTCTTCCTTTTCAAAGCATTCATCTTGAAATTAACATATAGAAGTATAATGTATGCATTTTTAGTTAAATGTAAGCTTGACTTTTCCTTATGTTTATAATTGCTTAAGTTTATATTTACCGACATATAATCTGATAATCGTACCTCTACATGTTGTTCTTTGTTAAAGATAAAAGGCAGTTGCTTCTAAAAGGACTATTGGACAAGTGAAATTTTTAATAAATTGGTATAAATTAAATACATTAATAATTTTAGAAACAAATAAAATCTCATTGAAAAGTGACACATATAATACAATGACTGAATAAATTACTCAATATGATTACAGAATACAACAGAACAAGGTAGTATATATAATAGTACATAATTAGTAGATAGATTTTATATAGAAGTGCTAACAGAAGCTAGCTCTTTTTCTAAAGAAAAGCAAAAATTTGTTACGAATATGTACTAAGTGTCCCTACCAAAGATATGCTATTTTTAGGCTTTCATCGATCTGTAAATGGAAAACGGCGATCTCTAGTCCCCATTTAACGCATGCAGTCAATGAATTTCACTCGAAACAGTAACTCTCCTTAAAAGCATTCGTAAACGTTCATGAACCAATTGCAGGCTTGATTAAATCCTGGTTTAATACTTTGAAAATTAAAAGATTTATCTATTTACCTGAGACATAACAGGAGGCTCTGAAGGAAGAGTCAAATTAGCTAATAAATCTCTAACTGCAGGAAAGAGAGAACACTCAGATTGATTTGCACCATATTCAGCAAATCTTTTTAACTGTAAAGATGCAGCTGCCATTGCAGAAGCTGGACTTGGATCCCTTTTCTCTGCTAATTGTGTCAAATTTGTACTAACATCATAAACTAGCGGTAAAACCAATGACGGTGTTTCTCCTTGATACGGTAATCCAATCCTTGTTATTTGTAACTGTAACACAGACGGATCAAACGTTAATATAACTTTTATTATAACAAATTAATATAGATTATTGAGAATATTGTCATTTTAATATGATAATAGTATTTTAATAAACATCTATGTATGTATACATACAAAGAAAAGGATTTTATTTCTGCAAACTAGTACAGCAGCCATGCCAGTTGGTACAATTGGAGTTCCAGAAGGAGGAATCCTTAAACACCATTGTACATTCCACTTAAGTTGTTGCTGTGCTAATCCAGGTACTAATTCCAATTTCATTATTTGTACAAAATCTTTTAACACATTGAATGGGACATTTAACATTCTACCAAAGCCAGAAAGTGTATTTGGTTTATATGGTGGTGCTGCTGCTCTTGTATCAAAAAATTTTTCTATAATCTGCAAAAGAAGAGGGAATATATAAAAATAGTTTTAAAAATATAAGCGAAAAAGATATTAAAAAAAGAAAGAAAATTTGAATTATGAATTGAATTATGACAATTACTTGTAACTCTTCCAATGACCATTGATCTTTATGTTCCGGAAGTGGTTGCACCTTTATATGAAGAGACTGTAAATGTTGTGGATTTAAACCAACTCGACATTGTAAACTCTCTACCTTAAAGTGTACAACTCCTGGCTCTGTACTATTTACTGCAGTTAACTATAAATAATTTAATATATAACTTTTATAAATTGTGTTGTTCTTTTAAAATATAATATACATAACTAGATAAAATATTCTTATTAAAAAATACTCTTACACAGTCATCAGTTTGTATGAACCGTTGAAATTGTCTGCGCATATAAATGCACCCTAAAAATCTTTCAAGCGGTGAAAGATCGGGACCAGGAAGTCCAGAGGGATGTGGGGAAGGGCAACAAAGTAATTCCAAAGCTTCATGAGTTAGAAGCGTAGGTACAGCACCTGCCCATGAACGCTGTGGAAGTACCCTTGAGATATGGGTACCAGTTTTATGATCAGAAGCTTGTGGACTATGCAGTGCTGCATGTCCTGGACTCTGTGTAGGACGTGCTGGAGATGGTCTAGGTACACTAGGTGATCCTGGCCAATTAGAGGCTGCTGGAGAAGTCATGCTCTGTGAAGATGGAAATGGGCTTCCATCTATATGTCCTAAGTAAATAACCATAAAATCTCACTATATTATGTTTCTAATTCTAATAGAATTTATTACAAAAATGTTATGCACTTATGTCATTTAATTGAAATTAGTGATGTTGTCGTTGTGTTTAATATTTAGGCGCAACATTTAGTGCAACATTTTACAAAACATTTACTTATTTCTATAATATAAATAAAAAGAAATTATTCAACTATTAATTTGTATGACTTATAAATGAAAATTATAAACAATAGGAAGATGAGAGAAACATAATTCATACTACTGGATTACTACTTTTTTTTTAAATAAATATAAATTATTAACAAATGTCATTTTTAATTGTATGATAAAAGCAAAGTTTTACTGAGAAAGATTGTTTATAACGTTATTTCATAATCTAGAAGTTTCTAATAATAAACACTATTAAAAGTGACATGGAAAAAATAATACACTTAATATAACACGCACACACGCGCGCGTGCGCAGAGAGAGAGAGAGAGAGAGAGAACAAGACGGAATGCTAAATAAATTTTGTGTGCGTGTGTGCGTGTGTGCCTGTGTGTTTGTAGTATATATATATACTACATATAATATATATATATATATATATATATAATGAACGATGTATATAATATATATATACTATATATATATATATAGTTCAAATGATACAATGTATCATATCCGAAAACATTGAATAATGTATGGATGATGCAATAAATACTAATACTAATACTAATACTAATACTGCTAATAACTGTTTAAGTGATATGACTTTGAAACGATACATATTGTAGTATTTACATTCTCAATTAAAAATTATTTCTTACCAGTTTGCATAAAGGATCCTGCTGGAGAATGTCCCACTTGAACATTACTACATGGTCCTGGTGAAGATGTTGGCATTAATCCAGCTGGACTAGGAACATGCATCGGGTTTAAAGGACTATTAGCAACTAATCCAGAACCTGGCGAAGGATGTGGTAGCATATTGGGAGTATTTGGTGGTAGTGATGGTGGTGAAGCCAAATTGAAGGAAGTAGCTGGACTACTTCCAAAACTTTGATGTTGACTCGTCTGAAGGAAATTGAAAGTAAAAAGAAAATATCTTGTACCATTTATACAGTATTGAAATGAATACAAAAGCTACCTGCGATATATTAGCAGTATGTGGACTAGCTGGAGTATGAGGGTTACTACCAGAAGGCGGAGTCAAAGGTGGATGAAATCTTAATCCATCTCTTTGTTGTGCAGGTGATTGGGGTCCACTTCTATGATGGCTTAAAAAACCTACATTTCCACTCCCACTACCGCCATCGCTATCCATTGTTACAGGAGAAGGAGGATTGTCATCCTCTGACTGAGATCTCCTGCGGGAAACTGCACTTTCATCCACATATTTGGATAAGAAGGCCTATACAATTAGCAAAAATAAGTAATTAATAGAAAACTAAATTACATAAAATTACATATTATGCATTTTAAGCTGTGAAGTATATTTTTATATAGAATAACTTCTTCGGAGTGAGATATCAAATAGAATTCTACTATTATTCTAATACATATTCTAATATTATTAATATTTTATCATAAATGATTAATATTAAATCTAATACTATTAATACTATTACCTTAAGACCTTGTGTAGGAGTGAACTCATCTACAACGTAACTTCTATCAAAACGGCTGTATGCTCCATCTCGTAAACTTACTAAACCACTTCCTCGTAGACGAAGTTCTAAACAATACATACCCTGATACGCAATTCTGACTAGAGTTACACATTGTGGCATGATAGTGAAAGTTTGTACTGGCACTTGAGGTCTCTATAAAAGGTACAATACAACTTATGGACAATAATAACAAAATATACAATATCTAACAAACAAAAATGAAATAAAACAAATTTCAAGAAAAATAAGTAATATTAAAATCATACCGAATTATAAACACAAAGTTGTGGAATCGTAGGCAATTTACTAATCGATGTAAGGGGTTGAAGTGTTTCATGTAGAATGTGTATAAGTTGGGCCAAATTTCTATGCGTATTCAAATGAGCTTCAAGTTGTTCCTTCATAATTGAATGAGCATTAGTAGTAGTGCTAGTTGGACCTATACATTAATGAAAGCTTTAAATTAGTAAAAATACATTAAATTAATAAAGAATATATAGGATGTTCATGTAATAACAAAAATGATTAATGACGATTTATCTATATTAAGCGTACACAACTAATACAAGAAACTCTGACAATGTTTCAACAGCATTGAGAATTTCTGTATTTCTTATGTTTCATAGTAATGATAAATCATTACATGGTAATCATTATAGTGAACTCAAAGTGACACAATATTTTAGGTAAAACTAATTTTTCTTATGTTGTCATGGAAGATAATAATACGATTCAATGTGTACCATGATGTATCGCTGTTTTTTGTACTATTATAGGTAATTATGTATATGTATCTACAGATATGTAAGGATGAAATAAAAGATTTTTAAATATAGAAAGATAAAAAACAGAGCACATAAAATATGTTAAAAATTCATAATATACCGAAAGAAGTTTATACCAATAAAGGTTAAGATATATTAATAAATTAAGAATCCATTTCAAATGTCTTACATGCGCTAAAAATGTTCTAGTACTAACTTCCTTATTACAAATCTAATATTATTATGAATAAAAATGGTACACTATGGTATTCATTGAATTAATTTGGCCGTTTTCAACGATATTATAAAGAATGCTCTCAAAATATTTGCTGTTGCATTGCCTCTCAATACAGATGACTCTTAACAATAATTTATATATTTCTTATATTACTTATATTATCACAAAAAGGTAAAAGATATATGGATCACTAGAATGAACATCGTGTATAATTGATATAAGATAAAAGGTAATATTTACTTTTTCCAAAAATCAATTTAAATGCTTTATCATTGGTACTCCATTGCACAGTAACAGTAGCTCCACGGTTAGGACCATAAGTAAGAACTAACTTACTATAGTTATATGATTTTATACTAACCATATTGCGTAGATTATATTTTTCTGTAACATAAAAAGCGCAAAAGTTAATGGTTTTAATTACATACAACTTGCAACTCAATATTATTTTCTAATAAAATTACAAGCTATACCCATTTTAAAATATTCTGCTAAACCATGTACAATAGAATAAAGATATACGATTTGAGCCCAATCATTGAGTAACGCATCTACTGTTCGCGAAACCGTATCTGCTGTACCCATTTCATATTGAAAATATACTGGTCTTCGTAATCCTAATACAAATTAAACAGGTTACATATAGATTATTTAAATGTATTATAATATATATGATATTTCTTTAAAGTATTGAACAATATATTACCTTGTTCTTTCGGATGGCTGCTGGATAAAGGGCTACCATAGAATACAAACTCAGCCATCCATGTTTTAGCCATACCTTTGCCTTGAACTCTGATTGAAACACTGAGCAATCTTTTAAGAAGAGCGTACCAAGCACAGCTAGTACTTACACCTGCAAAAGGGGCAGGTAACTGAACCAGTTTTAAAACTAATGCAGTAGCATTTGCTTCTACTTGAAGTCCTTGATGAGCTATATCTCTCCTAGTTAATTCTTGTGCTAATGTTACAAATGGTATCCTTTCATCACAAAGTGCAACCACATGTGCTAACTCCGGGATAAAATATGCAGGTTGTTTGGATCTTCTGTTCTGTAATGTAGTACTGGCATCAGATCTTCCACTGGCTCCTGTACTTCTTCGTTTAAGGCTATTTGTTTCAGAAGTTTCTGTGATATATTAAATATAACTGTTTATTTGTTCTTCTATGAAATGAAAATTTAATAGCATTACTATATTAGTGCATCACAAATTAAAATACTGACCATTATCAACACTGGTGAAAGGACCATGGGTTATGACGAATGTATCAAACTCAATTAAGCTTTGAACTTTCAGATACATTTTCGGAATTTCTGTCTCAATGCTATCATCATGAGGATCGTCTTCTATGGAACTATGCTTTACTACAGCAAGGTAAAACGAGCATTCAATCTCACATGGTGAAGTTTCCTTTTCCTTAAATGCCACTATTAAAATTACTGTAGGATGTCGATGAAGTTGAACAAACATACGATGTCTACTAATCTTTGACATCGGATGATCAGGATGAAGAAGTACTGGCAAACGTTCATGAGATGTTGCTGGGAGATGCTGAAGTGTTTTTTCGCATCGTCGTTGTGTTATCCAAAATCTGTGATATGAAATAGAATAAAATGTATCAAAAAGCAGACAAAGAGAAGGGGGAAAAAATATAATGAAACGAAAATTAAAACAATATTACCTTAGTTCTGATATTAACGTCGGAAGACGAGAATGATCACCATTTAATGCAGCAGTTAATTCAGGAATCAAAGGAACTTCATATTGAGGCACATGACATTGCAACATTCCAGTATGTGTATCAACAGTAACTAATAAATGTTCTGCTCTTAAACAAGGTTGCAAAATTGGAACAGAAAGAATAGCAGGTGAACCGGCTAAAGTACATTCAACATCTTTCAACATTGTTTGCAGTTCTTGCTTCAAATCTAATAATCTACTTCTGGTACGTACATATATTGTATGCACTAACAAACATTCCATTGATAATTGATCTGATCTAATTGCTCTGTCTGCTATTTCACTTTCTTTGCTACCTAAGGATGGAACATGTACTATTGCGAGAGGCCTTGCAGGATCATGTTGGTCAACCTGAACTGTTAATTTATATCCCAGCTCTGATCGAGGATCTTTACTAGTCAGTTCTCTCCAGTAAGAGACAGAAAGACATTTTCCTGGTGTATATTCATCCACGTGAATGTGATCATCCAATCTATCTCGTATTAATCGTAATGTTTGAGAGTAAAGTACTTCTAGCTGTAGTGATTGACAGAAATAGTGCAAAATATGATAAACTTCAGATAATGGATTTGAACTCTCTGCCAATCTTGACTGAACCACCTTGCAATTAAAATTATTTACTTGAATATTGAATAATTAAAAAATAAAGTAAATAATATAATGATTTGTTAAAAAAGATAATACTTGATGTACGTAACGAGTTTGCAATGGATGCACCAAAGCTTTTCCATCTCCTGTTTCTCTGTCTGAAACTAAGATTTCCAATTCTAATAATCTCCAAGGTACTGTTGGACCATCTCCCATTACTGTAAGTGATACTGAAAATTCTTGCTCCACAAGAAATGTTACTCTTCCTGCCTCAATCTTTAAATTGCGCATTTGTGGAAGCAGATTTCCAGTAACTAATCTATGTTGAATGACTTGATTCAATCTCTGCAGGGTAGTTCTTTTCTCTGTTGGTGTAATTGGATCTGGAGGGACAATTCTTTCCTATTGAAAGAATACGTGCCTATTTAAGTAAAGTTTGAAACTGAAACAATTATACTAATCTAAATCTACTACTAAATCTAAGTACACTGAGTATAATTATAAGTATTAATAAATTAAAAATACTCTTATGCATGCTGGTAGACGACTATATGTTCCAGTTGTAAGAACTTCCACTGCGGCCGGAATATGGAAATTAGGTAATCTTGCATGTACTAATGTCTCACGAGCCATTCTTGCTAGCATATCAGCTGTATCAACAAAAAGCAGTGACTGCTTATCCAAAAAGGCCATTATATGCTGTTAAAAAAATTCCTTTTTAGTCCAATAATCATTGAACAACAATAAATTAACTACATCAGAGGCTTAAAACGTTGCAATGAATAAACAAAATATTAATTTTTAGTATACCGCAGATTTATCAACTTTGGAAGCACTGTTAGCCCATTTAACCAATGCTAATAATCGTACATATAGCTGTCTAGTTCTAGCTGAAAAGTTATAAATTTCTATTTTACGTTCCATATCAGTTTTCCGAGGTAATCTGTAAAGATATATTACATTTTGGTTAAAAAGAATATTTATGTATAATAATAATAATAATAATAATAATAATAATAATAATAATAATAATAATATTAATAATATTAATAATAATAATAATAATAATAAGAAGAAGAAGAAGAAGAAGAAGAACAGTTCACTTTTCAGTCTCCCAGCCATGAAAAGAGACTTGGTTTGTAATTGTTATTCTTACTTGTCCTGTACTCTCAACCATACATCCTTCTGATACAGATATTTATACGCTTCTCTTACCAGACTATTTAACTACTAGCTAAATGATTGACCATTTATCTAACTATACTTATTTAACTCTTATTGTTAAATATTCATGTATCATATATATTATGTATATTACTTCCTTTAATTTACATTGAATTATGTTCGAAATATATTGATTTTCATATACACTGAATCTCTACTTTATGCAATATAAAAGTATATGCAAATTTTCTTACAATTCGGCTAAAACTGTGAGTTCATGGTAAGTACGTTGTATGATGAAATCAATGAGCATGCCAAGAGAAATAGAACCACCACGATTTCCTTCCTGTGGGATATTGTTAGTTACAGGCGTTTGATGACCCTCTAGTGGTACTGGAGTCATTTTATATTCTACTATAATTGACAAATCCAAAATTCAAATTAATTAGGATGTAGATATCTATAAATATTAACCTGAATACCAATAATATAATACTTGTATATGATATTGTATATAATATACGTACATTATGATACTATATGTCTGTAGTGTTATTATTAATATTTATTAATTATTTCACATTAACTAATTCCAATATATTGCATCAAAATTGCAAACTGGTTATTTGAAGGTGTAAAAATGATAACAAAATTGATTATTCATTTTCATACTAGTATACCTGTAAACATATATGTAATAAAAATATATCAACAATGAGGGAACAAACACAATAGAAAGAGATTAATATCAAATAAATATATTCTCATCTCCAACATTTACCTTTCGATCATATATACTATAATAATATAATAGTAAGTGAAAGTAGCTACTTTTCAAATATGTCATAAACGTTGGAAAACTAGATAGGATACCCTTTCATGATGGCTCGTTCAAGTTATTTGTATATTTCGATTCGAGTTTACGTTGCATTGCCACCACAAAAGTAAATTAAAATGACAGTTTATTAGCAAAAACATATAAATTTAAATACACCAATAAAAGTTCGAATGAAACATTTTATTAATTTAATTTATCTTACTTATTTATGTACAAAAACAATCTTGAAAATTATTAAAATTTTTTATGAAATTACACATTATAAATTATTTTAAAAGACGTTAATTATTTTCAAAATTAATTTACATTCAAAATTTATAAATTCAAATAATATATAAACATAACTTATCAGAAGATTTAATATTATTATTAACTAAGTATTATTTGTTTATTTCCCATAATTTCATATCAATTTAAAAACATCATTAAAAAAATAACGATGAATAAATAGTATGTGTAAAAGAGGGAAGGATGATTAAAAATCTCTTATAATATAATATACACACATATTGAAAATTAAAAATAAAAAATTATTTGATTATAGCTATAGATAAATGTTTTAATCCTGAAGTCGGCATCAATTCACACGTGCTTATGATTCAATAGTACCAGTAGTACATGTTTAGGCTTACGTATCGTATGTATTTCTAAGCTCATTTGTTATTTCTGAATCGTTTAATTCTGTTGAATTCAACAAAATTTTATTTACGAAATTCCGTAAAAACAAATAGAGATAATGGAAGTATTAAGTGAACCTGTTCGACAAGAATCAATGATGTAAGTAAATATAACCTTAAATTAGGTATTATAAGAAATAGATAAATTTCATAATTTGTTGTTATTATATTTGTAAATTTTTAAAGAAAATCAGAATAAAATGTTTTTAAAATGATGTAACTATTAAGTACTTGTTTTATTTCTAGTAAATAGAAAAACATAACGTCAACAAATTATCTGGAATGCTACCGTATGTGATTAAAATTACGAATAATTACATTTTTAGATTATGTTGCATCTGCGGTATTGGTATTGAACCAAATCCAGCGAATATGTGTGTGGCATGTTTACGAACTCAAGTAGATGTCACTGAGAATATTCCAAAGCAAGCAACAATTTATTTTTGTAAAGGCTGCGAGAGGTAATATAATACAATTTATTTTCCTATTTGTTAATTTTTAAATAAGACGGTAGGAAAAATAAACATAAAGGAAATGATAAGATCTTTCTTATTCAAAATATTGTTTCATCTTTTATTTCTCAACAAAATTATGCAGTTGATATGAAAAGGATATGAAAATTGAAGTTGAGCTTTTAAAAATGTATTATAATTATTCCTATATTGTATATATTCACATTTATAGCCTATATTACTATAAAGTACTGCAGTAATAATATTGCTGTTGTGAACATTCTGTTTATTAAACCTTTTTATATATTTGTTCAATTATCTCTCTGAAACTTACAAGGTAAGGAAAGTTTAATTGTTTTAGGTATCTACAGCCACCTGCGGAATGGATTCATGCGGCATTAGAATCCAGAGAGTTACTAACATTATGTTTAAAAAAGCTAAAAGGTCTGAATCGAGTGAAATTAATTGATGCTGGATTTGTGTGGACAGAACCACATTCTATGAGATTAAAGGTATTTATTATTTAATAGTTTTATTGTGAAAAAATCATTTTATTATTACACTGTATCTTTAGGTAAAAATAACAGTGCAAGCTGAAGTTATGGGGGGAACAGTCTTGCAACAAGTATTTGTAGTTGAATATACAGTAAATCATCAAATGTGTAATGATTGTCATCGAACAGAAGCTAAAGATTATTGGCGTGCATTGGTAAGATTTGTACTATGCGTAAAAGGTATATAGCGTGGTTGTAAAACTGAGAAGAAGCTTTTCAGTGTCAAAACACGTAATTTGCTCAAGTACTTTTAAAGGTGTTATAATATTGATTTAGCTATTTCAAAAATGTGTGCTCTGATCTGTGGTAACTAACAGGCTAATTTTTATCAGTATAGTAATTCTTATTACGCAAGGAATGGCAAATACTTGATGCCATATAGCTTTTATGGACGATTACGAGCAGAATATAATTTGCAAATAACTTTTACAATTCGAAATTTAAATTGCCTCTGAAAAGCAGCTGCTGCCCTAGATGTGATGTCAATGAGTGTACCTTCTTAGGTTTTAATTTACGACCATGCTTATATCGTTCCCACCTGATATATTTTAATTAGCCTTATAATAAGAGCAAGGTAAATTTCACTTGTGGTAATAAAATTATTTTCTCTGTTTACAACTTACACTTTACAAAGGTACAAGTACGACAAAGAGCAACAAATAAAAAGACGTTTTATTATCTAGAGCAATTAATTTTGAAGTACAGAGCACATGAACAAACTTTGGGCATAAAACCTATTCATGGTAAGAAATCTGAATTATTTTATAATATTATTTTTTTAAATATTATTAGAATTATTATTATTAAAATATTATTAGATAAATTATCAAAGAGTTTAAAGTTTCTACTTACTAAATATAATAATCTATTAAATTAATTGCAAACGTTTACAGAGGGTCTAGATTTCTTTTATGCAAATGAAGCATCAGCGCGCAAAATGGTTGATTTTCTTTCAAGTATTATACCTTGTCGCTATGACCATTCTAAAAAACTGATATCGCATGATATTCACAGCAATATCTACAATTATAAAGTTACATACAGGTAAAGATCCTTTACATTAGTAAATTGATATAAAAATACTGGATATGAATGCTTTCATTATTCCTTATTATATAGTTAACCATTAGACTGCTTGTAGTTGATAGCTTGTAGTTATTTATACATTACAATTTTTTAAATACTTTTCTGCCCATTTTTTGCATCTGATACCAGATCGCTTTTCGCCGCTTCGTTTTTTATATTTAGTTCCTGTGTCTATATATCTTTTTCTGATTGCGTAAAGAACTAATCTTTACCAGAGCATCACATGAATAACATGTCAATTTACCTACATGATTCCACCGCTTCTGTTCACTTGGTTTATGCAATAGAACCATTCATAATAACGATCCTCTAATTGTTTTGAACAATGTGTAATCGTAATTTCTGTTATAGTGTGGAAATAGTTCCAATATCAAGAGATAGCATAGTATGTCTTCCAAGAAAATTAAGTCATCAACTCGGAGGGATAAATTCAATTTGTTTAGTATATAAAATTACAAATTTTGTACATTTAATAGATGTATCAACTGGTCAAAGTACGTGTAGTTCTCTAAAATTTGATACCTATTTATCTGATTTCTAAAGTAAAATTTAATTCACAAAAAATACTATTTATTTATTTAGTCGCAGAATTAAGCGCTACACTTTACTGGAGACATACTTTCAACAGCATTTGTGACCCAAAGCAATTAATAGAATACACAGTAATGGATATTGAGCAAATAAAATTCAAGGATAGAAAATTTTTTCCTGGACAGGGAACTATTTCAAATAAGGTATCTATTATGTATCTAATTATAATATTTTCTCTCAAATATAATGTTTACAAGGGAAGGATTCTTCTCGGTCGAGACTAAAATAATATAAAATAACCAAATGGTTATAAAATTACATACGTACTACGAATATTATTAACAAAATTACAAACAAAATTTTAAAACGTCAAAGAAAACTTTCCTTTGTAATATCCCTCGGTAATCGGTACAGATTTATAAATCTTTACTTACAGTCATATCTTTGTTTCTAGCATGTAATAGCAGATGTATGGGTAGTTAGAAGTTGCGATTTGGGACTAACTGAGAACTTAATTCATACACGCACTCACCTTGGCCATATATTAAAACCTGGTGATACTGTCCTAGGGTAATAGAAAAGGATAAAAAAAGATAAAGCGCTAAATAATAAATAATATAATTGACAAAAATTAAAAGATGATTTTATATTTAGGTATGCTCTTAATGATAGTAACATTAACGATGAGAATTTCGAAATGTTGAATAAAGACGTAGTACCAGACGTAATTTTAACCAAAAAAAATTATACACAAGATAGAGCAGCACGTCGCAGAATGAGAGATTGGAAATTAAAACATATGATACAAGATAAAGACAATATGGTCACAGATAATAAGTAAGTTATATAATTTTCTATTTAAAAATAACGACTTTTTTAGATATTTAAAACTAAGTATAAAGTAAAATTATATATTTCCGTTTACTTTTACTTCTTAAATTACATTGAAAAATTAAATTTATAATTATAATCTATTTTAGTGACTACTATGAGTTTTTGGAAGATCTTGAAGAAGATCCAGAAATGAGACAACACATAAATATTTACAAAGATTCTAGGAAATTAATTCCAGTTGATACTAATGAGTTATCTGATCCCAATTGTCCACAAATTACTCTTGAAGAAATGCTTGACGATCTCGCATTTGATGATATCGAAGTTTCTCATGTTTTGTAACAGTACTTTGTATATTATTAATTTGTTTTAATTTATCCTAATAGTGCTTCGCATGTTTAAAGTGTTCATCAGAATAGTTTAGACATAACTATAAATAACCCTAGGGGTTATAAAACATAAGAATATAAAATATAATAGTATTATGAAACAAATAAATTTACTTTATTATTTGTTAGTTTTAGTATTTTTAATATTTAATATTTACTAGTTATATAATATTTACTTGGTGTGTGTGCGCGCGCGCGCGCGTGTGTGTGTGTAAAGCATTAAAGTGTTTATGTAATCATGTTCTTCTCTATACTCCATTCAGTGAGGCCATCGAGTCAGTAGAGGCAGAGGTAGAGATGGAGGTAAACAGCCGCATAAGACGCCTACGAATACAAACCTAAACCTAACTAGTATCTTCTGCTTATAGTATGTATACATATGTACAAACGATAGTTGGGCAAGTTTAAAGCCTCGTGTACAAATGCATGTGGGATATTCTAAGAAACTCCTATTATAACTCAATTGAAAATCAATAACATCAATGTATATATTGGGCTTAGTTAATTTTTTCAATCGGACAGTCGCGAGGTAGCCGGCAACACTTGCATAAAATAACAAGCAAATGAATAATTGATATTATTTTACGAAATAGAATAATTGTTATTATTTTCTCTTGAAAAGCTATTCGCCACAGTATGATGACAGATCTTCCTCTTTATTTAATAAATTTATAATTAAAGAACAATTTAATAAATTTATAAAATTAATAGTAATTCAAATTTTTCTTCTCAGTCATTTTTCTAATTATTAAAAAGATGCAAATACCGGAAAAAATTCATCAATGCTATTGTTGCTCAAGTTTTGAGTTTAATGCTCGTCTCATCAGAAGTTACATTGAAAACAATTTTTTACCTTCATTAATTCTTGCCTAACAATGCCGGATACGTTATTAATAAATTCTTTACAAACCCTTGGTTTATATTCTTCTGCACAGACCCAAATATTTAATGTTTGAATACAAGGTAAGCAATTGAAAAAGCTACATGTAACAAATTTACATGTAATCAGTGAATGAAAGTAAAGAATTCTAGTAAAGTTTCTGAGGTTAATAGGAAAGGGAGTTGTGGATTTATGTTCTTCCATGCATGTTGACACTTTGACGGCCACGCCGAAATCACATGTTTCGCTCAGGAACGCCACAATGTTTTAACACAGGGCACCGTTAGATGCACCAATGACCAACGTGGCCGTCAAAGTGTTAATAATTCTTGGGCATGTGGTGGTAGATCCTGCTAAAATAAATGTAAAAAATGATTAAATTTCGTTCATGTTTTATTCACAAAGACAATTGTAGTCAAAGTTAATAAATATGTGATAATATAAAATCATATAAGAATACAAGAGAGAATTAAAAACTTAAAATATGCAATATCGTAAAATCTGAAGTCCGTCCAAACCCAAAACGGAAGAACTATGTAATACGAAATAAAATAATAAAATAGAAATATAAAATAGTTATTCTAAACAGACCTTCACATATTGAGTAGCATCAAGTTCTTCACTGTTTTCCAAACCTTTTATGAAAAGTTTAAAATTTCTTATTTTCTTTTCTTTACGTGAATTCCTATTATGAGCAGCTGCCATTCTATTTCTTTCATAGGTTATTAACCTGAGGAAGCGCTCCCAAGCTTCATCAGAAACAAAGTCTTCTCGAGTTATATATTCTGTTTTAAAGCCATTCATAAAACGAATTTTTTTAGGTGGTATTTTTTTGATGAATGAATGTTTCCTAAAATTACATTGGAAAGAACAATTTAAAAATTGTATACTCTTACAGAGAATCACATACAATTCATAATATCAACAAGATCGAAATTAATTTCTACAGCCCTCTTTAGACCAGTCCAATCATGAACATCTGAACAATTATTACAAAGTGAATAATCTACCTTCTATTACCACTGTTTGGAACATTATTCATAGTATTATTACTTTTCTCTCCAGTTAAACAATCTTGTTCATTTGTGGCTTTAATACATGTATTAGAAAGATCAGTCACCATCTCAGATTTAGAATAGTCTTTATCAATGGGTCTTTCAAACAGCTTTTCTGACCCTAAATCTTTTTCTTTTGATGTATCATCTATATTTGCAGAATTAATAATATTGGTTAATGCTCTTTTGCAAGATTTGCCACTGTTAGATGAGGTTGACTTTAGGTAATTATTTCGAAAAAGGGTACATCTAACTGATTTCAATGATCTTCAGATATATTGTCAAGTTTAATATTCTGAATAACATTTTCCTATATTTATGTATAATCGCTGTTCAGTCTTAGTTTCCAAAATATTCACGAAGAACTTCAATGAAGTTCAGATTGTGAAATCTGCGAGATATACCCTTCTCTGAATAATTACCGGATTTTTTAAAACTTATCCTTTGAGGAACCGCATCTGGACGCAATCGTTTTCTACTTCTTAATTCATCAGAATCATGGAACGATTTGTCATCAAAATGGTCACTGCATATAAATGTAGTTTTGAAGTTTGGAGCTGTCAATAAATTTATTGCGTCCATCCATTTCTTTCTTATCAATTCATTTTTAGGAAACCTATGTACGTTTATAATAAGAATTACTTTATTCAATTTTGAGACAAGAAATCATAAATACACTTACATGTGAAAGCTACGTCTATCTTTGGAAATTGGAGTCGCTTCTGTTTTACATATTATGCATTTCTTAGTCATGCTGAAATTTAGCTGAAAATTATTTAACCCATATAACCCATATAACTTATGAAATAAATACAAATACCACAGAGATATGAACACAAAATAAATAACGACTTTCAATTATGAATTATCAATATTATGAGTGTTATTAGACAAGGGCAAAAGAAGCCTGTTAGCAGCATTCTCTTTCTATTCCTATATCACCTTTTCATTCCTATATTGCCTTTGTTCATCCACTTCTCTATCTTTATAATAGGTATATCTATGTAAACTCAAAAGGTCAAAGGAGGCTCCAGCCACTAGTCACTGATAAATATGTATGCATATCAGTGTCTCTAGCAATGATATCAATGACTCACGTGAATTTGTTCCTGAAGTCAACATCTGCCAGCTAATAACTGGAGTTCCTTGCGCTTATCATATGCTTAGCACCACCGACAATCTACAGATGTACAGAGATGTACAGAATAGGTGTGATAGGATCAATATTATTTCATGTCCTACATTTTGAGGATCATCCGACTTCCCATTACCATTTTCGTGTCGCATGCGATGTTATCGATTCAGTATTGTTGTGATTTAAATTAAAACTAAATTTTCCTATGAAATTACAAATAAGGTAACAATAACAGTCAACAGTCAATAGTAACGCATACGCTGTCACGGACGCACAATTATAGATAAAGTTCATTATAATTATACTGACAGTTTTTTATAAATAACTCGGAAATTAAGCCGAGCAGTAGTAACATGTATAGAACGAAGTTGTTTAGAATCATGCCCCCGACAACGTATTAAAAGATTATCGAAATCTAAAATGGCAGTTCTAATAATCACCGCCTAATTTTCCACGTAAAGTACAATAATATTATCTCGAAACATTTTTTTTGTACCATGAAAAATAAGAAAGCAATTAAAGGTGTCAGAGTTAAGCGGGGCACCCTATATATTATAAAAGGATGTAATTATTTTTATTACTTCTCTCTAAAGCTTTTCTAAGTCTTTCTTTAACTGTAATAATAGTCATATATTTTTGTTCTAGTACTCTGGGAACTCATAACAATATAATCCTTATTGAATCTTTTGAAAAAATCTGCCGAATTTTTTCAATAATCACACATTGTGGTAATAAAAAGCGAGATTTACAACATGGTGATATATCAATATGATGAAATGCGTTTTACATACTCATTTCTTATTGAATGAAACTTGACTGATCTTTTGAATCGAATGATGTTTTTTACCGGAGGAATGAAAGCTCTTATCAATATATCACAACCTTTATGTTCTTACACGATGACTCATATATCGACAATGAAGAAGTTAATTGTTTGTTTTCCTTAATTAGTGAACAATGTTCAATTTAAGCGAGATACATTGTTTTTATATGAATTTAATTTGCAAATGTTTTACTACCTAAAGTAAGTTTTATTGCTAGTTATAAGGTCTATGATTTTATCAAATTTTTCTTTTAAATTATAAATAGTATAAATAGCAATTATACAGGCTGGGTCATATAAATTGGGACATCTACATATCTCCATTATCAATGGTCGTATGAAAAAGTTCCACAGTTCAAAGTTACAGTATTTCGAGGGAAAAAGACAGGACTTAAAATTTTATCGGCATGATTGGCCCTCCATTGTTAGTTTATTAATTAATTAAATTCTATGTAAAGCGGTGCCGGATCTCTACCGGTCCACCGGGAATTTTCTCAAACTCCCGATGACCAGCCCACCCCTGGATATAGGCAATGGTATATAATGTTTTTTCTGAAAGTCATTTTTTTTAGTAAGATTTCAAGACCATTATTATCTTTTTAGTGGAACCATACATTTTTTTTAATACATTAATCTATAAGGAAGTATCAATACTTATTTATGTTGGAAAACAATTAATTTAGCAGATATTTTAACTTTAATTTGTCAAATTTAACGTATAAAAGATAAAGACAACGTAAACACAAGAATACCGTCTTCCGCGTCTTTCCAAGAAATGTTGTTAGATTGTGTTCTTTTCCTTATTTAACAGTTTAGTATGAAATCAACACTTAAAAGTAAAATATGAGATCCAGATGAGAGCAATCGGTTTGATGTACTATTACATCTTGAGCTGAATTTATATTGGCCCAGTAGCATTCCAGTTCAGTAATCCAATCCATTTGTTTTCATTCTAGTACAGTGCCGTCATTCCAGTAAGCAATCCGGCACAACGACTGGTTCTAAAGTTTACTTTTTAATCCAGTTTACCTCCACCATCGAGAATACGGCATTCCAGTGTTACTGGAATCGTTTAGACAGTTCAATATCCATTGCTGGTTGGAGCATAGTACAGTGTACACGAGTTTGTGTTTTTAATTAAAAATGGCGAAAAAATTAAACAAAAATCAAACTTCTAAGTTCGTTACTCTGTACAGAGAACATGAGTGCTTATGGGACATCGCGTCTAAAGATTATAAAAATAAGGCTATGCGTGAATCTGCCTTGAAAAAGATTTGCGAAGATATGCAAATGGAAGGTTTTGGCGTAGAAGATGTTAAAAATAAAATAAAGTCTATTCGATCTACTTACTACTTAGAATTAGACAAGATTAAAAGGTCAACTACATCTGGTGCTAGTGGCAATGTATATGAACCTAAAATGAAATGGTTCACAGAGCTGGACTCTTTTATAAAAAATGTGGTGGTGAAAAGAAAAACGCACGTAAGTCAATTTCTAATAACCTTTATTATTTATTATTTAAAAAAAGAAATGTAGATATGTATTAATGTATCATGTTGTTCTGCCATAGAAGTTTCCCGTTATTGCCAAGTAATTTGTAAACTGAGATCTTTTTTGTCCGACAGGCAAAGTAGAATTATTATTGTCCTGATGAGTGATATTCTCAAAAGGATTAATTTGATATCTCCAATCACCATGAACGAAAATAGAGTTAATGGTATCATCTTTCCGGCATGTTTATATATTACTACACAACCTGTAGTAATATATGAGCTTGTACTTTTTCATAACCAGTTGCAGAGGGCACGATCATGTAAACAGGCCTCGGCACTTGCTAGAGAAAATCGTCCGATAATTGAGTCATGAAAAATCAACATTGAAAACAAGAAAGTTCTCGTTCTTGCGAGATAGACAGAGATGAGTAGAGTGTCTTTGTATCAGTCTAAGATATTCGTAGCATGTCATTCATACGTAGAACGAGAACCTTCTTCCCTTCTATGTCGATTTCTCACAACTAGTCACGAGTCAACTTGTTCGATTTTAATTTTTAATTAAAAAGAAAAAAAAAAATTAAAAATTGTATTTTCAGGACAATAATGACAGTACCCAGTCTGAATCAGAAAATAATGTTACTGCAGCCCCTACTATATGTTCTGGAATAGAATCACCTAAAACGAAATCAAAAAAGAATAAAATGTCACGGCTATCTTCAATAGTTAGTAGCGCGAAATTGCTACAGAATGACATATGCAGAGCAGAAGAAGATGAATTCGATGTCTTCGGAAAGCACGTCGCAAAACAATTACGAAAACTTTCAACTGAACAAGGTATCGTAGCTCAAGAAGAAATTCAAAGCGTGATAACGAAATATCGATTAAATGATCTGCGTTATTTCAATGATTAATAATAATCAGATTAAACTAACCTTTTAATGCTCTACATATTTCGCGCCAGACCTCTGGTACAAATTTTTATATAGAGGATTTAGATGTCCCGAAGAAATGACTGAGGTTTTTATAATTACTTCCAGCTGTCAGGGAAGATAATGTGACTTCTAATATTAATTTTGTTGATCTCTTTGTGTTGTTACGTTAAATATTACTTGAGATTAAGGATAATAATTCTTCAAACTTTATATTATAGCGATATTATGTTTCATATATCGTTTTATCAGTTTTTTTTTGTGTAAATCCATTATCACTTTCAATTCACCACTTTCAGCAGTTCAAAAAAGACTGAAACAACGTAGACATCGAACAATTTTCAATTAAACCATTGGTATGCAATCACTGAATCCATCGACTGAATTAGTGTAAACCCAACTTTAGTCCAAATATTATATCCCATTTGTTTGAATGACAATCGGTCGATGTCTATGTTATTCTAGTCCTGTTCGTGCCGCTGAAAGTGGTAAACTGCAGTGACAATGGGTTCACACTGAGCCATGAATACTGAGCCATTTAGAATCCATACGATTCCAGTAACGCTGGAATGTCATGTTCTCGATCGATGAGGATTTGAAAAGTAGACTTTCGATCCAATCACTGAACTAGATCGCTTACTGGGATGACTACATTGTACTGGAATGAAAACGCTGTTTACATTACTTCAGCTAAGATCCATGGATTAGAACAATGGACTGGAATGCTATTTGACTAGTATAAACCCAGTTTTATAAAAGTCCGTACTATGGCTGTGACAGTTCGAACCCGTTCGGCGAACAGAAAAAATATGTCCGGGATACATCCGGACCACGGATGACGAATGGACACAACACTGATAATGCATGAAGCGCTACATTTAAAACTATGGTGACCGATTCGGGCACGGGGCGCGGCAGGGGCACAGAACGGACATAGTTCGGTTGTGTATAAATGAACTTTTAATCTTCACATGTTTGCTATCGATAACCAGTATAAATATTCACGCGATTCTTGATTATTCATTGTCATCTACGCCGTTTTAAATACGGTACTTATTGTTGGCCAAATAATTTTAATACTTTACGTTTTCTTTACATCTGTTTGTTTACAATATAAAATGTGTACATGTTAAAAAAGTTTAAAAAATGAATTAAAATTTCAAGGGTTAACTTGTTTAAATATTTGTTTAAGTAACAGATTAATTTTAGATAGAATGGAACATCAATCAATTGATTTTGATTGATGCTTTATGTTTAAAAAAATGATGTATTTAAGTCCGCTTAAAAGAAAGTAATCGATCAGCCAGAAGAATCTGATTCCTATCTTATCACAAATCAACATGAAGATAGCATTTGATGGTATTGACAGCTGTTATTACTATGAACCTTACGCAGAAAGATTGATACGTTAAAGAGTCTACATGAAATAATCTAATCACATTTTTCAGAGTGTTCTGTGATAAAAATAGATATCATCTTATAAGCTTACATCTTTTCGTATGAAATAAAGTAAGTCGTATACAAACAAAGAATACTTCACAAGATAAAATCCACATACTGCCATGATAATGTTATATTGTATTGTATTGTATTGTATCGTATCGTATTGTATTGATCGTCTCCTCTGACTTATCAAAAATAGATTAGAATGCCGAACGTAAGTATTCAAACTAAATCAAATTAAATACAATATAGTGTACAAGACTCTTCTTCTTTTTCTCCGTTTAAATTCTAATTGTTTCACAATCTTAGAATGTTATTCTACAAGCATTGGGAAATAGGCATATCAAGGATGATGACAATTGAGATATTTAGCAGTGGGAAAAAACATCACTGAAACGAGATAATGAAAGCTGAAAACGATTGAAAATGTATCGAACTGAACGCAGTGTTTAACACAGTGAATGTTCGTAGAACACAACAGTAATGTGGTTTCAACAATTAATTTTGAGTATATTAGTTTTAAGTATAAATGGTCTCGTCCGACATCCAGAAGGTAGGGTTAAATCAGTTTTTTTCTGGTTAATTAAGTTCAAAATTTTATTTACCTACTAAATAATAAATAACAAATTAAAATAATATTTTAGCTGTGAATAGGAATTAAGTTTCTTTTAATTGAATTTAAACAAAAGTAATTTAAGATGCTAACATTAATCTATTTATTATTTCTTATTTGCAAATGAAATTTTATTTTTTATTTGGCTTTAATCGAAAAACGAATGATAATATACAAATAAAGAATTTTTCCGTATCTATTTCATTTTGATGTATTCATCATAGCTAATGGACATTATCAAAAATTGTAATTTACAGTAATTTCTCTGATTGAAATGTTATATTTGTGTAATAAATAACTAAAATAAATAAAAATCATAAATAAAAGGTAACACTTCATTTGTAAATATCAGTTAATTTAATTATTCTAAATAATATATTTAGACTTACCCAAATAACAAATAATTTATTTGCGTTTTTTATTTGAACTCTCTATTTAAATAATTATTTCATTGGAAATTTATTCAACATAATACTCAACATTGGCTAAGTATATTTTAAATAATAAAACTGCTTTTATTTTTCAATGAAAATAATAATGTTTACTATTTAAGAGATGCCTGATAGATGCTCTTGAGATATGTTATCAGCATCATCATTTTGAATATTTTTTCCGGTACGTATAACGGGTTATCGGTTTTAGTTTTCAAGTTATACATAAAAGTATGTTTGGTATCGTATGCGCCGCGTGAAACTGTCGATTTATTACCTCCTCATGAATTCTAGGGATTTTTTTAAATATCTTCATAGTGACGTATAAACAATGAAAAAAATAATAAGAATTCCAGTCACTGAATTCCAAATGTAAAGGGGTACGTAAATAGAATTGGGCTATCTAAAGGATAGTAGCGGCGCAATATCGATAATAGCGCGACTACGTCAACACAATTATAATTTGGAAACACACACATACGCATACACAGACAATGATTATAATATCTAATCTACAATTTTGTATAGAACATGGAAAGGAAGTATGCACATATCTGATATTAAACATACTTTTGTGTACAACTTGAGAACTAGAACTGACCATCCTGTGACAGGACCTTCGCATATCCTTTACGCGCCCACCTACAAAAAAATTAATAACATCAGACCATGTCCCCTTTGAAGTCATTCTACTTTTGTCTGAAACATTTTTTGATACAATTAATTGTATCAAAAATATTTCAGCTTAAACACTTAGATGAATCATCCTGTCGTATGTATATGAAAAAGTTGTTCAGAATGATGATCTTGATAACATATTTCAACGGTATCGGAATCGATAAAGCGGTAATTATTCAGCAATTCAACCCAATTTTCTTCTGCTAATTGAAATTAATAGAGAATAAACTTCCTTTCAATTGTTCAATAAAAACAATATGTTGTAATTATTTATAATACTTCTCTATATAATAAAATAAAGAATAACGAACTAATTCATCAACAGATATAGATGTGAATTCGTTTTCAAATGAAATTGAATTATGGACCAAGTTGGACTATGAGGGAGAATTGTTCAATGATATGATAAAATCCTTGAAAATTCCTACAGAACTTCAGAATTCTGACTGGAGATCTTTTTCAGCAAATTCTGATACTAAAATATGTACAATATGTAGAGGAATTTTAAAAACATTTTTCAATTTACGACGTAAAGGAATGTCAGAAGAAGATATAAAAGATAAAATAGTAAAATTATGTGTACTGCTCAATATTCAAACCGAAAGAGTGTGTAGAGGAGTTGTTGAACTGAACTTGGTAATATGTACATATGTAATTAGATTTATCAAAATATTTGACTATTAATGTATATATTATTTTAATTTTCTATTATTTTTATAGCCTATTGTTCTGTACATAATAGATTCAAAACCAAATTTAACAGCAAATACAGTTTGTGGCGTTGTTCTAGAATCAAAATCATGTCCTTTAAGCGATCCTGAATTTGATTGGAATATTCATGTTGATAACAATTCTAATGCAATAATTACTGATAATGAAACACAAGAGCAAATAAAAATTTTACAAATAACAGACCTACATTATGATCCTCTTTATGAACCATATAGCAATTCAATTTGTAGAGAACCAGTTTGTTGTCGAAAAGGACAAAATGAACCTAACATGACTTCATTTGCTGGCTTTTGGGGAGATTATAACTCCTGCGATACCCCATGGCATGCAATCACTGATGCCTTAAATCATATAAAAGATACACATCAGGTAATCTCTAATGTAACTAATTTAATATAGAAAAAAGGAACAAAATCCAGCTAATGTCTGATTAATGTATACTTCAGTTAGTATTCATAAGATATTTAACTAAAATACATATAATCTTAAAATTTTGCTTTTATTTTTTCTTCTACTTCAGTTCAAATCTAAATTAGTTATTGTAGATAACTATGCATAGTAAGATTTATACAAAAAAATATTAAATATGGCTAAAAAATGGATTTTTAATTTTAATTTTAAATCAAATTTAATTTCATTCCCAGGATATAGATTTTATATATTTTACTGGTGATATTATAGACCATGGAGTATGGGAAACTTCAAAGGAAGGAAATGTACAAAGTCTTGTAAAAATTTATGAATATATTCATGATACTTTTAATGATACTATAATATATCCAATATTTGGAAATCATGAATCAAATCCTTTAAATCAGTAAGTTTATTGAAATTTCCAATGAAATTCTCTACTATACACAAAGAATATTTAATAACACTTGTATATAAATTTATCAGATTAGATAAATGATTCTATGTAAAATAAACTCACTCTTTTCTAAAAGATAAACAAAAATTTACATTCGTTCAATTAATGAAATTAATGTTTCTTTATTTATTGTGTTTCAAAATAAGATATGTTTTTACAAAATTCTGTATTTTGAAATTCATTCCCCTAGTTGTTTTGTAAATTTTCATACAAACATTACGAAATTATACGAATTATTATGAAAATATTTTAGATCTGTAAATGAATATTGTTTTAGTTATAATTGACGATTTTCTGAATTATATGTAGGTTCGCACCAAAAAATATAACACAAGACAATTTATCTACAAATTGGCTTTATAAATTAATGGCAGACCTATGGATTGCATATGGATGGTTACCAGAACATACTCGTTCTACTATACTTCAAGGAGGATATTACACTGTTGTCCCAAAAAGAGGATTTAGAATTATAGCTTTAAATAGCAATGTGTGTTATTCTTACAATTGGTATGTGAAATGAATACAATGCTATAATTGTATAAATTTTATTATACAGAATGTTACTAGCAGAAGAAAAAATAGTAGAAAAATAGTAAAATATGTATCAAAATTATATTCTATTTTATAACTTATTTTGTGATTGATTTTCTTCGTATTTCTTTCAATTATTTTATTATACAGGTGGCTTTGGTATAATCCGCAAGATCCTGATAATCAATTACATTGGCTTGCAACTATTCTTTCTGAAGCAGAGAGGAATGATGAATTTGTACATGTTTTATCCCATATACCCTCTAATAGTAATAGCTGTTTTAAAACATGGAAACGAGAATATTTAAGAATAGTTGATAGATTTTCCCATATAATTAAAGCTGAATTCAATGGACATACTCATAATGATGAAATAGCAATATTTTATAATTCTGGTATGAAAGCAAAAAATGTTGCCTGGAATGGTGGTAGTATAACAGCTTATTCAAAATTGAATCCAAATTATAAAATATATATAGTAAATTGCAGTAATTATGTAAGTTGTTCTTTCATTCATTTATGATATGATAAAAAATTAACTGGATTATAAAAATGTACAAATAACCTTTTTTTTATTTTAATTTAGGATAAAAATAATAGCAAATAGACGTTCAAATTTCTTTTCTTACAGGAAGTAGCTGATTACCAAAATTGGATGTATAATCTCAGTTCTGCCAATAAAAATATCCATGTAAGACCAACCTGGTATAAATCATATTCTTTTAAAACAGAATATGACCTTCCAGATTTATCTGTTAAATCCTTAAATAATTGGCTCTCTATAGCAGCAAAGAATGAAACACTATTAAATAAGTATTACAAGTATGTTAGAATTATAATAAAAGTTATATCATGCAATATTATTCTATTATTGTACATTATTTAGTGGTTCATTATATGGTTCATAGTACAAATCATCATACAATGGCTCATAGTAAAAATTCATTTTTTATTGCAGGAACTTTTACAAACAAGCAGGACCCAAATTGCAAGAAAGTTGTGATATGAACTGTAAGAAACAGTATTTATGTCGTATAATTGTTCATTCAAAAACTGAACTATGTAATAATATTTTAAAGAATTGAAATTAAAATTGAAATAAAAAATCAAATTTTGCTATATTGTAAGTTTAATATATTTGTAATATGAATTTTACCTAATTAAAATTTACAAATTCTTAATAGTATTAATGATCTTCGTTTGACGCCTTACAAATCTACCCATTTTGCTATTGATCTATCAAAAACTTTTTCTGATGGAATTTTATCAAACACATTAATCTAAAAACACAATGATCGAGTTAATATATAATATTTAATTAAAGGACAATGTTTTAATTACCTGTTTTCTAACGTAAATTAAAAGTTTTTCTAGATGTTCTGGATTGTTACATTCTAAGCAAAAGAACCTTCTCCATAATGCACTAGCTAGTACCTTGTCATCTGACATGATTCCTTCATCATAACCAACTATAGCTGCATTAAATTGATATGACAATTCTGCTACTTGTCTTTTTTTTGTTCTTGGAGTCATTGGCTAGTGATAAAAAATTGTAAGTATTTTACATTATGAGCTGATTAGTGGAAGTTAAATTTAATGAAATAAAAATGAAAGTAGAGATATGAAACTTCTATATAAAAATAAATAAATTAAGATAAATTAGAACTAGATAACAACGCGCAATTTATTGATTACTCACACCAAGTAATTCTGCTCTTATAAGAACATCATGCCACATAGCCTCGACCATTTTGCTTATAACTAATTTGCCCTTCTCTCCTTCAGCCATGAAACGTACCATTAACATCCAAACATGCAATTCTGTGACTAGGAACCAAGAGAAAAATGTATCTGGCATATTGAAACCTAATAAATAAAAATAATGATTAAATAATTACAAAAATTAATTCACTTAACCAAATCACATCAAATAGAATTAATAAGAAATTAAAGGCAATAACATGCCTTTGTAAAATATCGAATAATTGAGTCCATCAGGAATGTCACCATACAAATCATAACCCAATTCATTTAAATGCTAAAATACAAAGAAATATAAATAATTATTACATTATTACGAATATTACGAATATATAGATATTATATTTGGAGACATTAAAATTACAATGAATAATCATACTCACAGTTTTTTTTTTAAAAAGATCAAGCTTATGTGACAATGTTTTAATTATTCCAATTTGACTTATTGGTTTAACTAAACTCTTAGACGTATGTACATTCTTATAAAAATGACAAGATTGAGGTCTGATTAAAAAGTTGATGCCACTATTATCAGCCAGCTTGCATTCTGTGATATATTTTAATGTCAACGCTAATGGTATCTTCTGTCATAAATATTTCATATCAACCATCAAATCAAGAAAGAATAATTTAATTAGATACCATAAATATAAAATTATAACAGTTACATTTAGAATTTACATTTTCACAAGACTGGATAAAAATAATACAACTAATAAATAAATGAAAAGACATAAGATTATAAGATATATTTAAACGTACGTATACATATAAAAATGCTCCGTATATTATTAAAATTTATATATAATTATAGACTTACGTAAAGTAGATTATTAAATAGATCATAATCGATTATGTAGACACAAATACTATTACTATGAATATAAAACTAAATCAATAAATAAAAGTCACAATATTTCATATATAAAAGAACAAAATTTGTCAATAATCAAAGAAATTATTTATAATATGATAAATTAAAATTACTTATTATTTTTAACTATTTGAGGTTAAATTAACATCTCTTTATTATAAACGCAAATATACCTGTTTGAAAGTAAACGTTCTTACACAGTGCATCATTCTGCTATATATATTTAAAATCTCTCACACTATATAAAAGACATTTAACCTTTTACTTTTTAAATGAGAAACTAAATTATAACCCCTGTCTTCTTTTCAAATACAGAGGTATTTTTCACCATATACTCTTGAATACAAAGAGCGGCAAAGTTCGAAACAATCGCATTTCCTATGATTTTATTAAAAATGTTTTTTAAGAGGTAAACTTGTCCGGTTTAGACATTTAAAAATGATTAATCATGAAATATTTACTATACGTTAAAAATTATAAATAGTTCCTCAAAATTATAAAAATCTGTTATTTAATTATAAGTATCTCAACTCTGATAATTTTATTCTATACAGAAATTTTCTTTTACATGTATGTAATATAAATGTTTCAAACTTTTTACTTTAAGCTTCATTGAAGCTTTTATATATTGAGGACATTATATAACTATAGATAATCATATTCTTTACATATTAATTATATATGCCTATACATACATAAGAATCGTTTATGCGTTTCTAATAAATAAATAAAATTAATAATAATTTAAATATTTATATAGTAAGATGATCATTATTGACTATGTTTTTATCAAATTGAGAGTTCTGAATTCACCTGTCTATATAACTTAAAATATTAAATTAAAATTTCGAATATATTGGATAAGAATCACATTTATAAATATTGATATAAATTAGTGATACAGTATGCATATATATATATGTATACACATACTTTTCAGAAAGGTTTACGCATGCGTTTTCACATTTGTCATATGTCCAAATTTTTAACTATGTATGTATAACTTGATGCCGCGTCAAAGATAGAAATAACTGAGTTGTACAAGTAAAATGTGAATTATACAGAAAGAAGAATTGTAAAAATATCCAAGAAGTTTTGTTAAAATGTACTCTATAAAAACACCCACTTTAAGAATCGATGAAGCTGATCTTAAATGTAAAAATGGTTGTGGATTTTATGGAAATGCCGAATGGGAAGGTTATTGTAGCAAATGTTATCGAGAGTATTTACAAAAACAAAGATCAGAAACAGAATGTAATGTTTGCGGACAGAGGTACGATTTATACGTTTATTGATCAATTTATATTAGGCCAATTTATATTATACCAAATTTTTTTTTATTTTTAAAGCCATATGTCTATATGTAAATGTAAAAATTTTAGAAATGTTATTTTTTTATATTGTAAACTTTGCGATAACAATTACATTGCATTAAAATGATAATTAACATGGAATTAGGTTTCAATTGACACTAAATATGTTTATAATGCATGTATTTATACATGAAAAACAATTAGAAATTGTACTATTTAGATTTCATTCTTTTGTGCATCAAATTTTTTGTGCTTTAATATAATGTTATATTTATTTTCATGTAAATGTTAATAATCTACTTATTAATTATTTCTTAAAATATATGGATTTGTATATTTTTTATATTTATTGCTACAATCTGATTAATGTTTCAGTGCCTCTTCTAACAAGAATGCAATTAGTGCACATCAAAAATATGAGGAAAAGAAAGTACAACAAGAGAAAAAGTATAAGTTATTAAATATATCTTTTCGTAAACCAGTTGCAAAAGGTACATTTGTCCTATAGTATATTTAACTTTGTATTTGATTTTTGTAAAACATTTACTCAATATATATTAAAAAAAATTTAATTGTTATTTTATGTATACTTTCTTTTATCAGATTTTTTGTAAATGTTATTTACATTACTTACATCATTCTGAATGTTTTGATTTTTACTAAAGTACAGGGGTACCAAGAATTACTTCATGAATTAACAAAAGATAATCCTGATCTTGAAAAAGTAAAAGCTGACAACCGAGACCTAATAGGTATAATTGCTAAAACACCGGTAGAAAAAGATGTTAGAAAGTGTATGCACTCATTTATAATTGAGATACTGCAGAATAAAGATGTGAAGAGAATAGAGGAACTTTCAGAGATTACACAAACTTTTTATCAAGTATTTGCTAAACGTTTAGAAAATAGTGTTAAATATGCAGGTATTGAAAAAATAGATTTATATTAAAATGATCTAGACATTAACAAATTAGTGTCTTAAAGTAGTAAGTAGTAGTAGTGTAAATTAAATTTTTTAATTTACTATTTCAGATATATCGCCAGAAGTTAAAGAAAAATTATTAGATTATGTAGAAAGATATGCAATGACTTTGCTCTACAGAATTCTGTTTTGTCCACCTTTTACAAACGACGAAGAAAAAGATTTGGCAATACAGAAGAGGTTCGCCTTATTCATAAATCAAATTAATAACATTTCAGATAAAATAGAATGACAATTATGATAATTACAGAATTCGGCAATTGAACTGGGTTAGTGGAAAAAATTTGGAATGTCGAATACATGAAACCAGTTCTGAAGTTAGAGAACTTGTTTATACTTCCATAACTGGTTTGTTATTAAAAAAGTTTTAATCGGTTATGTTAATTTCCAACATTTCCAATTATTGAATGTGTTAGATTTATTCACCAATTATTTGATAATAGCTTCCTAATTTGTTGTAGATTTATTAAATATGGATTCCGCAAAAGCTCCACAAGAAAAGCTTTCTTGCGTTATTTATTGTTGTCGAAATATATTTGTAATGTTACAACAATCTGTTGGTGGGCCTGCATCTGCAGATGAATTCCTTCCTGCCTTAATTTTCATTGTTCTAAAAGCTAATCCTGCTCGTCTTAAAAGTAACATCAATTTCATTACTAGGTTCTGTAATGCAAGCAGGTTAATGACAGGGGAAGGTGGATATTACTTCACAAATCTGGTAACATTTATTTTAATATTTATCAAGAATGTTACTACTATCTTATAATGAAACAATCAATGAATAAAAACAATTAGCTTTCCTTATATGACATTTAAGGTAATGAAATAACAACAACAACTATAATAATAATAATAATAATAATAATTTCAGTGTTGTGCTGTATCTTTTATTGAAAATTTGACAGCTGAATCATTAAATATGGACGAAAAAGATTTTAATGCTTATATGTCCGGAGAACGTGTACCTGCTAATACATGGGAATCTGCTTTAATGATATGTGAAGTACATACTACATTATTCTTTAATGATATTAAATTACTTATTAGTATAATAACTTTTAGTATAATTTATTTTCATGTATATGCAGAGTCTGCACTTAATGTGCGAAGATATAACCCTCCTTGATGAAATGAAAGCCAAAACTGCAGAAATAATGACTGAAGCATTAAACTTAAAAGAAAAGATGTTACAATTTCAGGATGAAATGAAGTCAGAAGTGAACACGGTTTTAGACAGAACTCCATTGTTAATTACACATAGCCAAAGATTGCCTACTAATTTAGATTGCGAAGATATTGAAAGTTATCAGTTACCACCTCCAATTATTCCACAAGTAAGAAATCTTTTTAATTAACAAATTTTTAATTAAAAAATTCATTATAAATAGTTACTGGTAACAACAGGTCTGCCCTGCCACAATTAATAATTCCACACCACAAAACGACGTGAGAACTTCTTTAATAGAAGATTGTATTACACCATCTCCCACTTTTGATTTTCCTTCTTTCATTGGTGATGACAGTTTCGATGTAAGCAAAGCAGAGGATGAAACGAGTCTTATAAGTTTGGATACACAAAGTGATTTTGACACACAACAGGACAAATCTACAAATGAACTACTAGCATCTACCCATTTGAATTTACCATGTTCTACAGAATCAGAACAAGAAGATTATCACGGTTTCACTGTTCAAGGTTCAAATATACCTACAATACCTTGTAGTACTGGTGACTTATCTTTGAATACTACAGAAATGGAATGTGAAAATTATACAAGTTATTTTCATAATGTATAAAACAGATATATTTTAGTTGAAGTTTTAGAAACTGTTGCTTAATTATTATAAATAGATTATGCAATATTACACTGTCCAATACAAATTTTTATTTTGCGTTATCCTTCAGATGGTTTTTACAATCGGAATTACTTTATTACTCTCAGTTTTAAAAAAATACGAGTTCCCATAAAAGCACATAACGTTGAGTAAAAATGAATAGAATACACACAAACACACACACAATGTAAATTACTTAATTATTTTAATCCTACAGATTTGTTCTAATAAAATATGGAGAAAAGTTTTTATCAAAAGATTTGTCGATTAATTTTCTCATTACTCCTATATATTCTATATAAACTTAATAATTAAAACGTATATTACAAAAGTAAACTGTTAAAATTAATAACGTGTTGAAATTCTCTTATTCTTATAAGGTACTAAAATAATATTTAGTTTAACTGTATTATAATATAATTATTATTTCAAATATTCTACAATACTTTAACCAAAAGATAATCTTAACTAAAAGTATGTCAAATTTAATACATAAAACTTCTCCAATACAAGTATAGAGGAAGTAAATTATCTTTCTTCTGTAGTTTTGCATTAAAGACATCAAAGTCTGCTTTTCTTAATTTATTTAAATACTTTTGCAAACAAATTATTGGTAAAAAGATTAAATTTGCTTCTTTTCCCATACTATGTTTAAGAGAAATTGTCTAAAAATAAGAAAACTTTTATAGTATATTAAAATATAAAAGATCAAATGTAATCCGTTCCTTTTTTTCATTCTCTACTTTATCCATTCCATTTTAATTCTGCACTTGATATGTACTTACAGCATCCAGATGTAATTTTCCATAGGAAGCTACATCATATATTACATCTTGAAGATTTTTACTGGATTGGCCCTGTAATACAGCTTCTGTAGAAACACTGTGTTTCATTAAAATATCTTGTGGTAACATATTCACTCTTTTACTGGCATTATAAGGAATCGATCGAAGTAAGTTGACAATGCCATGTGCCTTCCCTAAATGACTGGCAGCATGATCAGCATTAATATTATTTACACCGTGTGCTTGTAAAAGAAGATAGTAAATGGAAGAACTACTGTATTCCGCATATTTTTCTATTTCACTCATATTACGAAATGAATAATCCCGAAGTTTATCAAGCCTTATATCAATTAAACGTTTGAAATAATGTTTAGAAAGAGAATGTTTCTGTAAAATCTGCAAAGATTGTTCTTACAATTATTATAATTTGTGGGACAATAAATAGTACAGAGAACCAAAGAGATAAGAAAATAAGATCATACTCTATGTAACTCCAACATAACAGGATTTCTTGGAGGATTTCCTTTATATGTATTATTTATTGCATCTGACCAAAATTGTAATCTCATTTCTCCTATTCTATAATCACGCACTTGATCTCTTACTTGAGCTACTTCAACATTAAATGCACGAATTGCAAATGCGGCCGCTTCATTTTTGTTTGATAATAGCAATGTACACAGGAAGTTTTCATAATCATGTTTTCTGAAAGAAATTAACAATGTAAAAAGTAACAATTTATTTAATGACTTTCTATATATATATCCTTGATTATTTATTAATTGTTTTACAGTTTTGGGAAATTTAATGTTTTCTCAAAGTATAATTGTTAACATTTTCTCATTTATTTAATTGTTCACTTATATAATAACAAATAATGCTAGAAATAATATAACATTTAAAATGAACAGCATGTAAACATCTAAAATAACTATGACTGTCAACTACTATATATATATTCATTATCAGTAACTATAAAATACCTAACCAATTCCGAACAATACGTAGCTGGCGTTTGTTCTCTAGAACTTGAATGCCTTACACAAGTTTGTAACAACACGTTTTGTTTCAAACAATGATTTCTATTTATAATGGATATAATATTGGACATGTTCCACACTAAAAATGCAAATGACTTCAATAAAAGTAATTAAGTGAATAACATATGAGAATCAGATAAATAATAATTGTTAACTAATATAGTCAAACTTAATATTAATTTAACAACGTATTAAAATATGCTGCCTTTATAATTTATTTAAAATGCACTACATATATATTCGAATCTTTTTTGAACTTCGTTTATAATAGAATTGAATATCAATGTGGTTTTTAAGTAATGATATATCTAATCCATAAATCTTTGTGAAATACAGAAACATAATATGTTGTATACCTACAAACTTATGTATTAATTTAGAAAATAAATGTACTGAGAACATTAATCTCTATAAACACAAATAATTGTTGTATAAATAATTAGATTAATAATTTTCATTGTTTTTCATTTAAAACCAATGTAAAAATTATGATATATGGAAAATTGTATAATCTGTCGTTATTCTGTAACTTATTGTATATCATATACTACTTAGCCTCTTAATAATTCTATATTCTGTTATCAACAACGTAACTCGAGATCCGCGTGCGCGAGGACATGACCATTTGTACGCTTACTACTACAATCAAAACATTAAATGCGACATCTATGAATCGCTGCTAGAACTAGAGTTAATTATAGGTAAGAACACAGAGGGAGTTTGGTGTCACCGGCCACTATGATTACGGTCATATACATGTATATATAAATATAATTCATCCTAAAATTTTAGTAGTTTTCTACTTTAATTATATTAATAAAACAGAAGAATTTTGTTCTGTCCGAAACAAAACTGCCAAAGATTATAATCTTGTTAGATAGTGTTGCTAATGATCTTCAATATCGAAGCAACATTAAAACCAAAAAGAAACATTATGTTAATGTTATACATATGCAATATTAAATAATAAGCTATACTTTATAATTTTCGAGTAAAAGATTAAACTAATTGTAAGTTAACATGCACTTAGAAAATGTTGTTATTAAAAGGTTATAAAAATATATACTATATATTAATTTTCAATTGTTTATTTGTTAGAAAAATATTTTTTAAATTTAAGTCGTGCAAAATATCTGCATAAACGTCTTAATGATTTAACAAGAAATAACTACTTTCTTTTTAAATGTTATGAGTAGGGAAATATTTCTATTAGCATTTAATATATAGTATAGTAAAATTTGACATACTCAGTTTTCGTGATGTCAAGTTCAGTTAAGCTTCATTGTCAATTGAAAATTGTAAATGCAAGGGATAGTAATGATTGGTTACCGCCGTTACGGGAACCGCTGGCTCCTAAGGAAGCGTCTGCTTAGTTAACAGTTTATACGAGCGGCAGAGAATAAGTTAGTGTTTATCTTGAGTTAAAGACAACGTAAATCTGATTCAACAGATGAAAATTGTATAAATTGTATAAGGAGCGGATCGATCGTTCGTCATGAATAGAAATTGACATACGACGCCGAAGGTGCTCCTCGTAATGTCCATAATTTAACCCCTTAACGTACAAATTTTCTTCCGTTTACCGATAGAAAATGAGTAAATCTTTTTATAATCAAAATGAGTGTAATATATTTTTTATAAGATATATATTTTCTTATGAGATATCGTAGCTTGAATCCGTAAAGATCAATGACTAAAATAAGCAATTTGGCAAACGACGGACGTATCGGCTATGCCCGTATATGTCACGGCCGTGTGCTTTAAGTGATTAAAGATCTTTTTACAATTGTTAGAATGGCTATTATCAGTTTAATAATTATTCTGATTGCATGCTTTTTCAAACTTGTCCTCCTCTCTAATGGTAAGTAACATTTAGTGTGTTGTTTTCTACATGATTTTAATATAGAGGTTATGTTATAGGTCATCTGTTATTAAACAATTATGCCTAAATATCTTGTTATAGTTTATTTCTTTTATTATAATGTCACTGCATAATATGTTACTAATTGTAAAATATAAAAAATTTAAGGATTATCTAGATTTTATAATAACATAAAGTTAATTTTTTGCTACTACTTTTGGTGTATATTATTTTTTATAATATTTATTATCCAACTTTGTGCTACAATTCTTTTAATCAAATATAACAATATTGCTTAACACTATGACCCATAATATTATTTTTGTCATAAATTTCGGAATTTTATCTTCAATTTTCTACTATCTAAATTTATAATAATAATGCAGAATTTTTTAATTTTAATAATATGAATTATTATTTCTAGGATCGCCAACTCTTCTCTTTGTCACACAAAAAGATATTAGAATGGCCAATGCCTCTCGTACTAATAAAGTAACTACTATTATAAAAGATCTGTCTGAAGGTGCAGCATTAGATTTTTATTTTGAACATGAACTAGTGTGTTGGTCTGATAGTGGTTTAGAAATAATTCAGTGCATTCAAACAAATGGCACCCATACTGGCGAAAAAACAATTGTAGTAAATTCCAGCTTAATTTCTCCTGATGGTTTAGCTTGTGACTGGTACACAGGAAAATTATATTGGACAGATGGAGAAAAAAATAGAATAGAAGTATCCAGTATTGATGGACGTCACAGAAAAGTCCTTTTTTGGACAGAGATTTATCAGCCAAGAGCTATCGCTCTTGTACCGATGAAAAGTATATTATTTTGGACTGATTGGGGTGATGTACCTAAAATAGAAAGAGCTGCAATGAATGGAGATCCATCAACGAGAGAAGTGATAATTTCTGATGATATATTTTGGCCAAACGGTTTAACAGTGGATTATGAAAATGAATTGGTTTATTGGGTAGACGGAAGACTTAAATTTATTGCAGTGATGGATTATTATGGAAAAAATAGAAGAAAAGTCATAGAAAAAGGGTTAGATTATCCGTTTGCAGTGACATTTTTCGATCACAAATTATATTGGACTGATTGGAAAACATGGTGTGTACATTCATACGATGTTCGTCAAACTCAAGCACTTCCTAGAGAATTATTACATGGAGAATATATACCTGGTGACATAGAAGTTTGGGATGTTAGAAGACAACCATATGGGAGTCATCCTTGTGAAAGAAATAATGGAAATTGTTCACATTTGTGTCTTTTAAGTATGACAGAACCTGGATATAGCTGTGCATGTCCTACAGGTGTAAAATTAGTGGATAATTTGACTTGTGCAGAAGGACCAGAAGAATTGTTATTAATAGTTCAAAGAAATGAAATCTGTCGCATTTCTTTAGATTCACCAGATTATACTAATTTTGTATTACCATTAACAGGTATCCCTCAATATCTTTTTCATCGATTAATTTGTTTTTCAAAGAAATTTATATATATTATAATTTTTCAATATACTTAGGGATTAAACATGCGATAGCAATAGACTTTGATCCTGTGCAAGAAATGCTTTACTGGACAGATGAAGAAGCTCGTGCAATTCGTAGAGCTTCGCTTGATGGTTCCAATCAAGAAAATATTATAATAACAGAAGTGGAAAATCCTGATGGAATAGCTGTTGATTGGTTAGCACGGAATCTTTATTGGACTGACACGGGAACAGATCGAATTGAAGTAGCCCGGTTAAATGGTACAAGTAGAAAAGTATTAATAAATGAAGATTTAATCGAACCCAGAGCAATTGCTTTAGCTCCAGAATTAGGATGGATGTTTTGGACAGATTGGAATGAAAAACGTCCAAAAATAGAGCGAAGTAATCTGGATGGTACAGAACGTATTCTTTTAGTAAATAAAGATATTGTTTGGCCAAATGGAATTGCTCTAGATCTTGCACGATGGAAAATATATTGGTGCGATGCAAAAACAGATAAGATTGAAGTGTGTAACATGGATGGTACAGATAGAAGAGAAGTAATTACAGATAATCTTCCACACCTTTTTGGTTTAAGTTTATTAGGAGATTATCTATATTGGACTGACTGGCAAAGACGAAGTGTGGATAGAGCACATAAACTCACAGGTGGTGAAAGAGAAGTTATTGTTGATCAAGTTCCAAATGTCATGGGTTTAAAAGCAGTGCATTTAGGAAAAGTTAATGGTACAAATCCTTGTGTGAAAAGTAATGGTGGTTGTAGTCATTTGTGTTTAAATCGACCAGGAAATAAGTATGTGTGCGCATGTCAAATTGGATATGAGTTAACTAAAGATAAAAAAACTTGTTTTGTGCCAGATGCATTTATGTTATTTGCTAGGAAAGAAAATATTGGCAGAATTAGCATCGAAAATGCAAATAATGATAATATTATTCCATTAACTGGAGTTAAAGATGCAAGGTAAAGCTTATGCTTATAAACAAAAAGTTTTATGATCTGTTTATATTAAAATTTTTTTATAAAAACCCAAAGACTGTCATTCTATTTTTTTTTAGCGCCTTGGACTTTAATATAGCAGACAATCGTATTTATTGGACAGATGTTAAATTAAAAACAATTACAAGAGCTTTCATAAATGGATCTGATATAGAAAGAGTCGTTGATCTTGGTTTAGAAACACCTGAAGGTTTAGCAATTGATTGGATTGGTCATAATTTATACTGGAGTGATACAGGAACACGAAGAATAGAAATGGTTCGATTAGAAGGTTGTAGTAGAAAAGTCCTCATTTGGAGTAACATTTTTGAACCTAGATGTTTAGCTCTTGATCCTAGCAGAGGGTAATTATAGTGACAATTTCACATGTGTTTATAAAAGCGTTTGTGAAATAAATATTTCCTGTATAATTAAGTTTTTAACACCATGATGGTTTTCTAGCCATATATATTGGACAGAATGGGGAAATTCTGGAAGTATAGAAAGATCATATTTAGATGGCATGCATCGTGAAATAATACTTTCCAATATTGGAAAAGCAAACGGTCTAACAATTGACCATTCAGCACGAAAATTATATTGGGCAGATTTATATACTCCAGCTATTGATAGCTTTGATCTGCTTACAAGAAAAAGAGTAGCAATTATAACAGAAAATATTGTATATCCATTTAGTATTACTCAGTATCAAGATTACATTTACTGGACAGATTGGAATACAGGTAAAAAAGTACATAAAATTATCAACTATGTTACTATTACATTACTATTTTTACTATTAGTTACTATTACATATGCGTCACGTTATTATTTGCAACAAATTTCGATTTTTATTTCAATAGATATTTTCCGAAATTTATAGATATTTTGTACAAAGTTTGATGTTAATTCATTTAATTAATAGGTGACATAGAGAAAGCTAATAAGACTACTGGATTAAGCAGAGTGAAGATACATAATAAGTTAGAATCTGTAACAGATTTATTGGTTTTCCATGCTTCTAGACAAGCAGGATGGAATCCCTGTGCATTAAAAAATGGCAACTGCACTCATCTTTGTATCGCTTTACCCGGAGATAATGAAAGCATATCAAATTCTTTCAAATGTGGGTGTCCTACTCATTACAATTTATCAGAGGATAATAAAACTTGCATTGGTCAGTATATTTAAATTAAAAAAATTTGATTTATAATTTCCCTAAAATCTTTAATCATACCAGACTATTTTAAATTTTCTCGATTACGTTCAATATTAAATGCAGTAGATGTGATAAAAAAAAGAAAAAAATGTATTTCAATTAGATGTGGAGATTTCGTCAAATTCTATGATTTAAGATATAATTTACTCTTGTAATAAAAATATGAGTTACGAAACAAACAGTATTAGATAAAATAATACAACATCTTGAATTGTTTAAATATATTTAATATTTATTCTGTAATATTTCTTCATTAATTGTAAAATGATATAATAATGTTCTGCAAGGAAATTGCGCATATAAGTTTACACAATATACACAGCATGTCTAAATTTAAATAATAGAAATGGATAAATATTTTTAAAAATATAATAGATACAGGTGAGATCTCTAAATGAAAATTGTAGGATATCTAGAAGTCAAATAATACTGAAATACCTATACTTAAATATCAATATTGAATATACTATATAATACTGAATACTTATTCTATTTTGCGATGATTTTGAAAATACTATGGAAATTTTAAAACAATTGTGATGTACAGAGTTCGTTCGATCAATACTCTGACAGTGTACATTCGATAATATATCAACTTTAAAAGTTTATATCTTGATGCACTAAAAAATATAGGTTCCCATTTGAAAATTGAAAAGTAGCCTTTCTCCTCCTTTTCTTTTTTTCTCTTTTTTGCTTTTTCTTTCTTTCTTCCCATTTTCCCTTTTTCCTTTTTGGTCAAAGTTATCACAAGGTCAAATAAATATCAGCATAATCTGTACTCCTTGATACCTTACAAGTTCAAAAGTAACAAAGACACACATATAAGATATCACATTCAATTGATTAAATTAACGATGTAAATATATAAATATAAAATTATTAACTTAATTAATTCTCTGTTATTGATATACTATATCATAATATATGCGCGATGTATATTAATTTAAATCTAATAACTTATTCTTTCTGTTACAGCACCAAAAAACTTTATGATGTATAGTTTACGCAATGCAATGTTTCGCTTTCTTCCTGATACAAATGATTGTCCAGATGTAGTTCTCCGAATACAAGGTTTGAAGCATGTACGATCTATAGAATTTGATCCTATAACTCAACACATTTATTGGATAGATGGACGAACTTTATCTATTAGGAGAACTTTGGAAAATAAAACACATTCCAGTATAATGATTTCTGGAAATTCTGGACATCCAGTGGATCTTGCTTTAGATTCACTGGGAAGGTTACTATTCTGGTCATGTGCCACAAATGATGCGATCAATGTTACAAAACTTGACAATGGTTCCGCTCTAGGTGTTGTAGTCAAAGGTGATGGTGAGAAACCAAGAAATATTGCAATACATTCAGAAAAAAGATTACTTTTTTGGACAGATATTGGAAGAAAAATGAGAGTAATGCGCAGTAAAATGGATGGAAAAGAGAGAATTGTAGTAGCGACTGATCTAGAACAACCAACAAGTATTGCAGTAGATGCAATTTCAAGCATTGTATATTGGGCACATGGAAATCAGATTGAATGTGCAGATTTTGATGGGAACAATAGAAGAATTCTGGTTTCTCCCGTTGGACAAGGTTCAACTGTTTATTTGTCTATCTTTTTTGATTTTATTTATTGGTTTGATAAGGAAACATCAAGTTTAGAGCGTATTAATAAATCTGGAAATGGAAGAAAAACAATCATGAATAAAGTACTTACAGATTTAATTGCGATAAATACTCCACAAGATGATGTAATGAAAACACATATTTGTAGTCCTTTTCGGGAATATGGAGGATGCTCACATTTTTGTATAGGAATCACTTCTTCTAGGTACATTTTTAATTTCTCTTGATCAGCAAATAAAATATAAATAGAATGTACGGGGAAAAGGGGGAATGTCGATTTTAACGAATTTTAACTAGTTTAATATTTTTTCGTATTGCTGCTCTTTATCATTGGCTATTGCGAATTAAAATTTTTTTAGTTTTACGGTAGTTATAAAAAATTGAGGTATATCACGAAAATCAAATACTTCTTATCTTTTAGAGTTTAATGTGTTACATATTACTTAAAATTATAAATAAAAGTTGCAAATGATGCAGAATAAAGTGATATTTTTTTCTTTTTTTATGTATGATGAAATACGAAGTTGTGACATATATTGAAAAACAAAATTTCGTTATCTGAAAAATGCTAAAACTATACATTCCCACTTTTTCCTATGGACTCTTCATATAGGATAATTCTTTCACTAGAGGGGAAGTCTCTTTCGAAAGAAGGAGGTGCCACATATGTATGCCTGCATATATAGAAACTGAAAACAAATGTATGGATATAAGAATGATCTCAAAATGGTTCATATAAACAGTCATAACGGTAGCCGATAGCATTAGGCATTATTATCCTTTATATAGCAATAATGTCCGATCGGACGAATTAGCGACTTCTCTTTTTAAAATTTCTAGCAAGAGAATCATTGCATAGAAAATTTTATATTAAAGTATATAAAAGACATTATTTTCAGATGTTCTTGTCCAAAATCTTTGGTTTTATCTGAAGATGAAAAAACTTGTAGAGCTGCGCCAGCCTGTGGAACGGATCATTTTACTTGTGCTGCACCTAGTTCTGCAGTAACAAAAGATTGTATACCTGCTACATGGAAATGCGATGGCCAAACCGACTGTCCTGATGGAAGTGATGAATTAGGTTGTCCAGCTTGTAGTCGTGAACAATTTAAATGTCAAAGTGGCCATTGCATTGGTAAGAATATTGAGCTATCAAATCATTCAAATTACGAATTAAATATAGTGAAATTGTGAATTATTATTAAAATTGTTAGACATGTCCTGGGTGTGCGATGGAACAGCTCAATGCCATGATGGCCTAGACGAAGCTCATTGTTGCCGTCCAGGTCAATTTCAGTGTATTGGAAGTGGTGTTTGTATTTCTGGTTCAGCGCTTTGTGATGGTTGGGACGACTGTGCCGACGGAAGCGATGAACTTGCATCTGCATGTACACCTGCAAACAATCCTCGACAAGAAAATAATTCATTAGAATCTGGAAAAATCACTTATGTTATTATTGTACCTATTGGACTGATTGCAACAATTGCTACAATTGCTTTTGGATTTTATTATTGTAGAAGAAAATTCATAAACAATGAAGAATTGCCTGATATTTTACATGATTCAGCTGGAGATCCATTATCACCCAAACCAGTAAGATTAGCAAAACCAATGTTCGCGCAAAAAAATTGTAGGAAAGATTTGAAAATTGGAATGGAAACTGTAAGAATGTCAATGTTAAATGGAAGCAGTATAGGATCAAGTTACGACCGCAGCCATATAACCGGTAACCTGTTAATTTACAAACTAATATATCATAATTAAATTATTAAATCATAAATCAATCATTGTAAGTAAAGCAGTACAAATGATTTGTTATAATAATATATAGAACAATTGGTTTTGTAGACATTTTGCCATCTTGTAGAAATTTAGATTAGAAAATGTATTATGATGAATAATATTATCCGTTATTATGATTATAATAATAAATATATATTCTGCTTTAAGGAGCTTCCAGTTCAACTCGAGGTAGTTCCACAGGAGGTTACCCACAAGAAACATTGAATCCTCCTCCGAGTCCAGCAACAACAGCCAATTCTACTAGATGCTCAAGCAGTAATGCATCTAGGTATAAACCTTATAGGCATTATAGGAGCATAAATCAGCCTCCACCTCCAACTCCTTGCAGTACAGATGTTTGCGACGAATCAGACAGCAATTACCCAGCAAGATATAGATATGAAAGTGAACCCTATCCTCCACCTCCTACTCCAAGATCTGTTTACCAAAGTGATGCTGCAATTAGTTGTCCTCCCTCTCCTAGTTCACGATCTTCTACATATTTTAGTCCACTTCCTCCACCTCCTTCCCCTGTTCCTTGAATATATTAAAAATTGTTTATATTCTATTTTTTAAAAAATGAGATCTTTTGGTAAGTCTTTAGAAATAATTTAAAAATGAAAATTTATTTTATTAAAACGTTTATATTTTATAAGTGGACAAGTAAAAACATTATTCTTAAAATATTCGAAATCAAGGACAGTAAATGTTAAGCAATTTTTATTTATTTATATTAATAAGTAAAATAATATAAGATAAAAATTTTATCATTTTGTGATTAAATTTCATTCATTAAATTTTACTTGATACCTTCTTTTAGAAGATTTTCGAGGAAAGATATCTTTTTGCAACATTATTAAATTTGTTTGAAGTGTTACTTATATTTGAATAAGTTTTTTTGTTTCTGTAAAAAATTTATACCATCGTGCCTCTTAACTCTGTAACGTATTTGTAAGGAATTTAATCGTAAAATGTAAATATTGTAACAATGTATAAAAGTTGTATATGATTTTTAACATTCGATATCCAAGTTGTTTTGCAAAGAAGTTTTTTTTCTTTAAGTACGTATATATTTATAGTGTATAAGAAGTTAGTTGAGTAACTTTCATATTTACAATCAAGACATATCAAACTCTATATTACAAATTAAAAATAGATAGAACAATTGAAAATTATTTCTAATGAGAATAAAATCAAAATAAGCAATGACATATAATAATTAAATAATCTAAGAACATTTAAAATGTGTATTTATAGAAAAAAACATTTTTTAATTTTTACTGTGAAAATGAAAAGTACTTCTTGCATTTATTTGCATTTTTATGTAACGGCTCTACCGTGAAAGTGAAAATTACTAAATGTGTATTTATATATTTACATTTCTATATAATAGTTAATCAACATATGAAAATTAGTAAGTTACAATTTTTAAATAATGATATAAAGTAATGCTGTTCCTCCAGTTTATAATCGGACTGTGCCATACAACATTTAGGATATTTAGTAAATGAAATTCAAAATTATTGTATATATAAAATGTACAATGTCATGTGGAAATGATTTTTACCTCGCACTGCCATTACACAAGCCTTGAAGAAATACATTCTATTAAATTATTATTCTTGTTTGGCATTAAAGACTGAAATAATTCTTCTATATTTTTTTTACATTTACAACAAAAATATGTATTATCCTATGTATGTAGCATAATTGTATAAAAGAATAAAACTTTTGTTACATATTTTATATGATACTTATTATTTTATGATAAAATAATTTTAAAATTATGCATTTTAATAATAAGTAAAAAATATATTATTAATTGTAAGCTTTAGTTTTAATCAATTTCCTCGTATTTTTTTTTAACTACTATTTATTTTTTCTATTTAGGTACAAAAACGTACGTAAGTGTAATTTAACATATATTTTTATTAAAATTTATTCACTATTTACACACGCAATATTTGTGTACGATGTATACAATATTGTGTACAATCGAAAGATGTAAAAATATTAATAAAAACGTCAAATAGAATACTATATATACTAATTCACTATACAGACGCACTATTTACATTAGTCGTTTTTTATTTCTATCTATTTTACAGATTTTACAGGCTGACGCGCGCCACAGCTATAAAGGATTCTTAAAATCATATTCGTCTCTTTTTGTTTTTATACAAATATACATATGCTCAGATTTCTCTGCTAACATAAATAATTGTTCCTCAGGCAGGTACGGTTTATTCTTGACGGCAGGAAGAATTTATTTCAAGATATTTTGTACCTTCAACATTAATGAAATTAATCAAATTAATCAAATTTATAAACTATAAAGAGCCAAATTCCAGGTTAATATTTGTAAATTATTATTATTATACTTTTCAAGCTGTACAATATCTAATTATGGTACAAAATACGTGTTTTTAAGAGTTTTTACAAGTTCTTAAACAAGTTGTTACAAGTCCTTAATACATTCAGTATTTATTAGAAGAAAGGAAATATAATAATTGCTTTCTGTTTGTTTTAGTGAACTAATAAAACTTGATACAGATTGTATAAATACTTTAAAAACATTTTATGTACAACATTTAGAACTTGTTTTAATTAACTATTAATTCAAATAAAACACAAAAATCTTATATGATAATACGATAAGATAATATCTTATTGTAAGAGATTAAATGATATTTCAAAATATATGTAATAATTCAGTATTGTTTAATACTGCTCATATTTTAGCATATTATATTATTTAATTAAAAATGGAATTGGAAAATGGAATGTTTGATAAACGCCTGAGATATCTTTGTTCAAATATTTGAAAAATTGTATTAAATCTACTACAAATCTAACATTAATGTAACAGAATTTTAAGATACCACAGAGAAATAATTACTAATAAAATAAAACATAAAAATGAAATGCGTAAGAAATTATTAAAAAAAGCTTTCTTTTAGATTGATAAATAAATATGGATGTAAGATTCTCAGTTAAGTATTTTATCAATACATATCCTTGCCGTCAAAAAAATTGATTGTATGCTTGTTCAAAGAAAAATTTCTCATTTTGAACAATTAACAATCGATTAAAAAATTAATCAATAGTCAATAGCAACAAATTATTGTTTTAGAATCTTTCTTAACAAAAGGGGAGGGGGGTGTTTAAAATTTTGGCGCGCGCATTTACCTCGATTTAAATCCTCCTTTGAAAATATTTTCTCCTTTCTCAACTGTAAGATACTTTAACACATTGACTGCCACGCGTGTTTTCAAAGAAATCTCCATCAGGCCACGCGTACAGCAGTACCAAGCGTTCTCTGCTAGGTGCTCCCATCGATATTTTAGTAATGCGAGTCGCTCAAGTGGTGGTCTTAAGAATGATCTTTCGTTTCATTTGTTCGCAACATTAAAACCACTAGCTGTTGTTGAATATAATGAAGGAAAGTGTGGTATAGATTATTCCGGTTTCTTATGTCACCACAATTAGAAAAGGAATCAAATGGTACAGAAAACTTGGCATTCAATTCCTTCTGGGAATTTCTGTTGTAAACGCTTTGACGGTTTACAAAATTGCAACAAGGAAAAATATAAATATTAGAGTATTTAGACAATTATTAGTTGCAAAATTATTAAATCTTTGTCTTCGACGGAGTCAACATAATATCGCCGTTCGGAAAAATGATTCCGGAAGAAGCATTAGACGCGCATGCAAACTACGTTATGCAAATAAAAGACGTCGAATGGACCGAACAAAGGCACAAAAGAATTTGAAGAAAACAACAACTTATTGTCCAAATTGTTCCGACCAACCTCAGCTATGTATAGAATGCTTTAAAGTTTTACATTCTAAATAATTTTTTCAATAAACCATTTTCGTATTTTTATTTTATAACAATTCAACAGTTTTATTATTATGGAATATCTTTTCAAATACCTACGACGATCCTTCGCAAATACTCAAATAAACGACACTCGAATATGGGTTACACGGCCTGACCAGAAACTTTGCTAACACCCGAATACGGGTGTCATGGCAGTCAACGTGTTAACGTAAGGTACAAGTACAAACAACAAGGATCAAAATCTTAAATGCCTAATTTTTTAAATCTTTCTTCCTTTCTAAACAACCACATAGACTTAATAAAAATAATCATTATGTCCAAGAAGAACTGATTGATATTTCTTATGCAGAGAAAATTTTGAAGGACTTGAAGTATTTATAATAAATTTTTTTTATTCCTTGTGTCTAAATTTTTCTATGATAATCAATAGACCGAAATTTGACTACATTATACAAACTTTTCAGATTCTTTTTATTTTATAAACATGGGACAAGTTAGGCAACCAGCCTAATATTTGAAATTCCGACAATTAATCAATCGTTTGAAATTTCCACATACAATGAACTTAAAATCGTTCAACTGTGTTATAATTGCCTAAACATTTAATAAACAATTCAACATACCCTCCAAAAATGGCATTATTTACTATTTATTCAATTTAATAAAATCTCAGTTCTTTGTTCCCTCATTTTTTAATGTCTCTTTAACTATTTTCATTTTTATTGCACATACATTCTTCACTGTAAAAACAGTTTACTGAACCAAATAGCAAATAGTTAACGACACCCACATCCAAGGACAGACATGTCCTGGTAATTTTTCAATACTACTTTATTTTCTTCATCAAGATAAAGCATGGATATAGAGCTAAGAGCGGTAGGTACACAACAAGCTTTAGGCACCATACTTGGTTTTGTTGAGTAAACCAAGTTTTGGACAATTGCGTGATTGGTAGAATTTAAGTGATCTGCTAATGGAAACGGGCAATCACCATGGCAATAAAAGGCATCGTAACCAGGGGGGGCAACAATCCAATCATTCCAACCAACATCAGCAAAATCAACATAAAGTGGATGTCGCCTACAATTTTCACGTCCATCTTTTCGGCGGTTTTTTCGAAGTGCTGCTCTTCTGGCACGACGGTCCATTATTTGACTTGCAGAAGACATCTTATATCTAAATAATAAATATTCTTGATATAATATTCTTGTAAATTATTGATTTTATATTGATATAAATTATGTATTAATCATTATTAGAAAACTATTTCATATACTACGTAATTAATATTTTTTCTGTGAACTTATAGTTCATTATCAAATCATCCAAATTTGGATATATTATATGTATAATATAATTTGTTATTACACGCAATTTAAATACATTGCTATTATACATGTGTATGTATATAATAATAAATGTTTAAAATAAAATATTAGATTAAAAGCTTTAAATTTCGAATGCATAATTAAGAAAGGTTACAATAATGCTGTAGTTATTCTTTCTATAAAAAGGAATAAAAATATATGAAGAAACTAGTTTGTACCTGCCATCATCTGTATAAGTAAATAACATTGGACGATTAACAACCCATGTGTCGTTTCTTTCATTTGCGTTTCTCCTTAAACGCACATGCTCCTGTTTAGTTCCACGTACATGTACTAAAAGTCCATGATTGTTCTTAGGATCTTTTATCCATCTTTCCACAGCAGGATGTACGTCTACACTAATTGTGCCATTTTTCCTAGTGTTTAGCGGTTTACTATCAATTAAACGCAATAGCGGAGCGCTATGTCCTCTTGCACCAGGACGTAAAATATCATATATAAGTATTCTACCCAATTTCGAATTGGAATCATCTTCATTTAAAATAGGTACACGAGAAAGACTTAATTCTGCAGCTTGTAACTTCTCCCCTGAAGGTATACTACTTAAATCAAAGGAAAGACGAAAGCGATTTGGAGATTGAAATTTATGATCCACCTCACTTTCTGCATAAAAACAAATAAAAGAAGAAAAAGGTTGAGATATAAATAATAATGTAATAGTATGGATCTTAATTATCATATATTTTATTTAACATTTTTAATTATGTTATTATTATTGTTATCTACACATATTGTAATGTACATTTATATTTTAAAGTGCATTAAATTTTACTTGTTGCATTGTTTAACTACATTATATTGTAAGTAATATTTAATCGTTATTCAGTTGCAAACATACAGTATAATTTATTAACTAATATAATGTCAAAGATAATTTTAGATACATTTACTTTTTATAAATATACTTACCAACATGAGAAAAGGAACGCACTGTATTAGCAGATCTGGCATGAATTCCTGGTTTAGCAATATCAGCCATACCAATTGTATTTTGTTTTACAAAAAGTTTTTTCAATGATTCAGGAACATAAGCTTGACCTTGTGGTTTTGGCCTTTTAGCAAAACCAAGAAGTGACAAAAGGCTAGCTTCAATTCCAGCAATTGCTTGTTGACGTTCGCTGATAGCAAAATGTTTGGCACTATCAGAATGTAGATGCAAGTGAATGTTTGCTGTGGTAGTTGCCAGCAGCAAACTTGCTGCGACTAAAACCAATCTCAGTGGCAGCAACATGCGCATTGTGATGTCGTTGCTCACGGATGTTGCCTCCCTAAAAGCAAAATAATGAAACTCCTGATATTGTATGTCAATTATGAACAGTTCCTTAAAGAGATTTAAAAATGGATAATGAAACAAACACAATTCTAATTTAATTATACATATAGTCACAAGTTAATATTTTAATAGTGACATGAAGAATTGAGAAAAATAGTCAAAAATTAATCATTAATGACTGCATATTGTAGATTTTTACCATAAAAGAAAGTATTGTAAATTTCATTTGCTCCTCATAGAAAAATTTGATAATGCTCTTTGATAATTCATAGCTAAAGTTAAAATTATAGGAAATAAAATAATTTTGCATTAACTCTTATATTTATGTGTCAATTCATGATAATCATCTTATTAATTCATAGAAATAAGAATTAAATAATTAATTATATAACTCGTTAAACTCAAATATTAAATTTTTATATAAAATAATAGATAATTAAAAATACAACATTTAGAGATATGTTTAAAAAGTATACACGAATTTGTTAAAAGTTTATTTAACGACAAATAGTTTTAATATAAATTGTTATACACACACAAATCACTGGATGCTAAAATAATCATATAATTAAGAAATGTAAATTTAAAATAAGATCAGCTGTTTGAAGTAGAAATTATTAATTTACTCAACCATTTAGCAATGAAAAAATTATTTTCTTTTATAATTTAACTAATAGTCTTAGGACTATTTTGAATCATGACATTGTTCTTTTTAAATAGTATATACATATAATTTTGCTAAAGATATTATAATATTTTCATAACAGTACACAAATAGCTCACTTTTACTGTTAATTCTTGCAAATATCTCGAAACTAATGATTTTTGTTATATGTCACTATTCGCATGAATAGATGAAAAGTAAAATGTTCGTATATTTTTATATGATTGGATATAAAATTTGAGAACCACTGAGACAGACCTGCATTCTATTACAGATAGAGATAGAAACAGAAAGGTTAGTGCCATGCTGTCTGCTGCCGAATGATTGGGCGATTAATCTAGCCGCGAATTTTCAACGCGTTTGCTTCAGTTACCTGACATAAAGCTGTTCCACGAGAAACAGTTAAATTACTTAAACTGCTTTTTTTATTTTGCTATTTACATTTATAATTCAGATGTAGCAAGTGAAAATAAAATTAAATAAATCGAATGAAAATTTTTTTAATACATTTTGTCAATATAATATTATTATTATTAGTTTTATTGCTTGTATTACATATTGTGATAACCTTGTTTAATGATAACATTTTTATCATATGTTATATTTAATTTAGATACGTAATTTCATAATCAGACATATGAAAGAGTTTTCATTTTTAAATTGAGATATTTTGTTTCATTAATGTAGCAGATTCTAAGCTTATTTATTAAATTTATTTGATATAAAATAGAACAATTCTCTATCATTTTGAAAAGTTAGTTAAAATAATGCTTAAAGCGAAATATTAACCTTACATGACCAACATCAACTTTGTACCTTGAATTATTACAAGTCGATATTTAAACATCTTTTATCATAAGATAAATAAAAAAGATGGCTTTTAAAGGTTCAAAATTTTTAAGACAGGATAGGAAGGATACGTCTTTGTAAGTATAGTATAATAATGTCTGTTAATAACTTACTATTATAAATGTATTTCAAAGAATTAAACCCAATATTTTGTTGTTAATATACTGTGAGTATACGTATATTCTTATTGTTTTGTACAATTATTTCAATTAAATACTGTTTTGATAATACATTATTAATTAGCGATAGTTCTATTTAATCAGATAGTAAATAACAGTTACAATAACTTATGATTTCTATACATAATACGACGAAAAGAATAAAAATAATAAAAGCAAATATTTCTGTTATAGATATTCGAATTCAGAATTTATTTTTTATATCTTGCAATTTATCTTAAAATTATTATTCAGGTACATCGACATCTTCAAAGTTATTTATTTGTATTATTTATATTATTGTATTAACTGTATCCATGGATGCAAACTATATAGTTTTTTACACTACATATACAGGATACGGCTGAATAACATATACAAACGAGCATGAGGTAATTCCTGATGAAAAACTGAGAAGAAAATATATAATAAAGAAAATTTTTCTCTCGGGGCTTAATTATCGAGAAAGGAACCGAGGAATCACCTTATGCCTGCTTGTACATTAAATAAATGTATAATTAATGTTTTAAGGAAATGTAAACGTATAATGGTGTAAACGCGATTCTATTAATGAGAATTGTATATAACGCTTCAAGAAGAATGTAGTGTTCTTGTACTGTACTAAAGGAATGCACGGCCACCCAAAGTATTCGATCTAACGCGAAGCTAATTCGAAGCTAATAGGTCGGTACATACTTAGGAGACCACTTCGCTTCTAGGAAACAAACTCTCTACCTGCTCTCTACGAAGAAAAAATTCTGCTGTCTATATCTGTATTTCCTTTTAGACTTTCTAGTTAAAGAATATTTAGAAAATGAATGGAAAGTTATGTATTAGAAAGATGTACATTTAGGATTATATATAACAGCTCTTATCATAATTATGAATTTAATTATTGCCTTCAAACTTAATATGAAAAAATATTTTGTTGGATAAGCGGAGAAAGTATTTTACACGAAACAAGTGGAAACTTACAAAATATTTAGTAAATATTTAATAGATATCTGTAGTATGCGTTTGTGACTTTGTAACTAAAATATACAGTACAATATCATTAAATTGATAATTAAGGAAAACTAAATCTTACAACTTAAATATATCGAGAAAAAGAAATTAACATAATGAATGATAGAGTTCTGTAAAGGCAGGAGTCAAGAAATAAATGTAATAAAATAAATAAAGCAACAAAAGTATGTTGTAGAAAATTCTACAATGGTCAATATCATTTGTAAGAACGAAATGAACGTAGGTGATTCTTTCCTCCAAAAGTGACTATAAAATCTCGTAAAATTAACCAAATACTTCCACTGTAAGACAGCATACTGTTACAATGTTAATAGGATATTGACTAGGTATTGACGATTTCAAATATGTAGAAACTCTAAGATTAAGTAAAATCTACTAATATAAATATGTTTAAATAAAAAAAAACAATAAATCGCTGAATTTTCAAATATTCTTAAATTCCAAATATAAAACAAAATGTTGTGAAACAGATATTTAAATATACAAAATAAAGGAAGAATAAATAAAGTTTCATAAAGGAAGAAAAGTTGATAAAATCGATGAATACGCGTAATATCGATAAATTTGCTTTCTCTTACAGGACATAAAAATTGTCGTTTGATTAAGCTTTTGAGTATTTTTAAAGATTTTTGCAGTAATTTAATATGCGCAATTAACAGAGTGAAAATTTAATGAAAAAGATAAATTAAGAACAACGTTTTTGTTGAATGTTTTGACATCGTTTTCGATAGCTCATTTCAATACATCGAAAGAGACAACGAAAAGTTGTAATTTGTAAAATACAAATGCATAGATCGTATTGTAGAATGTAAATAATGCTCATGTTTATCTCGATAACAGAGATATAATACTCTATTGACATATATAATATTATGTAAACAATGAAGAACTTGACATGAAATGTTCATTTAACAATCCTCTTCAATACAACATTAAAGCTGTGATATAATTAAAGCACTGAACAAAACACAGCTTAACCTGTTTTCTCCCATCTTTTTTCATTTAAATAAAATATAAGATTGGTATTTTTTTTCAAAGAATCACTAGTTAGATTAAATAGTTAGAATAATCACAATTAAGCATACGATTTCCAAATGTTTCGTTTATTTCATAACTTCAAATAGTAAATTAACATACTGTTATATCAGAATATAATAATTTCGTTTATTACTTAAAATAAAAATTATATCAAATAACGTATTCTGTAGTGTTTATATTATTTTTCAAATAGTTGTAGGTATCTATAAAGAAATTTTTTCATTTTCAGTTTCGTGTATATCGATGGAAACAGCAGCAAGTACAACTGGTAATATCCTGTTTAACACAAATATCGCACAGTTGCACCGAAGGAATGCGGCACGGGTAGAGTAAGAATACAAGGTGTTGAGTATACATAAGCAGCACGTCATCGTCTAAAATAATCGGGCCAGCGACAATCAAACAAACCTACTCTTTCGAGCCAATGAAAACCAATGAATTTTTCTGTTCTAAAAAACTTCTTAGCAATGTTGTATTTCTATTAGACTCACCTGAGCTAATCGTAAGTCCGTTGTTTGAGCAGCCACGACATTTCAATGAGTCCATGTAACCTCACTCAGAAACTATTGTCTCAAAACCTCGCCCCCGGCAGTCTTTAGTATCGATACATCGATGTTGGAACTCTTTTGCGTTGTCTGATATTTTCGCACTTGTGTACTCATCAAAGAGAAAGAGCAATTCACCCGAATAGATAATAGACAGAGAGGAAATAAATTATTTTCAATTTTTCTTAATAGTACGCAAAATCATGGATATAATGATTAGTTTTTAAAACACTATCATCGTTTGTACAAATAGAGAATGTTTTCAAGAGCACGCGTTAATATTGAACACAACTCGATACACGGAAATCTTCGAGAAGTCGAGAGGAATAGTAGAACCGGGATATCGTAACGTGAGAGGGGAAAGAGACAAAGAAAGAGAGAGATAGTATCTTAATAGTAGGAGATACAAATTTAGCACACCATCACGTGATTACTTTATATGATTAAAATGTTACAATTGTAATCTCAACTGCTTTATTTGGAAAATTATTTTTATTCAATCCTATTAAGATTTTCAAGTTGTTTCATCGTATATTAATTTGTTAATATTAACATTGACTTTAATAATATTAATAAATTATAGTAAATTAAGAATAATTAATGTTTTTATAGCATCTTTAATGTAATTAAAAAGTGTCTTACATATCCCAATCTTCGAGATCACGTAATAGCTATGTCTCTTCCACATAACACTTGATAATTTTGTTATCAAATAGTTTTATTTCAAAAATTCAAACATGTTTGCACATTTAAAAGCGAAAACAATTTTTATATACATCATCTTGCATTCTGAGAAATATATTGCAGTCGTTTGAATCTAGGGAAATTTGAATTTAAATATACATATGTATTTTCCAAAGTTTTTTGAGTTACTAGATACAAACTAAAGGAGAATTCTCATCACGTCGAATCGGCTAAACAAACGATATCACTATAGAATAAAATCTAGAATAGAAACAACAAATTTGTTCAAATTTCTTTCCTCGGTTTACTTTAATCTATGTTGAATGTCAGTTATATCGTAATGTTTGATATTTGTTGAAATGAACTTTTGGATTGTTTCTAATCACTTATTAATGTTTTAACTCTTATGAAATAACCGCAAAGAATTTTAATTGCACGTGCATTGTTTAAATGCGTTTTATTTATTAGGCGAAGCAAACCTCGCTCCCTTTATACGATCAGGTACGTTTATCGTTTCTTTTATACACATTATTTATTTGCATACTTTGTTTATTGCATATATTTTCTTATTAACTTTTTATCTATTACGTTGAGATAAGAAAAATTTTTACACATAATCGTAATTGATTAGATTGTACATTTGCAGTATATGCAACTGTTTGTAAATGTATATTTATAAAAGTGTAACTGTTATACAAATTTAAAAAATAATTCGGTTAATAATTCCATAAACATTTGTAGAAGGAACGTATTATATCCATTTTTAAACAATGTAATACCTGCTACATTCAGCATAGAATTCCAGCTGTTCTAAAGCATTGACCTCTTCATTATCAAAGAAATGTTTAATGCTAGATGATGTATTATTTTTTTTACATTGTTATGTATTGTGGAGTTTTTTGATTAAGGACTATGTAGCAAAAAGTTTCTTTATAGTCTTATCATATATGCTCTAATAACTTTATAAGTATGAAATTATAAATCATATTGTATTACTTTACTTATCAAGTTTGTTATTTATTAATGGTTTTATAACACATTGATTACATATATGACACTATTTAAGCATTGTTTTAAGTCTTTGTTTCATATTTATACAACATTTTTAAAATAGAGATGTTCAGTAATAGTTCAAATTATATATATCAAAGAAAGTATATCATACAGTAAATAACAGATAATTTTAATAATTTCACATAAACTTATACTGTTCATAATATATAATTATAAATCGATTATGTGGGTTTATTATATTGTTAAGTAACTTCTGTATTAAAAGGAATAGAAAGATTTTTGGTATTGTTTTCAGTGAAGGTCACTATTTTATAAAATGGCTGATTCCAGTGATTTGGATCGGCAAATAGAACAACTAAAAAAATGTGAAATCATCAAAGAAGCAGAGGTTAAAGCTCTTTGTGCCAAGGCACGTGAAATTCTTATTGAAGAGAGTAACGTACAAAGAGTGGACTCTCCAGTTACTGTATGTTTTTATTACAATAAATGTAAAGCATTATTATAATCATAGTTTATAAAAGGCATGATTTATTTTCAGGTATGTGGGGATATTCATGGTCAATTTTATGACTTGAAAGAATTATTTAAGGTTGGGGGTGATGTTCCAGAGACAAATTATCTATTTATGGGAGACTTTGTTGACAGAGGGTTTTATAGTGTTGAAACATTCCTTCTACTTTTGGCATTAAAAGTAACTATAAAAATTTTTATAACAATATAATGCCTTAAAGATATAAGAAATTAATATGATGATCAATAAAATTATTATCTTTGAAAATTACATTGAGGAAATGAATTATTACCTCTGTAATGACAACTATGGATGTGAACATACTTACAGGTTCGTTATCCTGATAGGATTACATTAATAAGAGGAAATCATGAATCTCGACAGATTACACAAGTTTATGGTTTTTATGATGAATGTTTACGCAAATATGGCAGCATTACAGTTTGGCGATATTGTACTGAAATATTTGATTATTTATCTCTTTCCGCTATCATTGATGGAAAAATATTTTGTGTTCATGGTGGATTATCTCCAAGCATTCAAACACTTGATCAAATAAGGACTATAGATAGAAAACAAGAAGTAGGAACTATGTTTAAATTCGTATAAAAAATATTGAACTATTTATATATATTAGATAAAATTTTATGGTATAAAATACAATGTAATAAAATATATATTTATAAACTTCTTATAGGTGCCACATGATGGTCCAATGTGTGATTTACTTTGGTCAGATCCTGAAGATACTCAAGGTTGGGGAGTTTCGCCACGTGGAGCTGGTTACCTTTTTGGAAGTGATGTTGTAGCACAGTTTAATTCTGCAAATGATATTGAGATGATTTGTAGAGCACATCAATTAGTTATGGAAGGATATAAATGGCACTTTAATGAGACTGTTTTGACTGTTTGGTCAGCACCTAATTACTGCTATAGGTAAATGAATATTTTAAGGATATAAAGAGATTACATCTTTGATCTTTTTTATAAATTGATATTTTTAATATAATATTTTTTTGATAGATGTGGTAATGTTGCTGCAATATTAGAATTAAATGAACACCTTCAGCGAGAATTCACAATATTTGAAGCAGCACCACAGGAAAGTCGAGGAATACCTAGTAAAAAGCCTCAGGCTGATTACTTTTTATAAAAAAAATTTAATTAAAAATGACTGCATAAACCAAAATATTTCCGAATGTTTTTTTTTTTTAAAAGAAACCATTTTAAATGATTGCTTGACACATATTTACAAAATGTTCACATAGGAAAAGGGGATTTGATCATGAGAATATTGTAGACAAAAACTAATGTTGTTTCATTTGTAATTAAATATTAGCAAAGGACTTCGCTCGGTATTGGAAATATCAATTTGATATAATAAATAATATGAGTATATGTGTTTCTCAATATCATAGTTTGTTAATATGAAAATCTATATGACTCTACAAAATATACTAAATAGTTTTGTCCTTGATGATAAAAGTATATATCTTTTAAAAATGTGTATTTTGTCATTTCTCAAGCTTCAAAGATACGTACACACACATATGCGAAAACATTTGTACTAAGTACATTTAATTATTATAATAAGATTGAACTTCTTTTGCTTTAATTTCTGTAATTATTTCATACAAAATGTTTTAAACGTGTGTAGAAAATCAAATTGCGTAATTCTATCTTATATTGTATAAATATTTAATTTATATATGATTCAATCTATAACTAAATTTTAATGATATTAAAGTAATTATTTAGCATGAGAAACAATAAAATAGAAAAAGTAAGTAGAATTTATAAGTGATTGTTTGACTTCAAAAGTAAGTAAATTTATTGTAATTATAATTATAATAATTTTTTATGTAACTACGTTCTAATAGGTACGAGATCGTAATTATTGAAGTAACAGACCATTTTATAACCCAGCTGTATAGTGAATTTCAAAAATAATTTGACAAACTATAATTTCAGAAAAACTGATTTTATAGGGAAATAGTATCAACGAAGCTTAATTATTTCAATCCTTAGTTATTCGATTTACAATTTTAATTTAGTGTTATTAATATTATCGATTTCTTTATATATATATTATTCTTAATTAGCAATTTAAATACTTCTACATGTAATTATAATATACATTTTTTGACATTATGTAAGTGATAAACCTTGTAAAATTATAATAATATAGTCTAATTAAACAAATGCTTTTAATGATTAGATTTACATATTAGTTAATTAATATCAATTTGCTAATAGTATCAACATAAATTTTGTGAATATATTTCTTTCAGCTTTAAATTTCATTTCGAATTAAAATATTTGTATGATGACTTTAAACAAAGAACTAGACAGTTCATAAGTATTTAAGTAAAAGTATTTGAGTAAAAATATTGCAGAACAATTTTTTTTTTAAATATAATAAAGATCTGCTAAAAGCAACGAAGTATTATCATATTCTATAGTTCTATTTTTTTGCGTATATTGGCAACACTACTGACATGATATCTATCAAAGTTGTTTCCACGGTTGATTCTTCTGTTAAATCGTGGTTGGAACATAAATACGAAGAATACGTGACGTATAAAACATTTTAGTTATTTAAATGAACATTAGACATTAATGAAACTAGTTCATAACTAGTACTTATTAATATATCGCGAAAGTTTTATTATTCACCGTACAATGACACAATTCACTTATGTATATCAATAATTAGTTGTTTACAATAACATAACCTATCAAATTATGGATGTTCCAACTCCTTCAAATGTAAATCATGGATTTTCCCATAATACTGATGGATTTTTAAATATATCTATTGAATCTCCAAATTTGGATCCATTGTCAACAAAACGTAGAAGGTGCATATTAACTTTTCACTTATAGATGTATTTACAGATTTAAACGGTTCTATGTTCATATATTGTATACTATACATCTAAAGGCAGCTTAATTCTTTAATTGTACCACATAATTACATGACGTAATATTATTTTATGAAAAATATGAATGAATAATTGTTTTTATTTTAATACAATCAAATGAGAATATTATACAAGTTTGTGTTAATTAACTTTATATTAGTTATTAATAATGTCCAAACTAAAATTGATTTTGTAAATATTATAAATATTAGTACTAGTAGAGAAGACAATTTATATATTTTTATAAATGTTAATTCTTTCATTAATGCAGTTCATAATAGATTACTATTAACTCTATTGATACATTTTTATGACAAAACATTTAATCTAATACTAATTAGATAATATTTTATATTAAAAAGTAAATTCTAGTGAGTAAATTATAACTTCAATTAAATTTGTTTAATTCTTCATAAAACGTATATAATAACATAACTTAAGAAAACATTTAGAGAAATAGAACAAACATTTGCATGAATTATTTAAAATGAAATATTTATATATATGAAGGCAGTTTTGATTGCCTTATAAATTGACCAGTGCTAGAAAATGCAATTCATATATATATGAGGTGAAGTGAAACGAGAAGAAACATTATTAATAAAATATGTTTGTGGCTATTAGTTTTTAAAATTAAAAGTGAAATAAGTTTGCACGTAAGACTGTAAAATACAAACGAATAAAAGCAATTATCTTTCAAAATCAATCAACCATTTTATTACAATTGTTGTTAATGCAACTGTAAAATAACATTAATTCTCAATAAATTTGTGTTCACATGGATATCGTGATATTATATGACTTTAACATTGTTTGAACATTTATTATATCCATTTACAAATAAAAGAACTGTTAAATTTATTTTTATTTATTTATGAGTTATGAGATGATTAAGTTATTACAAACTTATAATCTATCCCTTCATTTATAAATAGAAAAACTTTTTTGTACATTTAAAATTTCTATAAGATTTTATTTTGCTTGTTAAGATGGACAAACAAATACATTTGTGTAAGTACATATATAAATGCAAACAACTGTAGGCACAAAGCTTTATTGAAGTCATACTTAATTTAAAATCATATCTTACGTACAATATTAATTGTATAAGCAAATATAATTAGGAAGAAGCATACAATATAAGAATTACTTGTTTGATTACTTTTTATGTACTTTATACAAAGGAAGTTGTCAATAAAGATGACATACAATAAGTAAGATTAAAAATAATCAATATAATATAATACTCAATATATAATATAATATAATATAATACTCAAATATAATGTAATACCGAAAAAATTAATTAAATTAATTAAATACAGATTAATAATTCTTATATATATCTCAACTATATCATTTGTATTATACTTTTAGTTCTTCACGTACAATAAAGCGTAGAAAATTTGATGACGAGCTTGTTGAAACAACATTCAACTTACAACCTCCAGCTACAAGTACAAAATCTGCCTCCAGATCTAGAACTGTCTCAATTTCTACTACTCCAATAGAGTCTGCTGTTCCACAACAAAATGCACCAAGTCCTATTCAGGTTTCTACCAATGTTTCTCAATCGGATAGATGTAACAGACGAACAAGTAGACCAGGAGCGTCGAATGCTCCAGGACGAAAAAATAAGAAGAACAAAAATCATTCACATTCAGTAAATGCAACAAAAGATCTAGGAAGATGGAAACCAACAGATGACTTAGCATTAATCACTGGTGTGCAACAGACAAATGATTTAAGAATGGTATTTATTTTCTCTTTTTTTTTTTTATTGCAAGCATTTAATACAAAGATCTAATTGCTTGAAATTAACTTTATAATGCTAAATTAAATACAATAAATGTTTTACTGTTTTACTAAGTATGTTAAGGTATTGTTAGTATCATTCATTTTTCATATTTTTTAAAAATAATAATATAGTAGTAATACATAGAACTCATTGATGTCCAATAGGTTCACAGAGGTACAAAATTTTCTTGCCGTTTTACATTGCAAGAAATACAACAAAGATGGTACGCTTTGTTATACGACAGTGCTGTTTCAAGAGTAGCAGTACAAGCTATGCGTAATTTACATCCAGAATTAATTGCTAGTGTGCAAGCAAGAACTTTATACAGTAAAGCAGAGGAAGATCTTCTGGGTACAATAAAATCGGTAATTAAATGTTATAATTTAATAAAATATTTTTTAAGCTATATTAATAAATTTAAAATATAAAATACCTTTGGCTTTAGTTTCTTATACATATATTTTTTACATAATAAGAAAACGTTTTATATCTGTTTAGATTACTCAACCAACGGTAGAAGTTTTTCAAGAACTTCTTGAAGCAAATGCTCATACATTTTATTCTGCCCGAACTGCAAAAGCTTTATTAGCTCATTGGCAGTTAATGAAACAATATCATCTTCTTCCTGACCAAACTGTACAAAGTTTACCACGGGGTGAACACGTTCTTAATTTTTCTGATGCAGAAGAAATGATCAATGATACAGAATTAATGGAACAGAAAGATGAGTTAGTAGATGCGGAACTTATTGCAGCAGATAGGAGAAATAAAAGAGAAATAAAAGTGTTAGAAAATGAATTGTGTAGATGGCAGGTTCTAGTTGATAGCGTAACAGGAGTAAATCCACCAGATTTTGATAATCAAACTTTAGCGATACTTAGGGGAAGGCTTGTTAGATATTTAATGAGATCACGAGAGGTAATTTTTAGAAAGGATAAAATGAATTTTTTAAACTATATCGTAGGAAATTTCCACTTAAACTTATCTTGTATTATTTTAATTGATTTCGTATTTAAACTCTTAACTCTTTGATTAGATTACTGTGGGTCGTTCAACAAAAGACCACAATGTGGATGTAGATTTAACATTAGAAGGACCAGCCTGGAAAATATCAAGAAGACAAGGAACTATTCGGCTAAGAAATAATGGAGATTTCTTTCTTTCTTCAGAGGGAAAACGACCAATTTTTGTAGACAGCAGGCCCATTCTTGCAGGAAATAAAATGAAGCTTAATAACAATAGTGTAATTGAGGTACTAAATTAGTTTAGTTTTATTATACTAAGAGAATTTATTATATTATAAAAGAGAACATTTTACTCTTACTAATACACTTTCTACAAGACATATAATACTTTCAATGTTCTTTTTTTTTCTTTTTTTTTAGATTGCAGGTCTGAGATTTATATTTTTGATAAATCAAGAACTGATTTCTGTTATACGTCAAGAGGTAGTCAAACTAAATTTGAAACCATGAGTGTTCTATTTCATTCCATAATTAATATTGTGTACTACTATAAATAATGTATTGTCTCGTATACGTTTATCGTATTATATATATATATCTTATATATATATATATATATATATATATATATATATAAACACATATATAAGAATTTTGTATAAAGTAAATAATTGTTCCATTAAAAGAAACTAATAAATTTTGCTCAATTTTGTATATTGTAATTTTGTTTCCTCGTTAATATTGGCTTGCATTGTACAAAGCAACTTAATTCATCTATATTTTGTATTTGTTTAAATATTAGAAAATTTACAATAAATGCACTACTGAAAGAAAGAATGAACATATGTATACCTTTGAGGAGCCGTACAAGGAATTGTTTATATTCTAGAGGCAATGCGTAATCTTGAGCAGATAGTGGGGATCAAGGAGCATTGCCTGGGGAGGGGGAGGGGATTGAAACGTGTAAGAGCATTTTTGAACCTTCTTTTACAAGATTTAAAATTTGCTTGTAATTTATATTTTAATATTTCTATCTGATACTATCAGCCTAAATAATTCAATTCACATTAATTATATACTTAACAAGTTTTTCAGAATGTGACATAATATTTTTATGTTTTCTTACTCTTTGGGGAGGGACGGTAGAATGTGACATAATATTTTTATGTTTCCTTACTCTTTGGGGAGGGACGGTAGGGGGGATTACCTTCTGGATCCGCCACTGTGGTCGGAAACATAGCGGAAATGTAGAAATGCGAATCCGAGGTCCGGGGCTGTTTAAATACCGGGGAAGAAAGAAAGAAAGGAAGATACGGGATATATGTATGTATAATGTTGAGAAAAATTTCATTACGAGAAATTAAATGGTTTCGAGTGATGCATCACGCGGTGCACCTGTCTTTACCGTAAGTGAATACATTCCAGAGATTACAAGTTAACCTCTATTTTTCTACATGAAACTATACATTGTTTTATTCGATGCACTATTCGATGCATTTTGTCATTCTCCGTAAAAATGTGTCAAGGTACTTGGGTTGAACAATCATTAGTTTAAAAAATATTTCAATCGTAATGTTGTAAAAATTTGCATATGAGAAACAAAGAAACACGCAGAGCAGAATGCTTGTGTAATTTGTGTTTATGTTCCCCTTGTCTTTCATACATTAAATTTATTTCAAGAAACATTTATTCAAATAGAGAGTATCAAGTAAAATAAAAAATCATTTCATTTAATAGTCAAATGACAAAGTAATTCAACGAAAAGTCACTTGATTATTTAAAAAATCTACTGTAATAATTATTTGAAGATAATATCTTGAAATAAAGTAATGTCACTTAATTATATTTTATGCTCTTTTATCTTTTCCATCTTCTATGGCCTCCCCACCTCCCCGCCGTATTTACCATATACCAGTTGCTAGTGATCTTTTAGTCGATACAAAGTGACGAAACAAACAACTAATGTATCATGTAGTGATACGAGCGAAATATAAGTTACACATATATTGGAAATAACATTTATTTTTTAAAGGATTAGATATTGTGGAAATTATAATCATGGAAAAAGTGAAGTGACAAATGTTACAATAATTCGATATTTCAGTAATGTTTCACTGGATACTGTTCTTTCCGCTTGCATCATTATCAACCGCCCCTTCCTTCCCAACCACCTCCATGTCCACCCCAACCACCTCCATGTCCATTTCCACCACCTCCGTGTCCACCGCCACCACCTCCGTGTCCACCGCCACCACCATTCCATCCATGTCCATAATGCTGTCTATCAGAGCTTAAAAACATTAATAAAAATGTTATTAAATTCGGGAATAAAAAGTTCTTTATAAATAATTCGTTAATAAGGGGACGAACAAACTACTTTGGAAATAATGTTATTCTTAACTTGACTTTCAAAGATTATTTCATATCTGCACCTCAAAGCCAGAGTGTATTAAAGTTCACTTAAAAAAAAAAAAAAATGACATTTTACATGTTACTTATATTAGATTTTTCACTCTTTTCGAAGGTAAACAATTTTCTCATTCTAAAAATTAGTTTTTAATATAATAGCGTAAAAACGATATTAGATCCATATCTTGTTGCGAGAAAAACGGTCTATTTATATTTCAAAATACAACAATGCCCAGTACACAGATTCACTTTTAAACAATAAAATGATAAACATTTTATCTGAGTTCAAAAAATTACGTATATATCTCTAATGATTTCAGTTACAAGGCTTTGCAACTGTGATTTGTTCTATACTAAAGATTGAAAAGCGTGATTTAAGTTTACACTTTGGCATTGGAACCCAGATATAGTTAATACGATTTTAAGGTATCTAAACGTTGGATGCTTCGATTTTTTAGACTTGCGATAATCTGCCAAAAAAAAATGTTCTTAACACGTTAATCAGTATTAAATTAGACGTAATAATAAAATAATTATTTTTCTTTCGAGATATCCAAAAGAAACATGAAATAATATCGTTTATTAGTTTAATTTATCATAAAGTCCATTCCGCAATGAAAACAGAAAGCGTCCAGCAGAAAGTTAGGAAACATGGATTATATTCCGTTACTTTTATCATCGTGTATGATAGAAAGTGCTTATTTTTCAATGATAAATAGTTTTTAAATCAACTCGTCAATTGTTTGATATCGTAAATTATTTTTACTTACTCATAAGCAGTTGCATCAGCATTCAAATCCTTGACATTATTCAAAGAAGATTCAACCTCCATAGTAGCAGGTTTTAAAGGCTCCTCCAAACAGGATACCAAAACCATCATTGAGACAAGTAAGATCTATATACGAAAGACATCCTTTATTCTTTATTTATATGACGGAACAGTAATACGGTATATTATTAAGAAAAAGAATAATAATTTTTAGATATCGTTCGTTTCATGGAAAATAATAATGTGATTTCTTGAAATATAAACAGAAAGAACGTCAAAGATTTTTTAAAATAAAATCTCAGTAAACACACTGAATTCAGTACTCACCAAATGCACTGGTCGCAACATTTTGAGAACTGAGATCAGATCGGCCAGGATCGGCTTTATATATGTCTTTGCTAGCACAAACAGTTGCGAAGAAGGATTGAGATGACACACAAGATTGCGAAGAATAAGGTAAACATTGTATAAGTACGATTGAAAAATGTCGAATCACCTTTTTTAACAGTTTACACCAAAATTTTCTGGACAGCATTTTAATTTTCTTATTATATAAAATAACTTTGTGCAATAAAAAGTTACTGAAAGCATTAGAAGGAGATTTGCAGTCTAAAGAAGCTGCGATTATTTGATATTCTTCTAGTTAATTGGTAATCTTCGTCTTTGTATCTTTGTGTAGTAAATTATTTGTCCACTATTTGATATCTTCTATATCTTCTATACCTATTTCTTAAAATAATAGCACCGGTGTGTAAAGTCATCTTTATTTTACTATGTCTTTAGATAAATAAAGAGACAAACGATAAATTTTGTTTATCTGTTATAACAAATTTTTATATATTATATATTATTTTAATATTATTTTGCAGGGAAGTAGTATCTTTCGAATATGTTCTGTGTGATACAAATAGATTATGCCCTAAGGTAGTAACATTTTAAGGGCAGTAATAAGTACACCGTGGTGTTAAGTTTTGTAGTACGAGTGAAATCGGAGATATTCTTTGGTTCTAAGTGAGAGAGAACTTCGGTGTACATGGTGTACATTGTTAATGAATCGTATTGTTATTTTAATAACGAGAAGTACGCGTAATATGAATAAATTAGATCGGTCGTGATATGTTCTGAGAAATTTTTCTGGTAAACAGTAGGAAACTAATATAAGGAAAAATAAATTACATATTATACGCAGTTTGTCTTTAAATACTTTGTTTACAAAGTCACAAGGAAATATTGATAAGTAAGCATGCAGCTAAGAATGCGTTTTTTAATTACAGGATATGAAACGTTGTCTTATTACGATATAGTTATTGAAGGTGTGACCTGTTGTTTACATCGAGTCATTCTAATCATACGAATACAGTAGAATAAACAGGATTGTAATTACATTCGTATTTTACGATAAAATGTTCTTCGTCCGAACATATTCTATGTATGTTTAATAGCTAAAACGATGTTTTGGGAATAAGGGCAGGACTTTTCGATATCACCTTAAATCGACAAATTGCATCGTTCACTTTGAGAATAAATCACGGCAGATACAAATTCGGCATTTGACGATTCTAATATCTAGTATGAATCTAATATCGATTATTGAAAATATTCGAAGAGACAGAGACGAGATAGGAATACAAACAATTTTTCCCTTCGATACTACGTCAAAAGCAAATGAAAGAAAGAATATAGTTAAGTATTAAAATATTAATGAATCTCATCATTTTATTAGTATTAATAGCAACATTTTATTATCTTCTATTAATGTACTAAGTATTTTCTAAGGCTAATATAATTAAGGATATAAAAAAATATGTCTTCAATTTTATGTGGTGCATCGACTCGTTTAACAAACGAATATAAAATAAAAGATGCTAAATATATTATCCAAATCAACATTTTCCCTGTTAATCATATTATTCGTATAACATTGTTATTGCTAGACAAATACTACATTCAAACATTTATGTTCTGCGGTTACGGAGTAGAAACCCATTCAGGCCAATTTCTAATCTGTTTCTGAAGTTGTGATCCAGGACTCTTAGTGGCTGTAACTTGTTTAGCGCCAATTACACGAACATCTGCTCTAAGTATTCCTTCTGATTTGCCACAATGAATTAATTTATGCGCAGCATTCAGCATTTTATCACTTGCGGCCTTTTCTGAGTAAAAAAGGATATTGCATTTAACATAAAATAATTATAATATAAAAATACAAATGTATAATACATATAATCACAAAAGAAAGAAAGTGTGAATACCTTGAAAATTTCCGATGAAACCAATTGCGACAGACTTTTTATTATATCCAATGGTATGAGCTCCTTCACGATTCCAGCCGCGGCCCTCATATATATTCCCATCTCCACCGATTAGAAACCTATCGTGTAAAAATATTAAATAACAAACGGTAAAATAAAACGCTTATTGTTTCATACAATTGTCAGTTGCACTCTATAAATATAAAAATAATAAATAAAGAATACAAATTTCTTCAGAATCGTTGTAAAATATTGAAAACCGAAATCTAGTTAATGAGAGATTAAAGTGAGCGGATTAAAATTCTTTTTTGAATTATTTAAAGTTCATTGTCATTTATTTTTTCTACATTTAAACTACAGATCTTATATGATCATGTTATGTGGTGTAAGTAGTGTATTTAAAATGATACTTAAGAGTATCCTATATCATCCCATCCATTACTATCCATGTGATAAGATCGAATGTTCTCGGCTTGAGCAATACATGTACTTCTAGTATCACATTCTGCGGTAACTGTATGATGAATAATAACATATGGTATGGGAATAATTAAATAATTTATGCTTTTTGCGTCTACATCAGCCCACTCGCTCCGTCCGATAATCTGAGGGCAATTTTCGTTTCCGTCTGAGAAAGCAAGATTTATATTTCTTTATTCTTAAGAAACATACGTTTTGTATTTTTAATGTATAAAAACATCGTGTACATACATATCTATGTGTACGATTGTTGAATAACGTCGAAAATACAAAATAATTTTGTAAAATGTTTACTTCTTTTCAAGTATATTTTCTCGAAAACAGTTATTAGCATAGTTTTTAGTAAAATTACATTATCTTCGATAACATTTAAATACTGACTTACCACCGATACGAAAGAGAAGAAAGATTATGAACATCAACTTTTGCATCTTGTAAATATTGATCACTTGTAAAGCTGGACCCGTATGTTCTTTATTCGTCTAAATAAACTAAAAATAAAAAAATACAATAAACTACTATTATATTTCAACAAATGTATCAATTATAAAAGGCGGAGCAATTAATAAACGAAGAGAAATATGTGGTTAAATGTGCTTGCAGTTGGAAGCTATCTCACCCGACTAAAGTTCATATAATCTAAAGCGTTAATGTTTCTTTTCTGCATTTTATCTTCTTTTTTTTTTTGCTGAATGTGCGCACAAGCGGAGATATTCCAGATATAGCTCATATATTTAATTTTGGATTCGTATTATTTTGTAAACTTTAGAAAAGATCAAGTCATGCTTCGGAGTTACAACGTATGTGCTTAAGTACATATTCAGTTAATAACATTCACTAAAGTAACGAGGTAAACACTTTGGACATTTTCTTTAATCATCCATAACTCAAGAAGTAAGCTACATACATGTACAGGGTGTTCGATTTGAAGGTTCACACGTAATTATCTCCCAAACTATTCGTTATTCAAAAATGTATTTAAATGGAATGCAGACCGTTTAGCGGTAAATTCATCGGTCTACAATATTTATCGCTGTTATAATAAATAGTTAATTCATTTAGACAATAATATAAAATATGTTATTCCTAGTGTCTTCCAAGATGAATTCGTCCTGTGTTATGCTTTTCTGCCGCGTGTTTCCAGCTACAGTAAGGAAATTACTGTAGGAGTATATTTCCATAATGTCGCCGTTTCTACTCATCACATATATGTCCAGTCCTCATCTATGAGTTTTGATTATTTTAAGTCGATATGTTTACCCTTCTTCGTCCTTTAATTATTTCCTGTCTTCCTTTCTTAAAAATGCGTTCAAATTTCCCTCTAGTAGAACTACTCGTCGACCATCTTCCTTATCTATTTAATCGACCAATCAACGCGCGCATTCCGCTTATTCTAGAAATTTATGAAATTGTAATAACAGAAAAAAATTAAAAAGGATGCAAGGAAAAAACTGACTTTTAAAATTAAATATAATAACAAATCACACTGCAATTTAATTAACTTTATTATAGTGCATGAATACAACCGATCTTTGCATAGTTTTCGTCCACAGTAGCGTCCTCCTAATTCAGTTAGCACGCGATAAAACTTTGAAATAATTAAAAATTCACCCGCGAAAATAAACTCAAAACTGTTATATGTAATTCACCTTCAGGAAACCTATAATTTAAAAATTCCTGTTGAACTTCAGGAAAGCTAGAATTCAAAAGTTCCTGTTGAACGTCTACAAATATCCCACCTTAATAACCCACCTTTGTGTTTTTTCCATCTTCAAATAGGTGTACATTTAGCAGATACATACAACGGGTGTGCTTTTTATGATCATATTACGTGTACTATACGAAACATATTAAAATTCCATTAGCGCTGTAATGACATCCAACTATCAGATTATATTGGTAAAATTTTTAACGATTCTGAAAATATACAGAGGTTGCAAGATATTTAACACAAATATATATTTTGTAGAAACCTAACTCCAAGCACAAAAATATTTAAACTGGCAATCATCCACAATATTAATACGTCTCACTACATATACGCTTAAGACGGTATTACTATTCATATTGTATATTAAGCTTTTACTAAATATAGGTCTGCAATAAACATGTTGCACATATATAATATATAATAATTTCAATAAAATTTTACCGATATAATCACGTAATCGCGTCTCATTAGTGTTATGAAAGTTTTAAAACGTTTTATATGATAAGCATAAAATAAAAATAAAACTCTTCTGTGCGCAAGTGTAGGTACGAAAACTTTTGCAACCCACTGTACACACACACGCGCGCGCGCACGCGTCATACAAATGAAGCTACCATTTTTTACACTTCTAAATAACTAGATTTTTAACTAGTAGCAATAGAAGGAAATTCATATCTGTATCACCTACGCATATAAATAATATATCTCAAGTATATTATGAAACAAATAGTTCCAACTTTTATTGTTATTGTGGACTAATGTATCCCCTAACCTAATGGAAAACACGAGAAGAAAACTGATGTTAGGGAATTTATTGGTAATGATTGGTATTGCATATTTTTGAATAATGATGGAGACAGTGCATCCATCTAGAAGCTAGGATTACCGATGTCCGCCGCGGCGGCGACAGAGTCAACATCCGGCGACGCAGAGATGCGCACGTTTCGGCGCTCGCCGAGGGAAAAGGGACGCCGCGATCGTGACTTCGAGACATGAGAGCGACGATGAAGCCCGCCAGCATACACAGCAGCACCTGAGGAGCACGCTCGCTTCCAGTAGTACATCCAACAAGGAATTCGGCCGGTTCACTTGGGATTTACGTAGGTTCGATCTTTGGTCCTAAAGTTTATTCTGAAACGATCGAAAGGCTAACTTTTCTACCAACGAGGTAACACACCTCTTCCTCTGAATCATGAATGGTTCTATGATTCTCTTTTTAAATAGAAATTATTGATAATTATTGTACGTTCTTTCGTTGTCTGATTATCAAATTCCTTTATTCAATGTTGATAATATGTTTTAAGTATCTTACCGATTAAATTAGTTATCTAGTACAAATTAATAAATATGTTTTCACTTATTCTATAAAGATTTATGTATTTGTATAGATTCAGTTTTGTGACAATTATTTTTCACTTTTGTTTAAGATATATGACTCCATATTTTACAAGCATTTATAAAATTACAGAATTTAATTAATCTCTTTCAAACATATCATTTTTCTTTTTTTCATATAATTTAAATTAACAAAACTGTCATGCAAAATTATTTTTACTGAGGTTGTACAACTATTCATGTAATGTTTGTTTATGTATAGTAGAATACAGAAATATGTGAACATTTGCTTTGTATCTTGTGGATTTGTTTTATTTTGATTTTAAGTACTAAAGTGTTATTCGCATAAGGCAATATTATAATCTAATTTTTATTCTATCAATGAAAAGTCTAATAAAATATGTAACGTCACAATATATTAATTGGGATATTTAATTTAAAGGTATCTTTTAAGAAATGTTTGTAATTATAAATATATTTATAAATACAATTTTATACATGAATTTATATTTATCACTCTAATGCTTTTAGTTAATTTCATCTAATCACTTGAATTTTTCTGAATTACTGTATATTATTATGTTAAAGAAATAAATTCTACTGAAATTATTTTTTTGTATTTTATCAAATTTTAGGTGAGAAGAGAATCATTCGTTTAATAATTTTTGGTGAGAATATACTATCATTGGTACTAAGAGTATTTCTCTTTTGTGTGTCTTATCCAAAGAGGTTCTCGACGTCCGTAGTCAAGGGCACGAGGTTTGTTCTATTGTATCTTTGATAATTTGCAGACCTACATATTTATTTGTTATTTATTACCTATGTAACAATAATGAAATATATATTATTAAACTTGATTTCTTATATGCTATCTTATTACATGTGTTTCTGAAGTAAATATATTTTACAGCTTAAGTAAATCATTTTAGAGCCATGTCATCAGGCGCAGGTTCCAGTGGAACTGGCCGGGGGCGTGGTTCATCACTGGCAGACAATAAGCCAGAGAGCAAGGAAGCGAAGCCTAATCCAAAGATGTCGAAAGCTTTAGGAACATCCGCCAAAAGGTAGCACATCCATCATCCAAAATTAAAAAGACTCTGCCATGGAGACTTAACAAGAGCTTAAACTAATCTTCTTGTCGCAGGATACAAAAAGAATTGGCAGAAATCACATTAGATCCACCACCAAATTGCAGGTTTGATTTTTTTCCCTAATTATTTTTATCACTTATGTTATTTGCGATATTAACACATTCGCAGTAAAGCTTATTTTGGCTTACTTTCTATTTGTGCCAATAATACAGTCGAACCTGGATAATTCAGAAATATCTATAATATCTATACAATTTTGTTCATTCCCTTCCCTTCCATTGCAAAAATTTCTAGAAGTTGAAGTAAAACTTACTTTGTAAGCTACGCTATGTGTCACAGAATGAGAGAAACAAAAAATTCGTTATTTCTTTCTTCTGGCTGTTAGGATTGTCTCGAATGATATAAGACAAGGTTCGACTGTAGTATTTACTTACGTAAAAGTAAACAATAGTTTGACTTTCAAATTTCTTTCTTTTAGTAATTAGAAAAGCTTTATTACAATCAATGGTCTAATTGTTAATTTTTGTCAAAATCCGAATTTTTGTTCTCGTTTCTTATACTACTAAATAATCTATGTAACTTTGGTATTTATCTTATAGTGCAGGACCTAAAGGAGACAATTTATATGAATGGGTATCAACAATACTTGGACCTCCTGGTTCAGTTTATGAGGGAGGAGTATTTTTCTTAGACATACATTTCTCCCCAGAGTATCCATTTAAACCTCCAAAGGTATGTTAATCGCATAATTAATTATTATTAATTTTGTGATAAATTTTATAGCGAAATTTATGTCAGTAAAAGTTATAGAGTTGATGTGCAATAATGCGATATTAAAATAAAGAAAAATTGTTTATATACAAGATGATATGAAATTTGCAATAAATTATTTTATTTTTAACGCTTTAGCGTTCTAATCAAAGTTTACGTTATTAAATTATTATTCAAACTTTTTTCACTATATAATGTTTTAATCATATACATTTATTGTAAAATTAATAGTAAATAATACTCGATAAAATTTTAGTGTCAGTTTATTAAACATGTAATTTTAGATTGTAATTTATTAAAAACAAAATGTAACGAAACTGAATATAGAAATAGCTTTGAAATAAAGAAGATGAAGTTATATGTTGATTTTAACTTTTCAGTATTGGGTACTTAATTTATAAAGATAATATGAGAATACAGCATATTTTCTTTGAAAAAGAGACTTTTATGCAGTCGTTATACAATGTTTATAATCTCTGTAATTTCTTATTAACGGGCTACGTATCTTTCAGAACGTATTGTATTATATAGTACAAATAAAAAACAGTCCATTGTGGATCATCTATTAAAAGTAGTGGAAAGAGTGACAGAAAATCATTAAGATATAATTAATCGTTAATATAATGTTTTTAGGTTACATTCCGAACACGCATCTATCATTGTAATATCAACAGTCAGGGTGTAATTTGTTTGGACATTTTAAAGGATAATTGGTCTCCCGCGCTAACCATTTCAAAAGTACTATTATCTATCTGTTCTCTCTTAACAGACTGTAATCCAGGTAAAATAAACTTCATAAGTAGTATAGTTAAATTATTTTAGGTATTAATATAATATATTTTCTTTAAATAAAGCTAACGAAATTAATATATGTATTTATGTATCTTCAAATTTGTTGTTGTGAAATTTTATATTATCCTAAAATCATCTTAAATGAATGAAAATATTATATAAAATAGAAATATGAATAAATTTACTATTATGCTATTATTTATGATATTGTTTATGTTTCAGCGGATCCTTTAGTAGGAAGTATAGCAACGCAGTATCTACAAAATAGAGAAGAGCATGATCGCATAGCACGACTTTGGACTAAGCGTTATGCCACATGAACGACTTTTCGAATAAAGCTGATCTCCTTGTTCTTTCAAAGCGAACTTAAGGGAGCCCGTTCGACTATGCTAAAATTTTGATTATTCGGATTGATCAGTCATTTTTAACAAATTAATGAAAATAATCAAATTTTCTCGATTAATCGAACATTATTTGTAAGTTTAAAGTAATGTAGTGGTACTTTTATTTAAAGTATATTTTAATTAAAATTATTTGTCCGTGTAAACAGTGATTATTTTACAGACATTGTTTCGCTAATCAGCATTAGATATAGTCGCATTAATGGGAAGTTACCTCACATTAAAAAATGCTTCACAGCTGGTAAAAATGTTCGGTTATTCGAAAAAATGTACCGAAATGTACTTGATAATCATGATTTCTGTTTATATTTAAATTATACTTTTTAATAAATCCCATTAATGATTATAAGTGATCATTCGAATAATCATGGTTCAGGTTCTCTGCACCTTCGAAAACTTATCGTATGTATATGTATATCTATCGAAGGATTGCTTTAAATGAAAGACTCTTTAAGATCGTCCATACGATCATTGTGATGTGCTTTTATATCGAGTATGTAAATGTGCCTAAGATGAATGAATGTGCGTGCATGTGCTACCTTACTACTCTCGTTTTCACCCTACAGCTCTTAAAACGTGTTTATATCTTCCAAAATGTATTCTTGTGAATACAATTGATTAATGATGCCATAAAAATGTATATCTAGCCTTAATATTTAGTCTCGAATCATTTTTTCCATTACATGTACTGGTCTTCATGCAAATACCCATTTTTTTTATTTATAATAAATTGTTTCTATGAAAAATATTTGCATCAATTCGATTCGAAACTTTTATAGTAGCATCACAAATTCTTTTAACCAATAAACTTTTACAAAATATATTCAGTACTGATATTAGTAATTGGTACCAATGTAATATATTAAATTCAACAGAAAGTATTCTTTTTTATTGTAAAGCATAGATCTATGATAAATTTTTCTTTTAAATTATACAAGATTTTTTAAATATAAAAGTTATTGTACAATGTCTTCCAGAATTAGAAGCGATTTACTTTTCAAGGTAAAGTAATAGATTGGTATTATGAATTTCTGTAATATGTAAGTACACATTTTCATAATTATAATAAAGAGAACTTTTAGTTTCTTAAACTTTCTTAAAAGTATGGCACAGGGGTGAAAAAGTGAAAGTGAGGGCTTCTCTATCTTTTTCTCGTTTTCTCTGTTCCTTTCGTTTATTTGCTCGTTTTAAAAATTTGCGATGAGATAGTATTTAAAGTGGTATGTCCATTGAGAGTATCAAATAATATTGATAGGTTAGGCAATATTATGAACAATACAAATAATCTGACCTGTAAGTAATTAGGCTGATAGTTATCATAAGGGTCCCTTTAAAATGTTGCACTCTTTATATAATTTCTATATAAAGTATGATTAACTGTATTACGTAAAATTATTTGATCGAAATTAATTTTCATTTAAACACATTTCATTCCATCGAATTAGCAAAGATTAGAGTATTATGTAGAGATTTTTTACGTAGTTTTTATTCTATTTGATTATACCTATTGGGTAACTGACTATGAATATGAATATGAAACAAATAATAACTATGAAAGCTAAATTAACTTTGATAAATCAGTTAAAAATTGTGTAGCAATCAATATGCTTTTCAAGATTGTTTTAATCGGGCCCATAAAACTTAAATCGCTGTAACTGTAAATAAACATAATTTTCTCTATGTTAACGATAGAGAGTCACAGTCCATGGTTTCCATAAAATTTGTATTGATTACATTTGCAAATAATTCAAAAAGTAATACTGTTGTACAATTTTTTTATATGAGATTGAAGATGAACGAAATATTCAAGTTATAGAACTCAAATACGTTTTATACCGATTAATTATTAATTTTACTAAAAGATCAATTAACGTATATAAAAATCGTTCAGCTATTGACATCATCGTAGCCTCTGCCACAAATGAAATTAATAATAACAAAAGACAAAAATTTTAAAGTTTCTAGAACTGAGCATTCACTGTCTTAATTAGTTACTTCATTCATTAATTATTGTACAGTTTACGTCGCGCAAAGGGATTTTGTTTTTTATTTCATTGAAATTACTGTCGAGATACTTGTAAATATATTCTGTGCGGTTCTTGATAAAATGATCTTTTGGACCCCTGAAATTGTATATAGATCGTACGTAGAAATTTGCTCTTTTGTAATTAAATGTTAAAAAAAGGAAAAACATTTTTAATGAAGCGTGTTTCATTATGCGAATTATGTAAAGGAGATTGTTTAAACGATTCTTTGAGTCATTTGAAGACTTGCGTAAGAAGAAGGTTTCAATAATTTCCGAAATGTGCTAAATGTAAACAGCTTTTTATAACTCGTATAAAGTAAGAGTGCGATAGAAGAATTTAGAGAATATATAAGTAGTCAATAATAACTAATGTTTCTAAGGTAATATTATGGCACAAAAGATCGTTTAAACGGATTCCTGTTCTATTTTTTCTTGTGAATTACTTTTACTTTCTTTTCAACATATAGTTGTAAGACGCTACAAGAGAGCATCCTATATGATTAATAAATGTTAGTCTGCTAATCTTAGAGTGAATATAGAACAAAATAAAAGAAGAAAATCTGGTCGTATAGAATGTTTACTGATCTTTCTATATTTTTATTTTAATTTTCTTTTAAGTGAAACACATAAATAATTGAAGCATGCTTATAAGAAATATAATTGCACTCTGATAATTATTATTTTCAATTAATGGGAATAATGGTCAATTGAGGATACAAATGCAATCTTTACTTAATATATTTTATTTGTATAGATAAAAGCTATACGAACAAGATGTGCTAAAGTGGTCAGCTCTTAAAGAACGTTAATAATATATTAATTATTAATTGATGAATTAAATTACAAGTAGAAAAATATTGTAAGCGACTAAATGCTACAAAAAACAACTATTTACTTCTCATTTAATACTGACTTCGTTTTTTGTCTTTATTACATTATTATCAGTCTTTTATTTTTGTCAGCCAATCATCTAAGGTAACATTCGAATGCTAATTTTCGTTTTCATTACATAGAGTATGAATTACAATTTTTCAAAGAAATCATACATAAATTGATATAGATCAAATATTACCATTAAATGAGAACGTTCCTTATGGAGTAAAAACATCTTAATTTTGTAACATCTAACATATCATTATCGTGTAAAATCTAATAGAGTCTAAAATTAAATGAATATACATGTATCGAAATTAATGTAACAGAAACATTTTAATATCTACACATTTATACAACTTAATATTGTAGATTAAATTATAGAAAAAATTTATACAACTTAATCTTATATAAATTTAAAAGGTAGAAATTTAAAAAATAGAAACTGTAAAAATGAAATATCTTTAAAATAAACAAATTATCGTATAGTAAAAATATTGCAAATGAAATTTGGAATACAAATTTAACTTGGAGATAATCTAAAACAAGAACTATTATTAAATAAATTTCTATAATTAAAACACAAAGGTAAATAATGGGAAAGATTTGCCTCATATTGAATTATTTAGCTTAAAAAAGCAAATCTTTTAGGTGCTTACTTTTAATTAAAATGATTAATAATATGTCATTTAAATTAATTACTTTGATCAATTCTAATATATTAATTAATGATTTAGACACGTTGCAAGAAATTAGGCACATTTTAATGCTTCGGTATTATCTATCGAGAAATATTTTTCTCCGCTTGTGATTTTTCATTATTTAAAATGAAACTCATTGAAACCTCGCTTATTTGTTTGAACATACTTTTTCTAGTCACGATTACTTTAGTAAACAATTATAATTGATGTAAACAAAGGCGAAATTTTACAAATTTTAAATTTTCTTTTAACAAATTACAAGATTAATTGAATGATTCTTTCCTTCTCATAATTTGAAAAATATATTATTACACTGTACCACTTACACAATTACACAAAATAAAAAATTTATAAATAAACAACATAAAAGATCTTTTTATGAATTACCTACAATAATTATAAAACTAGTGATATACTGTTTAAAAAGAATCATCAAAATATGTAATTTGTTACTGTAAATGGTTTTAACATTAATATTTTGATAAAATTATTTTTGATTTAGTCAAGCAATTAATTATTTTTTAACATTCAAACTTGACTTTTTTTTGTCGTTAAAATATGCGAGATTTCAAACGAAAACAACAGTTATAACAATTGCAATAATTATAATAGAGTTCGTTAAATCGACGCAATGCCATAAATTTGCAATTTTATTTTGTAAATTTTGTAATGTTTTGGAAGCTGTTCCAATAGTCAACAGTAAAAGACACCAGTCGTCGCAAACTTTAATGTTCGTGTCAGGTGGTTATACGTTTAATTTCTTTAATTCTCTCACTGCAGAAATTAAAACTTTGGTCCCAACGTATAATTAGTTGCGAAATCATAATATAGTGCAACGATCATTTTCTTTCATTTTGAAGACAAAATTAATTAATGCACTCAATCTTCGTTTAATTTATTATATAATATCATTTTTGAAATTTTTATTTTTGTGGAAGGTGACAATTATTATTCTTTGATTAATACTGAAATTATATGAATTATTACACCATATAAAAGAGTATAGTTCAATCAATTTTCTTTATCAAGCTATAATATTTAGAAATAGAACATTTACCCAACTCTATGTGTATAGAAAAAATATATTTTATATAAATACAATAGTTAGAATGAATTTAACATGTTACATAGAGATAAAATTTGAAAGACAATTTTTCTTTCCAAGAAATCAAGTTCTGAAAGAGCCTTTTAAATTGCAATAAACGTGAAGCCAAATATGTTATGACCTTTCTATCTCTTTTTTAAACATTCCCATGCCATAAGCTTTAATTCCACATACAGTGCAGTCTAAGAAAGAGACAATTGGTCTCAATCATTTGGCAGATAATGGCAGTATATTGAATTATATTCTCCAATAATTTGCTTTGCTCTTAAGCTAGACTGCAGATAAATACTGATTAATCTACAGCCAAGTTCTAAATAAATGGTCTTGCGACGACTCTAGAATTATTCTCTTAATGAATGCACGACGAACAATATTTAGTTATAATGCCTCCTATTGGGTGTTGAATCAGTGCGCTGCAGTCTCGCTGGAAGTAAAAATTAATTAAGTTGACTGTAATAACACGCAACTTCTAATAGATAATGTTGAATACCTCAAGTTGCAAATGAGAAGGTGCAGTTACCTACGCTTCCCAAAATAAGGATCTCAATTACATTTAAAATCTTTAATATTATGTTACATACTGCATATTATAACGCTATTCATCGCATTACTGTTTAAATGGGTAATATTAAAGATTTAAATTGCTTTGAAATTTGAACATATAATTTTTACTTATTTGAAATAGTTCTTCCATTACTTGATCTAACTAGAAAATAAAAAAAAAAAATGATATATATATATCTTTTATTATATATATATATATATATATATATATATATATATATATATATATATATATATATATATATATACTGTGCTTTCATTTCTTCATGTAATTATAAATTAAATAACAATAAATAAAATTTAATTGTTATTCAAATCTATATACATACACATATAATACATACACAGTACATATATAATAATTACTCAGACATTTCATTTTAAGGCAATAAGAAAGACAGGGAAAAAATACGAAAACAATGTGAACGTTACTTTAATATCTTCATTTAAATGTCTTCAATTATATCTAAATAATATATCCATTTAAATTATAAATATTATACTAAATGAAATATTTAATGAAATATCATATTAACATATTAAATGAAATATTTAAATGATAATATTTCCCTGTAATATTTTTTGAAAACCAACAATAGAATTATTTATATGTAGCGCTAGTTTTCCAGGAAGAAATAAACCTTTCCATTTCTTTTATTGTAATCTAGTGTAACATCCAGATAATGGAAAGCGTAGCTCCAAATTTTTAAAGAATCATATAGTATCAGTATTAATGAAACACAGCTGTTTATTAACAATACTGAACTTGTATCAGTGTAGAAGACAAGTTCAATACAAAATCGTCTCCGAAATTATCTAAATATACACAACTGTGTAATCATATAATCATATTTACTGATTGTAATCATAATTTATTGTACCAACATTATGTAGACTTTGTATGAACAATATAGAACGTTTTTTCTTTTATATAAATAGAGATTTTCTTAGATCATCTTTCTGTGACAATAATTTATCTATTATCTTTAAATAAGATAATATTTTAATTAAATAAGAGGCATGATGGTGCAACTATCAAATTAAAAAGTAAAAGTAAAAAATAATGAATTAACATAAATCAAAGTGATTATTATATGTGTTACTTTTATTTTATTTGATGATTAGACCACAATGCCTTTTAAATATCTTTCTTTGCTTGAACATAACTTTTTTAGTTAAAAATTGTTGTTTTATACATCGTGTCTTTGTTGTGGTATTTTTAAAAAGTTGTATGTTTCGCTTATAGACTATTTTGGAAAATACCACATAAAATCTAAGAAGTTACAGTGTTAAATTATTTTTTACAGAAGTACAAAGAAACTTAAATTTAATAAAAGAAAACTAAAATTATTTGACGAAAGAAGCTTAATACTTTTAACAGTTACAATAATATCATGTGTATACATACAATGTCAAATAGAAACTGAGATAATATACAGTATTATCCATGAATAAATTATTACAACAAACATGTGAATATATATGTACTCAACATAAAAATCTCTTAACATAAATATATAATTTTTGGTTTGTAGTTCTTGAATCTCAATGTGCAGTTTATAAACAATGTACAAAAGATTCTTCTCGATTAACATAGAATAAAAATGGTCAGTCTTAAAGAAACAGTCATAAAAGACATGATACTGCACGGAAACACTTGTCTTATTTGATATTAAAATTGCAATTTTAAGAATGAATTAATACATTCAAAACCAAAAGTAAACGTTGTAATGCTGCTTTCGTTACCACTGTTATTGATTTTAATAATAATATCTGCAATCAGTAGTAATAGCGATAGCAACAATTGCAGTATTAAATAAGTTATAATAACGGGGAATAATAAAGTGTTGTTACGTATATATAAAATATAAAACATTACTGATAACAGCATTAATTAATTAGTTTGTATAGAAGCGATCTTTTATATATTATTTTGTGCAGCATGGTAAAAAGAACATATAAAGTGCTATTTGTGCAATACTCTGTTACTTAAAGAAGAACACAGAAACAATATTCATATACAAAAGAGTGAAAGGAAAAGATCATATTTTGAAGTCTGAGTGCAATTTCTAGGCATTAAAATTGGAGGTATCTGTCTGCTTACACAGTCTCGTACTCGCGACGAATTGAACGTGCCAGACAACATGCAAAGACGACTCCAATTAGCTGAAACAAACAGATTCTATTTTAGTATATGAATCGTATCTTTTTTCGTTAATGAATAATATATTACATTCATTTAACAAATAAATGTCATGCAATAGCAAACAAGAAATATGCGAACAATATGGCCTTATTAAATTATTAAATATAAAAAATCGCATAATAATAAAAGAGTAGAAGAGTATTAATTTTTGATTATGTATGTTACGACTGAATGATATATATATCTTTGCAATGATTGATTTGTATATTTTTATAAAATCATTTCTTTGATATCCTTTTTTTAATTTAGGAACAATATTTAATTTTTTATGAATAATATAAAAATATCCTAAATTAGAAGAAGTAAATAATAAATATTACCTGAATAATAGCAATGCCAATGCCAACACCACCCAAGATCAAAGCATTATGCTCAGTAGCAGACTGAAGATTGCCCATACAACCTTTTAGATGTATATGAATCGAATTTGAGTCACATTTACTTCCTTCTGGTACTTCTTTACAACACGAATTTGGTATAGTATTTTCTGGGAATCCAACATGAGCCCAATCATTAGGGCCAACCATTCCGCAACATTCCAACTACAATTTGACAGTTTATAATAATAGTTAAAATATAGTAGAGATTTTGAATTAGCAACATTAACTTTCATTATGTACTAATTTATATTGAATAGCTCAGTATCAGTATAATCAATAATATATATCATATTTACATTCAATACTACTAATATAAAGTAATATAACATAAATACTTTGAAAAGTTTTAGTATAAAAATCTATTCTTTCTATATTTCAAATCTCTTTAGTAAAAATAAGCATCATTAAGCATACTTACATCATGTTGCATAATATCCCAAGATTTACGAATATCATTATTGGTTGAGTATTCTTCCATAGTGGTATTTAATCGATGTTCTACCATTGTACGCACTTCTCCGCTCATCATATATCCAGCAATTCCAGCACCGAGTTCAAGTGCAAAGATTAAAAGCAGTAACACAGAAAACTGTATGGAACAAATACAAGAAAACAAAGATTGTTATTTAAGATTAATTAATTAACAAAAAAAAAAAAAGATACATTTTCTTAGAAAAGTAAATCATATTTCAGGTTCAATCTTAATTGAATATCTATATTTGCTATAGTTAAATAATTATAGAAAAATTTACTCTAATACAAAAAAAATTATGATATACAAAATTATTATATAAATATTGGCTATTGCTATTATATAAAGATTATTATGTAAAATTATTGTATAAATAATGGCAGGCTATTACTGTTAATATCATGCAATGATTCTCTTTGACAGCTCCACAACAACCAAAGAATGACACAATAAACACAATAACACCAACTACAATCATCAATACTGGTCCTGTAAAGAACCAACTGTCCATAAAATTATTGTAGCCACTATAAACCACCAAGATCACAGTGCCAACTGCAATGAATACAATTCCTGTAATCTGCAATCAGAAAAATTTAACAGTTATTTTCAGCGATAATAACAGCAATAACATTAATAAAAATTATGATGTAATATAATATTATTTTTATGATGTATTATAACATAATATAATATTGATATAATTATGTAATAATACAATAAACATATTGAAACTTTTAAGAATATGCATTTCTTGATAAACTGGAAACCTTATACTCCGTAATGTTTATGTAATCAATATTAATTGATACTAATATTATTTATGAATGCATAACTTCATTTATTGTAATTTTAAAATTTAAAGTTAAAGTTTTAATTGTAATTTTAAAATAATTTATATTCATTTGTAACATGATAAAACAATAGATAGATCTAATAAGAACAAGAATTAAATGAAGATGTTTAAAATTTATTTATTTCATATTACACAATTCTTGTTAGAATTGAAATGTATGCAGAAATTATTTTTTTACCAGGAACAGAATGTAACTTCTTGTTTAACAGACACATTATCATCTCGCTAGGTAGTCGCAGTGTTATCCCCACCAATTTCTCGAATTGTTTGCACGGAGCGAGCGTCAGCGTTACTTCCGATCCGTGATCGACAATATCTTATTTACCAATTAGTCATCAAAATATAAAAAATGAAATTTTTACAATTTTTAATTTACGACTATTGTTTGCAATAAAAAACGGAACTAAAAAAATAGGTTCGGGTTAGCTTTTTACATAAATTATTTTCGATAATTATTATGATTATACTAATTATTTTTAATCTAAATTTAATAAATATGATTTAATAAAATATCATCACATTTCAAAATAATGCTTATAAGCAATATATAAACGTTGAGTAGGTTTACAAAGGAATAATTCATGAGGTTATGTGCAGTTACGTATTATACATACGTGACTAACATAAGAAATCATAAATACCCACGCAAATATAAGAGTAACTCATACAGATATGAGTATACTATATAGGAAAGAAGAGGTTATTTAATAATTCTTTAAACGATTTGCATAATGATACAAACAAGAAAAAGGCAGATTTCAATTTTGCTTTTTAAGAAAGAATTGAATAAAAAATTTTGGTTTCTGATAAATATTTTAGTTTCAACTTGATTACTTTAGGACAGGTATTTAAATATGTAGGTATATACGAATTGGAAATAAAATATTTGGATTTCACTGTAGAATCGACAAAATATTAAATAATAGTCGGTTTAACTTCGGTTTAAGGGACATAAAATTATTGCTCTTTTCATTTGTCATTTAAAAAGTTTTCAGTACTTAGGATCCAAAAATGTAGGTCTTAATTTTACGAATTCAGCAGTTCGGGAGTACTGTGTATGTAATCAAATCAAATAATCTACAATTCGCGGCCCGATAGAATAAAAACCAATATCCAAATGATCGAATCTAATTTTCGCACGACGATTATGGGTACCATACGTTATAGCTACTTTATATTTAAACCATCTAAACATTTCTATTTTTAATAAAATTGGAATCGCCGTTTATTTTACTTCATTTTAATTTGCGTATTTATCGAAATTTAAGAAAATCCTAAATGAATGTTAAATAAACATTGAAAGAATGAAATCAAACACAGTTGGAGCTTATGGAATAGAATATAAGTAACGAGCACAACATGGAGCAAATACTTACGGCGAATATCAGGTTGAAAAGAAACGTCAGGTATTTGATGCAAGCCATTCCACCGGACACCATTTTTACACTCACTATTCACTGACTTCGAGAAAGGTAAGATCAAGTATAAAAATGATGTAACCAAACAGTATGAAAGCTGTGTGCGTCCTTTATAGAATTGCGTCAAAATTATGCACTCGGATTATTCACCTCAACAGCTCACCAAAGAATAGTCATATTTTCATCCATCCACCCTGCCTGACGTAGATGCGTGCGCACCTTCCCGGTAATTTATTAAAGAACCGACCATATTTCTCATAGAGCCTTAAGCTTTAAATTTTACTTCCTAAGTATTTCTAAAATGATTATATTATTGTCAAATATGTATATAGATTTAGTATACAAAATTATTTTCTAATTATCGTTTATAATTAGAATTATGAGTATTATAAATACATGTATTAATCATTATTAGCATTTAAAATACAGGTATATAAAAGTATCTTTATATATAGACAAGTAACACAGTAAATATTTACAAGTCACATATTGATTATATCAAAGTGTAACTTTAATCTATGATATATATAGAATTCAACATTCTATGAAATATACAAATACTTTACGTGTAAATATATGTTATACGAGTTATACATATACTTTTTAAAGAATAATGAAGAAATTTAAAGATCTTTTAAATGGAAATAAAAACAGAATCAGAATAAAATATACCAAAGAAATTTTACATGTCCTTAGCGACTTTTCTTTATAATGCTATATAAATATATTTATATATTATACAATTTCATTTCTTAAAATTGTACACAATTTTTCGTTAACTTAAAGTTTTGTAGAAATGCAAATTTTTCAAGTCATAAAGATTAATTTAATAAAAAGTTGCAAATTATTTTTATATGCGAATATAATGTAAGATAGATTTAATAAGAATAAAAATGTGTTAAACGTGTACATACCTAAAATTGTATTGTAATAGGTAAAAACCTCAATACAATAAAGAAGCATAATACAATATATTTAATAAAAATAACATGAAACATTAAACTTTCAGTAGGTATTAAAAATAATTATTAATAAATTTAAATATTCTTTCTTTCTTATTTTATTTTATATTTAAAACGTAAAAGTTATACATACGTATTTATCTATTTATATATCATTCGTTTTCTGATAAAAAGAGATTAATATTTTGAGAGTAAGTGTAATAAAATAATATAAAATTATTATACTTTATCCTTGAAAATATTTAATTCTAAATGAGATGTACGATCATGAAGTTGGAAGTGCTAGTTATATATGATATATCATTCGCAATTGAGTCTATTCTTATAATCCCTTACTATCGATTCTTCGCATTATAATAGAAGCGATGCGTTTGTATGTTACTTGCCTCAGTTCGATATAATACTTGTTTTACAATTTATCGACTTGAAATTATTTTGATTATTGCTCCTATAAGACTGCTGTATGCATTTATCATGTTAAAATTTGAATTTTTAGTATTTTATTATTATTCTACTACATACGGAGAAATATTTTTAAGTCTCATGAATATATTTCAGAAATCAATTCAAAAATCTCAGCAGTAAACAACATCCCTATATTTTTGTAACATATATTGTATATACATACATATTTGTAATTTTTATCAAATAATAATAATGATATCACCAATTACATACATGCTAAATTACATATAGTATGTTGAATAGATAAGTATAATCAAGAAAATTTTGTTTATTATAGTAAATGTAAACCAGATACATATTTTATATTTTCATGCATAATCTGTATTTTGTCATGTTTTTAGAACACTATGGTGTTCCAGTTGGTATGGAAAAATTGTACTATATGAATATTATATTATGTATACCTACTGTAATACCTTTTTTACTTGTTTTAATAGTTAGATATGATAAATCTCATTATTATTATGATGATAGTAATAAAGATATTGATTCAAAATCTGTGCAATTTCGATGTTCCAATAATTTTTGTCCGGTTAAGACTCTATGTATATATTATAGCTGTGCAATAGTTTTTATGAATCTTAACCAAGATAATTCAGGATTCATGTTTAAATTAATTATTTCGTATATGTATATATATATAAAAATTTGCTTTTATTTGGCTTTATGCTCCCTGCTTTTTATGTGGATTTTTTGTAATATTATATTTGATTGGTTTTCAATCGGGACGAATGATGGAAGTTAGTATATGTACAAAAATGTATAAAATGTATAAAATGTATAAAATGAATTTTGCGGTTGGTAACCTTTGAAGTTTCGTAACCTTGGTTAAGAGTATTATGATTGCGCATGCGCTTGGACACGCAGCCACGCGATAACTGTCTAAACATAGTGAATCGTTGCGATGTTGTTAGCCGGTTTGTGCGCCTTTTTTTAACGTTAGTGGAGTGGAGAAAATATAACGTAGTTAGGTATATAGTTATATATTCCGAAATCAATAAAGACGATCTCGTTTAATTGTAAGAAAATAATGGTTACTACTATGAAATTATCTCTTGGTTCAAGATGTGTCAAATATCTGATGTTCATCTTCAATCTCCTCTTCGTTGTGAGTAATTTTCATTGTTATAATAATCCTTAATTTTTAAGTACTTTAATAAGTTTACCGTCGTACGTCGTTTCTCGAAAATTGTTCAAGATATTGAATTATTTATTATATTGAGGAAACGATAAAAGTTCTGTTTTAAACATCTTTTGATTATGGTACCATACTGAAAGCACAGCGTAGTTTAAAAAGTTATCATAATTAGATGGTTCCGCATGATCTTACTTCCTTTTGATTTCTTAAATCATAGAAATCCCGTCGAGGCGATATCCCGATGTAACGTTATGTTCTTTTTCATAATTTACTTTATTTAAGACCACAGAAGACTCGCGTTAATTTCATACTAACCTAAATATAACCTAAATATCGATATAAATATCGATATAAATTCTAAATTCTATGAAAGCTATTAGAATAATATAATATCATAATAGAATAATTTACATATTACAATAATTAACATTTAATACTTTTAACGTTTTTAATATTCAACATATTAAATATGTTAAGTATAATAAACTAATTACATATTGATAGAAAATTAGTTGATAGATCTGTCATAGTGATATGATCTTTTTTTTTCGTATATGATGACATATTTACGTCTCGTTTTCCTGTTCTTAAGTTACGTATATATGTAGACTTCTACCAAGTAAACATGTATATAAATATGTCGCAGTAAAGTACTGCGTTTTGCACTCATACAATGAATCATGAATACCAGTTAAAAGATGAAAAGACGAAAAACACGTGAACTGCACATATATATATAATATATATATATATGTATATACAGCTAGTTTGTATACGTATAGATATCTTTTATCTGTATTTTTTAATAATTTTATTACATTATGATTTAATTACATGCGTTGTTATATAATATTATTTAGCAAAATCTGAATAGTAAATTTCTGTCTGTTCATATCATCGTCGCTAATGACAACATAGGTGCAGTTGAAACCTATATGAAAAAAAGAAAGAAAAATATATTACATCCTACATATATGTATGTATATAATATAATATAATATAATATATATATATAATATAATATAATATAATAATATAATATATATATAATATAATATAATATAATATAATATAATAATATAATATAATATAATATAATATATATAATATAATATAATATAATATAATATAATATAATATAATATAATATAATATAATATAATATAATATAATAATATAATATATATATAATATAATATAATATAATATATATATATAATATAATATAATATAATATAATATAATATAATATAATATAATATAATATAATATAATATAATATATATATAATGAATATAATATAATGTATAATATAATATAATATAATGTAATGTAATGTAATGTAATGTAATGTAATGTAATGTAATGTAATGTAATGTAATGTAATGTAATGTAATGTAATGTAATGTAATGTAATGTAATGTAATGTAATATAATGTAATGTAATGTAATGTAATATAATATAATGTAATGTAATGTAATGTAATGTAATGTAATGTAATGTAATGTAATGTAATGTAATGTAATGTAATGTAATGTAATGTAATATAATATAATATAACATGTAATATAATATAATATAATATAATATAATGTAATGTAATGTAATATAATGTAATGTAATGTAATGTAATATAATATAATATAATGTAATGTAATGTAATGTAATATAATATAATATAATGTAATGTAATGTAATATAATGTAATGTAATGTAATGTAATATAATATAATATAATGTAATGTAATGTAATGTAATATAATGTAATATAATGTAATGTAATGTAATATAATGTAATATAATGTAATGTAATGTAATATAATATAATATAATGTAATGTAATGTAATATAATATAATATAATGTAATGTAATGTAATATAATGTAATGTAATGTAATGTAATATAATATAATATAATGTAATGTAATGTAATGTAATATAATATAATGTAATGTAATATAATGTAATATAATGTAATGTAATGTAATATAATGTAATATAATGTAATGTAATATAATATAATATAATATAATATTATATAATGTAATGTGATGTAATGTAATGTAATATATATGTATATATAAAGCTATAATACAAATATAACAAAAATCTTGTTTTCATTGTATGAAAATATTTATAATATTTGTTTGCAATAATTGTTATAAATGAAAACAAATTATGCCGATAGAGTTATTGACATTGATATCAACCATAATGAAGTAAATTTATCCTTTATTATGAAATCTATGTACATTATGCGACGAGGCAGCATATTGTACTGACGTGCAATCTGTTTTAAAACTTTTAAAGATACTAAAAAATCGTTTTATATAAATGAAAAAAAAGACGCTGCGGACAGGATTCGAACCTGCGCGGGTAGAACCCAATGGATTTCAAGTCCATCTCCTTAACCGCTCGGACACCGCAGCAATTGAAATTTCCGTTTATTTTATAAGAATATTAAAAACATAATTGAAGTAACGAATATTTGAATATTATACGATACAATAATACAAAATAAAATTTTTAACTTGAATATTTAATTAATTAACTAAATTAATTCAACGTTCATAATTTAAAAAAATAGTTTTTAATTACTTGAGAAATTATGTAGGATTGATATATACACGCAGTAATAATAGTTTTACATAGAATGTAATAAAAAACGTAATAGAATTAGTTGACAAATTTGTTAAAATAATTATTTGTATTATCCTTTTTGCAATGTTTATTTTAATGTTAATCGATACAGTAATTTTTATTAACAGTAATTTCCTTGTTTCACATATTTTTAAAATTCATTTCGGCCTAAAGACCCCACAATTTACATTTACATTTTTTACATAATTTATTTTTACATAATTTTTACATTTACATTTTTACATAATTGTATTTACAATATAATTTTCATTTCTTTACAAATCGTTAGTGAAAGTATTTCATTTTTATCAATGTGTGTCTAGAGGGATTTTATGAACGTCCAAAGCAACCGCATTTTTTTAAAATCATGGCTTCGTATTAGCCTCGTTCCCCTGTCAGTTAGTAATTGGATATAAAGATCTTCTAATCTTATTTTCTGTTGATTCAATTTGCAATGTAAACAAAGCTAAATAATTTATATATGAGAAAATATGTCTAAGAATAAATTTTTATTTAAAATAGGGATATAGGGAAAATTTAAAGCAACATCTTATAGCAACGTCAATAAGCTAACAGAGTATTTTATATAACAAATGAATTTGAGATAACCAAGACTACCGTTACAATAAATGCATGTTCTAACGTAAATAAATTGTTGTCTGATGAATAAAATATCTGAAGATCAAAACATACGTATGCGTATACTCATAAAAGTCTATTGTATAGGTATTTTATTATTCTGATATACATATATCTACGAGGATACGTATCCACTGTAACCATAGCCTAGCAACCTAGCCTAACCTCGGAACAGTCTGACCCTAATTTGAATGATACTTTGTAGAACTTGAAGAAGGCCGGCGGGTTCTTTTAAGAACTTACAAAATGCGAATTTAATCACACGACGCTACAGTGGCGTCGGCAATCATTAAGCGCTTCATTCGCATCAGCGATAACAATACATTCAGTATATGTTAAGTCAGGTACTGGGCGAAATCGCTTACGCGTAATCCAACGAGAGCATTCATAGTAGTAGATAGTTCGAGTCAAATGAAAATCTGTGATCCGATTTGTGAATTTCTCGGCTTTAATCGTTGAAAAGCGTCGCCGATCGTTATAACGTTAATGTTAAAATAACATTACAATTCATCTAAGCCTATATTATAATTTATTCGAAATGAGAAAAGTGATGATATGTGTATTCTTATTTTCAGATCACGGGTATAATCTTATTATCCATTGGTATTGGGATTCATGGAGTTTATCACAGTTATCAACATTTCCTGGATAATAAATTTTTATCTGTTCCCTCTCTGCTGATTGCAATCGGTGCAATTATATTTTTCATAGCCTTTTTCGGATGTTGCGGCGCTGTACGCGAAAGTTATTGCATGATAGTTACGGTAATTTATATTTAAATAAACTTTTATACTTCTTTGTACTAGTTTTTTAAATTTCTATTAAAATCGAAGATTACTATAGGTAACGTAACTCTAAGTAATCTCTGAATGAATAGTTTCTTAATAAATAAATTTGGACTTTTATTTAGTTGATAATTTTACAGGAAATGGCACATCTCGTCGATTTCCATGACCTTGAAATATGTTGTGAAGGTCTACATTGTGAACAATTTTTTTTCCATACATGTAACCATCATTCGGCCTTTGTTTCCAAGATACTCGCAAAAATCTTGAATTAAATTTCATCGCCATTACACTCCATTCTGGCATATTCTGGCTCATTGATGTTAATCACCTTTAAGATAAATAAAAAAAAGATACGTGAATGCGTTATAGGTTGGCCGAGCGGTGGTAGCGACATATTTCAAGGTCATTGAAATCGGTGTAGTGTGCCCCTTTCTCTATAATTACCCTTGTTTTACGACCATATTATCGATGTTCCTTCTCTTACATCTTTTGTCACGAGACATCTAGCATCAGCTTAGCGAAAATGTTATACTGGTAAATGAAACTAAAGTTTAATAATAGAATGTAATTCCTTGATTTCAGTTCACGTCGTTGTTGGTGGTCGTTTTTATTTTGGAATTCTCAGGTGGTATATCTGGATACGTTCTAAGAGCCAGGGCGTCCTCGATTATTCAGAATAAGATGCGAGATTCAATGCAAATGTATAAAAACAGTTCAGAAGTGTTAACTGTTTGGGATAATCTTCAGCGCGACGTAAAGTTTTTTTATTTTTTTAAACCTTTTGATTCTTTTTCTCTCAGTATATGTATAATATTTATATTAGCTATTTGTACGGAAATTCTAATTCTTGAAAAAAGCGAGCTTAATACTTAGGAATCTTTAAATTAGCAATTTAGCTTAATGGAAGCTTAATTAAGGTATTTGTAACACGACAATATATCTTGAAAGTAAAATACGCTAATAGTCAAAAGTCATATTTGCTAAAGAGGCTGTATTGTACTTTCTACGCGCGCCCACTGGCGTACAATTTAGAAATGGACAATTTAGGAATAGCAACCTCATATTATATACATATTATAATTGTATAATGTATACGTCGTACGTAAACGGAGTCGCAGCTGAATCTTTTCTTTAAAAAGGATCCTTCTAGCCGTTTTAAACAATATATTAGCCTTTTAACAACTTTGTAAGAACTGGTTCTTTTGCAATTAATCAAAAAATCATTCTACAACGTCCTGCTATAGGGATTATATGTTAAAACTTCCAACTTTGGAGATGAACAACTCCATTTTGGCAAGGCTGGACTGTTCAAAAATTAAATCATGTAAATATACAGATAATGTATTAAACAAAGTATCATCAAAATTTCGAGAAGATTGTAAGAAAATCGATCTATGCTACAAATACCTTAAATAACAAATATTCATATCAGGTTCCTCGCTTCAATTTAGGCAATCATACAAACGAATATTATTGTAGTTCGATTGTTGCGGTACAAGAAACGCGTCTGATTGGGTAACTATTGGACACATGGACGCGAACGACATTCCTGCCTCGTGTTGTATTGATGGAACAGGCGTAGAACCGAAAAATTGCAGTCTTACGTCAGCAGTGGTACACCAGGGTTGCTATAATAAGTTCCTTTCTTTCGTTAAATCTCATGCTATGCAACTTGGTGGAGTTGGACTCGGCATTGCTTTCGTTCAGGTAATCATTACATCGCTGTTTGGCACTGATAGTGGCATACATTTGAACATTGAAAATTTTCGAGAAGGCGCTTTTTAAAATTCACATTTTTCAAAATACTAAATATAGGCCTTATTAATATAACTAGCCTGTGACGCAAAACTGATAGAATTATAAATGCAATGCCGTTTTACATGATAAAAACAATTCTACCATTATAGTGAATTTGAAATTTTTTGAGTTGCGCCACTATCAATATCAAGCAGCGGTATGTGTAAATGAAAAGTAAAAAGTAAAGTAAAATGCGAGAAAGCAGAAACAATTGAGAAATTTAAACGAAGATTATAGATTGATATAATTTTGCTTCTATGCATGATAGATATTTGTCAATTTCAAACATGAAGATAGTCCATCATGTCAGTTTGTTATTTGTTTCAGGCGATGGGAATCTGCTTCTCAGTTTTCTTAGCTCGATCGATTAGAAACAGTTACGAGTCGGTCTAATATCTTTTCAGCGATTTGAGGACGTATCACGTACATCATGATAAAATGAAGATTAGAAATTAATTCTAAATGAAAGCTATAATCATAGTCCCATTTAAGAAGCGTTAAATGAAAAAGGTATTTTACGTTTCTAGGATTTACTATTATATTATAATCAAAGAAGCTATTGAATATGGTATGAAGATTGAAATATCTACATATTTCCTTTGTTTTCAATAATTAATGTTTAATGAAAAAACTAGTCACGACAAATTATGTTCCTCTCGAAACCATCTAACTTTTATTTGAAACATTTTTCATTAAAATCATTGCTTGTACATTGTACATTGTACATTGTACATTGTACATTGTAATCGAAGTGGATCCAGTGACGTGCATTTTGGCATTCTAAATCTTGGTTTACAAATATTATATATAAATTAATATTTTACTTACAATCCAAGTTGACATCATTTCGAGCCTAAACACAGCTCTCATGCACTTTGTCTTCCCGAAAGTGCCACAAATTACATGTTTCAGCACTGGGCACGTGAAAACTTTAGCTTTCCGCTGATTTTACGCGACATACCCTATCCATATACAGGATGTTTTCCTAAAAAAAGAAAAAAAAAGGAAATAATAATAATAATAATGGCCTCGATACATTCGAAAAAATGGCCACAGAAATAGTTCTGTCGTACATCGTGTCCTTCCTTTCTTTCGGAACTACTCAGATTATGCTTTATACATTTTTCAATATCATTCAAAACGAAGGAGACATTTAGATATCCAGGTTTTAGTATCCCACCCTGTCTACCGATGCATATATCTTCAGTAAATATAATACAAAAGTTTTGCGATCTCTATCGGAAGAAGTAAAATGTTGTGCATTCAGTTTGTACATGAAATAAAAGAGTAGAAAATCATTTTTCGTTATTTTATTAAAAAAAGACAAAACAAAAACTTCGTTGTACGTATAATGTACGTATTTCCTTGTATGCGTGATAAATATATGCGCACGAAGGGAAAAAACTACATTTTTAATTTAAACATTATTTGTTCGATGTTGTAAAGTAATTTAAATGAAATTTTATCATCTAACACAATGTGCCACTGGGCTGTCTTTTACCATTTTTCCCATCAATTTTCTTCTTTTTTTTCCATCACATATTTGACATAGTTCTTTGTTTCTATGTGTATTATGGTTTAGTTTCGGACAACCTACTCTATTACTTGTATAAGATAATTGCTATTTTACTGGTCGTTTCCGCTTGAATCATGTAAGTTTATTAAAAAACGAATTTGATATAAAAGAAGACGATTAGAACGCTTGAAGCAGCTTAAAGGGAACTTGAGCGAAGAAACGGTTCTTGGTTTGAAATAAAATCAAGCACGGTTCGTAATACTTTTCAGTGTATGAATAATGAACGTGTGCTGAATTACATACCCACATGATAGGACGCATGAGTCATGATCTATGTTTTCACGCATGGGCGTAGCGGCTGGTCGATGTGCCAATGCCGACCATTTGCAGGTTCTTTATGTTACAGCTTGATGCCTAGCATTTTTTCTAAATGTCACACGATGTAAATTTGATAATTACGTGACCTACGTGATATATATATATATATATATATATATATATATATATATATATATTTAAGCATACAATAAAAGTTGAAAATCTCTGAATATTAGTATTGTTACAAGGGAGATATAAAAAACACAGTTTGAAACATAAATGTCGAATCGATAATGTCACTAGTAAAGCGGCAATTGACTGATAAATCTTGTTACACAATGAAATATTATGAACAATTTATAACTTTAAGCTTTAATTATGCAATATATTATATATCGAATACTATGAATAATATTATATACAATACATCATGCAAAGGGGTGTGGGAGTGAATGGTACGTAAAAGAATGGATGTAAACGATTGAGAGTATGTAAAACCTACAAGTAGTTGTGACAAATGGATAAACTGTAACTATAAGGCAAATTAATGAAAAGAAAAAGAAAATAAAAGTTGAAAATGGTCCCATTGAAATTGAATTATTGAAATTGAATTGAGACTTATTATTATCATAGATCAGCGCTTTTGAAACTTTCTCCATTCGCATCCTCATTTTACCCGGAAAATTTTACGCAAATCCCGTTATATACGTAAAAAGAAGCATAACATAAATATATCAACGTTCTTCAGAATTCAATCGTCAATGACAAAGACGTCGTTTTGCAACAAACATGTAGTACATATGAAGTGTTATAAGCGTGTTCATATTTATGTAAAAAGGAAATTTTAGAAATTGCTGAAAATTCTATTCTAATTCCAAGCAAAAATCCATTTAAACGATTTTTTTTAAAAAGCTAGTGTTTTATACTTATGTTGATTAATAACTTGATGAATTTTTGAACCTTTGACCCCTTAATGACAGATGATTGATATTTTTCATTTCACTGGTCTTGCGGCAGTTGCAAAAATTTCCACGAACTCATATTTCTGTTACGCGATCTTATATGAAATCGGGAATCATAGTTTAGGAAGAATACAGGGAATAGAAATTCACATCGACAGGGGTAAAAAAATGTACAGAGTTCTATTTAAAAACTCTGCCATCTCTTAGAAAAACCATGCAATCTCTTAGAAAAAATGAACTTGAGAAAAAATTCTTTCTCCCATTACATGTACCCCTTGAAATAGTTCAACTTTGTTCTGACAAGTCTTTTTGTATAATCGTAAATAATTAGCTGATTAGTTAGCTGAGACACCTTATTCTATTAACAATAGTAATGATATAATCCTAATGCTAATCCACGTATAATCTAATCCACGTATAACAATGTACTTAACGTGTTTTCTTTAGTCGAAGTTGTTATTATATTAATACTTAAATTCCTCTGGCTTTATGCAAACGTTTTCAAGGTTTACGTTGTTTTCAATTTGCAATAACTAAAACATCGAAAATTCTATTGCTACAGTGACGATAACGATGACATAATATTACAATAGGAAATTCTAAATTGTGTGTTACCGTATTGAATCAAATTCTTTAGTCGAAGCTCGCAGCAGAATTAATCTTTCTTTTCACGATTTAATGATTTTGTTTAGTCAACTATTATATTTATTATAACGTGTGTTTCCGCGAATACCTACAAAAACAGACAAGGACGAATAGGTGTTGAGTAAAGAGAAGGAAAGGAGAGAGATAAAGAGAGAAAGAAAATAAACGGATAGATGCTTATAAAAACAAGTAAGCAGCGCTACGTGTGTCGTCGGTACGTATGCCGCTTTATCAGTAGATAATACGATACATCGAATCAAGTTTAGGTGTTTCTACGTTCAGTTCCGTAGTGCACCTGCGTGAAAGAGGATTCTCGGACACCAAAATGGCTGCCACACACCTCGACGTTGGCCTACGTTGCATCAAGTACCTGCTTTGCGCGGTTAACTCCCTCTTTGTGGTCTGTAGCCACATTCTTTTATTTTCTTTTCGCCTATTCTTCGAAGATCATACGTCGCGTTTATTAGATACGTACAAAACCGATTTCTACCTTGACCATTAACTAAATAAATATTCGTTCGATCACATCGATATTGATATTTCTTTTCATCCATTTAATCGTGAATTCACACTTTTCACAAAGTGTGTTCACTTTTCTCATTTTCTTTCCGATTCTAAATGCATCCTCGTGCGTTATTTATAATTTTCCACCGATATTGCGTTCTTAATCTTTAATTAATCAAGTAACAAGTTACGAATTAATCAAAGTGATTAATAATCAATGCAACGTAATCTTCCCGTCGGTATATATATTATGTATACATATTGAAACATTTATGGATAAATACGAAACAAATAAATAGGAAAAGAGTAACAAATGCTAGGTAGACATAATACAATTTATTTATTTTCACATATTTCTATTTGTTTCACTATTTTCCTTCAAACAGATATTCACACAAGCATAAAGTGAAAAATCTTTATGTAGTATATCGAGTATAATACATATATAATTTCCGATAAGGTACGATCAATTATATATCAATTATAAAATTGTTATAAAAAAACGAACAAAATACCAAAATAATTCAAGATATTTGAAAATAATCGGCTAACCTAGTATGTAAGGTAACAATTGACCTATAATAATCATTTAATAAATGTGATTTACGTTAGTATAACGTGCGAGAAGGTGCCACCTATTTTAGTAATCCTTCAGGAATAGACTGATTGTGTAATTAATTAATTATTTTACATTAGATCCGTGGATTTTACTTTTTTTAGCCGTCTGTATCTTAGTGAGTTGTTGATCAAACTGCTGGCTAATGTATTTATGCGTGCAACGGAAACTTGAGTAGTTGCATCCTGAAATGTATGCGATTAAATGGGCAAGTAATAAGTAAGTACACGTTAATCGAATCGCGAGGAAAAAATGAGAACGATAAACGGGGTCGAGGTTGACTACGACAATAACCATGGCGACGTCGATTTTCCCTATACTCGGCCCTGAGATTCAACAAGTTAGGTCGGCCCTCGATATAGACGCGGATCATAGATCTACTCTGTTGTTCGGACGTACAAGATCGATATCGGCTAGGTGAGGTCGTCCCTGATGAATTATTACCGTGCAGTAGGTCTGCAACGTCGCGAACCATCAATGTCTGTCCCTTGTCGTCCCCCCTTCCTTTCTTTCGTCATTTTCTTACTCGCTTACATTCGACAAACTCCATACAACGGCCAACCGGTAAATTAAAAAAGGAAAAGAAAAGAAGGAGAAAGAACAGCAATACATAACCTAAAAACAGCGATACACAATACATTGCTTATTTTTCTTGCTTGCTTTCTATATGAATAAAAATCATCAAGATACTAGGATATGAATTTTACTAGCTACGGAAATTCGCTCCTTTATAAAACGGAAATAATGTGGTTTCATTGTTCAACGATAAAAAAATTGTATGAAATAGATCTGCTGTTTCGTGATAGAATGAAAATTCTCATTCTCCGCGATTGGCATCAGAATTAGTAATCGTTATCTTGCAAACGTAAATGACTTGTCTTATCAGCTCAGATATTCTTGTAGTCTCATTGGTGACGATAAGCGAATTCCACTGTTTTCTTTCTTGTAAAATGTTGCATTCAGCGGAAAAATACGTATACACTTTTTAACTGATATTATACGATAAGGGGTTCGACAGCCCCTATTTGATGGACATACATATATTTGTACGGCCTACATACTGCGCAAATATCGTTTAATTACAACCACATTAGTATCATTAATACGTTTCGTAACTTTTAAAAGCTGATATTATTAATTCATTGAGTTTTTAAAAAATAAATATCTTTGACTACTTTTTTCTTTATGTAACGGAAATTTTATTCAATCCAAAATAATATTAACCTAGAAGTGGTAATTTTAACATTTTGCTCCATTATACTGTAAAATCTAGATTATTAGATCATTTTTCGCTATCTCTTAAAATGTTCCGTCTATTTTAGGAATAACGATGAAATACGTGCTCTTGTTTTTGAAAATGAAATTGTAATAAAGAACTCAGATGCACATATAAATTGCAAAAGTTCTAATTAATTTGTTTAACTGAAATTAATATTTTTGTAATATCTTTGCTACGCGTGCCAACTGCTAATTTTAATATAGCGTAAATTAAACATTTTGTTCAATATTTTGTAATATCTAGAAGAGATCACGTGAAAAGTGATGCATATTATTTTCCCAAATTTGTTAGAAAATAAGATTTTTCTGCATATTGTACTACAATATCGTAGGCGTATAAAATGCTAACGTACAAAATTTTTATTTTACCGATGTATAATTTATTATTATTTCCCTTTGCATTTTTATGCATATACTATTAATAGTGCATAAGGGAAATGAATTTTTTAAATCACTTTGGAAGTTGCAGGTTCAAATATTTTTATCATCCAAATCATTAAAGTTATTGCAAGAATGATTGTTGCTCTATGATTAAATATAAGTATCGTAGTATATCGCTAAAGAAAAAGAAAATAAAATTTGTTTTAACACTTGTTTGTATTGTTAGATTTTACGTGTACAATAATTTTAATATCTTACATTTCTTAAAATTCAATACGAACAATGAATGTTTGTAAGAATATAAACTTTTCATGTTAGCGAAAAATGTACTTTATATAAAGCACGGATGTGATTATAATAAAATTAGATAGAGCTGTACTATAGTAAAGGAGTTACATCATACCTTAATTGTCGGTTCCAATGAAAGCCCTTTCGACGATGACTCGACTCTATTCGATTCCACTTTGTACGAGTGTGCCTACTTAAATCATATTAATTAAAAATAAAAAATTTGGAACATAAAGAATTGATATTATCATCGGCGACATTATAATAATATCAACAATGCCAAAAACTTTGTCATTGACGTTAAAAATTAACAAATATATATGAAATATTAAATCCAATCATGTATTTATCTATATCTATATAAAATACCAATGTGTGCACATTTTTAAGTATTAGTTAGGAATTTTACGTTCAATTTCATTGATATGAAAATACATTATATATATGTATATACGTAATAATTTGATAGAGTACTCAACTACTATGAATGTTTTAATAATTCTTAGTAAAATAGTTATTGCAATTAATTATCTATATATGAAATAGAAATTCGTAATTTAAAATAAAAGTATAAAAATAATTTAATTTTCTCCAGTAATATTTTTCACTTATATTATTATAATATTATGTTATAGACCCAGATCTTAATTTACAAATCCTACATTTTTTTATAAAATTATAATAGAAATTATTTATTTATAGTTAACGGGGATAATGATAATATCCATTGGAACAACAATTTATGCTGTATATGAAGATTTCTCCCATTTTTTGGATCCTAGCTATTTTTCTCCAGCAACCCTCTTAATCATTGTTGGGATATTTGTTTTTATAATAGCTTTCCTGGGTTGTTGCGGTGCTCTTAGAGAGAGCACCTGTATGGTTCTTGTGGTGAGCATCCTAATATTTCTTTTTCTCTATTATGTGAAAGTATCGTATATTAAAATTTGAAAAATTTTATGTTATCCCTCTCTTTCTGTTTTATATATTTCGACTTTGCTGGAACAATTTTATCCGTTATTAAATTTATTTATCTAATACTAATTTGTTTATTTCTCATTTAATATGTAACAAATAATAAAAATATATTACTATAATTGCGTAGTTCGCAGCATCGCTTTCATTAGTTCTTGTCTTGGAACTGATCGCTGGGATTGCAGCTTATGCTCTTCAAGATGGAATAAAAAATCTTCTTGCTGACAAAATTAATGCGACCATGCATCAATATGAAAAAAATGACGAAGCTAGGAGTGCCATTGATTTTCTACAATCAAGAGTAATATTTCAATTTCTCAATATTTCAATTGTCGTCTGTCAAAATTACGGATTTGTTAAACATTTAACAAATGTTGTTTACATAATAGAATATATTATTCAACAGCTCTATTGTTGTGGATACAATGGATACGAGGATTGGGAAGCACAAAAAATGACTATTCCTTCATCTTGTCCTTCGAGAGATAATGAAAATATTTATGTAACTGGATGTATCAAACATCTTTCAATTATCATTCACAGGAGTGCCCTTTATATTGGTACTGGAGCTGTAGCCATTGCTCTTATTCAGGTTAGTATTTATTATATTTATTCCTAATTCGACATATAATTTAAGATATACTTTATTACAGTTTGATATTGTAACAAATCTAAAATAAATTTAAATTAGTTGACATATCAATAAAAATGTAATTTTTCGGTTTTAATCGAGCATTTCATACATTCTAATTTATTTTTAGTTAACTGGAATAATGTTTGCCTGTATGCTAGGCCGAGCAATTAGAAGACAAAAAACAGAAAGGGAGAGACGTCGATGGGAATTAAGAGAGAGTTTAGTTAATGGTTACCAACCATTGGGAAAATCAGATCCCTTTACCACTTTTCCTGTTGTTTACATGTCCTCTGAACCTTTGAAGAATTCATAGAATTCTCTACTTTTGTTATGCATTCTTAATATGAAATAATTTTATTTATATTAAAATAGTATCTTTCAATTTTTTGAAGTTCTAAAAGTCAATATCTTTATTTTGTAAAGAAAATTGTTTGTTATATTCCCTTCTTCATTTCTTGTTAATTAAGATCGATTTTTATATATTGCTCTAAATTTAATATTTTTTTTCGTCAGTTTCTTTTAGAAATTAAATACCTAATAGTAGATATCTAATTTCATTTATTATTACGTTTCTATAAAACTGTAGCTGTAGATATATATGTATATGTGCTTATATTTACTTTACTATATATATATATATATATATATATAGAAGGATTTAATATATTTTCATAATACATAATGAAACGTACAAACATTTCGTACAAATTTTATATTACATACTTTATTGGAATAAATTATTTTCAAACCTTAGTCACACTTCATTGAAAGACCGAAGCTCTCTTTAAGAGTTCTTTGACTATTTCATTATTTGTTGAGGTGTATAAATATGGAGGAGTTAATTCGCGATAAGCCAAACAAATTCGCTTAGAAGTTATATCTTCTCTTAAAACACAATGTTCCCATTTATACCTATAAAAAATATAGAAGAGAATCTAGTAATTATGTAAATAATGCAATGAAATTTACATTCATTATATTCTATTTTATCTATGTTATAAAATACTTTCTCAAGTTGTACCTGATAATTAAAATAATTGTATAACTAAATTTGCCAAACAATTACAGAAATATAACACGATATAGATGTTTGAGTACTAATTTGCCATGTCTGTAAGAAAATTTTCTTGCCTTGCACTATCATAAAGAATCATAAGCGATCCCTCTGGCATTGGCAGCCTTACAACGATATCTTTATTACTTTCATTTTTATCATTTGTATCAAATTCGAAGCCTTCGAGTATAGTGGAATACTCTGCAACGCTTTCTAAATTATATTTTGTATCTGGACCATGGTAAGGACTCATTGTTAAAACTGAGTTACCCATGACATTCACAGTAACTATTCTTTCACCCCAAATCCAGCAGTCATCGATATGTGGATCTATCGAAGCTCCTCGTAGCGGATCATACTCTAAAGTACATTGTTCTACCGTTTGGAAATTATTAAGCATGGGTACTTGGCAAAATTTTTGTTGCACAAATTGAGTAGACTTTGGAAAACCATCAAAGGAACCCAACTGAAGCTTTCTTTTCTTAAAGTTGCATTTTGGACCAAAATTCTGGAATTTTTAAATTCTGTCTTAAATCTTCCTATCTTATCTATTAATAAACTTTATCGATATTTCAAAATTTTATAATAATAGATGTAGTTATATATTATACTGTTTGAAATACCTGTTTTCTTCTTCCACTCTGAGAAACTTCCCAAGGTATTTTTTCAAGCGCGTTCTTCAATGAATTAATTTCCCAAGGATTTAGAAAATCTAGCTTCATATAAAAGTGAATATAAAACAATAGGTTAAAATTAATTTCTTACGAATATTATCTCAAATATAAATAATAATAATAAAATTATTATTCTAATAATACTTTTTATCAAGTTCTCTTCACTAAAAAATCTTTTACTTTTTCTTTTATAATTGATGGTTGATAATCTCTTGTTACATTCTTAAATGTAAATTAGTTTGAAAGGGAAAATTAACGAATAATATTACCATGAATTAGAAATTAAATAATGGAAGGATGTATCGGATACAGGTAAGTAAATACCTTTATATATACACCAGGAAATTCTATGGCAGTTCCTTGATGATACGGATGATTTTTGTAAAGATCAGCATCCCAACCAGGCCACGATTTGTCACAGTTTGGACAATATACATAACTAGAACATTTCTAAAATATTATAATCCATAATAGTTAATAAGACATAGAAACAAATTTTAAATGTTATGTGTATAAATTTAATAAAAAAGTAAATTATCTAGTTCAATAACAATGTTACCTTTTATATTTTGTACATAAAACAGTAACTTTGTATCATATATGCTATTGCCTACATTAAAAATTGCATACTTGCGTTAGAAAATCATTTGTTTCATTGACGGATAAATTAAATAATAAATAAATAATTTAAATCTTTTATAAAAAATATTAAAAATAGCAATGCTACCAAATAAATTAATTGTCCAAGTATATAACATAATAGAAAACTTATTTGTAAAAAAGACAAACTTTTGGGACATAACCTCAAAATGAGCCTTAAGATTGGGTTTCACAATCTTATGTTCAGTTTCGCAGAGAAGACAAGATCTTATTCCCTTGCAACCACAAGATCGCACTGTTTCCATCCTTTAATAAGTAACAAAGAACTTAAAAGTCGCTAAATACTTATTTCGAACTATATTCATATGTACATATGTATACATATTTTAGACACATAGTACGTGAAAGTCAGGAAACTAAAGGACAATGTCGATGCGATAGCGTAAGAAGGGCAATACGTTGATTGGGTCTTCTATACGTGTTAACTTTATTCGAAATTACTAAAATAGTTTACTATCGACTATAAATCTCCTCGTTTATAATAATACTTTCATAATAAACTTTTCAACTGATAATCTTTTTACAATCTTCTTTTGACAAAACATTAGCACCTTGCCAAGTGTATACCAACAGGTGTACAAAGACTTCCGTGCGAGGTCATTTGTGTTTCAACCACCGTACAATGAACATCGAAGAATTGAACTTTTTCGAATTAAATTATCAATTTATAACATTTGCGTTATTAATTTGTAAGATTCAAGCTATTAATTTACAACATTTAAACTATTTTTTCCTAACAATTTACTATTAATTTATTAACTAATTCAATGAATTAATTTATTAACATTTAAACTATTAATTTGTAACATATAAACTATTGTAGTATCGTGGACAGATTGTCTAAGAAATATCGGGTGAACTATAAACAATTTTGCCGACAGGCCGAAAGGGTCGGGAAACTTCAATGGGTCAAGCGACCCATCAATGTGTCGTCGGTCCTTCAATCTAGTGATTACGCGGAAAAAGGCGACGTGATCATGATCGCGGACGGTTACCGAACACGTACGTGGTGGGGGTATGAGAAGAACAAAGGGATGCTTAAGGAAAAAAGGCAAATTAATCGGCAGTCGTTAATTGAGAGTCGAATTGTGAGGAAGTAGTTAGTTGCGAATCGAGAGTCGAGCTGAGAGAGTTGAGTCGAGACAGAGTTGCCGAGTTGTTATGAGTTGTAAACTATTAGTTGTGAGTTATTAATTATCAATCTAATTGTCTTAGTTATATCGTATTACTACATTAAGTTCACGTTAAATAACCATCGTTTCCTGTTTAATCCACCGTAAGTACATCCATCTATCAATAAATTTATCATATAGGATAGAAATCTTTGGAAATTCTAATTTCTAATATTTCTGAATAAATAATCCTATACTATTAATTTACAATATTTAAAACATTAATTTATAACATTTAAACCATTAATTTGTAACATAATTTATAACATTTAAACTATTAACCCTTTGCGGACGGGAAAGGTATTGGCGCGCGCAGTTGAAAATATATACACGTTGAACGTTTGCGTTATTCATTGTCGAGGTTTATTATTATTTTCATCAATATTTAATTCATCATCATTGTCACTATTATTAGAAAGATTGAAACACCTGAGCCGATTCATTATCGAACGGTGTTCGTTTCCACTGCCTGAAGCATTGTCGTCGTCTTCTATCTTGTCAGGTTCAAAATAATGTTCGTCACCACTATTATTACTATCGAACATGTTCTTTCTGAAACGTTTAGGCATCGTGTATAAGGTATTATAAAAAATATATAAAAAGCTTTCTGATTCATCTGGTAATGCCATTGAAAGATTGAAATTTGTTCTGACTCGACTATCATCCTGCATCGCAAGTTTACGTTAAACGGAAGATAAGATTTTTGAAGATCTAAAATCTTCATAACATAATACTGTTTAGTTTATTATACCCGTGTCCAAATACGCATAAAATTATCGCTCGGAAAAATAGAAGTAACGCCAGCCATTTCTAAATAACTGTCCGGAACTGTGAACAGATTCGGGCAGCTATATGTCGACACGCGTCCGCAACGGTAAAAATACTTGGGCGGCTATTTGCCGACACTCGTCCGCAAAAGGTTAATTTAAAAAATTTGGAACATTAATTTATAACTTTTAAACTACCCTTTGCACTCGACCGCCTTTTCGGTTGGGCGTAGCAGCAGCTCGAGACGATTTTGCGCGTATATGACGAGTGTATTGTAGGTAATATAAAATGAATTTATATAAAAATTAATTTAAAAAGACATTATATTTTAATAATCCATATATATTTACATCTTTGAACATATAATTTTTTAATTTTCTTTTGTATCTTTTTTTACGATAATTTATAAAACATCTGCCAAGATACATCCTTGGATTGTCGGGACAAGTATCGTAATAATAAGTTGTTTCGTGCTTTGTTTCGGTAAGAACACATATAACAATACTTTTTTGTTCTTGTTAAAATTACATGGAGCTTTCCATTTAATCGAATTTCATCACAATTAGTAGTCGATGTCGAAGCTCGATCTCGTGGTTGTCGAATATCTCCTCTTAACTGGTCTATTAAAGCTTTTGTAAATCGCAGGTGGTTAAATGACTTTTCGTTTTTTTGTTCTTTTTACAGAATATGTGAATTAATTAAACAAATTTCCAAATCCATTTTTTTAGACATTTTTACAACATTTAAGCCATTAATATTCCTTTAAGCTGTTTATTTACAACATTCAAGCATTTAATTTATAACGTTTCACCTATCGATTTAAAGCAATTAAAATATTAATTTACACCATTTAAATTACTACGTTTGAGCTGCTAATTTAGAGCCTTGGAATCATTAATTTATAACATTTACGCTATTTATTTGTAACATTTAAACCATTTATTTACGACATTTAAAAGGTACATTTGTGATATTTGCAAATCGTTTCTGTTTGATCGACCGTTGGCATCTTGTCACGTGTATACCAACAGGTATGCAAGGAACACATTTACCCTCGTGCGATGTCAGTTGTGTTTCAACCACCGTACAATGCAGATCGAAGAATTAAACGTTTACGAATTAAATTATTGATTTACGACATTTAAAACATTAGTTTATAACATTTAAACTGCTAATTGGTAACACTTGGAACATCAATTTACGACACTTAAGCTATTAATTTGTCGCATTTAAAATATTAATTTACACCATTTAAAACATTAAATTACAACGTTGGAGCTGTTAATTTAGGGCCTTGGAATCATTATTTATAACATTTACGCTATTTATTTGTAACATTTAAACCATTTATTTACGACATTTAAAAGGTACATTTGTGATATCTGCAAACCGTACAATGCAGATCGAAGAACTAAACTTTTACGAATTAACTTATTAATTTATAACATTGCCGTTATTAATTTGTATCATTCAAGGTATTAATTTGCAATGTTTAACTATTGTTTTCTTACAGTCTACTATTAATTTATAACCATTGAAGTTATTAATTTGTTACCTTTAAAGTATTAATTTACTACATTTAAAATATTAATTTATGCTTTTTAAAACATTAAATTACAACATTTGAACTATTAATTTAAAGCATTTAAATCATTAATTTATACCATTTTAATTCATACCATTTATACCATTAAGATATTTGAAATATTGATTGGTAACTGTTAATCTATTAATTTGCAGACATTTTCGTATTCTAATAGCAAAACATATAATTGTTACAAACGATTGCATTGCATTCACGGTATTCGTAAGCATTTGTTCGTTATCAAGAAATATCTCACAATTTTCAAGTAATATTTTTTATACTTATTATATTATTATTATATATATATTTTCCAATTTCTTAACAATAATTTTTTAAGTGTAAAAAAAAATAGCAGTATTTGCTAAATAAACGCTCGATAGGAAAAAGAAGAAAATTGTCGAAACGACGTTTTGCTTCTTTTCCACACACACACACGGCCTTCCCCCCACCTCCGCCCTTAAACAGCTGTATTTTCAGGGAATATTTGTGACCGCGCGCAATGCGTTTGTAGAGTCAGTGTTTGCTACGCAATAATTTCTTTCCAATATTTTAAAATCACGATATTTTTGTTTCATTTTGATCGAATAATCACACGCGAAAGTAATAAAATTTTATCAATTAAGTTTGTACGCGATATTAGAGTCCTTGTTCGTCGATCATAATTTAAGCGGTCGCGGTAACGTAGTCTTTTATTTTTTTTATATATTTATTTTTTTGAATATTATTTTCGGTATTAGAGTCAGTGCCTCCCTCAAGAGGATAAAGCCTCTCCAGGAGGTCAAGAATGTAAGTAGTTTTATATATTGTATTTCAATTTGTTCTATTTATTACATTTTGTTTGAAATATTGTTAATTATAAAATAGAAATGATTGATAATTTGGAAAGTTGTAAATGTCCTTTTTAATTGAAATAAAGTCTTAAAGTCTTAATATTAAAATACAATAAAACTATCTGATACGCATAAAAAATCACTGAATGTTTTGTTCTCAAATTTTTATATTAGAGTTCCAATTTACATACTTATTAGAGTTTAGTCTTTATTATTGCTTAAGTTCCATGTTTGTTATAATGTATTAACGATATTAATGATATTTTATGTCCTGTTATAGACATATCACAGCTTCAACTTCTTTGTCTTCTTTGGGAATGCTCCAATGGTGATTCAAAAGTCAAAAATGTAAGTAATTTTACACATCGTAATTCAATTATGTCTATTCTGTATATTTTTCTTTGATCACTATCAATTAAGAAACGCAATTCGATTGAAAATTTACCGGTTAGCATTTTCTGAGGTTATTCTTTCATTGAAATAAAATATGTATTAAAGTCTTAATACCGAATTATGAAACAAATAACTAACATATTTTAGAAATCATTAGATTCTTAATTTTTAGATTTTAAACTTTCATATTAGAGTTTAAGTTTTTACTCTTATCAAAGTCTATTAGAATTTCAATCTTTATCATTACTAAAGTTACTAAAGTTAATAAACTTTCATTTTTCACTATCTCCAACTTTTCTAATAGTCAGCAATCACTCATCGTGTTTTGTTTTGTAACAGATTTTTCGCAACCTCCATTTCCACCATTGGCCTTTCAACGGTTCCTGACTGATGTTAGTCTCTCTGATGATATTCACTGTGATGGCGCAGCATCCATGGTAAGCCCTCTGTTTCTCCACTTCGAACGGTGAGCCGCATGCATTTCTGTTCCTCCGGTCACCCAATCATGTCGTAGGATGAAAGGTCCGAATCGGCACGGGTGACTGGTTGTATTACGTAGAATTTTTTGCGAGCATAGTGACCGCGGGTATTTTTTATACCCGTGAGTAGTAACATTCTTTTTTTAAATTTATTAGTTTAGGATAGGTCTTCTTGCGCAGCGCGATTATAATAATTAGTCTTTTAATAATTAGTTTAAACATATACACTTTAGAACATATTCGTGTTATTTATAAACATGCATGTTAACATTCCGTATGAATATTTGCAAATGGCAAATATGTACACGAATATACTTGTTTGGCATAAATATACTTGATCTTAAGCAATGAATTAATCGTGACAATATTGAGTCACATTCGTTTATTTCACTTTGGCTAGAATTTAAAATATGAGTTAAAATTCATTTCTTCCCGTACAAGAGTGTGTGAAATTTTACGTGCAAGAAGACACTTCGCGACAGGCAGATTTTTGAATCAAAGCAATAATTTTGAACACTGCTTCTGCACTTTCGAGTATATGCTTTGATAAAGAGATCGCCTGAGATTATTTCTTTCTTAGTAATATATTTAGAGTCAATTGTTCCATTTGATCGAGTCTCAGTCTTTTTCAATTAACGCTACCTTTTTTGCAGTATTAAAATTTCGTTCTAATTTATTAAATTATTAAAGTAGAGTTACTTAGTTACTATTAAATCAATAAAGTAGATTTAATCAGAAACTATGTAGTAAAATATAAAATCAGAGAACGTTAGTCCGTTAAATAAAAATTACACAAACTAATAATTTTTTTTAGATCAGGATTTTCAGGTTTAACCCTTTCCGTGCCCATTGTCAGGATCTCATTCACGTGCCCAGGTGCTATTTGAATGGGAGAGAGGCATTGGGCACGATGATCTAGAATTAAGTAATGTAACAATTGATCAGCGACTGACGATGTGTTAGTGTATCGTGCACGACGTATTTTCCACATTATGTGTGTGTGTGTTGTTAGGCCGTGGAATTGCGTCGCTTTCTCTCATTCGTTAAAACTTCAAATATTAAAAATGTCGAGACATATATCGATTCAATTTACGTCTCGATACAATCACAATTTGTGATAACATCATCCACGCGATTAAATGTAACCACACTTTTAATATTGCCGTAAATTACAATTATAATTCCAAGTTTACTTACATTTATTTTAACGATATCATTTCCTCAGACGTGTTTTATCACGTTTTACGCAATGGTCATTAGCCTTCGTCAGTCGATTTCAGGAAAACGGTACGTACCTTAGAGTGTGCATGCTGTGTGTTAAGCTCGGGTGTTGGAGGCGTCCCGGGACGTCCTCTCTAGTGTAGGAGCGTTTGTGTGAGAACCGTGGAGCGAGTGTGTTGGTGTGCCTGTTTTGCCATTTTTAAATATAGCACTAGGTAGGGTAGGTAGTATACTTTCTGGTATGTCTGTTAATTATAAGTAGGTAGGGCCGGGCAGGTTGGCATAGTCTCTGGTCGGGTAGGCGCCTTTTCCTGTGACCAACCTGTTTCTGGAAATCTAATTTGAAAAATCGACGGTGAAACTGGCACGGGTAGGGCATGCTCTTGTCTCTGGTTTTGCCTATCGATTTTTCGAATTTCGCGGTCGCGGTCGCGAGTGGGCTCGAAACGAACGTATATTGCTCGAGCACGCACATACGAGTGGGCAACGATCACTGTCGTGATCGTTGGTCAGTCCATGTGCACATCAATCAGCTTCCACGGTTTATATTATTATTTTACCTTTATAAGTTTTTTTTTGTTTGCGATTTAGAAGTCTCGAGCTTAGATTTAAGTTTCAGCGGGCATTGCACCCGAAGAAAGAAGAGGCTATAAGCCGAAGAGGCCCGGCAAACTGCCACTCAAGAGGGCAACTACTGATGGCTCCCTATCCTCTGGGTCATCCAGAGCATGGGAAGTCATTATTGTTACTACTTTGTCACTATGCTCGATTTTAGTATTTGTAGTAGTAGTAGTAGTTTGCTTTTTTGGCCGATATATATCGGTCCATCGTCCCATTGGGCAAATCGCGATTTTTCTTATTAGTGTTGCGACAAATTAATCACGGGTTGTATTAGAGTTGCGAAACAACGTCGCGGCTTTTTATTAGCGTAGCGAGAAAATGATTACGGTTTGAATTCGAGTTGCGATAAAATGATAATCGCGTTTGCTTTACAGTTGCGAATTACGATATCGCGATTGTCTTTTGCAAATTTTATTAGAAATTTTTAGAATTTATCCTACTTTCTATTGCTTAAAATTAGATTATAAAAATGTTAGTTTTCAATTAATTTTATAGTATTGCAAGTAGCAATATCAGAATATTTAAAGTAGCTTTTTCATATAGTAAATAGTAATTTTTATTTGAATTCACTATAAGAATTAGCGTTGCGATAATGAATGATCGCGTTTTGTTAAGTAGAGTTGCGTTTACAAAATGCCCAAACCCCCCGACTGCATTGGTCGGACACTGTTCCTGGATCACACGATACAGCTGCAAGAGTTGTAGAAGTGTGATCGTTTATCGGCAACCTCCTAAACGGTTGCAATGCAATCTCTCGTATTAGTGTTGCGTATTGTTTAATTACGAGTGCGTAGATTTATATTTATTAGCGTTGCGTATCAAATTTCAGGAATTTTCAGAATTTTTTTTTTAAATGGTAGATTAATTGATATTGAAAATATCTATAAAGAAGCACTCTTCGCGTTTGATTTTGAGAATTTTCTGTTTCATTAATTCTAGTAGTAAAGTAGCGTTGCGAAACAAGAATATTCAGTTCCACCGTCGGCTTGTTGTTCGGGTTCATATAGAGTGGAACACAATCGAATTGTAGTAGCCCTTCTGGCTACTGCTTTGTTTCTTTTTCAGCGCCCCTTATTAATGCGCCCCTTGTTGCTATGCCTCTTATTACTACGTTTATTACTGAAAATATTGCTATAAGACATATTCCTTTGTCAGCGTTAACGTTACCATGATTGCTAAAATACAGAACTTTATTACGAATGTATAATATATGTCGGAGATGAATGAACACCGGAGCCTTTGGAATTTTGGATAATCCCGCAACATTGTAACCTAGAGTCTACTATAGCTGTAATTAAACAATTGTAGTTATTCAATCCGATTGTAATTGTTCGAGAGTTGTGATAATGAGCTTGGGCTTGAGGCGACAGCCAGTCGCCGAACGTAGCCGCGGTCACGGGATGAACGCCTTGTCTAACAAAGGCATGGAATAATTCTATAGCTCTCCTTAAAAAGGAAATAGTTGTAACACTCGACAGTAAACATTCCAACGGTCTCTGTCCCGTAGCTCGCCACACGCAGACCCTATTCTTCGAGTAAGATGATTGCCAGATGTCGATGCGTCTCCGCAGTACATGTTCAGCTAGTCCGAGGGCTCGTTATAAATGTTAAGATTTAGCCAATTAAAGCCCTTCAAACAGACAAACAGTCTTTGTCCCAACTACGGGAAAATAGGGGAGACCTATTTTTCAACGAGCGGCGTCTTCCACTAGCAACTTTCCCTCGAGGGCGGCTAGCATCTTTTTCTAACCACCGATATGGAGATTGACCAATTAGCAGCAACGCCAATTTCCCTTACTTTCTGAACGAAGGCTTTTCTCGACGAATCCGATGATCTCGTGTCCTTAGACACACCCCATTATAGTTTTCCTCTGTGGCATCATCGGGACGGGAAATTCATTCTCGCTCGCGATCTCATCGATGAAAAGTAATAACCCTTTACGACCAGTGAATATTACGCGTCCGACTTAGATTTTGTGAGCACGTTCATCTATCATCCCGTCGACCGCGGATTCGTTATTGAATCTAGGATCATTGTCATTAGTTTCTCGAGTACCTAACTACCACGGTTACTTGTCCGGTTCTATAATAATCGTATTTGCACTAGTCAATGTCTTCTCTATTGCATAACGACAACGTGTAACCCAAACGAAGATTCGTTTCACGCCCCTAACCCTAATTCTAATGTAAACCCGACATATATATACACAGAAGACGAACAAGTAATTTTTGGGGAGCAGAGACTGGTACGGGTTCTCGAGATGGCCGAGAGGTCCGAGAAACTCCGATGGATCTGATGTTCGCCTATAGCCGGACACACATTGTGCGGTGCGGAGAATTTCGGAGAAGTTGGCAGGCTCGTACCGGTCGAAGACCACTCGCCTCACCTTCTCGTCGGGGCTCCCTGTCACCCCGTACCTCGATCTTTCTCTCTTTTTTTTTCGAGGATGCCTGGTACGGGGTGCGAAAGAGCGAGTGGCACCAGGACTGGACTCGACGGTGACAACCTTGGCAACCAACAATATTGCAAAAATAACAGTGATGAAAATGGACAACAAAAAGAAGAAAACAGTTTACGGTGCAGGGGAGGGAGACCCCAGTACCGGCGCAGCCGCGAGTCGTCAAGCGGGCTCCGCTGCGTCGTCATCAAGCAACCGCGGCCGTTCGGGGGTGGACCGTCAGGCCTCCGTTCGTGTACATGCGTCTGGCGTGGAAGCGAAGGAGAAACATGTGCATGTGAACGTTACGAAAAGTAACGTGAGAAGAAGTGGACGAAGGATCAAAAAGGATTCCGATGTGACGACCGTCAGCGACTCGGGGTCCATCGCCGTCCATGGCAGTGGTGGTGGTATCGGTGGACGGGCGAGATCCGACGACGAGATGTCGACCGGTTCCTCGACCTCGGCCGCCGCTGCTTCCTCGCTGGGTAAACGTCCCTACGAGAGAATTGCTGGGCCAAGCGTGTGCGGTACCGGTGGTATTAACAGCGGCGATGTAGGCGGTAATAGCGCCGTCCAAGGTGAACGCGAGGGGGACGAGAATCTGTTCGTCGAGATAACTCCCGCAAAGCGGAAGAGGAAGGGTACTGGAACCAGCACCACCGCCTCCGGTTCGGAACCATTGGCGTCGCTGTCGTATTTTAGCACGCTGATGATAGGATGGACGACTGCCGACCTCGGAGTGGAAATAATGCGGGAGATGGAGGAGGTCGAAAGGATCGCCTCCACCTCCAAGAACTTAAAAGGTACGTTCGTGAGGAGGCTGAGGCTGGCGTCGCGAAAAACGAGAGCCGCCGGCGCTGAGCTCCAACAGCGCACAGTTGTCCCATCGTCATCTTTGGCGATAGCAACAACATCGTCTTTGACATCGAGAACCACGACCGGCTTCAACCTCCGCCGACACCACCGCCGTGACGATGGCGAGCGTGACAACGACAGGATGGATGTAATATCGGTGGAAGATGAGGGGGAGGATGACGAGGAAAGGAAAATTAGAGGAGAAGAACGCGGAGAAGGCGCGCGCAGGAGGGAGAGAATGCGCTTCCTGGAGATTGAGGTCAGCCGCCTCCAAGAGACGGTGGAGCGGATGAACAAGGAGAAGGAGAGTAGAGAGAGAGATGATATGGAGAGAATGACGAGGATGTTGAGATCCTCGTCGATCGAAAGAGGAATAGGAGGACGGACGACGGTGGGACCAAAGATTTCTACGGTGGAAAAAGCGAGGGGAGCCGGCGCCCCTAAGAGCGTTATGGGCCCCCCTCCCCCACTGCCGCCCCTGTTTACTCGGTCGGTGTCGAGCCGTCTCCACCGTGCTGCTGAGATGGGGAGCGAGGCTAGCGATGTTATTGAACATCAGATAAGAAACGAAGGAGGCAGAGGCGGAAGTGGAGGAAATGAGAACAGATCCGGTGGTTCAGGGTCTCGGGATCCATTGGAGGATCCCAAGGCCCTGTTATTCCGTGAGATCGAGGAAGTTCGCCAGAAGCTGCCGTCGCAGCTGTCGCCAAATAATTCCTACAGTTATTCCCACCGTAATAATTATTACTATCGGATGGGACCTCCGGAAACGAGCGCCCTCCCCATCGCGAAAAAATCTAACATGCGGTCGAGGGGGGACATGTCGCCGCCAATGGCTGAATCGTTGACCAACGGGATGGAATTTCTCTCCACCGTCGTTTCGAGAGGTGTTAGTAGAGACAGAAGGAGCAGGGGAAAGAGAGGAAATAGCAGGTTGGAGGCTCGTCCTCTTCCAATGGTAGCTGCGCCTACCAGCGGTAGCGACGGTAAAAGTATGACAATGATAGGAAGAAGAAGAAACAGCAATAGAGAATGCCCGTCTTCGTTGCTCTCGTCGTTGTCACGAGCGAGATATTCGATGCTCGGAGATCGCAACGACGGTGACACTCATGACACGAGAAGAGAGTCCGGTGTCTCGACGAGATCTGTCACATTTGCCGAAATGGCCGCCCGATCCCCTGTGACCTCGACGCAAGAGAAATTCAATGTCGGCGGTGAAAGGGGAGGAGGAGACAGCGAGAGCTATGGAATTTGGACAAGGGTAAGGAGGATGAAAGGAACAGGAGGAGTAAGGAAACAGATAAATACACGACGAGGTGCGAGGGATTCTGGGCAGTTTGCTCTGAACCTGAGGTCGCGCACTGCCGCGTGCTCCATGAAAACTGAGTCTATGCTCCCCAAGATTCCCCGGTTCACCGCCGTGATGCTCACCATTCTGGAAGGTTCAAGAGTTACGTACGATGAAGCGATGTCGAGGGTCCGTCGAGAAATAGAACTCTCCGACCTCGGCATCGCCGAAGTGCGGCCTAGGAGGGCAGTCACTGGAGCCCTGATTCTCGAGATCGCCAGCGACGAGGGGGGTCGTAAAGCCTCGCTCCTCGCCGAACGCATGGCGGATATCCTTCAGGGTATTCCTGTCAGGATCTCCGTGCCGCAAAAAACGGCCGAAATGAGGGTGACCGGATTGGACGACTCGGTTACTCCCGACGAAGTGGTGGCCGCCGTTGCCAAGGCTGGCGGCTGTCGTACCGACGAGGTCACTGTAGGCGAGCTACACAGAGCCCCACGGGGTCTCACTTCGGCGTGGCTTCGTTGCCCATTGAAAGCGGCCAGAAAGATCAGCGCCTCTGGGGATGGTACGAGCGACGACAACGAAGGCACGAGGAAGATAGTGGTGGGCTGGTCCGCGGCGAGGATTCGTCCTCTTCCGACACGTCAACTCCATTGTTTCAGATGTCTGGAGCCGCATCACGTACGTCGGCATTGCGCGTCGACGGCCGACCGTTCCGACCGATGCTACCGGTGCGGAGAACCAGGGCATCGAGCCAGAGGCTGTTCCTCGCGGGTTCCGCGATGTCCGTTGTGCGCAGACCTCGGGGTGCCCGCGACGCATCGGTTGGGGTCGCCGGCGTGCAAGCCGCCGGTTCGCCGGAGGAAAGGAATGAAACCGGACGGGAGGATCGAAGCCGGCAACGGATGTGACACGATGACCGCCGTCGCACCAAGAGATACCGTCGTGGAGGCATCTCCCTCCCCATCGGCCGGCCCCGCGGAGGCAACTGTCAACAGCAGAGGAAGAGAAGGAGGAAGAAATGAGAAAGTGGACGAAGAGGAGGTCGGCCTGGCCGATCGCGAGGGGAGCGGCTTGGAGGAGGCCGCGGACGGCGAGCCTTCGTGCGCGTAAAACTTCTTCAGACTAACTTGAACCGTTCCCGCCGGGCTCAGGACTTGATGTTCCAGATCCTGGCGGAGCGGCGCGTCGGCTTGGCGGTGGCGGCGGAGCCGTACCGCGTACAAGATACGTCTTGCGGTGCGGAAGATCTGAGTGGCACAGTCGCCGTTTTCTGGAACGGGACGGCGGGAGGACACGCATGCTCGGTTATCGAGCGCGGGCGTGGCTTCGTGGCGGTGAGATGGGGCGACCTGGCCGTGGTGGCCGTTTACGTGTCCCCCAATATCCGTCGAGCGGATTACTACTCCTTCTTGGACGGATTAGCGGCCTGCGTGATTCATCTGCGCGGCGTTCCGTCCTTGGTTCTCGGGGATTTCAATGCTCACGCGACGACGTGGGGTTCCCAAACGACTAATTGGAGGGGGCGTGCCGTGCTTGGATGGGCAGGCGCGCTCGACCTCCGGCTCTTGAACAGGGGGTCGTCCAGCACGTGCGTGGCGTGGCGGGGCGAGTCCATCGTGGATCTCACATGGGCGAGCCCCGCCGCTGTTGTGCGTGTTTCGCGGTGGGAGGTGTCTCGGGAGGAGACTCTCTCGGACCACCTTTACATATTTATGGACGTGGCGGTTGGTGGTGTTGGAGACGATTGCCCATCCAGAGCGCGGGGACGCTGTCACTCATCGCGTACGCCTACGATCTTCCCGCGGTGGGGGTCTGCCCGCCGCGACGATGATCTTATGGCGGCGGCAGCGTCGGCCGTCGCCATGAACGAGAAAGGGTCTGCTGCAGACGAAGAGGATGTGGAGGCTGAGGCGATCCGACTTCGGCGAGACTTGCGCGCGATCTGCAATGCGTGCATGCCGCGGGTTGAGTTCTACCACCGTCACGCCGGCGGTGTGTATTGGTGGAACACGGAGATAGCGCGTCTACGGCAAGTGTGCATCCGTTGCCGGCGCCGGTATACACGAGCACGCCGTAGAAAACGGGGCGATGCGGAGTTGCTGGCTCGTCTGTATGGTGCCTACCGCGAAGCGCGAAGGTCCCTACAGCGGGCCGTTGGGGACGCGAAAGGGCGGGCTTGGAACGAGCTTCTGGCTACCCTTGATTCCGATCCCTGGGGGCACCCCTACAGGACGGTCATGAACAAACTGCGTCCGTGGGCGCCCCCGGTAACGGAGTGCATGGAACCCCGGTTTCTGGAAGGGGTCGTCGGCACTCTTTTTCCGGACACAGAAGAGGACATAGATGAAAATATCAACACCATTCTAACAAGAGAGGTGGACACCGCGGAAGAGGGAGACACCGCGGAAGAGGGAGACACCGCGGAAGAGGGAGACACCGCGGAAGAGGGAGGCACCGCGGAAGAGGGAGACACCGCGGAAGAGGGAGACACCGCGGAAGAGGGAGACACCGCGGAAGAGGGAGACACCGCGGAAGAGGGAGACACCGCGGAAGAGGGAGACACCGCGGAAGAGGAGGAATCATTGCGCCCTCCGGAGGATTGGTGTCCGGAGCTAGGAGTATCCGAAGAGGAGTTGGCCGAAGCCGTTGGGAGGATTGACGTCGGGAAAGCTCCTGGTCCCGACGGAGTCCCGGCCCGTCTGTGGAAGGACATCGCCAGGGTATTGGCCCCAAGGCTGCGGCGCTTGTACGACCGCTGCCTGGCTCGGGGCGAATTCCCCCGCTTGTGGAAGGAAGGACGGATGGTCCTATTACCGAAGCCGGGTCGGCCGTCGAGCTCTGCGTCCGCCTTTCGGCCGGTGTGTCTTTTGGACGAGGCGGGCAAATTGCTGGAGCGGATCGTGGCGGTCCGCCTCGAGTCGCATTTGTCGCGATGTACGCCAGGACTGCGCGAAGGACAGTTCGGGTTCCGCAGGGGACGGTCTACGATCGACGCGATAGCTCGCGTCCGTTCCCTGGTGTTGGATGCTGAGCGGCGGGGCTGGATGGCGTTGGCCGTGTCCCTGGACGTGCTCAACGCCTTCAACAGCCTTCCCTGGAACAGGATAGGCGAGGCCCTGAAATATCATCGGGTGCCCGCCTATTTGCGGGGCATAGTTCGGGCGTTTCTCCGGGACCGAAGTATCGTCTGCGCCGGCCCTGGTGGTCGGATGATTCGGAAGGCTGTGCGTCGCGGAGTCCCGCAGGGGTCGGTCTTAGGACCGTTACTGTGGGTTCTCGCGTATGACGCGGTACTTCGGGCGCCGATGCCCCCCGAGTCAGCGCTGACGTGCTACGCTGACGACACGTTGGTGCTGGTGTGGGGCTCGGCGTGGGGTAGGACCGCCCGTCTGGCGGAGTTAGCGGTGGCCTGCGTCGTTGCCGCCATCAGGGATTTGGGGCTGGAGGTATCCCCGGAAAAGTCAGAAGCCATGTGGTTGTGCAAGAGGGCCGATCACGGGACGCCTCCGGCGGGTTACCGGCTGCGGTTGGGAGGGGTCGACGTCGAGGTGGGTACCCGGATGAAGTATCTTGGTCTAACGCTCGACAGCCATTGGACTTTCGGCGATCACTTTGAGCGTCTGGTACCGTCCGCCGAGGCTACAGCTAACGCCCTGGGGCGTCTGTTGCCTCGGCTCGGCGGACCGGGCGTCGGGGTGCGCCGGCTGTACGCCGGGGTGGTGCGATCGAGGCTCCTGTACGGTGCTCCGATCTGGGCGGCGAGCCTGTTGGCCAATCGTCGCAGTCTCCGGCTGGTCAGGAGACTGCATCGTACGGTGGCCCTTAGGACGGTGAGGGCGTATCGCACAGTCTCGGCTACGGCGGCGTCCTTGCTCGCGGGGTTCCCCCCGTTCGAGTTGGAGGCCCTACGGTCTCGGGAGATCTATCGACAGACGCGAGCACCATCGGGCGGGGTGGACGAGGCGGCACGCGATGACGCTGTGGTGCGGGCTCGACGAATTCTATTGGATTCGTGGCGGGCCAGTCTCGCAACGGGAACCGGCGCGCCCGGCCTCCGGGTCGTCGAGGCCGTTCTACCAAACTGGAACGATTGGTTGGACGGCGGTGCGCCCCCCCTGACCTATAGGGTAACGCAGGTACTTACCGGGCATGGATGCTTCGGTGAATACCTGCACAGGATAGGACGGGAGGCGACCGCGCGTTGCCAGCATTGCAACGAGGGCGTGGACTCGGCGCAACACACGTTGGAGCACTGTCCGGCGTGGGCGTTGCCTCGCCGCGCCCTCGTTGCTGAGATAGGAGGAGACCTCTCCCCGCCGGCGGTGTTCGGTGCGCTGCTGGCGAACGAGAGGAGTCGGAAGGCGGTCACCACATTCTGCGAGCAGGTGATGCTGCGGAAGGAGGCGGCGGAGCGCGAGAGAGAACGGGATTCCCATCCCGAAAGGATAGGCGGACGGCGGCGGGGTGGGGGGCGTGGGCACGCCACTTCCAGGCGAGCTCGGACCGCTTCGCCGTCAGGTGGGTCTTAGGCGTCGGCCGCTTCGGCGCCACGGTGCCGCTAAATCGCCTGGTCGGGGAACCAGGAGGTCTTGCACGGCGGCCCGTCGGGGGTGGCGCGATGCGCGGTGGCCGCGCATCGCGCCGTTAGTTAGACTCGCATAACTCGAAGTGAACTCGGCGCGGAGGGGGCTCGTGATGACATGCTAATGAGCGTTTCTAGGGTCCTTTCCGCCATGCGCCAAGGACGGCCACCGTGGAGGTTTTAGCCGGTACGAATCCGGCACTACCCAGCGCCCTCTCCCCGGAGGGCGCGGGGCGCCTATGAAGGTTTCCTCCACGAAAAAAAAAAAAAAAAAAAAATATAAATTGTTGTATCCCAAAGGTGCTGGTGGTGACATTGTACTGTTCACGCCCATCAGTGCCATGTGCCAACTCCTCCTCCATGTCTGTGGGGCCTGGTAAACGCTGACTTGTCAGTGGCTAACTGAGCAATGGCTATCCCAAACACCTTTCCCGTGGACTTTATTACAATTCTTTCTTCAAGTTGTGATAGGCGGTTCCGGAGGAAGGTGCCGACTGCATAGGGATGGCGACGTGGCTTAAAAGGTCACCCTCCCCGAGGAAGAGAGCAGGCATCATGGCGTAAACACCCACACGTCGCAGACCCGACCGAGTGTCGTGACGGGTTAACCCTTTCGTTACGGGCGGCTTCTCCTGCGTGACACGCCCGCTGAACGAGCTGCTGCACCAAAAAGAAAAAATTTTCCTCGAAACAGGGTATTTGTAACTTCTTAACACACTTACTTTTAATTGAAATTTGGGTAGGCCTACTTGTTGGGGAGGGGGGGGGGGGGGGAAGGATCATCTCCCCTATCGCCACAGTTGGCTAGTTTAGTTAGTTCATAGGATAGGCTCAACGAGAAGACGCGGTGACTGCACCGGAAATAATTTCCAAGAGGTCTCGGGGCACTGCTGCCAAACGTGTCGGTAGGCCACCGTGGAGGTTTCGTCATTAGGAGTCTGGCACTACTCCACTAATTCTCCAGAATGCAGCGGAGTGGCCATGAGGATTTCTCCAAGTAGAAGAAAAAAAGAAAGAAGGTGTTGAAGTATGTAAATAGGTGATATATCGTATTTCAATTCTTTAAATTCTGTTTGAATTATTGTTAATTACAATCACAATTTCTGATAATGCACACGATAATTGTAACCACGCTCGTTATTCGAATCGTTATTGCTGTCAATTACAATTATAATTCCAAGTTCACTTACATTCATGTTAACGATATCATTTCTTCAGACGTGTTTTATCATGTTTTACGCAGTGGTCAGTAGTGTTTGTCAGTGGATTTCAGGAAAAAGGTACGTACCTTAGAGCATGCATGTTGTGTGTTAAGTTCGGGTGTTGGAGGCGTTCCGTGACACCCTCTATAGTGTAGGTCCTTTGCACTCGAGCGTTTGTGTTAGAACCGTGGAACGAGTATGTCAACGTGTCTGTTTTTCTATTTTTTAAATATAGCGCTAGGTAGGCTAGGTAGTATACTTTCTGGTCTGTCTGTTCATTAATTATAAATCGGTAGGGCCGGGCAGGTTGGCACAGTCTCTGGTCGCGTAGGCGCGTTTTTGTGTGATCAACCTGTTTCTGGAAATTTAATTTGAAAAATCGTAGGTGAAACTGGCACGAGTAGAGCATGCTCCCGTCTCAGGTTTTTCCTTTCGATTTATCGAATTTCGTGGTCGTGGTCTTGAGTAAGCTCGAAACGAATGTTTATTGCTAGAGCACGCACATAATCGCACGATGATGGTAAAAATCTATGCATAGTGGAAATGTACGTACAACAGACACTCACGGGAAAAACCAACGAGACTAATAATAAAATCAATGAACTAGAAAAAAAGGAGCTATAGGCAGATATCTTATAATATACAGTGGCATAATCTGCAATTTATTATAAATAATTGATCCGAGCAGAATCTATTGCAAAAGAAGGTTGCTGAATATGATAGACATTGTCGAACAATAATCGAATTAAATTATTTACTTAATTTTTATAGAATGTGATACTTCTTTAAGGGATCAAGAAGTTTCTCGCTAATAACCTAATAGATCCATCGATAGATCAAACGAAGAAATACGTAACCGCAATTACAGCCAATTAGTTCTTACTATTCGCTACATAATTAATATTTGTGTCACGTACAGCGATGCAGGTGGTATTGAAGAAATAAAGCCATTTCATGTTACAACAACAGCGGGTAAATTTACTCGTTTAACTTGAGAGGAATTAATAAAGGACCTGACTTTTAAGTTAGCATTAAGTAAGAATTTTAAATATTTCAAACAGAGATGTAGGTGTTATTCAAGAAAAAAGAACGTTTTATTTTTTAATTAGCACGAGTAAATGAATGAATATTGATAATATAATATAACGCTAAATATGAATTTTATCTGTCTGATTATTTTATAGCTTAACTTACTTCACAGTAACGTCATCGATTGCCGCTAGGCTGCTTTCCCTTTTTGTTCAAACTAATTGATAGTCGAAAACTAGTATTAAAGAAGTGTGAATTTAGTCTTAGTTTGCAGAAACTATTAAAATGATAAAAATGGATATCGTATTAAATCTTTAAAGATGCCAATTTACGATAAAAATTAAGAAATCGTCCAATTTGATATTGTTATAATGGAAAAACCGTCTCCTGCTAAGTAAAAAAATCGTCACCGTTTGATTAACAAACCGGCACCTTGTCAAGGTATATAAGGAACACGGAAGTCGCGCGCGAGCTCTTTTGCGCCTGAAATTCCGGAGAGTGAACATCGAAGAAGAATTTAAATATAAGGTAAATAAAACAAAAAATATCAAATAACAACATTGCAACTAGCAATTTACAACGTCTAAACCATTAATTTACAACACTTAAGCTATTAATTTATAACATTTAAGCCATTAATTTATAACATTTAAGGAATTAATTTATAACGCCAAAACTATTAATTTATAACATTTATGCTATTAATTTATAACATTTAAGCTATTAATTTACAACATCCAAGCTACTAATTTACAATATTTAAACTATTAATTTATATCATTTAAGCTATTAATTTACAACATCTAAGCCACTAATTTACAACATTTAAACTGTTATTTTATACATTTATGCTATTAATTTATAACAATTAAGCTATTAATTTACAACATCTAAGCCATTAATTTACAATATTTAAACTGTTATTTTATACATTTATGCTATTAATTTATAACATTTAAGCTATTCATTTATAACATTTAAGCCATTAATTTGTAACTTTTAAACTGTTATTTTATGCATTTAGCTATTAATTTATAACATTTAAGCCATTAATTTGTAACTTTTAAACTGTTATTTTATGCATTTAGCTATTAATTTATAACATTTAAACTATTATTTCATAACATTTAAACTGTTACCTTATACATTTAAAACATTAATTTCTAACATTCGAACTATTAAATTATAACATTTTAGCTTTTAATGTAGAACATTTGAATTCTTATTTTATACATTTAAGCCATTAACTTCTAAAATTTATAGCATTAATTTATACCTTTTAACCATTAATTCCTAACATTTAAACTGTTAACTCATAAGATCCAAGCTCTTAATTTACAATATTTAAACTATTAATTTATAGCACTTAAGCTAGTAATTTATAACATTTAAGCCATTAATTTATAACATTTAAGCTATTAATTTACAACATCTAAGCCATTAATTTACAACATTTAAACTGTTAGTTTATACATTTAAGCCATTAATTTATAACATTTAAGCCGTTAATTTCTAACATTTAAACTATTAATTTATAACATTCAAGCCATTAATTTATAAAGTTTAAGCTATTAATTTACAACGTTTAGGCCATTAATTTACAACATTTAAACTGTAATTTTATACATTTATGCTATTAATTTATAACATTTAAGCTATTAATTAATAACATTTAAGCCATTAATTTGTAACTATTAAACTATTAATTTATAACATTTAAGATATCAATTTACAACATTTAAATTATTAACTTATAACATTTAAGCTATTAATTTATAATATTTAAGCCATTAATTTACAACATTTAAACTATTAATTTATAACATTTAAGCTATTAATTTACAACATTTAAACTATTAATTTATAACATTTAAGCTATTAATTTAAAACATTCAAGCCATTAATTTGTAACTATTAAACTATTAATTTATAACATTTAAGATAACAATTTACAACATTTAAATTATTAACTTATAACATTTAAGCTATTAATTTATAATATTTAAGCCATTAATTTGCAACATTTAAACTATTAATTTATAACATTTAAGCTATTAATTTGTAACGTCATTAATTTACAACATTTAAACTGTTATTGTAGACATTTATGCTATTAATTTATAACATTTAAGCTACTAATTTTTAACGTGTATTCCACTAATTTCTAACTTTTCAGCTATTAATCTACAACATCCAAGCTACTAATTTACAATATTTAAACTAATAATTTATAACATTTAAGCTATTAATTTATAACATTTAAGCCATTAATTTACAACATTTAAACTATTATTGTATACATTTATGCTATTAATTTATAACATTTAAGATATTAATTTATAACATTTAAGCCATTAATTTGTAACTTTTAAACTATTAATTTATAACATTTAAGCTATTAATTTATAACGTCTAGGCCATTAATTTATAACATTTAAACTGTTATTGTATACATTTATGCTATTAATTTATAACATTTAAGCTATTAATTTGTAACATTTAAGTCATTAATTTGTAACTTTTAAACTATTAATTTATAACATTTAAGCTATTAATTTGCAACATTAAACTATTAATTTGTAACATTTAAGCCATTAATTTACAACATTTAAACTATTATTGTATACATTTATGCTATTAATTTATAACATTTAAGATATTAATTTATAACATTTAAGCCATTAATTTGTAACTTTTAAACTATTAATTTATAACATTTAAGCTATTAATTTGCAACATTAAACTATTAATTTGTAACATTTAAGCTATTAATTTGTAACGTCTAGACCATTAATTTACAACATTTAAACTGTTATTGTAGACATTTATGCTATTAATTTATAACATTTAAGCTATTAATTTATAACGTGTAGGCCATTAATTTATAACATTTAAACTGTTATTGTATACATTTATGCTATTAATTTATAACATTTAAGCTATTAATTTGTAACATTTAAGTCATTAATTTGTAACTTTTAAACTATTAATTTATAACATTTAAGCTATTAATTTAAAACATTCAAGCCATTAATTTGTAACTATTAAACTATTAATTTATAACATTTAAACTATTATTGTATACATTTATGCTATTAATTTATAACATTTAAGCTATTAATTTATAATACTTAAGCCATTAATTTACAACATTTAAACTATTAATTTATAACATTTAAGCTATTAGTTTATAACGTGTAGGCCATTAATTTATAACATTTAAACTGTTATTGTATACATTTATGCTATTAATTTATAACATTTAAGCTATTAATTTGTAACATTTAAGTCATTAATTTGTAACTTTTAAACTATTAATTTATAACATTTAAGCTATTAATTTGCAACATTAAACCATTAATTTGTAACATTTAAACTATTAATTTATAACATTTAAACTATTATTGTATACATTTATGCTATTAATTTATAACATTTAATATATTAATTTATATCATTTAAGCCATTAATTTGTAACTTTTAAACTATTAATTTATAACATTTAAGCTATTAATTTATAACGTGTAGGCCATTAATTTATAACATTTAAACTGTTATTGTATACATTTATGCTATTAATTTATAACATTTAAGCTATTAATTTGTAACATTTAAGTCATTAATTTGTAACTTTTAAACTATTAATTTATAACATTTAAGATATCAATTTACAACATTTAAATTATTAACTTATAACATTTAAGCTATTAATTTATAATATTTAAGCCATTAATTTACAACATTTAAACTATTAATTTATAACATTTAAGCTATTAATTTAAAACATTCAAGCCATTAATTTGTAACTATTAAACTATTAATTTATAACATTTAAGATAACAATTTACAACATTTAAGTTATTAACTTATAACATTTAAGCTATTAATTTATAATATTTAAGCCATTAATTTACAACATTTAAACTATTAATTTATAACATTTAAGCTATTAATTTGTAACGTCTAGGCCATTAATTTACAACATTTAAACTGTTATTGTAGACATTTATGCTATTAATTTATAACATTTAAGCTACTAATTTTTAACGTGTAGGCCACTAATTTCTAACTTTTCAGCTATTAATCTACAACATCCAAGCTACTAATTTACAATATTTAAACTAATAATTTATAACATTTAAGCTATTAATTTATAACATTTAAGCCATTAATTTACAACATTTAAACTATTATTGTATACATTTATGCTATTAATTTATAACATTTATGCTATTAATTTGTAACATATAAGTCATTAATTTGTAACTTTTAAACTATTAATTTATAACATTTAAGCTATTAATTTGCAACATTAAACTATTAATTTGTAACATTTAAGCCATTAATTTACAACATTTAAACTATTATTGTATACATTTATGCTATTAATTTATAACATTTAAGATATTAATTTATAACATATAAGTCATTAATTTGTAACTTTTAAACTATTAATTTATAACATTTAAGCTATTAATTTGCAACATTAAACTATTAATTTGTAACATTTAAGCCATTAATTTACAACATTTAAACTATTATTGTATACATTTATGCTATTAATTTATAACATTTAAGATATTAATTTATAACATTTAAGCCATTAATTTGTAACTTTTAAACTATTAATTTATAACATTTAAGCTATTAATTTGCAACATTAAACTATTAATTTGTAACATTTAAGCTATTAATTTGTAACGTCTAGACCATTAATTTACAACATTTAAACTGTTATTGTGGACATTTATGCTATTAATTTATAACATTTAAGCTACTAATTTTTAACGTGTAGGCCACTAATTTCTAACTTTTCAGCTATTAATCTACAACATCCAAGCTACTAATTTACAATATTTAAACTAATAATTTATAACATTTAAGCTATTAATTTATAACATTTAAGCCATTAATTTACAACATTTAAACTATTATTGTATACATTTATGCTATTAATTTATAACATTTAAGATATTAATTTATAACATTTAAGCCATTAATTTGTAACTTTTAAACTATTAATTTATAACATTTAAGCTATTAATTTATAACGTCTAGGCCATTAATTTATAACATTTAAACTGTTATTGTATACATTTATGCTATTAATTTATAACATTTAAGCTACTAATTTTTAACGTGTAGGCCACTAATTTCTAACTTTTCAGCTATTAATCTACAACATCCAAGCTACTAATTTACAATATTTAAACTAATAATTTATAACATTTAAGATATTAATTTATATCATTTAAGCCATTAATTTGTAACTTTTAAACTATTAATTCATAACACTTAAGATATTAATTTACAACATTTAAACTATTAATTTATATCATCTGAGCCATTACTTTATAACATTTGAGCCATTAATCTAAAACAATTACTCCATTAATACCTAACAGTTATACCAATAATTTATAACCACATTCTCCCATTAATTCAAAGTAGTTATGCTCTTAATTTATAACAGTTGTACCGTTAATCGGTTGTAGCTTTGCATTCATTGATTTAAATCAATACCATCAATTCGTAGTGAGTGAATTAATGATTTATTTTGTTTCATTTTATTAACGAAATCTACCAAGTCTTTGAAGTACTATTTTATTTCTATGTAGCATTATTTTTTAATTTTCAATACAGTATTTAATTTCTCATTTCACTATTTCGTAGAAAACCTGTCTTAACACAGAATATAATCTTAAGATGTAATTTTCCATGTCTGCTCGAAACTAAGGAAACAACACCATATTCATGGAATCAAGGAAGCGAGTGCAATTTAACCGAAGGCAACCACATCTTCTCTGTAGCTGGACATAAGTCAGAGGACATTTCAAATCATGTTGTTGTTTTGCCTCGGAGTATCAAGACCGTTAGATTGCAAGTAATGTAAGAACAAATAAACTCCGGGCAAAACAATATTGCCGCTACAATGTCGCTTTATTATAAAATAATTTTACATCTCTGCTTCCAATGCTTAAAAACTGTTTATGTAAATGGGACCCGAGCGTAGTTACCTCCTCGTGGTGGGTCCCGGTAATTGGTATCGTTTCCCAAATAATAATACACCAAGTACTATTTTGAATATTAGTATTATTATTTGAGAAACGATATCAAGCTAAAAACTACTTCAATATAGTCTGGTCTTGATCATCCAAAATAGTTTTGGTGATCTAGACCGGACTAAGACCCCCCCGCGGGGGCGCCGTGGGACATCGTGGGACATCGCGGGACACCGTGGGACATCGCGGGACACCGTGGGATGCGAGCGTTTTAGTCTTAATTAATCTTAAGATAGATACCTATGTTATGTGCATTGTAAGCTCATTCTGTACGAAGATACTTATCTATCTTGGAACGAAAAATAAAAATCTCGTCTCTCGTGATGCCCTCGGTTACCACATTGGAAAAATTGTTCCCACGATTCACGGTCGCTCAGTTCTTTCAAACCGTAGCGTGACGTACTCGCTCGCGCGTATTCCGGGTACGTGCGGGTCAACGTGCACTGGGCAACTCTTTGGATTCGTAAGTCGCCCCAAGCACACCTCTGTCTTGATGACTACTCGACGACTGCTCGTCGTTTGCCTCGAATCACGGGAGTTGTCATCGCACCGGTGATACCTGCGATCCGCGATACTGTCCGATTGGTACTTCGGTACTCGGGCAGAGACCTGCATTTCACGTCCTCCGTAATCCTGTTCAAGTGACGAACCCGCGGGGGTGGACCCCACTGTTCAGTTGGGGCCTTGCCTTCGTAATCCTGTTCAGCGGTCCCTCCCCGGGCCTTCATTTGTTCAGTTGGAGTGTGTTAAATCGCAGGCCTATTTGCTGGATCGCTAGTATCATCGGTCGGTGCCATCGACCGTGATAAGATCCAGACGACGTGATAGGAATCGGGCGAAGGTCAATGTTTGGGCTTTCCGCTGAACCTTAGGGTTATCCGGTGCACAGGGGTACGTTATGTAGGTTTGTTAGTTCTTTCGAGAGATCGTGATTTCGTTCGTTCCGGGCGCGCCGCGGTTTTTCTTCCATCGTCTGATTGTTGGGGCTCCCTTTTCGTAGTAGCCTCATATTGTTTCTTTCGTTCCAAGTTAGACAAATGTGTCTTTGATACCGAGTGCGGCCAATAGGGTTGCGAATTATTGTACTGATCGATGTAATCGATGTGTGGGAGATAGATAGTGTGTTATGTATGTTGTTTTACGTTTGTAAAGATTCGTGTAACTGCTGCGTAGGAGATAGGTGTTTCGCGGTTAGGCTACGAAATAACTATCTCTATACGCAGGCCCATGATCAAGTAGAGTCAGAACTCGACATTCTTACCAATAGGTTGAATGTCGAGACCGATGCATAATGTTGAATAACTCATGGGCGGGTCTCGTGTGTAGTCACCTCCTCGTGGTGAGACCTGGTAATTGGCATCCTTTTCCAAAAATTAATCAGTTGATTGATCTTTGGAAAACGATGCCAAGCTAAGAACTACGCACCAGTCCAGTTTGGGTCTCCAAAAGCCTCCAAAAGAATTTTGGATGATCTACACTGGACTGCACCGTGGGACATCGTTGGACACCGTGGGACGTCGTCGGTCCAGTGTGGGTCACCAAATGCCGCGAAAAGAATTTTGGATGATCTACACTGGACTGCACCGTGGGACATCGTTGGACACCGTGGGACACCGTGGGACACCGTGGGACACCGTGGGACACCGTGGGACACCGTGGGACACCGTGGGACACCGTGGGACACCGTGGGACACCGTGGGGCGCCGTGGGACACCGTGGGACACCGTGGGACACCGTGGGGCGCCGTGGGACACCGTGGGATATGTCTTGGCTATGTCGAATCCATTCTGAGCTCATTCTGTACAATGATACTTATCTGACTTGGAACGAGATATAAAAATCTATTCTTTTTTCCCACTGAATCTTGCGGTTATTTTGTGCACAGGGGTGCGTCGCGTGAGTCCATTGATTCTTCTGAAAGATCCCGATGTATGAAATCATTCTCTTATTTCAAACCAATTTTTAACGAATTATCTTATTGTTTCAAATTGAGTTATAACGTCATAAACTTGCAAATTAGTAACAGGTAGATTCAAATACCTCGAAACAAGGTTTCGCGCGCGTTTGCACAGTATTCTTTAAATATATTTAGTGGCGGACTTTTGAATTCTTGCAAATATTTTCCATTATTTAAAACACGCGACTATAGTGTATTATTGGAATGTATATTTCGTATTCTAATAATGAAAATTCACAGTATATATTCTAATTGCGAACAATATAATTCTTGCAAACGATTGCATTGCATTCACGTTATTCATGAGCATTTGTTTGCTATCGAAAAGTATCTCACAATTTTCAACTAAATAATATTTTTCAAACTTGTTCCAATTTCTTAATAATAATTTTTAAGCGTACAAAAATAGCAGTATTTTCTAAATAAACGATCGATAGGAAAAAGAAGAAAATTGTCGAAACGACGTTTCGCTTCTTCCTCTCACCCCCCCCCCCCGCCCTTAAACAACCACCATTTCCACCACTGGACTTTACACGGTTCCTGCCTGATGTTAGTCTCCCTGATGATATTCGCTGGGGTGGCGCAGCATCCATGGTACGTCCTCTGTTTCTCCGCATCGAACGGTGAGTTGCATGCATTTTTGTTTCTCCGGTCACTCAATCATGTCGTAGGATGAAAGGTCCGAATCGGCACGGGTGACCGGTTGTGTTACGTAGAATTTTGTTCCGAGCATAGTGACCGCGGGTATTTCTTATACCCGTGAGTAGTAACATTCTTTTTTTAAATTTATTAGTTTAGGATAGGTCTTCTTGCACAGCGCGATTATAATAATTAGTTTAAATACATACACTTGAGAATATATTCGTGTTATTTCTAAATATGCATGTTAATATTCCGTATAAATATTTGCAAATGGCAAATATGTACACGAATATACCTGTTTAACATAAACATACTTGATTTTAAACAATGAATTAATCGTGATAATATCAAGTCACGTCAGTTTATTTCATTTTGGTTAGAATTTAAAATATGAGTCAAAATTCATTTTTTTCCCGTACAAGAATGTGTGAAATTTTACGTGCAAGAAGACACTTCGCGACAGGCAGATTTTTGAATCAAAGCAATAATTTTGAACACTGCTTCTGCACTTTCGAGTATATGCTTTGATAAAGAGATCGCCTGAGATTATTTCTTTCTTAGTAATATATTTAGAGTCAATTATTCCATTTGATCGAGCCTCAATCTTTTTCAATTAACGCTACCTGTTTTGCAATATTAAAGTTTTGTTCTGATTTATTAAATTAATAAAGTAGAGTTACTTAGTTACTATTAAATTAATAAAGTAGATTTAATCAGATACGAAGTAGTAAAATATAAAATCAAAGAACGTTAGTCCGTTAAATAAAAATTACACAAACTAATCATCTTTTTAGATCAGGATTTTCAGTTTTAACCCTTTCCGTGCCCATTGTCAGGACCTCATTCACGTGCCCAGGTGCTACTTGAATGGGAGAAAGACAGTGGGCACGATGATCTAGAATTAAGTAATGTAATAATTTGTCAGCGACTGACGATGTGTTAGTGTACCGTGCACGACGTATTTTCCACGTTATGTGTGTGTGTTGTTAGGCCGTGGAACTGCGTCGCTTTTTTTCATTCGTTAAAACACCAAATATTAAAAATGTCGAAACATATATCGATTCAATTTACGTCTCGATACAATCACAATTTGTGATAATATCGCCCACGCGATTAAGCGTAATCCCGCTTTAAATATGCCGTAAATTATAATTATAATTCCAAGTTTACTTACATTTATTTTAACGATGTCATTTCCTCAGACGTGTTTTATCACGTTTTACGCAATGGTCACTAGTCTTCGTCAGTCGATTTCAGGAAAACGGTACGTACCTTAGAGTGTGCATGGTGTGTGTTAAGCTCGGGTGTCGGAGGCGTCTCGGGACGTCCTCTCTAGTGTAGGACCTTTGCGCCCGAGCGTTTGTGTGAGAACCGTGGAGCGAGTGTGTTGGTGTGCCTGTTTTGCCATTTTTAAATATAGCGCTAGGTAGGATAGGTAGTATACTTTCTGGTATGTCTGTTAATTATAAGTAGGTAGGGCCGGGCAGGTTGGCACAGTCTCTGGTCGGGTAGGCGCGTTTTCGTGTAGCCAACCTGTTTCTGGACATATTTGGAAAATCGACGGTGAAACTGGCACGAGTAGAGCATGCACTCGTCTCTCGTTTTGCCTTTCGATTTTTCGAATTTCGCGGTCGCGGTCGCGAGTGGGCTCGAAACGAACGTATATTGCTCGAGCACGCACATGCGAGTGGGCAACGATCACTGCTGTGATCGTTGGTCAGTCCATGTGCACTTCAATCAGCTTCCGCGGTTTATATTTTTATTTTACCTTGGTAAGTTTTTTTTTTGTTTGCGATTTAGAAGTCTCGAGCTTAGATTTAAGTTTCAGCGGGCATTGCGCCCGAAGAAAGAAGGGGCTATAAGCCGGAGAGGCCCGGCAAACTGCCACTCAAGAGGGCAACTACTAATGGCTCCCCATCCTCTGGGTCATCCAGAGTATGGGAAGTCATTATTGTTACTACTTTGTCACTATGCTCGATTTTAGTACTTGTAGTAGTAGTAGTAGCAGTAGTAGTAGTAGTAGTTTGCTTTTTTGACCGATGTATATATCGGTCCATCGTCCCATTGGGCAAATCGCGATTTTTCTTAAATTAAATTAAATTAATTATGGGTTGTATTAGAGTTGCGAAATAACATCGCGGCTTTTAATTAGTGTGGCGAGAAAATGATTACGGTTTGAATTAGAGTTGCGATAAAATGATAATCGCGTTTGCTTTAGAGTTGCGAATTACGATATCGCGATTGTCTTTTGCAATTTTTATTATGAATTTTTATAATTTCTTATAAAACTATACGTATCAGAATTGATCTTGTTTTCTATTGTTTGAAATTACATTATAAAAATGTTAGTTTTCAATTAATTTGTTAGTATTGCAAGTAGCAATACCAGAATATTTGAAGTAGCTTTTTCATATAGTAAATAGTAATTTTCATTCAATTCACTGTAAAAATTAGCGTTGCGATAATGAATGATCGCGTTTTGTTAAGTAGAGTTGCGTTTACAAAATGCCCAAACCCTCCGACTGCATTTGTCGGACACTGTTCCTGGATCACACGTACAGCTACAAGAACTGTACAAGTGTGATCGTTCGTCGGCAACCTCCTAAATGGTTGCACTGCGATATATCTGCCCTCCACTCGCGATTTTTCTTATTAGTGTCGCGACAGATTAATTACGGGTTGAGTTAGAGTTGCGAAATAACATCGCGGCTTTCTATTAGTGTCGCGAGAGAATGGTTACGGTTTGAATTAGAGTTGCGATAAAATGATAATCGCGTTTGCTTTAGAGTTGAGAATTACGATATCGCGATTGTCTTTTGCAATTTTTATTATGAATTTTTATAATTTCTTATAGAACTATACGTATCAGAATTTATCTTGTTTTCTATTGTTTGAAATTACATTATAAAAATGTTAGTTTTCAATTAATTTATAGTATTGCAAGTAGCAATACCAGAATATTTGAAGTAGCTTTTTCATATAGTAAATAGTAATTTTTATTAAATTCACTATAAGAGTTAGCGTTGCGATATTGTTCCATCGCGAGTTCTGCTTATTTTTCCTTTTAGCGTTGCGATAATAAATGATCGCGTTTTGTTAAGTAGTGTTGCGTTCACAAACTGCCCTAACCCCCCGACTGCAATTGTCGGACACTGTTCCTGGATCACACGTTCAGCTGCAAGAGCTGTGCAAGTGTGATCGTTCATCAGCAACCTCTTAAATGGTTGCACTTCGATCTCTCGCTATTAGTGTTGCGCATTGCTAAAATACGAGTGCGTAGATTTACACTTATTAGTGTTGCGTATCAAATATCGGGAATTTTCAGGCTTAATTTTTTTTTTTAATGGTAGATTATTGATATTGCAGATATAACGAAGCACTCATCGCGGTTTGATTTTGACAATTTTCTGCTTCATAAATATTAGTAGTAAATTAGTGTTGCGAAACAAGAATATTCAGTTCCACTCTCAGCGTGTTGATCGGGTTTATATAGAGTGGAATACGATTGAATTTTAGTAGCCCTTCTGGCTACTGCTTTGTTTCCTTTTCAGCGCCCCTTATTACCACGTTTATTACTGAAAATACTGCTATAAGACATATTTCTTTGTCAGCGTTAACGTTACCATAACTGCTAAAATACAGAAATTTATTACGAATGTATATTATATATAGATTTACATATTTGAAACTGTGAGCGATTTCATGCGCAACAAAGTATTATAATGAAATATCTTAAAGTTGCTATGAAGGCTTCAAATATTTTTTAAAATTTAATTCATTGCAATTGGAATTTCCGCTGGTGATTGTTCGTTCTTAGAACCATAACTTTTAACATTTCTTCGACCGCGATATTTTCAATCTTTTAACATTAATGTAGAATTTTATAAATATTCGAATTTCATAGTGAATTTTTAATTCAGATTAAATTCAATTACTTAAAATTCCTGTTTTCAACGTAACCCTAGTTTCGATTAAAAAGATACAAATGATCCTCTATATTTGCTAAAATTTAATCAATAGTAATTTGATCTATAATTAACCATTATTAGTAGTTTATTTTTCATGTATAAAATGTTCTCGTTTTACAAAAATACCTGTTTCTTCCATATACCACACCAAGTAAACGAGTTTGCTTCAAATTTATCAATTAGCAGAAAGTAGATTTCAATTACATATATGAACATTTCATAGCATATTAAATATGTATGCTAGATACCCAAATGATTTTTCTTCCATTGTCTGATTGTTCAGGCTTCTTCCCGTTTCCCCATTTTTAAAAGAAGCATATTGCGGTAACGTTGGAGTATATAACTTTTCGATATTTTCATAAGTTTAGTACAATGAGTCGTATGTCTCTTCTGCAAGACTCTAAATTGTATATGCAGTGTCAATAGTTTCATTTCCATTCTTTCGTTCCAAGTTAGACAAATGTATCTTTGATACAGAATGTTGCCAATACGGTACCGAATTATTGTACAATGTTTGTGCTGATAGATGTAATCGTTTTCGCAGATTAATCAGTTGATTAACTTTTGGAAAACCACAACATCCATAAATACAAGCATTGCACAATAATTCAATACCAAGCTAAGAACCACGCTAATACAGTCCAGTTTGGATTACGAAAAGCCACGAAGAGAATTTTGGATAATCTAAACTGGACTGCAACGTGGGACGCCGTTGGACGCCGATGGACACCATCGGACACCGTGGGATACCGTCGGTCCAGTTTGGGTCTCCAAAAGCCTCCAACAGAATTTTGGATGATCTAGACTGGACTGCAACGTGGGACACCGCGGGATATCGTCGGTCCAGTTTGTGTCTCCAAAAGCCTCCAACAGAATTTTGGATGATCTAGACTGGACTGCAACGTGGGACACCGTGGGATACTGTCGGTCCAGTTTGGGTCTCCAAAAGCCTCCAACAGAATTTTGGATGATCTAGACTGGACTGCAACGTGGGACACCGTGGGATACCGTCGGTCCAGTTTGGGTCTCCAAAAGCCTCCAACAGAATTTTGGTTGATCTAGACTGGACTGCAACGTGGGACACC